>NC_138549.1:70001764-71201764 GCF_964273705.1 Natrix helvetica | reverse complement strand
TCAGAAACGGTAGAATATTTTGCGCAAAGTTAACCAATAGATGACAGCAACGAAATACACACCATTCTGGCTCTTTGTGTCTATTTTAGATTATCTTGGAACCTAGGGAAAGAGGGCTGAAACACTTTTAAGCCCTGATAAATGAGATAATATTTGAAGGTAGCCTCCTGATTTACTATTATAAGACTACCAGGATTGATTATAGTCAATCTCAATAAAAGTACTTTCTGTGGACTTCATCTCATGGCCCAATAGCAATGGCAATAGCGCTTAGACTTATATATCATTTCACAGTGCTTTACAGCCCTCTCTAAGTTATTTACAGAGTCAGCATATTGGCCCCAACAATCTGGGTCCTCATTTTACTGATCTTGGAAAGATGGAAGAGTGAGTCAAGCCTGGTGAGATTTGAACTGACAAATTGCAGTCAGCCGGCAGTCAGCAGAAGTAGCCTGCAGTACTGCATTCTAACCACTGTGTCATCATGGCTCACCACAGCTCACCACTGATCTACCTAGTGGGCTGATATCTATTTAACGATCAGCTAGAATTTTGCAGTCAGTTGCTAACCTGATAGCTCTACTAGTCAGCAATGCCATTCACATTAGTCAGGATTGTGAGGTATTTCAACTTCTTATGACTGAATTATTCACTCTAGCCCCTCTTCTCTTTATTAATCTGATAAGACTCATTTGAGAATAGCCATGTTAGTATAAAACTTTAGTCTGATATCATAGATGGACATTAATTTGAAAACTAGATAAGGCATCACAGAACTGTAATTGTTCTAATTGGAATGGAAGTAAAACTAGCCACTTTCTAATCAGGAAAGAAGCCAGGTTACATAGAAAAAGTAGGAAAAAGAAAAAGAAATGTAGCCATTTGGGCAAGATGGAAAGGAAAAGAAAATAACTAGTATCTAGGATAGGAAAGGGGGACTCTGGTAGAATTTATTTTGAGAAATAAATAGGATTTTAATAAGTACATAGTAGGGATTTGATACCTTTAAAGAGAAGCTACATACTAAGTTACCTATTCATTTGGTGTTATGCCAAATACAGTTTGAATTGTTAACAATCAATTGTTCTCTGAGTGAATGAGAAACCTGAATATAAACACTAGTTCTCTGTGATATTAGAAAAACAACCTATAAAATATGTTGTAGAACATACAGGTCCTTCCTATGTGATTTCTCTGTTCATTATTAGGTTGACTCAGCCTTCCATCCTACCGAGGTCAATAAAATTAGGACCCAGATTGTTGTGGGCAATAGGCTGACTCTGTAAAACCACTTAGAGAGGGCTGTAAATCACAGTGAAATGGTATATAAGTCTAAGTGCCATTTCTATTATTGGCATGGTGCCAGCAGAAGATCCTAAAACATATATATCTTTATCTAGAAGAAACTTGGAAAAAATGTCACTCCCATCCAAATAAATCCTATTTTTAATATAAAGGATAACAACCATATATATTTTCTTCTATGCAGATGAGTGAACTATTAAGAGCAATGATCTCTAGTATGTTAATCAAGACCAATTGATACCTATCATATAATTTCCGCCTTAATCAGAGCAAAGAACAAAACGCACAGGCTTGGTTTTATTTTGAGGCAAGAAATGATAAGACATCTGTGCTGATTTGTGTTTAGTTATTTCAGACCAGAAGACAGGATACCTAACAAAATCCAATTAGATCCCATCCTGTCTGATGTTTTTATCTGGCATTGACAAGAAACAACCCAAGTGAAGTGTTTTGGTTATATCATTTTACAGAGTAAACCAAACTTCACCTTCTTTGAAAGGATTGTAATTCTATAAAGGAAAAGATTTGGGAATGCAAAATTAATAAGAAAATGATTTAAGGTACTGAAAAGGGAAGCATATTTGTACTGCATATTTGAAAAGGGCTTTGCACTCTTAGTCCTAGTATCCCCATGGGAGGAAATTAAGAAAGATGGAACAAATTTGGGTAAAAGTGTGGCTGGAAGTGGTAGATTTTGTTCATGTTAAGATGATAATTGTCTTCTGCATTGTAAGACTGTAACTATATGATCTTAGGATTTTCCAGCATCAATCAGAAAAATATATTTACTTTGATTGCAAATTTTGGAGTGCCACTTGATTGTAGCAATTATGTAGCGGTTACTGAGGATATATTAGCATTGATCAGGAAACAGAGTAGTGTTATTCATAATAAAAATCTATCCAAAATAGGGCAGGATTTCTAAATCATTTCAATTCTGGCTATTGGATCAGAATTGTATTTCATTCTCCCTCTGTTTCTCCGTTGCTCCACTCTGGGACAGATGATGGTGCTGTGGGATTTGGGACCAAAGAACAACATGAAACAAACACTATTTAAAAAATCCATTCCTTAACAAAATGAATCAGAAATTAAGGTGTGTGGTAGATACAATGATCGGCAGGTTGCAAATCATGATGCTCTTTGTGATCAGGTGTTTGTAATATTCTGTCCTTTATTTATGGTTCTGAAATGTATATTAGCAGAACAGAATAATTGAAGCTGATAACCTTGAAAGGGGAACGAGATAGACAACAGTGAGACCATACAACCCTGTTGACTAGGAGCCTTTTAGATAGCAATGTAGAATTTAGAGGCCCTGGGTCAAGCCATAGTGAGGACAACTCATAGTATTATCAGAAGTTGCATTCCAGCTATAAAGCTCAAAGTATGGTTTACATCATTTCGTTAACATTCCTGTGCAATAATTCTGGAAGTGTTGAGTCTAGTGGTTAAGGCAGTAGCCTACAAATCAGGAGATGATGAATTCTAGTCCATTTAGATATGAAAGCCAGCTGGATGACCTTGAACAGCTCTACCTACCTACCTACCTACCTACCTACCTACCTACCTACCTACCTACCTACCTACCTACCTACCTATAGTACCTACCTAACAAACAATCTTGCTTAGTTTGAGGTTATTTTGTACTCTCATGGATTAGACCCTTGTGCTTTGGTGGCACAGTGGTTAGAATGTAATACTGTAGACTACTTCTGCTGACAGCCGGATGACTGCAATTTGGCGGTTTGAATCTCACCAATCTTGAGATTGACTCAGTCTTCTATTCTTCCAAGGTTGGTAAAATGAGGACCCAGATTGTTGGGGGTAATAGGTTCTGTAAACTGCTTAGAGAGGGATGTAAAGCTCTGGGAAGCAGTATATAAGTGTAAGTGCTATTGCTAGTGGTATTATTTAATATAGATATTAATGCCAGAGTTTTGTGACCATGTTTTATGAGACAGACTGTTGCACTGAATAAATTGTTTGATAGAAAACTCTAGTGAACTAATTCATTATATTTTACCTTCAACCATAGCAAGAAATTTTGTTGGATTCAGAAAATATCATTCTTGTTCCTTCTATTGTCCATTTTATTTCACTCCAACCTCCACAATCTTTTTAACTTGAATTTGGCAGGAATGTGCCCATGTTTAGGGCTATAATCCCTAGATTTCATCATATTCTGTTCTCAGTTATCTGAATTGATTTCATTAGGTCTAGATTTTAAATAGTCAGTTTTAAAAGTCCTACACTGTTGTTTGTTTGTTTGTTTGTTTGTTTGTTTATGCATTTATAAATTTATTTATGCATTTATACAGTTTAAAGGCCATTGAACTCCTATTACCTCTGTACAGTTTACAAATATATATGTATATATGTATATGTATATGTATATGTATATGTATATATATATATATATACACATACCCTAAAGCCTGGGCAGATTCCATGTTTTTAATAATTTCCTGAATATGATCAGGGCATGAGCCATCCAGATCTCAAAGTTATCAAACTAGAGCTCTTCATGAGGGCCATTTTGCCCAGGAACTGAATTCCATTCTCATTGTCTTAAATTCACTAACATGATCCAATCCAATATAAATCATGTGATTCAATTAGATCATTTATGCTGTTCAATTTATTAAATTTGAATAGATGCAGCAAATGGAGTAGGCTGAATTTTCTGAATCAATTTTTTAAAAGCATGATTCATTCTAAATCATTAAAGCAATTCAGAAAATCAATGGAATATGGAGATTCAATTGGTTTTTAAATTAAAGCTTTACAGAGCCATAAATGTTACAGTCATTTGCATTATTTCACACCAGTTTATTAAATGATGTAGTTCAGTGTTCTGTTTTCTGATTAATATGGCCGTTAAATTGGACTGGACTACCTTTTGGAGTTCCAGACATTGACAACCTGTCCTCTATCCATGGATACACAAACACATACACACACACATACACAAAATGTGTGTGTGAGAGAGAGAGAGAGAGAGGGAGGGAGGGAGAGAGAGAGAGAGAGAGAGAGAGAGAGAGAGAGAGAGAGAGAGAGACCTACCTACTCATTAACTTTGAGGATGGAAAATACTATTTCAAATTTCTATTCTCTCTACAAGCTATATCTGCCAGATATGAGTCATGGTGGAGCAGTAGTTAGAATGCAGTACTGCAGTACTTCTGCTGACTACAGACTGCAGACTGCCTTCAGTTCAGCAGTTCAATTCTCATCAGGTCAAGGTTGACTCAGTCTTTTATCCTTCTGGGGTCAGTAAAATGAGGACCTAGATTGTTGCGGAAAATATGCTGATTCTATAAATTGCTTAGAGAAGCATTGTGAAGCAGCATATAAGGCTAAGTGCTATTGCCATAGACCATTAATTCAACAGATGGGGAAAAACAGTTATACCAGGTTTCATTAATTTGTTCAACTTAAAATGAATTACCGTATGTATTTTGAAAGATGGTCATACATGAGTAACCAATAACCAGGTCAAATCAACCATTCCAACTGTCTGTTTGTAAAGATGAGAAATCCATTCACCTGCCTTCAACCATATACATTTCAATCAGCTAGAAGAGTTACAGATAGAAGGATGCTTGACATATTGCATGCTCTAAAATACAGTATTTTTCTTATTCCCATAAGTTATTTACTTTCCTTCAAAGCTATATAAATTTCTGGTTAAATGAATAATAAAGTAATTTGGTTGCCAGCCAGATTACTGAACAGCAATATTCTAGAAACTTCTCAGCTGTTTGCAGATATAGCTGGGAGCTGGTCACCAGAAGTATTTATTTAGACAAGTATTTGGTATATTTTTTTCAGATATTGAATGGGCTCATGGGAATTAAATGTAATTTATATGGAGAGCATAAGCCAGGGGCTTATGCAATGGGGGCATTCATGAACTGATTTGTCTTGGTTTTGATCTGGTAAAATGAATAAGATGTTTCATTTTATCTGGGTTTATATCTCCACACTGCCATTAAACCAAAATTAGTTTAGCTGTGAATACCAAAATATACAATAAATATAAGATATTTATTACCAAGATTTATTACCAAAATATAAAATGAATGAAACAAAATGAAACATACACATGTTACAGAATTTCTAATTAGACAAATCAATAAAGAACAAAGTATCAATAATTTGGGGTGTACTCTTCTTTTGAAAATCTCTTATCCCCCCCCCCCAAATAATTCCCTTACATTCCATTGTGAAAAGAATCTTCCCTTCCCTCTTTCTCTACTGTAAGAACAGCCTGCTGCATTTTCATTTTTCTTTTTTTTTCAATTCAAAGTTCAACTGTGTAGCAACTCTGCAAATATATTTGTGTGTAGAGTATAATACAGTTTTAACTCACTCTAGCCTTAATCCTATCTAATTCTACTCTTAGGAATGGAAGTTTTCATTCTTGCTCTCATTTTTTCTCAATTATGGGTGACAATTTATTGTTTGGAGGTTTTCCTCTGGCAGATAAATGTTGAGTCCTCTGATCTTTCACTCTACAGCAGAGAATGTGCATCTCTTAGTTCCAGCTAGCCAACACACCTCAGTTGATGGGACCTGTAGTATGCCCAATTTGCTGGATCAAATTGGGGTAGACAACTGGGAGAATACTATACTTCTGGTAATCCAGTCCCAAGCTATGGGCTTTAAAGGTGACAAGCAGCACATTGAATTGCAACTAGAAACACACTAGCAACCAATGCAACTGATGCAATAGTGGTGCAATTTGTGTTGAATACCTGACATCATTTATTATTTCTGCACAAGCCGAATTTTGAAAAATTTCTGGTTTTCTCAAAAAATTGTTTTTATCTGCTACATCCTTAGGTGAAGTTTTCCTTCCACTTTCTTGACTAAAAGAAATGAACTGAAAACAAAATTAAGCTTAAGGAATATATGTATTCTATTCATATTTGTAAGATTTTCATGCAAAAAAACAATTTTAGGTGATATCTAATAAAAGCAGCTGCAACGAAGAAAATATTATCTACATTTCAACAGTAATCAATATTGCCAAGCATTCTATTAAGGTTGGGATTTTTTTTTACATTTGCAGCAAAGGAAAATATACACAGAAGACTCTTGACACTGTTTGCCCAAGGTATATGGAAAGAAATATAGTTGCTTAATAAAATGAGTGTTCTTTGAGAGAAGAGATTTTAAAGTTCAAATTTATATTTGAAGAAATGGATACACTGCTAAAGGCTAGTTAATTTCCCCACCAAGTCTAAACCCCAGAGCAGAATAAAAAAGAGCTGGGGCAGAGAGGGGAAAGACAGAGAGGCCTCAAGGATCATATAATCCAAGACCTCATAAAACACTTTCTGTACCACATTAAAAAGAGAGATAGTTCTAAAAATGAATATCTGTATTGTATGATAAATTAATACTCAGTTTTAGTGTCCTTTGTGTGCTTGAAGCCCATATCTCAGAGGTACTCATGTACTGTGATGTTAGGCGACATCTGATTATTCTCCATAAAAAGCTAGATCTCTTTCACACTGTCCTCATTTTTTTTCTGCTATGTAAACCTACTATCTCCAATGAAAATTATAATATGATTAAATAAAGCACTATTTTCAGAAGATGGATTTTAAATTATTTCAGAAAACATGATGGACTCTTCTTAAAATATAAATCGAAGTCCAAATGTTTGGACCTCAACTGCCATAACCAGTGATGGGATTCCATTTGTTTTTACTACCGGTTCTGTGGGCATGGCATGGCTTGGTGGGTGTGGCTTGGTGGGCGTGGCAGGAGAAGGATACTGTAAAATCTCCCTTCCCTTCCCACCCCATTAACCTGCTTTCCAGCTCCATTCTCTCTTTTCCTATGAAGGGCAACAGAAGACGATCAGCTGGGACTTGGGAGGCAGCAAATAGATGAGGGGTGAAGCCAGCCAGAGGTGGTATTTGCCAGTTCTCTGTACTACTCAAAATTTCTGTACCGGTTATTCAGAACCGGTCAGAACTGGCTGAATACCACCTTTGCATAAGACCCACCAGCCATAAAATTATTGTATAGCCAATGGGAAAGTATTGTACAAGCTAATTTTTACCTGTGCAAACTATACTTTTTTTTCCTTCTCAGAAAGCTGTTTCACATCCTTTTGATTGCGTATTTCTGCTTTTTATTTTCTTCCAAAGCTCTAGAGTATTCCTTGGAGATTTAGAAACTAAAACTTTGCAGTTAACTAAGAATGATCACAATATAAAGCTGCCTAAAGGTAACATAATGTTGAACGTTCTGTGCTCATTTTATTTTGTGAAGATTTTTATCTGTTAGACATTTTACCTTCCCCAAACTCAAGAAGTACTCACTTCGGGCATTTAAAACTGGAAATTATAGAAAAGGTCTCCAATCTCTGCTTGCAACATCTGTGTGTGACAAAACAGTGACAAGCAGTTGTAATTGCACTGCATTCCTAGAACAGAACTTTGTCTCTACAAGGAACCACGTTTGATTTGTACCAAATGGATTGCTTTAAAACATGAAAAATACTAGAGCAAATGTTCTTAAAAGAGTTTGTGAAGAAGCAGGACATTGTTGAACATATCAATCCATTGCTTCATTGAACATCTTATCCTTCTCCAAATATAATCCTTCCTTTTGCTACTTAAAGATAATGTAATATGGAAGCTGAGATGGATATCATTTAATTTGGTTTGAGAATTGCCATGTGTATGATCCTTTGCAATAGAAGACATAGTTTAGGAATACATTGTTACTGCTTAGTGTAGATATTAACTCTAGAATGGAGATGAAGAAAAGAGACAACTCCAACAAGTTCTTTAAGATGTTTTTGTATTACAGCTTCCTACCTGATGGGAGCTATAATCTGGAGGGAACTGGATAGTGTATTGTAAGCTTTGTGTAGATTTTTACACCTTATCTTCACCTGTTATATTTTCTGTTATTCAGTACGTTTAAACAAGAACTTTTCCAATGTAATGTACATCTCTGCTATATTTAAAACATTTCTCCATTTCTCTAGCAGTTCACTTGCCTCTTCATTTTCATCTTGGCTATCCAGTCTCTCTTTTATACTTAGAAACTGTTAGCAACCCAATCTGCATCACTGAATTCAAAAGCATTGCACTCATTTGGGTCATTGCACTTTGATTCCCCTCTTGGTGGTTGTGTGTGTGTGTGTGTGTGCGTGTGTGTGCGTGAGTGTGCGTGTGCGTGCGTGTGTGCGTGTAATTATTTTCCAAATAGTTTGGAAAACTACTTTCCAAAGTACCAAATAGTTTGGAAAGTATTTTCCAAAATAGTTTAGAAAGTATTTTCCAAAATAGTTTGGAAACTATTCTCCAAAATAGTTTGGAAACTATTCTCCAAAATAGTTTGGAAACTATTCTCCAAAATAGTTTGGAAACTATTCTCCAAAATAGTTTGGAAACTATTCTCCAAAATAGTTTGGAAACTATTCTCCAAAATAGTTTGGAAACTATTTTCCAAAACACCAAAAAGCAAGACAAGAAGCAATGGATGGAAACTAACCAAGAAGAGAAGCAACGTAGAACTAGAGATAAAATTCCTAATGGTTGATTGGAATTCCTAAATGCCAATCAAACAATGGAATAGCTTGTCTTCAGAAATTGTGGGTGCTCCATCACTGGAGGGTTTCAAAAAGAAACTAGACAACCATTTGTCTGAAATGGTATAGTAGTTTGAGCGGATGGTTGGACTAGAAGACTTCCAAGGTCCCTTGCAATTATTCTATATTCTATGTAATGTGCCATCTAAAAGAATTGAAGCTATATGTCTAAGCACAATGGGGCACTGAGAACAGAAGGACCGAGATGCCTGCCAATTTTATTTAATTGGCCAGTTGGATGGAAGAAGAATTCAAACATGTGTTTCGCCTCATAGGATTGCAGCTCAATTAATATCAACACATAGAAGTGAGTTGATAGTAATACCCCCAGGTTCGTGCCCAGATAACCAACAGCTTGAATTAGTTGTATGTTTGGTTGGAGGCTTAAAAATAGGATGTGATCAACCAATGGGAAACAGGCGAAGAAAGATTATTACAAACTGATATTGTATTTGCCTGAATCCTTTTGCAGGGCAGTGGCAAATCATATTTATTCATGAAATAGTGATATTTTTGTCAAATACTTGCTTCATAGTTTAAAACTGGTGCAAAGGAGGAGCTGATGTCAAATTCCAGATAGTGATGTATTTTTAATTAGATTTGCTAAGCAGTGAAAAATGCTATTGCTACCCTACATACTTATCCAGGAAGCAGCTAATGCCAAATAGTTTGATTTTGACACATTGTTAATTAAATATTGATTTGTTGGACAATGAATTATACCATTGGAGGACTTTTTCCTAATTAGAATAATTACTTTTTTACCTGTTCTATATAAAAATAATTTAAGGAGGAGAAATGTTAAATAAATCTGCACTATATAGCATATTGCTATTCATTTTTGATTAATAAATCAGACATAGTTTAATAGCTTTGAGCAAATATTTTTAGTAGTACTCTTTTTTTCTTCTTAATGATTTTCTATCTTCCTACAAATAGTTGATACTGAATAGGTATACCTTTTCCAGAGCAGAAATAGCCCGATAAGAATTAGGCCATTTATTGACTAAATGCTTGGTATGGGAAGCTACTTTCACCAGTATATACTTTCACCAAGTATATACTTGGTGAACACTTTATAATGCCAATACTAATCATGTGCATATAGGAATGTATCATTAAGGTCAAATATCACAGACAAAGATTTAATTTTACTAATATATAGCACACATCACAATGAAACAAGTCCATGTATTTTGTGTGTATTAAGACAGAAAAGTACACACACACACACACACACACCTGTGCTTTCTCATGCATTTATTTGAAGAGGAATTTGACAATAGTTGTTACATTCATTGATTTTAATTTGGGTGATTCCCAGGTAAGAACTGGTTATTTCAGGTTTAATCATTTAATCTATCTAGACTGAGGTTTTCCTCACCAGATATAAACTGGAATATTTTTGAAAGTAGAGAGATGTTATGCAAAGCATTTTTTTTTCATAATTGAATAATTGCTGGAAAAGGAAATGAGCATGGAAAATTGAAAGGATTCTTAAATTAACAATGCACCACAACATTTTGAACATAAGAACACTGTTTTGTTCTGAACTTCTTATGGCTGGGTTCATCTTTTTTTAATGAAACTACTAGGGATTTACCTGGGAAAATTATAAATAACTATTCACTTAAAAACAATACGTCATCATCTTGGTTGTTCTCGTGTTTCTTTTTCTGTTTCATGACTATGAAAGAATAATCTACTGTATGTATGTTGTTAATCATATTAATGTCCATATTATAATTCACTAGAATCTATTAGAGTCAAAATATTATTAATCTGGTTCCTTAGTGTTATGTGTACACTTATACATGTAATAAATAAACAATAAAATGTAATAAATGCATCACTTTCCTCCTGCCCACTTCTTTTTCCAAGCACCACCCATGTTTTGGAATGCAACTCTCATCATGTCATTCAATGGCACTGAAATTGTAAATACACTTTGCATTTCTTTGTTTACCAGGTGCTGGAAAATCTTTCTTGTTCTATATGTATACTGCTAGTACAAATTAAGGTAAGTTTCTATCAGTCCTTCAAGTAGTCTCATTGGTTACATGTTCCTTATTGCCACAGGAAATTCATTATTTAAATCTATTATTTGAAAAACAATGTCCACTGTTTCCTGTTACGCTGCCCATATAAATTTATTCACTACTTTTGTAAGACTATTTTCATGTTAAGGGAAAAAATTAAATCCTGTATGACAAGATATGCAATAGCTACCAAAGTTGGACACTTCTCATGGTATTTATGATGGTATTAAACTGAATCTCCCCCCCCCCAAAAAAAACCCTCCCACCACATTTGTTTGTGGCAGACATGTCTGAAACTACAATTCTGAATATCATGTTCCAAGATAAATTTTAAAAGAGCATATATCCAATAAATGTATTTGATAAAGAATATGCTATGAGAAAAATTCTATTACAGTTTCCTTTCTTTAGAGAATTTATATTAACTATGTAGTTTAAGAAAAAAAATCCATACAAACCTTTGTGTATTATGTTTCATGGGAGAAAATGCCTTTCAAATACTGATGTGTAACACACATCAACAAACCACTAATGCAAACTATATGTGCATTTCTGCTTTTAGTGTTGTGCAATTATTATGTTCCATTTCCATTTCTGCAAAAGCAATTTATGATGTATTTTTTTGTCAAAATACCATGAAAAAAATAAAAATAGTAAGCCTCCCTTGGAACATAAGTTAGTTTCAAAGTTTTGTGTTCCTTTAATATAGGCAGTCCTTGACTTACAACCATTCATTTAGCAACTGTTCAAAGTTGCAATGGCATTGAAAAAAGTGTCTTATAACCAGTCCTTACACTTACGACTGCTACAGCATCCCTATGGTTACATACTCAGATTTTGGCAACTGGTATGTTTACAAGGGTTGCAGGGGTGAGATTCACTTAACTTCCCTACCGGTCTGCAAATGCTTGTATATTACGTTGGGATGGGGGGATGGAATCTCCTGCAGCCACCGCTACTGGTTTGCCTGAACCGGAGAGAATCGGCTGAATACCACCTCCACCACCTGTTGCAATGTCCCTGTCACGATGTTAAAAAGTTTGCTAGACATGAACTGACTGAAACTGACACTGAAGAGTTAAACTGAGAAAGATTTATTGCGCAAGTCATAAAAGTTATCTGAAAGTGATTTATTGCGCATGTCTTCACACATTCCAGAGAGAGAGGCGAAGGAGAAAGAGAAAGCTACTTCTGATCTTTGTCCGGCTGCCAGGAAAACTGGGAGACGGAACTTCTTTTATCAAAATGTAACAATTAGTTAGTTTTGTTTTATTTACTTTTATTATTTTCCTATTAAAGTTTGTTTATTAATTAGAATATGCTTCTCAAGACTATTTTATTTTCTTCAATATCTTAATGCATATGCTGTTGGAAATCAGCCCGGTCCATAGACTTCATTTTTTTCTTCAGGGTGTTTTTCCCCTGACAATTTATGGTAGCAGAGGTTGATCGATGATAACAGAGTTAATTGAGGGAAGCTGAGATGGCTATAATCTACGGCTGCTTTTCCTTCGAGCTATCTTAAGATAACCGACTAAGGCTAATTAGACATGTCGAAGAAAAAGAAAAAGAAGAAGAAAAATGGGACAAGCTCAGATGGGTCCACTTCTTCTGACACAGAGGCTCCCTCAGACACAGAGAAGCAAGATCCTTCAAAAGTACTTCAAGAGCAACAAATCTCTCCATGTGCCGAGCCAGCTGTGGGGGAAGGAGCCACAGGAGGCGAGATCCACGAAACGAGGTCAGTGGTTCCCCCTTCTAAAATACCTCCAGGAGATTATGATTTATTGGGGGCCAAGCCAAAACTTCCCACTTTGCCAGAGCCATATCACCCCCAGACTCTTGGAGATTATGAAACACTTGATGAATGGCAAAAGTCTCAAAGGCAACTGCCGGCAGAGAAAAAATACTCCCACGCAGAAAGCAAAGTTTATGAATCCTTCCCAGGCACGGGGGAAGAAATGCAAAGCTATCTTGATCAATTAGAGCGGTTCGAAAGATATGCTAGGGAGGCGAGAGAATATTTTGAGGAAATGAAAAGGAGTAGGAGGGGCTCCCCCACTCCCAAAATGTCTGAGGACGCCATCTTGTCTTCCTCAAAACAACAGCCTAAGACACGCCCCACAGAGGAAATTGTTTTAGGTGAATCAGAACAAAGAGATATGTACATGTCACCGAGGTCACGTGATCCCTTTGAGTCCACTGAACTTCCGGCTACGTATAGAAAGATGAGGCAGCCAAAAAGTGAGGCTGCACTGCCATCTGCTAGCGGAGAAAAATTATTAGAGCAAAAGATGATGCAGCTTCATCAAAGCTTTAAAGATTTATCTATGAGTTCTCTAGAAGCCAAAGCTTTGCCTCCAAAGGTTAAGTCTTCAACGCCCCCTGGTGGTGCTGAATCTTCCCTAAATGGAAAAAGGCAAAGTTAAAGGTGAATGCAAGGAAGTCAATTTGATGTTGCCACGCAAAGACCAATGGTGCAACTCCAGCACCCCCTGGTTCAACAACCAGCTTTGCAACCTGCTCAACAAATTGTTCCGATGCATATTCCTCAGCAGGTATTTCCAGTCACTCCCTTGACTGGTGAATCCAAATTAAAGGAGTCAGGAGAGAATTATAAAGCCTGGGTCAGTGAAATTGCGCTCTTGCTTCGAAGAGAAGGCACACACTGCATGATTTTTAATCCTCCTCCTCCACCGTGGACACCTGCAATGAGAGACCTGGAAAACAGAGCAATCACGACTTTGCTCATGTCAAAGGAAATTGAGATCCAGGGTATCTTTCCACCTGATGCAACTGCCCAACAAATTTGGGCTATTTTGGAAGATTGCTACAGGCCCGTTTCAATTGAATCTTCATGTTTGCTCATGTCTGAGTTCCATGGTTCGAAGTTGAAACCTGGTGAATGAATCTGTGGACATTTGACCAAACTGAAAAGAATGAGAAGTGAATTGAGACAAAATGGCCATGTAATCGATGATATCCAAATGATTAGCATCATCATTAACTCATTGAATTATGAATGGAAAGATGCTGTTGCAAAGATTAACTACGTGCCTATTGCTCAACGCACAGTTAACCACGTTTGCAGACTTTTAGTGGAAGAGGAAGCTATCAAGTTAGCTACACCACATCTGCAACGACCCCCAGCATCAAAGGCTCCAGCCAGACGTCCCTTCCGAGGAAGAGGCTACGCTCCAAGGATGCCAAAATGCTACACCTGCACCGTGTGGGACATGACACCCAGGATTGTCCCCAACGAGTTCCAGCTCCCGTCACATACCAGCCCAGAGGAACAGACTCCAGAGGCAGAGGTAGAGGCGGAAGACAAGGTCGTCGTGGTCTAAGGCGTGATCCACAAGCTCCACTTGTAACACTGGCCATAACCAACGTTCCACAACCTGATCCAAAGTTCGACAGACGTCTTTTGTGGACTTTAGATAGTGGAGCAGCTGTGCACGTTACCCACAGAAGGGAACTTTTCACAGAGATGGGCGAGCCAGAGCCCGAGTATCGAGAACTGTATTCCTTCACCAACCACACTTGCAAGGTTATGGGAAAAGGAACTGTTTACATTGAAGAGCTCGATACACACATCCCTGATGTTTATTACATACCTTCAGCAACCAGTAATTTGCTTAGTCAAAGTCACTTGTCTAGAGATTTAAAGTTCCAGGTTCACCACCTCGAAAAAGCAAGTTACTTAGTTAAAGATGGAGATATTGTTGCTGAAACTATGCTGATTGGTGGTGTTTATTACTTAAAGCTAAAGCCTAAAGGGCAAGCACAGGCAAGTATGCAAACTCCAAAAAGGCACAACACGGACCCAGAGAGAGTTGGCCCAGAGAGAGAAACCGTTACTGTGCCAAAGGCTCCTAAAGCCAACAAACAGAGAAAACAGAAACAGGTTGCTCAGAGCAAGCCTGAGGTTCCTCATGAAACTGTTAATGTTGAGAATTCACTAACTGGTAAACCTTTGCATTCCAGGTGTATTCACAAGTGGCACAGAAGATTGGGACATGCCAGTTTCCGTGTTCTTAGAAAGATGCCGGAGTTCGCAAAATGTTTGCATCTAAAGGGGTGTAAGGTGTTTTTGGATTGTGCGGTTTGCAAAAAGGCTAAATCCAAGGCAGCTGCAATTCCAAAACACGCTACACGCTGGTCAACACGCATTTTTGATTTGGTACACACTAACATAGTAGGTCCTTTCCCACCAACAATTGGTGGCAGAAAGTATTTTCTAACAATAGTAGATAATCATTCTAGATATGGATTTGTATATCCTATGAGAGAGAAATCTGAGACCTTTCAGATCCTTAAAGACTTTGCAGCTTTTGTTTCTACACAATACCAAGTTCGCATCGCCAGAATCCAGAGTGACCGTGGTGCAGAATTCATGTCTCAGCGTTTCCAGGACTGGATGCGTAAGAATGGAATTCTTCATCAGACATCTGCTCCATATACACCGGCTCATAACGGAGTCGTAGAAAGAAGACAAGGGGTTCTACAAACCATGATGTGTTGTCTTCTAGAAGATGCCAATCTCAGTAACATATACTGGGGTGAAGCAATCAAATATGCAAATTACATTGTCAACCATACTTGGAGCAGTGTAATCAATCAAACTCCTTTCTACATGCTGTATGGCTACAAGCCTGATCTCAAGAACCTCCACAGTTTTGGTTCATATGCTATGGTGAACACTCCCTTAAGTCAAAGAAGAAAGGGGGGTACAGTAGCAAAGAGACTGAGACTTATGGGTATTGATGATAATTCAAAATGGTCCAAATTCATTGATACTAAACATGTGATTATCATTTCACAATCTGCTAATTTTGAGGAAGATATTGACTGGTCCAGGATTCATTCCAATGATCCTGAAGTTTATTTTCCTAGAGATGGTGTTCCAGATGCCACGCAGCCTGATGACAATTCGCAGGCAGATGTTCCTTCTACCAGTTCTTCACAACCTGATGTTCCGTCTTCACAAGCTGCGAATGCTGATGCTAGCGATGAACGTGAGGACGAGGATGATGATGATAAAGAAGAAGAAGACTGGTCTGTTGCTCCTAGACGTTCCAAGAGGGTCACAAAAGGAATCCCTCCACAACGTTATTCATGGCAACTGACAAAAACACCATTACCTTTGATTTGCAACGTTACTCTTCCTCCTTAGACATTCACACAAATCAAACAGCTTCCTGATTCAGAGCAAGACAAATGGTATGATGCAATGCAGGATGAAATGGACAGTTTAAAGAAACTTAATGTATTCACACCTGCAAAACCTCCAGCAAACAAGAAAGTCATTGGCACTCGATGGGTCTACAGAATCAAGAAGAAACCGATTGGTGAGTCTTTATACAAAGCTAGACTTGTAGCTCAGGGTTTCGCTCAACGTTATCCTGAGGACTACACAAACACTTACTCACCAACAGTCAGAACTGAAAGCGTAAAAATTGCCTTAACCACTGCAACTATTCTTGGTTTAGAAGTTTTCCAATTTGATGTGGACACAGCTTATCTACATGCAGACCTAGATGAAGAGATCTACGTAAGAAGCCCTCCAGGATTCCTAAAGCAAGGAGGGGATATCTGGTTCCTGAACAAAAGTCTTTATGGTCTGAAACAGTCAGGTTTAATGTGGTATTTATGTCTTACTGACAAACTAAATTCAATGGGCTTTATTAAGTCAGAAACTGATCAATGCGTGTTCACAAAAAGATCTAACAATGCATATGAGATAATTCTTGTTTATGTTGATGATATTGTTTATATTGGTCCAAATAAGAAAATGAGTGAGATTTTTGCTAAAAGTTTGCAGAGATACTTCACATTGAAATCTTTAGGACACATTAGCACTTATTTAGGTGTTCAAATTGAAAAGACACAGAAGGGGTTTAGTCTTTCACAAGAGGAGAAAATTGACCACATTCTACATCATTGCAACATGAAAGATGCTAGCACAACAAAGACACCCATGCAAACAGATTTTCACAACTTAACACATGAACCAAGTCCTGAGTTCGAGGATCAAACACTTTATCGTTCAGTCATTGGTTCACTATTATACATTAGTAGTTGGACCAGACCTGACATTGCACTTAGTGTTAATCTTTTATCACGACACGTAGGTAAGGCAACACAATTGGTCATGCATTAAGAAGTTGTTGAAATACCTGAAACACACTAAACACATGAAGTTATTGCTAGAACCAACACACACTGATCATCCACAGCTAATTTGTTTTGCTGATTCTGACTGGGCGAGTGATAAGAAGACACGCAAAAGCACTTCTGGTTACATGATGTTCCTGAATGGATGTCCTGTTTACTGGCAAGTGAGAAAACAGAGTTTTGTTTCATGTTCATCTACTGAAGCTGAATATGCTTGTGTTTCAGATGCTTGTAATTCTCTAACGTGGTTTGATGCTTTGATCACAGATATCTGGACACGTCCGATTCGACCAATCACCGTGATGGAAGATAATGTATCTGTGGTTTATTTTTCTGAGTCACATTTTACAGGTTCTAGGTCGAGACACATTGACATTCGTTATCAAAACACAAAGCAATTAGTTAAGCAAGGTTTTGTTAAATTGCAATATGTTTCTACACATGATCAGATTGCTGATATGCTGAACAAACCACTTCCTGTAAATCAACACGAGTATCTGCGAAAGAAGATGTGCCTTAATTGATGATTTGATGACGTCAGCCCAGACTAGCAAAAGAAGGGGTGTCACGATGTTAAAAAGTTTGCTAGACATGAACTGACTGAAACTGACACTGAAGAGTTAAACTGAGAAAGATTTATTGCGCAGGTCATAAAAGTTATCTGAAAGTGATTTATTGTGCATGTCTTCACACATTCCAGAGAGAGAGGCGAAGGAGAAAGAGAAAGCTACTTCTGATCTTTGTCCAGCTGCCAGGAAAACTGGGAGACGGAACTTCTTTTATCAAAATGTAACAATTAGTTAGTTTTGTTTTATTTACTTTTATTATTTTCCTATTAAAGTTTGTTTATTAATTAGAATATGCTTCTCAAGACTATTTTATTTTCTTCAATATCTTAATGCATATGCTGTTGGAAATCAGCCCGGTCCATAGACTTCATTTTTTTCTTCAGGGTGTTTTTCCCCTGACAGTCCCGGTGTCACCTGCCCAGATGGCTCCCAACAAGCAAAGTCAATAGTTGAAACCAGTTTAGCTTAACAACTATAGTCATTCACTTTACAAGAGCAGCAAAAAAGTTGTAAGACAGGGTGCAACTCACTTAACAACCACCTTGGATAGCAACAGAAATTCTGATCTCAGTTATGGTCATAAATCAAAGACTACCTGTAATATTTATGTTGTCCAGTACTCTCAGAGATACTTTAAACCATCTGTCTAGATTTTGTTTCATTTCTTCCAAAATTGAGAATTACAATTATCTCTGTAAAAAGGTGTCTTGAGAAACTTTGTATGTTTATATATGATCTAAAACTTGAGTTGTTAAATATGTCGGAATTACTATTGACACCCAGTATTATCACATCCAATTTAATCTAATTTATAAGGTGCCAAGACATAATTTCAAACTTGCATATTAATGGTATAGCATGAATAAGGGAAGTTTATGTTTTCATCTAAAAACATATTCTTCATATAAAGCAAACCTCTGCAATCCCTTTAATATTTTATGAATTAATAATGGCTTAAGAAAAAATATTAAAATGTAATGAAAAAGAAAAGTAATAAGAGAACATTATTAATATGTGGCATGATGTTATTTAAAAATAAATTAATAAGTCATAAAATTAATTTTGAAAAAAAATTGGGCTAGGAACAGAATATACCATGTCTAAGCAACATTTAAGTTTGTAAAAATTCATAATAGCTCAAGCCTGCTTCAAAACCTTCCAAAAATAAGATGTAATTCCTTTTCAGCATCAGATTTAAAAAGCAGCTGTTAATTCAACAGTTTTCAACCTTTGTGGCTTGGCGGAGTGGCCGGGGGGGACGGACAGATGGACGGAAACTGGGCTGCGTGAGTGGTGGGCTAGTGCACACACATATGCAGAGTTCAATTTGTGTGATGGGGGTTTTACTAATATTTCCAAAAGAGAAACATGTGAAATATGGTTTGTAATCTGGTTCTGCTTGGGACTGTAATATTATGTAGAAAGGAAGATTTTATTATTGCTTAATGAGAAATTGGAACTAAGTAATTGTGTTTAAAACGAACCCTACTGATTAATAGATTTAGAATGAATAAATACATACATATACACACACACACTTTCGTATTTGCAACTTGAATAAAAGAGGGTCTATTGCATTGCTTAATTTGTTTGTTAGATTTCTTTATAGATTCCCCCTTCTCAGTATAATTTCCCTATACAATATAATGAAATTGGTGTCTTTGAGGAACAAAAGTTCTTGAATTTATATTTATCACAAAATAAATGAATCTCTCCCAAGATTGAGTAATATTTTACTTCCTCCTCTCAGGATTTGACTTTAGATATTGGCTGCTTTTTGTTTGTGTGTGTGTGAAAGAGACACACCTACAATTAGATAAAGGTAAAGGTTCCCCTCGCACATATGTGCTAGTTGTTCCCAACTCTAGGGGCAGTGCTCATCTCTGTTTCAAAACCAAAGAGCCAGTGCTGTCTGAAGACGTCTCTGTGATCATAGGGCCAGCATGACTAAACACCGAAGGCACATGGAATGTTGTTATCTTCCCACCAAAGTGGTCCCTATTTTTCTACTTGCATTTTTACATGCTTTCAAACTGCTAGGTTGGTAGAAGCTGGGACAAGTCAGGGGAGCTCACTCCCTTCCACGGCACTAGGGATTTGAACTGCAAACTGCTGACCTTTCTGATCGACAAGCTCAGTGTCTTAGCCACTAATCAATCGCATCCTACAATTATATGACCTCAGTTATATGCTCTTGCACTATCCCTTATCAATGGCAGTGTTCTTTTTAGATGTTTTTCTTCTGCTAATCCTTTGATTTAAGTTTGTAAATGTTTCCAATACTCTGTTAGTAGCTGAAGGAGCCTACCAGTAAATTAAAGAGTCAGTAAGTCAGTGAAGCTCAAACATTTTTATATGTTAGGAACATGCTACAATCACTCTGACTCTTCTGAGGCCACTAAGATCAAGCACTATTTATCCTGGATATCACTTAGCAAACACACCACCCAGCATCACAGGATTAACCTCAGCAATGGTTCCAGATGCACTTGGGTCAATATAAACAGCATCTGAGAAGTCTGGATAAAGTCACACTGCCAATAACTCTAAGCTAATCACTTTATAGCCGTGGAACATTGCTCTCCATTCCAAATGGGAAATTAGATTTACCCTTTTGAAATTTATTAATATCTTTAATCAAAGTCGGTTGGAGTTGTTGTAAAGAGACAAATGTTTTCATTATTGTCAAAGCTCAATTAAACAAAATTGTTGTACTGCCTTGGAAGAAATGGCTTCCTGTCTCATGCCAGGCACAATATTGCATAGTGTCAGCAGGAAATTTATAGCAAAATTGTTTGATGGCAAGAACACGGATCTAAACAAAGAAACATGCAGAATATTTCTACCTAATTAGAAAATATTGGAATATAAGCAGAGCTGTGTAGGATGACAAATATAATGCTCCTTCATTTTTAATAAGTGCATAAAAAAGATTTTTCTTTTTCATATCTGTATAATAGGCGGCACTTGTCAAAACTCCATCTGCTAAATAAAAGTACAGAAGACCTGTTTCATTTGTGCATGGCAATCCAAATCCTAATCTCAGATGGTTCAAAAATCTGAGAGGGTGTGTCACAATTCCCTAAACCCTTCCAGTTGCAGAGCAGAAATGAGAACAAAAATATGTTTGCTTTACACTGAGTAGGAATTTATCTGGATTAGTCCCAGGACTGCTTCAAGGGTTTTGACAGTTTAAGTATATGAAGGAGGGCTGGAGAACCTCGTGAACTATCAGAATTACAGATCTTCGCAGTCCAACCACCCTTGAATATTGATATATCAGAACTAGACAGATTCCCTGTTTAATAGAGATCATTTCTTAAGATCCCTACATACATGCAATACTAGTTTTTTTTGATAAATGCTATTCTGTTTCAGGGAGTGGAGGAGGAATAATATTGGTAGGCGATCTTGCATCCAGACTCAGATAAAACTGTATGAGTTTTTTTTTCTCTTTACAGAGAAACTGAAAGCTTTTAGCTTTGAATGCTGATTTTAAACCAGGTCTTAGGCCAGGGCATCATAATACATTGGACTGACAGCTTTATATCTGAAACTGTGTCAATTAGCATCCTATTATGTGATGCTACTATGATGATGATACTATGGTCAGATAATACTATCCTTCATCTGAATAGGATGTTGATGTGTTATCTTAGGACACTCAAAGCTCTACCCATTTACTCTTTTTGAGGTTAAAATGTTCTTTTTGGTGTGAGAGAGGGGGGGAGCAATTCTGAGATCAAGGAACTAAGCTGTAGTTGATAAAGGAGTTTTATAAACAGTACAGAATAGAGACTGGTTTTTAAAAATGAATTATGGGAGTAGGGAGAAACTACTCCTTAACAGGAATACAATAGAATCTTTGTAAAGTTTGTCAGCTTTTATATTTACATTTATTTATTTATATTCTGTCTTTATTCTTTTTATAAATAATTCAAGAAGGCAAGCATATCCTTCCTTCCTCCTATTTTCACAGAACAACCCTGTGAAGTGAATATGGCTGAGAGACTGATGATTCAAAATTACCAGCCACATTTCATGCCCTAAAGTGAGATTAGGATTCATGGTCTCCCAGTTTCTAATCTGGCATCTTTAACCAAAGAACAAACAAAGGTGCTAATATTTTATTTTTAACCCTCCCTTTTATTCCATATCTTTCATGTCTATTTGGGAAGAGGAGAAAAAATAAGATTAGTTCATAATATTTGTCCTTGGGATTAAAAACAAATATGGGAATTTAAGTAGCCCATTGAAAGCTAGTTATATAAAGAAAGGCAGGAACGTACTTACACATACAGAACAGCTGCTGTAAAACTAAGGTAAATTGAGGAACCTTGCTTTACTCATTAGGAGTCTGGAGTTCAATTCATTGGATGAATTTGGCTAGGCTGGTGCTATATAGGATTTAAATGGGGCTAAGTTGGAGTGGAAGGCAAAACAGGTTGGTTATACAGATGAAGGTTAAGTGGGAGACAGATTGTCATTACCATCTCAATTTACAACTATAATGTGTTAACAACCCACTGTGTTTCTTGAGGCCTTTTGAGATTGTTAGTTCAGCAATCTTTTACTCAATGATGATGTTAGAATCTCATTTTTTTCAAGATAGTGTCCAGGGAGGTTGAATTGTTCTGATAACATTTTGTCCTTGCCTTGACTCCTGATGTGAAATTTGGGTCCATTAATCATTTTGCACAAAGTTTGTTCCATTTGTCCTACATAAAATTCAGAAGGGCATTGATGGTAGATAATGGTATATATCAGAGGAAATGCATGCAAAGATGACTCTGATCTTGTGTGTAAACTTATTATGGTCTCTGATACTGCTGCTGCTGATTGTAATGGTTGTGGGATAGAACTTTGCTGTGGATAATAGATTTACTCATGTATTGTGAGTGG
The DNA here is from genome assembly GCF_964273705.1 of Natrix helvetica. Classification (NCBI taxonomy): domain Eukaryota; kingdom Metazoa; phylum Chordata; class Lepidosauria; order Squamata; family Natricidae; genus Natrix; species Natrix helvetica. Next base: position 71,179,151 of record NC_138549.1, on the reverse strand, counting down.
AAGCTGGAAGTATGTAAGTGTGCATAAAGTCTGTAGACTTTTTGAATAACTTGGCACTTTATGTGTTCATTGCATAGATTTACTATGACATCAAGTAATTTGCTAGATCAAGGCTGAAGTTGAAGTTGAGGTGGAGGTTGCTGAAGGTATGATACATTCTGATGAGAGATTCATTTCTGCAGGTCTAGATTATGAAAATTCATCAATGGATTCTCAAGTAAATGAGGGTTTAAGGAAGGAAGAATTGAGAAAATGTTGTTCCAGATGAGAATACAAATGCTGACATAGATTACCATTGACTAATCGGACTCTCCTTGTCAAAGCTCTCTACTTCTGTGAATATCACTGCTTTTTTAAACTTTACATTTGGAGGAAAGACCATTTTCAATCTTTAATAAGAATGGCTTGGGGACAAAAGTGTTGAACAATTTGTCGTCATAGCATTTGATATAGCTCATTTTGGGGACAATTCATTTACAGATCCAAAATATTTAAGATGAGTGCTCTGTGGCATTGGCTTTCTGCTTCTTTGATCCTAAAAGATACTTCACTATACAGTAAGAAGCAACCCTTAGTGTGGCCTGACTTGAATGCAATTCTGACCTCAGGAGAATCTTATGGCAGTTTAAAGGCTATGCCTGATTAACTTCATTTCATAAAAGCTTCTTAGGGATAATGAATGACTAGGGTTTTTTTTAAATAATGAATGAGTGTAATTCTTAGGGCAAAGTAAAGCTTGCATCACCAGCCAAGCACATAAAATGGAGATTTCTTTTCATCAAAATTGGTAACATAACCTCGTCTCCCTGTGCAACAGTTGGTGTATATAGCATTGCAAATTATTCATAGCAATTCAAGATACATGGCTTGTGCCGCTGGAGAAAGGATGTTGAGCTGATGGCGTACTCAGCCCCTGAATCTTTGATGAGGCATTGCATAAATTTCCAGAGGAGATTACACAGTGACATCAATAAACAGCATTAAAAATCAAGCCTCTGAAAAGCTTGTGGAGGGCAATGAATGCCGTTGACACATGACAGAGAATTTCTCTTTTCTTTACTCAAGCAGATCTTTGTTGGAAACTCTTCTGTATTTTCCTCGCAGATGAAAAAGAACATTTTGGTACAAAGACAGTTTCAGGCAAATTTCTGTCAAAACGGAGGAAGCAGGTGTCTCAATGCAGGAACTCATTCAAAAAAATTAAGTGAATTAATACTTTTTCCAAAGGTTTGAAGACAGGTATGCAGAGATAGGTATGTAGTTGTTTTTCAGAAATATATATATTTTGAAGAAGTGCTAGGATAAGTACTACACTTCTACAGCATTTCTTTCCTGAGCTTCTATCTGAGTTTAAAATCTCTAAAAGTCACTTAAAGTATATTATATAGAAGCCATTTTCAGAAGTCTTGAGAATGAACTCAGCTCAACTCTTTCTTTCCCCTGCCTCTTCTGCCATTTTCTCTGCTTGTTAAAAACAAACAAGTGACTGAAGCAAATTGCTAGTTTTAGCAATACAGATGTACAGCTTTCAAATTAAAGGACTGCCCAAAAATAGAATTTATCCTTCTCTCTCCCTCCCCCCTGATGTTAAGGAGAAAAGTGGGATATTTAGTGAACTGTTCATCTTTGTGTTTTCAAGAGCTTTTCATTCTGATCCTAAACACAATAATATTTTCTCATTATTATTTGCTACATGGTGTAGACGGTAAAGTTGCTGGTTAAGATTTTTTTTTGTTGTTCTCTTCAGTCTTAGCAATTTGATACAGAAACATGCTAGTTGATTGCCTAGGAGGGGAGGTGAACATGAAGAGCTTTGCAAACACACACCTGGCTGTTTCAAGATGTTTCACTGTTTTCTCATTAAAGCTACAGTGTGTTTTCTCAGTTCCATCATCTGTGACAGAGCTGTTGGAAACTTGAGTATAAAGAGTGAGGTAAACTATTGTATTGATTTCAATTTCATTAAAAATACACTTTGTACAGAACCAGACCAAAGAGAAAAATGACAAACCAGTCCTTTGTGAAGTTGACTTTGAAGCTTGAATGTTTGTTTTTGTTCCTTTTATTTTGCCAAAGCGGGATATCAGTGATATTGCATAGTGGCAATATAATGCATAAAAGTCATTTAACATAAGGAAAAGAAGTTTTACTAATTTTCAAGATAAGTGTGATTAAGCAGATTTTGGTCACAAACACCAAATACTGAAAGTAGCCAGAATTGCTGTTCCTCAAGGGGATCTTTTGGTTCCAAAAACACTTCCATATTTTTTTTTGGTGGTTGTTCAGTTATGAATGATAAATCTACCCTGAAAATCATAAAATAGTGTCAAATGTACCAGAGGTGGTATTCAGCAGGTTCTGATCAGTTCTGGAGAACCGGTGGCAGAAATTTTGAGTAGTTTGGAGAACCAGTAAATATCACCTCTGATTGGCCCCACCCTCATCTATTCTCTGCCTCCTGAGTTCCAGCTGGTTGGGAGGGAATGGGGATTTTACAGTAACCTTCCCCTGCCACACCCACCAAGCCACACCCACCAAGCCACGCCCACAGAACCAGTAGTAAAAAAATTTGAATCGCACCACTGGTTTCTACTATTCTATATTTGGAATAATCCAACTGGCAATTAGAATTGGTTCATATTTGTGCAGAAGCTGACCTCAAATGATACATCTCTCAAAAAGATGCTTTGAAGGGACAAACTCTTTCTCCTATCTCTCCCCATTTCCCTAACCTGGTATTAGAATACTATGGCTTCAGGCCTTTACCAGAGTCACAGTACTGCAAATAAGTCCTCTTTTTCAAAAGCTCTAGAGAAATTTTTAAAAAAATGTCCCTCAAATTATCCAAATTGTACATACTGAGTGAAGTTTGAATGATTCCAGCCTAAAGCACAGCAGTTTCTCCTGCCTGTCAGACTCCTCCAGCACTGGAAGGGGGCTTTAATAAGGCAGTTTTTGAGGTTCCTTCACATCTGTGCTGCCTAAAACTTTCATGGAATTCCATCTTTCAAGTTTTGAACTTTATTTTGAACTTTAATAATAAATTAATAAATAAAAATAAAAACAATAAAAATATAGAATTTCTCGTTTAAATGATGATGATGATAAAAATCAGGATTGAACACAAATTGCTGTCTAAGGTTTCGGTTATCTTTTTGGGAAGTCTAGGAATATTTTTTATGGATATGCTGTTGGATATATTTATTTACACCCTGATGTTGTCCCCTACTCTCAAATGGATCTGTTATGCATTCATGCTAGAGGTGGATTGCTCCTGGTTCGGCCCAGATTGAGTGAACTAGTAGTAGCAGTGGCGGGAGGCTCCACCTACCCAGATGCTTCTGAGCATGCGCAGAAGCGTCGCACGTGTGCGGGAGTGCACCTGAACCGGTAGTAAAAAAATTGACAACCCACCACCATTCATGCCTATGTGTCTTTAGGTTTGAGGAGAATTATATTCAAAGCCACCTTGGAGAGATCAACCCTTCATAATTTCATGGGAATGTCTGCTGGCAAATAAATTGGCTCCTGCCAATAAAGAACCAAAGAGATTTGAGATTTGCAACAAAGTTTATTTATTGGCATGCAAAAAATACAGTAATCCTGGGGCTTCACACAAAAAGGGATGCTAAGACTCCCAAACAGTCTGTAGATAAGATTCTATAGAACTGAGTGGAACTACATTTGACAATATTTTACATGACAATAACATCTTTTTCTTTATAATTTTCTTCCTAAATCCCATTTCTGGGATTTAATACCTGACTCCTACAGCAACTGCAAAACCATAGATTGATTTGAATAACAACATTATATGGCCATACTAGAAAGACAAGACAGTTTACTTATAAAATATTAAGATCCTATGAACTTAAGGAGCACAACACTAACAGAACAAGGTAAACATTGTAATAGAAAATAAACCTTTTGCTGATTAATTTGATAATTCAGTTCAAGCATGCAATTATCCAAACACATACATTTACAGGCAACAATAGAAAAATGGTACTTATTTCCCTCTTCCATTATTTTATATAAATTTGAATCTAACCTACACGGTTTGAGCTCCTAGAAGCCTTCTCTTCAATATTAATCAGGTAGTCTAATTTTTTTTTCAGGATCAGCCAAAATATGATAGCAATAAAATGCTAAATCCCTCCTGCTAAAATCTGTGTTCCAACACAGAGCAGATGCAGGTATATTAAATCAAGTCTCAGCCACTGAAATGGACAAGCAGCTCCAAAGTGGTGAGATATTTAGGAATTATATTTAACCTGTCTGCTATTACATATTTAAGATTTCGCATTTGAGAAGAATTCCACATAACCATAACCCAGAGGCAGCAAAAACTGTGGAGAAAGTCTGCAAGTCAGCATTCATTCATTCATTTAGAGCCTGAAATGTCCTTACAGATTTATACTGCTTTACAATCAAATAAAAAAAGGCTATTTCACTTCTTTAATAAGATCTAAAGAAAAGACATAAACATAAGAATATTAAAATAGCATTTTTCCCCAATAGGATTCTTTTCTTAGATGAATGAAAATTGCCAAAAAAAAACTATAATAAAGGAACCTAAATAAATAAATATAAATAAATAAATAGCCTAAAGAGATCCGGAGATTAAGAAAAATGGACACATAGATACTAAGTTAGGATGCAGTCATAGTATGTATAGAATCAGACATTTTTACTGTAGATGGGAACTGCTTAATGGAACTTATTTAGATCTACCCCAAACAATCTAGATTCTTGATCACAATTCAGAAGTAAATCTGATTGGAGCTGCATGTTACTCTATTAACAAGCAGTTCTTGCCTAGATATATAATCTAAGGAATTTCATAAATCATATTTTTTTCTCTATCGGGAAGAAGCATTGCATTAAATATTAAACAGAATATTGTCTGTTTATTCTTATTCCTTAAGTTGCCTTAAGTATGCATTCCATTTTCCCACCCTCAGTGTTTCTAATTTTTAATTAGGCTAATTTAACAGGAATCTCTAGATAGGTCACAGCTCTCCAGTTTAATAAAAATGGAGTGAAATGGGCTTTATAGAAATTCATAAATTAATAATGTATTGGGGAGTAATACATACATAATTTATTTCCAAACAATGCTTTACACGTGTCTCTGTATTTGATTGTCTAATTGCTGGTGTGTATATGTGAGTGTTTATATACATATATTTGTGTATTGATCACCCTGTTATTAATATTTTCAATTACAAGATAACATTTTCAAGGAAAAATCAGACTAATCAAATACAAGGTTTAGTAAGTTTTTAACAGGTTCTGGATGGCAATATTCTGAAGAAAACATTCTAGAATTCTGCAATTTGATTTTAAATAATGAATATGTGTTAATCAAGATAAATTATTACTTCCTTACATACTGATAGAAAATTGTTAAATACTGATAGAAAATGTCTAGATTCTGGACTCTAGAAGCTTGTAAATCTCAAAGGTGCTTTTTCAAGAGGCAATTGGTTTTTCTTAGAAGACATTTTGTTTCTCATCCAGAAGCTTCTTCAGCTTCAAAGAAAAACCAGAAAGTCTAGTTGTCTCTTCAAAAAGCACCTTTGGGACAACCATGACTTGGATGGCTGAGAATCTCCATAGATAAGAAGCTTGTAAAATTAGTCTAATTTCTCTTAATCTCAGCAACACATAATTTCTTAATGATGATTTTCTTACAAAATATGTCAAGAAGAAAGTAAGACTCAATGAGCCCTTGTTTCTAGTAGCTGGACATTTAATTTAAAAATTGGTATTTCCTTTGCAGAAAGCTTGGCAAAGCTCAGCAAATGTAAAAATATTAGGAATGATGGTGCAACAAATTTTGTCTTGAACTGCAGTCTAGAGATGTATGATTGTCTGGAATTTCTTATCCTTAAAAATTCCTGCAAAATTAACTAGAAGGAGACTCACCAAATTTCAAATGTAAGTCAATTGTATCGAAAGAAAATGAAATATATGAGAAATCAGCATTTCATCATGGCCCATTCTTAATGTTCTAATTTTTAGCCCCCAAATAAGTATTCACCTCTCAATATAGAATGCTTGTGCTGTTCTTCATTGTACAAAGCAAATAAAACTACAAGAATCAAAACACAGTATATCACAGCATAGGCCAAGGGAAGAGAGACCAGTGGTGGGTTCCTACTGGTTCGGACTGGTTTGGCTGAACTGGTAGTAGCTTGGCGGCATAGGTTGCTGGAACCGACAGCAACCCAGGCCTGACATGCCCCCAAGCCGGTTCTCCCGGTGATGCCATAGGTGCCACCCCTTGTTTTTGGCTTCTGCGCATACGCAGAGCAATTTTCGTTGTACTGCACATGCAGCACACATCAAGTGTGCACATGACACGTCCCTGAGTGAACCAGCAGTAGTGGCTGCTGGGGCCCACCACTGGAAGAGACATGTAATACTTACATCTCAGAATCCACACAAATCAGCACTAGCATGTCTTATTTTGAACCACCAATAGGAGGATGCAGTCACCATTGATCAATGATGTTCTCTGTATTATTGAGGCATTTTGTTCTCCCAGTTTTGAATTGCGTCAATACCATTTTTCTGCTGTCTAAGAATTAGGAATTTTGACCAGGAGCAATCTAAATCTTTGTCCGTCAAAATACTTCATTGATCTGTAGACTGAACTGTCATGTTGAAACAAATTGAAGGATCACCTTCAGTTGTGCCCAATTATGATAAGATTTCCCAAAATATATGTGCAGTGTTATGAGTTTATTACAAAGTTATCATAAAAGTCAAAATGTTTATCTGAAAACTGTTGTGTAAGAAAGATGACAAGATTTATGAATTATGAATATTCCCATAGGCAAAAGGGCTCATTAAAAAGCAAAGCAAATATGTAACAGGGGGAAAAATTAAAATGCCTTAAATGAAAGCAAATATGTTTTATGGGAATTAACTACCATTGAACAACCTTTTCCCATCTACCCTCAGATCCTTGGGTTTTGTCATTTCGCTGCATCCTTATCAAACCTTGGAAGGCTTGATCTGAAATTATTCATAATATTTGGAGTATCTTTGTCTCACACGATAATACTTGGTCCATTACAAAACATCTCAGGGGATAAATCAGACAAATATGCTTATGTGATAGAATACTGTATGAGAAAGTTAGGGAGTATCTGAATTAGCTCTGCTCCCTTCCTCATGTTTGCCAGCCACACTCTACTCTGCCTTTTTAGTAAATATAGAAAGGAATTTTAATCTATATTTTGCTTTTCATGCATGTAAATTCTCCCTGAAAAAGAAATGAACCAGTTGGATTTAGTATATCAGCAACAAAGCAGTAACTCCCATCTCAGTATGAGAACTGGTTAATCATATCCCTTGACCAAACATGCACTGGTAAAGCAAATTACCACTGTATGATAAAAGGTAATTGTATTTTAGGGGGGAGGGGAAACCCACCCCAGTATATTTAATGATGCATGATGAACCATACATAATCTGACTTTCACAATAAAAGGATAGACTAGCATTCTTATGTTCTTATAGGACAGTGGAAAGATTGATTATATTTCTTTAGGGGCTAATTTGATGCTTTGCAAATAGCTGTTCCTTTAATCCAGTGGAATCTTTTCCATTAAGGTTGGTTTCTGGCGGGCAAGAGGCGATGGATGGATGGTCCTTTTTATTGTTGTTCTGATTTGCTTTTCCTTTTCTCTCTCTTTTCTTTTTTTAGGAAGGTGACAGGATTAGAAGTTAGGATAGACAGAAAAAGTGTTTTTAATAAAGTGTGACATGATTACAAGCTAGAATAAGTTATAGACATAAGAGAAGGAGTAATATTAGTGTATATACTTTATAATAATAAAAGTAATAACAAGATCTAACATGGAATAATTGAATAATGATGGACTATAACCTAATATAAATGTGTGTTATTATTAGAAATACATAAGTTGACTAAATGTAATAATTATGATTAATTTTATTAGTTTTACTTGTATTAGAGTGTATAACACCCAGGTGCTACACTGTTTATGCATTGATCTGATATATTTTTTAAAAAATAAAACACACACACAAATCCCTAAAATAGCACAGAATATTTTTATTACACTCCAGAAACCAACCTTTTTTAATTGTTAAAGTATTTTGTGTGTGTGTGTGTGTGTGTGTGTGTGTTTTATTCTATAATAGCCAATCAGCACTACTGAAGAAATCTAAGACTTTGCTTCTAAGAGGGATAAAAACATTTGGCATGTTTCTTTTATGATTTTGACACTGGGTGATCTACAAAGAAAAGTGGGCATCTTAAGCCTTGTACCTCTTTTAAAAAATCTGTCTTGGTTCCCCCCCCCCAACTTTGGATATGTATGTATGTATGTATGTATGTATGTATATAATTTGTTTTCGTAGATTTTCACGGGTGTAAGTATGCTGGTTGATTGGTTGTGTGGTTGTATCGTGATTGGTAGATTGGTGCTGACTGGTGCTGGCTGTGTGTGCATTGTTGTTTTGTATTGTAACGGTCTGGGTGGTGGGTGGGGTTCATTTGTTGACTAGGGCTGGTTTCCTGATGTTTGGTAGGCGGGAGGTATCGTCATGTTTGTTCATGTTGTGGGGGTGTTTCTCTATTTTGGTAGCTTCCATAATTACCACACAACCAATCACTCCACTTACTGAAACAAAGCCAGCACTCCATCCCCCCCCCACCAAGAATTACAGAAAGACGGCAGCTCCGATCACACTTTAAACCAAAAACAACAGCCTGAAGATGGTGAGTGAGACCTCGCTGAAACATTGCCAAGACAATCTCAATCTTACACGGGAAAAGACCCGAATACAACAAAACCAGCATATATATATATGCAGTCATCTGATCACAGCATTTACTAAATAGAAATGAAAGATAGAAGGTGAAATTGTTAGTTTTAATTTTGAAATCATAGCATTGGGATGAGCAATAAAGTAGCAGCAATATTGATAAAATCATTTTGTATTAAAATGTGTCTGTGGGAACTGTGTGCTTCCAAATTTGTCTGATCTTTAAATTAATAGAGGTGTTAAATGAAATTGCCGCGTGACACAAAGCAACACTGAATCCTCTTTTATCTGAACCATTTTGAATGTAAACTGTCTGCCATAGACATTTGTTTAGAGAGTTCAATAAAAAAATATTTTTTCAAAGCCTGAAAATATAGAAAAGTAGAGATCTGTCTAGAGACACTGACTATTTTGCCGAACAGAACTTTTGTCTATTCTGTAATAACCCTGCTTTCAGCCATGATCTCTTTCGGATTCTACACATGTCCAAGCTTCATACAGATATCCAATTAAAACAGTGCGTACCTGTTTCGCTGATAAGGAACTGAGAGTTAGGCAGTTTAATTCTTATAGGAAAGACCTCAGTGGCTTCAGCTGTCTTGGTATCAGTATCAAATACTACACTGATATTAGAGGTGAATTTAACAACAATTAGAAAGGACTCTGGGAAGGAGAGTATTAAAGGAAAGCATCCTGGACGTAAATTGTTTCAATTCTTACCCTCAAAACAATGCTATAGAGCACTGCATACCAAGACAGCTAGACACAAGAACAGTTTTGTCTCTGAACGCCATAACTCTGCTAAACAAATAATTCCCTCACCACTGTCAAACCATTCACTAAGGCTGCATTACTATTACTATTAGTCTTCCTATCACCCATCTCCTCCCACTTATGACTGCAGGACTGTAACTTTGTTGCTTGTATCCTTACAATTTATATTGATATTGATATTGTTTCCTGATTGTTTATTTGTAATCTATGACTATCATTAAGTGTGTTGTACCATATGATTTTTGATGAATATATCTTGTCTTTTTAGGTACACTGAGAGCATATGCACCAAAGACAAATTCCTTGTGTGTCCAATCACATTTGGCCAATAAATAATACTATTCTATTCTATTCTATTCTATTCTATTCTATTCTAGGAAATAGAATTGGAATTGATGATTCTCAACAAAAATATATTAAATTATTTAGGCAGCAACCAGTTATAGTTAATTATTGGTTTTGATAAAATACAATCTGGATTGATAAACCTAAATTGGATTGGTTCATAGATAAATGGGACAATTGCTGAAGATAATTTTTTGGTTGCTACCCAAGAAGGTATGCTGAAGAAAAAAGATGTCTTTCTACTTGATTGATGTAAAGCTCTTGGTGGAGCTGAAGATGATGATGGAAAGTAAGAACCAATATTTTAATTGCCAGCACACAATGAGTGATGGCGGAATGCCAATTGCTATAGTCCAAAAAACTAGATAGAAATAGTTCTAGTACTTAGCACCATTGAGAAAGGTGTACATGTTAACTTGATACTGATATGTCTGAAGCCAAGCACCCACAAACACACAAAGAGGTGGTTTTGTTCACTTTACTAAATGAGGGCTTGCAAATACATATATTTACATTATAGAAACAAGCTTCCTTCAAAGTTCAGCAGGTTAGCTTACAAGAGTTCCAAACTGAAGTGGCAGGCAGCAGATTGGTCAGGCAGAGTCCATGAGTCAAAGCTGTAGCATATTGATCAGCTGATCCTGGTACAAAGTCAGGGTTATGAGATTAGACAAAATATTGGGCATCACTTAGAAAATCTGATCATTAACAAAATATGTTAGTTGCTTGGATCCACTCACATATGATAATGTTGATACATTATGGAGTCCTTGATTCTTGGAAGAACTTAATGCATATGGATGGCAACATTAGCTAAAGAACTGGCAACTGTGCTTTGTGAAATGATCTGCTATTACAAATTAAGTTGAATGAGAAGAGGATTATCTGAAAAGACTGCCCAAGTTCTTGAAAGAACAACATCCAGAATCAGAAATAACAGAACAGATGCTAGCTGATCAATGTCAATTTATAACATGAAATAAAGTATTCACAGATGCACAATTGGAAGAAATGCAAAGATCTACTCAGGGAAAAGAAATCAAACCCTTGTCAGAAGTAGCTTGGAATATAGGAGCAAGACAAGCAGACTCAACATACAGGAAGCCAGCCAGCATTAACCACAGTCTGAGTGACAGTGTGATCAACCATAATATTAATAATATGCACAGTTTATATCTTTGGTCATTTTGTAAAGTATAGATTTAATTTAAAAAAAAACCAGTCTAAATCTCTACAAAGGAAGAAAAATCAATGAAAAAAATAAATCAAAAGCAGTAACAAAATATCAACAATATGTGTTAACTCAGTAATCATAGTGAGAAATCCATAATCAAGATAATGTTTTTGAAAAGATCCAGAAAGTTGTAGCGGCATGGGCCTCCTGAGTGTCAGGGACACAACATTCCAGAGTGAAGGAAACATCACAGCCAAAGTCTGACTGAAAGTTATAGCAATGGTACTGTGAAGGTCTAAGAATGTCAATCAGATTCATATTTACTGACTTACAATGCCATTGCTAGGGAACTAATTTTTTTCAATATACCAAAGCTTCAACTTTATAGTATGGTGAAATATAATTATCCTAGGTCATGTTCTTAGCTGGGGTGAAAAAAAATGGTGTACACTTTGCTGCAGAGTTCAACTCCTTTCAACTGTGAGCAACAACAGCGTGATTAGCTATACCTCTCTGCCGAAATGTACACAAACATTTGTGAGCAGGAATGTTTTCAAGATAGGATGTATCAATAAACAAGAGCAGATGGTTCATATGAACTTTTGACAGATATATTTGAATGCTTATATAGTCCCCAATGGCTCCAAGATAACATATAATTTATGCTGTGCAATGACTTTCCCAAAGTCCCATTTGTTTGTTCTGCTTACAATGCTCTCTTGTCTTTATATATTTATCTTTAAAATGCTAGAGTAAGGGGCATTATTAGAGAGGGATTTGTTTTATGCTTTAGCATTGTGGCTTTCAACAAGAAAAATCATCTAAAAAGGCATGGGAGAAGGCTTAGTGTCAGGTAACACATCCAAAGGAAGAGCATATTTTTTTTTGAGCCAGCTTTGAACTCCAGTACTGCTCATGGGAAAGACCAAATGCTCTGACAATCAGAGCACTTGGTCTTCCTGGTATCACGGGTCACTCATCACATGGAAAACATGCATAGAAATGCAACATAAAACTAGCATTTCTTGAAAATGAAAGAATAAAATGATATACACAGAGGTGATACATCTTCAAATTATATATTGGTGATGATATTATCCATTGTTGAATCTGTTTCTTGGATATTCTATGGACCAGGTCTCTCGACATCTTCTGATCTTACATTACTATTTTTGTCTATGTTCTTCAAATTATATAGGGCTTTGATATCTGGACTAGTAACCAGTAAATCTCAGCAAAGAAGTTTTTCTTATCTGTATTTCTCTTAGAGTCCGGACTAGAAGTCTAGGGTTATATAGTTTACTGTAAAAGCTCCAGAAGCTAGAACTGCAGATAAATATTTCTTTTTAAATGGTTGGATGCTGTTCTTGAAGAGGACCAGGAATATATTTTTAATAACTTTCATTTCTGGAGACGTAATTAATCAATGACCAGTGTGAAGTAGACTCTGAAATGCTCTAACAAGTGAGTTATATAGATTTGATTACTGTAAAAAAGAACATCATATTAAATAGTTAAAATAAAAAAATCAATATGTACTTTTTCATAAGACTTTTTTTTTTCAATTGAGAACTTTTAGATTGAACTCTGTGGGAAGAAATATGACAGTGTTCCAAATATCATCAAAAAATAAATCAGAGTCCAAGGCAGAACTTTCCTCAAACTTCCAATTTATTAAGAGAGACATGTTGGCACATCTGTGGAAACCCGAATCTGAAAGCTTCCTGGGTTTTCCACCCAGTTGAAAGTTCATGATCTTGCCCCACACCCACAAGTCCATCACATGGTCCAATATTCCACTGCCATGCTGGCATTTCCACCCATCTAGTTCTGGTCAGGTGCAGAGGTGCGGAAACAAAGAATGACCTTGGGCTTCTAGAAAGGAATGTTTTATTTTGACAACAATACATTCTATTCCTTACTATTCCCCCTCCCAATTACCCCACTAATGAAACAGCATAGTAAAATAATAGAGAGTGTTAGGCCAAAGATCCTAAAAGGAACTGGCTGGAGACCTGACAAAATATCTATCTGGTTCAGTTCCAAGCTGGGAGAAAGACATTGGAAACATGGAGGCTGATTGGAAAGATGGTTTAATGATGAAGCCGAACCACATGTGATTTTGGGAAGGTGACAAAATAAAGTTGAGAATGGATTTTTATACCTTCTTTGGGCTTTGTATTTGAGCTTCCTGTACCTGTTCAAGAACATGTACATTAATATTCTATTGGCTGTTGTCAGATTCCTGTGGGATCATGTAGGGATTATGTATGGGTCTCGATAGGCAAAAGGAAATGAAAATCCTAGGTACTTGTTTGAGCTAATCTAACTAACCTTTGGTTTATTGTTTATCTGAGCTTCCAGGTTTCTGTGACTTTGAAGTTTGGAATGCTCTGAAGGTGCAATGAAGGGGCTTGTGTTCTGAAAAGGTGTTAGAAAATTCCTATTGTAGCTAAAGGCTTTTGTCCTGTGTTGGGTCTTGGGTGAGGGGCTGCTTCTGATCCTATCACTCTGCTTTTGTTTGCTGTCAAACTTTGCTGCAAGCAGTTTTGAAATATCCTGTCTTGAATGGATTACCAAATCTGCATTTCTAAAAGCTGGCCTCCTCAGTTTCTGCTTGGGGCTATTAAGAAAGACTGAGTCTGCTTTCTGTCTTTAAGAGCACGTTTTTCCATTTCTCCTTTAGGGAAATATAATATTCTGCCTTTTTAATATTTCCCAAAATATTTCATTTTCTGGGGGGTAGGTGCTGACTTTCTACAACTTCACATGCGCAAACCATCATAACATTATTCTTGATTTCATACATTTTTCAACAGAAAAACGTTTGGTTATTTACACACTATCTTTTATTAATCTTCCTAATTAAAAATCCTAATCGATATTTATGCCAAATCCAGAAGCGAACTGAACTGACAGAATTGTTGGAAACCTGCACATTGAAAACCAATCTATTTTCAAAAAGACTGAACATGTCAAATCATATATTTTTAGTAAGGACTAAAAAGTTTAAGCTAAATAACATTGCATTCAAGTTCATCATAGCAAAAGGGCAGCCTAAAGAAAACAGTTGCATTATTTGTAGTTATTTCTTCCAAGGATGTCTTCAGCTGATCTTGCATCTAACCTTTATTAGACATTGGAAGAAATATTTCCAGTCCACTTCCAGGAGGAAAAAAATAAAATTTTCAGAAAGATTGACTATGTACAGAAACTCTCACATGGTAACCACCTTCAAATATCTGTCCTGTGTAAATTTGTTAAGGTTCTATTTAAAAAAACAGAGCTTCTACTCAAACAATTGTTGGATGAAAAAGGAGGGATTATAGTTTTTTTAGGGTTAGGGTTAGGGTGGAAGTCTAACTTTTTTCTTCTGCAATTTATACATTTTTGGGGGAGGGAAATAGGAATTTCTATTTTTCCCTCTGGGAAAAATGCTTGAAAAGTTTCAAATCTGCTTCTAGCAAACTATGCTGAATGCTCCCATTGCATGCTCAAAATGGAGCTATTTTGAGTTTACAATAACATACATCCACACCACCACCCCTTTATTTGAAGGGTAACAAATTAAAAAAAAAACCTGTTTATATTTCTGTTCTGTCCTCACTACACATTAGTCTGTGTGCATGCAGCTAAACACACCTATCCAAAAAAAAAAAAAAAAACACCCCAGACTGTGTGCGTAGATCTGAATACTTTATTGAAAGAACAGGATATGGTGAAACTGGGGGAAATAGAGATACATACAGTGAGAACCAAATACAAGATAGACAGTATTGAGTTACTGCTGAATAAATACAAGCAACTTAAATCTCACCAGCGATACTTTGTGTGTGTGATATATTTTCATCCTTGGATGACCATGTGCCACAGATTAAGATGGGTTCTTCTTTGTGCTTCTGCCATTTCCAAATGCTAAAGGAAAATGGAATCTTCCCTAATATATATATTAGGGAACACAAACACACATCACAATCCAGCTGCTACAACTATTGCTGGATTTTTCAGCAAATATCTGCCCTATTTTATCACACTAGTGATTTTGTTCAGACTAGGGATGAATGTATATTTCTATACCTTTGATGTTATTTCACATGTTTCCAGAGGGATAATGATTCTGCAGGATACCAGGAGTCAAACTTTTGGGGAAGGGTTGAATTTCATTTCATTAGAGTCACATGCATTTATCCATAAATCTCTTCTGATCTCTTTGTCCTTCCATCCTCCCTCCCTTCAACCATCCATCCATCCATTCATCCATCGATCCATTCATCCATCATCTCCCCAAAACACATCACATCACACACATCATTTAAAACACATCATTTAAAGATTATTTCATCCAAAACATGTTTTTATCATATAATATTGCAAATGCTGAATAATTGGTCATTTATCAACCAAATTAATAGACAGATATGCAAACTTAAGTTGTTATTAGATAGAAGATTGTCCTTGGTAAAAAAAAAGAAAAAAGGTAAGGCCACCTCTTCTTATAGTTGTAGGTATCTACAGTAAATTAAATCCTCCTTTTTTCTACCTACCTTAAGTTAACCTAGAGGCCAGAAATAAGTTTTTTTCCCCCAGATATAACACCACCATCTGAAACCTCATTCTAAGGCAGCATAATTTTGTTGTTGTTGTTTAAATGCTTTACTGATATATTTTTCAGAGTTATATCTATGAGATAAAAGGTTTTCTATATTTTCTCAATTGTATCAATATTTTTCTTACTCTGCCCTCCCTCAAAATTTGAGGCTGGTTATAGATCGACTATTTGCTCTACTTTATGTCTGTTTTTATACAGATGAGAGACGTGATGGCTCAGTGGCTAAGACGCTGAGCTTGTCGATCAGAAAGATCCGCAGTTCAGTGGGTCAAATCCCTAGTGCTGTGTAACAGAGTGAGCTCCTGTTACTTGTCCCAGCTTCTGCCAAGCTAGCAGTTCAAAAAGCACATAAAAATACAACCAGTTTGGTGGGGAGGTAACAGTGTTCCATGAACCTTTGGCATTTAGTATTGCCGGCCACATGACCATGGCGCCATCTTCAAACAGTGCCGGCTTTTCGGGTTGGAAACAGAGATGAGCACCACCCCCTAGAGTCGGGAACGACTAGCACAGATCTGCAAGGGGAACCTTTATCTTACCTTATACACAGTGGTGGGTTTCAAAAAATTTTTAGAACCTATTATGTAGGTGTGGCCTATTTTGTGGGAATGGCTTGATGGTCATGTGACTGGGTGGGAGAGGCTTGATGATCATGTGACTGGGTGAGATTAGCTTTGCAGTCATGTGACTGGGAGTAGCTTGGCAGTCATGTGACTGGGTGGGAGTGGCCAAGTCAATGTCACTGAATACTTTGCCCCAAAGAATGACCTACAAAAAGAAGATATTAAAAAAAGTAATTTATTATTTTGTGCACTTACTACTTAAATCAGAATAAAATAAATACACAAAACAATAAAACAGCTACTAACAGAGGAAATATGGGTGTCCTTGCCAGTCTTCAACATTACTGACCACCTTACACACACACACACTCCATCCCCTCTGCCTCTTCCCTCTTCCTGCATTCATTCAGACGTTTTTAAGACTCACAGCCTGTGTACATGCACACACCTCCAGCCCCTCTGCCTCTTCCCTCTTCCTGCATTTACTCAGATGTTTTAAAGACTCACATCCTGTGTACACGCACACACCTCCAGCCCCTCTGCCTCTTCTCTCTTCCTGCATTCACTCAGAAATTTTTAAGACTCACAGCCTGTGCACACGCACACACTTCCATCCCCTCTGCCCCTTCCCTCTTCCTACAGTCATTCAGACATTTTTAAAACTCACAGCCTGTGTACATGCACACACTCCAGCCCCTCTGCCTCTTCCCTCTTCCTGAATTAATTCAGATGTTTTAAGACTCACAGCCTGTATACATGCACACACTTCGAGCCCCTCTGCTTCCTTCCTCTTCCTTCGTTTATTCAGACATTTTTAAGACTCACAGCCTGTGTACACGCAAACACTTCCAGCCCCTCTGCCTCTTCCCTCTTCCTGCATTCACTCAGACATTTTTAAGACTCACAGCCTGTGTACATGCACACACTTCCAGCCCCTCCGCCTCTTCCCTCTTCCTGTATTCATTCAGATGTTTTTAAGACTCACAACCTGTGTACACACACACAATTCCAGCCCCTGTCTCTTCCCTCTTCTCCAACAACCTCCCCCGCACCCCAGCCACTCACCAGTTGAAACCCACCCCTGCTTATACAGCTAATTCATTGATTATTTTTAATTGCTTTACCTTTTTTTAAAAAAAATCAATTTAGTTTAAAAACATTTAACTTGAATAATGATAACTAATAAATACAAAAAGAAAAACAATGTTCAATATTTTGTGTACCAGAAACATATAGCCCTTTGATGTTTACATATTTGGAAAGTGGTATTGTGAAGAAAACTGCCTTTCTTCAGAGGTAGTGGATAGATAATTTAACTAAACACAGTGGCCATCATTCTGGAGGCAAACTCAAAAAGATAATCTGTGTTGAATCATAACCAGAGAGGGTTTCCTGAATAATTTTCACATTAAAAGGCAAGACCTTTTGGATGTAGAAAAGATGGGCACCTCTCATTTTAATTACAAAGGAAATGTGACTTTGTCATCAAGAAAGAACAATGAATTCCAGTAGTAGCACTTCAATTTGCATTCTCCAGAGGGCCATTTCATAAAGTTCTCTGCACTTGGAGAATGCAATCAAATGAGACAACTGTCAAGGTCTGTTTAATTTACAAGACTTTCAGCCTTGAGAGTGTCTCTTTCAGTTTCCAATAGCATTATCTTTCATTTTCCTAATTGGTAGAGCAAAAGGACTACATGCAAAGTCAGGATATTAATTTAGATATGATACCCTGGATCTCCATTTCTTTAATTTGGGTTAACATATTCAATTATGGGTCACTCGGTCAGTGACTTTTGGTTCAGGGGATGTCAGGGAAGAAACTAATCAGTGCATATGGAGTTCACCATAGGATGGGATCTACAAGTACCAAATAGAGAAATAGCTGGGGATTTTTCTACCTCTGTGCAACATTCTACTATTCTAGAAAGAATCAGAGATTCATGCTTTGCTTTTAGCAGTTAAATAGTACCAGCATTGTGCTTCACAACACATGTTTACAAGTTTAATTTCTCCAACAATTGCTTTATTTAACTTAAGTGATACCTAATTCTCATGCCCTTTTCTGTTAAGGATGGATTGTGACACATTGGATAATCAACTTTGTGTCACAAATCTTTACTTGGCACTCCAGTTAAGAATTCAGTCCATTAGAAATATTTTTCCTCTCCCAATGGAAGTCTGCCAAAGTAGTTGTGAGCCCACACTACCTGCTTGAGATCAGATGCTTGAGTTGGAAGCTACATTGGAACAACTGCAATTATTTATTTGTGCTATGTGCAATACTAGTGTGTGTGTGTGGAGAATTTAACTTGCTTCCTCGGGAATCCCCTTAGGGAGTACTCTAGTTCTTTCCACTTCCTTTGTATAAATGCAATAAGAATTTTAAAGCACTGTCAGATATAGAATTTGGGGAAGAAAAATTAGCCTCTGGGATGCTCTGGGGATAATTCAGAGGAGCAATAATGAAAACAACTGCAGAAACAACACGGAACTTTTGTTAAAGTTCCACTCATGCTGTATGACAAAATATCCAGAACTGTAACGCCTACAAACTTGAAATGTGAAGTATGTTCCTCTTGGCTTCTAGGTGCTCGCTTAGAAAGTATTTTTTGAAATGACCATCAGATCATTAATATTTTTTATATTATTATTAACACACTCTGATGCTAAGGAGTAGACGTTCTACTCCCCCTCCCAACGTGAAAATAACTCTGTTCCAACTGCCAATTGGATGTGGACGTGGCCAGCGTGTGACTCATCTCACCTGCTAGCTGGGAGTTTGGAGAGGAGACTGAGGGAGAGAAAGGGATAGGAGAGGAGAGGTTTCTGTGGGGCAAGGCTGAGGGAGAGAATGGGATAGTATAGTGGGGGAGGATTCTGTGGGGCAAGCCTAAGAGAGAGAAGGGGGAATAGGATAGGACAGATTTTTATGAGGCAAGGCTGGAGAAGAGAAGGGGGATAGTATAGGAGAGGTTTCTGTTGGGCAAGCTTGAGGTAGAGAAGGGGATAGGATAGGGGAGGCTTCTGTGTGGCAAGCCTGTGGGAGAGAAGGAGATAGGATAGGGGAGGATTCTGTGGGACAAGCCTGAGAGAGAAGAGTGGAGAGGAGAGGTCGATTATAACTACTCATTAATTTTCAAGCTGTAAGTGTTGATTAATCAAGCCCTATCCCATAGTGGAATAGTATTCAGCTAGTATATGACAAGTTTACAGCAATGAAAATTGGTGTATAATATTAATAAATAACTCACTTTCAGCCCTTGTGCTGACATTCACAGGGTAGTTGTCATGGGTTTTCTGTGCCACTGCTACCTCCCAACCTTGGTGAGGGCTTCCACATCGCCACCGCTGCCACCGCCACCGCTGTATCCACCCAGCCACCACCAATGCCACACCCGCTTGGCCATGCTTACATGCCACCAACACCGATGCTGCCGCTAACGCCACTGGGGCCACTGGGGCCACCACCAAAACCCCTCCCCTCCTCTCTCTGATGTAATTCTCTGCAGCTCCACGTGGTTCCACATGGCATCCCTTACAATTCTGCGAGCGCATCTCCTGGACAGGAGCTGCCCTTCAGAGCCTACTCTGAAATAACTCTTCTACTCGGGTGCAGCTGCCTACTCTGAAGTAATTCTTCTACTCGAGTGCAGCTGATAAGGAAGGAGGCAATAATGACAGTGTGTGGCTGAGGGTGGTTGAGGTTCATGATGATTGGTGTTGGTGAATAGGGATATCATTTGGGTGGATTTGTGGGTGGAGCAAGGCGGAGTGATATATATGGTGATGGGGTTAACTTCTTTAGAACTGACTTGGATTTGCTTACCTTTGTATCATAGTCATTTAGTGCCGGTTATCACATAATTTCTTAGAGATAAAGTTTTTCACCAAACAAATTGACTCTGTTTGTTTTCAACGTGACCACCGGAACATGATACTTAGTATTACATATCTTTTAACTGAAGCTCCTATGTGAAATTGCATTTTTATATCTACCCTTATTTCTGAGATTGAGAGCCAGTTTGTGGCAGGGATTAAGGCATCAGGCTAGAAACTGGGAGACTGTCAGTTCCAGTTCCTTCTTAGGCACAAAGCTAACTGGGGGACCTTAGGACACACACTTTCTCTCAGCTTAATAAGGAGGCAATAGCAAAATAGTTCTGATAAACCTTGCCAAGAAAACTCCAAGGACTTCTCTGGGCATTCTCTGAGAACTTTAAACGATTGAACAAAAGAAAAACAAATTCTTGAATATGTCAGGGTGGGCGTTTCTAAATATTAACATCCAGAAGCAAATTTTAATCCCCCCTCAAAAAAAATTCCTTTTCACAATTTGCCAAAGTTGCACAGAATTCTGTTACCTTATGTGCTGTCCCACTCACTCACACACATGTACAACTGTAGGTTAGTGTACAACTGTAATTGATATTCCTCAGCAATTCAATTCACCCAAAAATCCAGAACTGTCCCAAACTAAGTTCAGCCAAAAGCAGACCAATGTAAGCCACAGAGCAATGGGAAAAGAGTCCATAAGGCCCTTGAACGTTTCTCAAACAAAATAAATTCATCAGGCAAACTTAAATCCACACGTCAAGAAAAGTCCAGTTTCCAAGGCACAATTCAAATCCAGGCACAGTGTCAATCCAAAGCAAGACAGCTGACAAGCTCAGCGTGTTTAACACTGAGCTATCATGCCCCCTATATCCATATCCATATTGATACACATACACACCAGGGATGTGCGGTCAGGGGAGGCAGGGGAGGCAGAGCCTCACCGCTCTCATCATGAAAATAAAAAAAGGGAAAAGACGCTGAGGAGCCTTCTGCACACGTGGTCCGGGAATGGGACCACATGTGCAGGAGGCTCCTCTAGCCTCAGCCTCCCTCCTGCACATGTGGTCCTATTCCCCGCCTTCCTGAGTCAACATGAAGGGGACCGCTGAGCGTGAGCCGCGGTCCCGCGGAGCGCACTCCGTGGTCCCCTTCATGTTGACTCAGGAGTCAGGAAAGAGGGGAATGGGTCCACGTGTGCAGGAGGCTGAGGCAGCTTCAGCTTCCTGCACACCTGGTCCCATTCTCCGCCTTCCTGAGTCAACATGAAGGGGACTGCGGCTCGCGCTGATGACATCACCAGCTTCACCAGCCATAAACCTCACCGCACGTCACTGATACACACACACATACACAATTTTGTGATGCACTTTCTTTGAAGAGTGTGTGGTTCTTCAAGAATGTGCTTTACTTCACCAACCATTGTCTCTGCTTCATTCCCCTCCATCGCTTCCTCCTTGCAAATGCCAAAGAAGACAAAGATGGGGCTGCAAGGTGACATAAAGAATCGTGTCAAGGCAAATCACAGCTCCACTTTGTCTCAGTGAGGTGAATGGACCGTGTTTTGTGGCACTGAGCACCCTGTCAGAATGAATCAAATTTGCCCTCCACAGGCTTTCTTTCTTTCTTTAGCTAAAAGAAACATGACTTGCTCCTCATACAAATGCGTAAATTTTGTAGGCAGGGCATGTTATTGTAAGCAAACATTCAAAATTAGTGTTTTACACTGTCGGTTTGAAAAATGGTAAACTTCTCAATTTGGTCTTTGCTTTCCAAGTGCACAATACATGTAATTAGCTTTTTTTCATTTGTTGAGTAAGTAATTAGGACATTTCCCAACACTGAACATGTGAAAAAACATAATATTCTGAAAGTCTTACACAAGCGCTAGACAGCTTGTAAATTTAAAGGCTTCCCATCCATTTAGACATAGGAGTCACAGCAAACTCGGGAGAATAGTAGGAGAACTGTCATAGCTTCTAGTATTCTAACAGAGATGTCTGTGGGTGAGGATGAAGAATTAAAATTGAACAGTCAGTGAAATGATCCTTTCTTGAATGCAATGCAACACATGTACAAAAGAGATAGACTTGTCTTACCACATTCCTTCTACCATTGTGTAGAATTTAAAAGCATATTGTGGCAGAAATATCTGTAGCATAGAGGCAAAAACCTTGGTGTTACTGGATTATAGCCCCCTTTTTAAAAGCCCCATTCAATGGGGTGACAGGCACTTTTTGTGAAGTATGCCATTTACGTACGTCAACATATGTCAATACTTTATTTGTGTATGCCTAACAAAAGTAAGGCTGGAGACTTGATTAGACTTGAACTGTTTCTAAAAGTTATTTTAGAATAATTGTTCCAGAACTGCTCAGAAGCTCATTTATTTATTTATTATTTATTATTTTGACTTCTTAGTCACCCCCTCTCCCCCAAGGGACTCGGGGCGACGTACACCAGCAGCGGTTACAACGATACAATATGGAGGAGGTGGAACAATAAGTAAATAAATTACAATAATTTAAAACAATTAAAAACCCCAATGATAGTTAAAGTTAAAAATTAAAATTAAAAATGCCCAAGAGGTGGAGAAGCTCTAAATTAAGCCAGGCCGGCTAGTCGGAACAGGTGGGTCTTAAGTTTCGTGTGGAAGGAGCGGAGGTCAGTCGTTGTCCTAATGTCTGGGGGGAGGTCATTCCAAAGGGTAGGGCCCATCACAGAGAAGGCCCTACTCCTGGGTGCCGCCTTCTGACACTCTCTGGAGGACAGCACCTGGAGAAGTCCCTCCCTGTGCGAGCGAATAGGTCGCAGGGATGTGTGGGGCAGAACGCGATCCCGCAGGTAGCTAGGCCCTGTGCCATGGAGCGCTTTAAAGATGGTAACTAACACCTAACATTGACAGAGGGTGTACTTTTCCTTGCTGTTTAAATGTTTTCTAGCTCTTTTTGGACTTTTAAACCTTATCAGATCAATTCAGTTAGGCTTGCTGATTATAATGATATTAATGCTGTGGTTAAAATAGTTGTTGGTATTATACATAAATATTCACATCTTCACCCTATTTCTCATTTTAGATCCTAACCCTAACCATAAACCTGTCTGTTTGGTTCCCAAATGATTTTTTGTTAGCTTTCAGCATTTTTCTAATGTTTAGTCTAACTTTATGAAACATAAATATTTTTTAATGAGATGAGGGTCACTGTTATAATATGGGAGGCCCAGATTAAACAGTTCAAAGTTTATTATAATACAAGTATTTCAACACGGCAGTATACCTTTTCCTTTCCCTTCCTTTCCCTTTCCAACATCATATTCAACTCATTACCAGGAGAATGAGAAAGTACTTAAATGTGATTGCTCTTTCTTCACAATAAAGGGGATAATTGCCAGTGCCTTCTTACTTTGAAAATGAGTGTTGATTGAAGTTAAATGACTTTAGGTTCATGAATATTCATGTGCTATGGCACTGTCCTTTTGGGGTACATGTATCTGTGTGCTGCTTTCCTCAGCAATAGTAGCTATTGTTGCAGTGACAAATATGTTTTTCTGGCAAACATGTTTGAGTAGACAAAGATTCTACAGATCGCCTATTATGAAGCATTATTAATCTGAATGGTCTTAGTGTGTGTACCAATTGTAATAGGTAGCTGTCCTAAACAAGATTGAATGTAATGTACTACTGAACATCAAGATAACAAAGAGAAATGAGAAGTGAGGATGATTGATTTGATTTGTCATCAAGATGGTATCAAGAATCCACTTAGATATTGAACTAAAAAGAAAAAAAAATCAGATTCAAATATCTTAAGACTTCATAAAAGTGTACAGCCTAAATGGGAAAATAATCCTTTGAAATCATTCATGTTAGTGGCCACCACCAGGTCTTGGGGTATTGATGTATTGTGTCAAGTTGTATTTCCTCTTCTATCTTTTAAATCACCTATAATTCACCAGTGTATCCTAGTACTTTGATGAGGGGGATCTTTATATCCTTTTTCCCCCTGCTATGCACTGTATTATTTTAAACATCTAGACCATGTTCCCCATAAGAAACCTTTTTCAAGCTAAAGTTTTCCAAATATTCTAGACTTTTCTTATAAGAAGGTGTTCAAACCTCTTGACATTTTAATTACCTTCTTCTGCACTATTTCTATCTCTATTCATTTTCAAACAAGATGACAGCTGTACACAGTAGAACAGATGCAGACATATTGTAGATTTATTTAAAAGCATTGGAGTGTTACTATTTTTTAGTCTTTTCTAAATGATCCCAAGTATGGAATTTATCTCTTCACAGTTTCCATACACTGAGTTGACACCTTCACTCAACTATCCTCCAAGTTCTTGTTCCTGGTTTGTTACAGATAGCTCGGTCCTATCGATGTGTACACAATATTAGGAACAGGAGGGCTTCCCCAGTGTCCATCACCATATTTACTTGAATTGCATTTATTGCTTAGTGAATACTCACTTGGATTTTGGAGCTCTTGTTTAGTATTTACTATTTTTAACAGTTTAGGGTAATACAGAAACTGGGCAAACTCTCTGCTTATTCTTGTGACAAAATTATTTATGAACAAGTTCAAATTACGTGGTGCCAACAATATTGCAGTGAGAAAATTACCAAATTATTCCTATTCAAGCTTTTTGTTTCTAGCAAATTACACATCCATAGATTTTCTTATCTAATAATTAAGTTTATTCAACAGGGTATGATGAGGAACTTTCAAATGCTTTCTGTAAATCCCTGAATGCAATGTTGGCAGAGTTATCTTCATCCATGTGCATGTCCCTCTTTAAAAAAAAGGTTTGTGATTTTTGTTGAATCCATGCTAATTTTACTTTATTCAGCTTTGTTCCTCTACATTCTTTTGCTGGTTGGTTGGTTTTAGTTTATCATTTCTAACATTTTGCCTGAAACAGATATTAAGGTAGTGTTGAAAGAAATGTCCTTCTGGGTTCGGCTCCAAGTGGGGAAAAAGACACTGGAGACATGGAGGCTGCTTGGAAAGATGGTTTAATGGTGGACAGGACCACATGGGTTGAGTCCTGAACAGAAAAGGTGATCACATGCTTCAATGTTGGTGGAGAAGAGAAGAGAAGGGCGGAAGAGAAGCTGAGTCCCTGGTTTTATGCCCTCTCTGGCCTTTGATCTTGAGCTTGTGTTCTGATTGGTTGTCAAACTCCCATGGAGCCATGCAGAGGCAACTCTCTAGGCTGCGTTTTGAATCCAGGTTTGGTTGAGTTCTCAGATGCCATGTGGTGAGTTGGGTAAAGGGCCAATATTATCATGCCTTAATCCCATCCCCCTGGAGCTGAAGGGGAGAACTCTTGATTATGTAAAGTGAACTAGCTCAGGCTTTAATGGCTCATTGACAAAGTGGGTGGAGGGGCAGGAAGCTACAGGGAGCTATTCTCTCTTTATAATATGTTTCTTCCTTTTCACATCCAGAGAAATATTCTGCCTTTTCAATATTTCCTAGGATATTTCATTTTTTCTGGGAGAGGGCTGGGTGATAACTTCCTACAGTAGCATTATATAATTATAATTTTACGTTTACTTGTCTTTGCTTCTTTAAAAAAAATCACATTGAGTGTCTCACAGGACCTCAACACAGAACCTGATTTGAGTGACCAGTTACATAGCAACTACACATTTCTAGAAGCATTCATTAGGCTCTGCAGAAACTTTATATCTAAATAGCTGAGAACTAGATCAATGGAAGCAATCAATGAAAGTCAGATCCTGATGTGGAAGAAGAAGACTGCTTTACTTATTCTTGAGCTGCCAGTCAGATCAGTGGTGGGATTCAAAAATTGTTACTACTGGTTCTGTGGGCATGGCTTGGTGGGCATGGCAGCGGAAGGATAATATAAAATCTCCATTCCCTCCCCACTCCAGGGGAAGGATACTGCAAAATCCCCATTTTCTCCCTATCAGCTGGAACTTGGGAGGCAGAGAATAGATGGGGGCGGGGCCAATCAGGTGGTATTTACTGGTACTCTGAACTATTCAAAATGTCCACTACCAGTTCTTCAGAACTGGTCAGAACCTGCTGAATACCATCTCTGAGTCAGATCCTAGAAGACCATCAAAAGCAAGCTTTGCATGCTCTGATTCCTAATGCATTCAAGAAGGTCAGGCTTTTATCAGAGGTTTGCAAGCCCAAAAAATTTAGGAAAGAAGATATACTTGGATATCTGCTTCCTGAGACCTTCAAAAGCTGTCTAGTTAAAAACAATCCTGAATAGAGTTCGGGCTTGCATACCTTTGATCTTTGAAATGTCACTGAGAGCTGCTTGGTGGTCCATTGATCTGCCCTACTTGTTCTTCTTGTCATCAGAAGGATGTTGTTCTTTCAGACTGCCATCCAAGTCCTCTAACTCTCTCTAATCTGAAAATTATCATGGTTTCTTCTACTTTATATCAAAAGAAATGTTCTGGAGAAAAGGAGTCCACAGATAGCAATCAGATTAAGACTTCATTTGTTGAAATTTAGGAATGTGGTTTTTATAAACTAATTCTAAAACAGATTGGAGACAATTTTGCGAGAAATCTGTAATAATTGCAAAAGCCTCTAAGAGCCTGAGAAACACAGTAGTCTGAAATTACCTGAGTGGCTGTATTAATCTTTCTAAATGAATTTTGTTAATTGGTGATTTTGATAATGCGGGCATACATTTCTTTCTTGTCAGGTAAATGTTACAAAGAGACAGATACTGTGTCTGAAGAGACAGTACACTTAGCAAACAGTTTTAAAAGACATCATTACCTACAGAATGCTTCCACGCAAACAAAAAGCTATCTGTCTTTTTATATTGTGTTGAGGGATGAACTTTGGCTGTCTGCAACTGGCAAGCAGGCAATGAAAAGCTGGGTCAATGATTGTGAAGCTGTATTTGAGTTTTTGTTGAGTATCCAATGGAAAGCAACATCTGGCTTGCTGAGGTGAATGCAATATAGGAAAATGATCAATTTTATAAACAATAATTTGAAAGGCATGAAAACATAGGAATGCATTGTTAGGAAGTTTGTTATATAAAAAATTTGCATAGAAATATACAGGGCAGCAAAATTAACAGTACAAAATAGCAAAGTTCTGATATTTATCATGAAGAACTAATTTATGTCTGGATTTGGTATTATATCCCTTCAGATTGTAAACAGAAGCTCAAATTATACCAAACTAAAATATACCAAACAAAAAAAAAAAAAAGCCAAAACCAACTTGGTTGCCACAATGTAAAAAAAGATGTTAAGACTCTAGAAAGAGTGCAGAGAAGAGCAACAAAGATGATTAGGGGACTGGAGGCTAAAACATATGAAGGAAATGGGTATGTCTAGTTTAATGAAAAGAAGGACTAGGGGAGACATGATAGCAGTGTTCCAATATCTCAGGGGTTGTCACAAAGAAGAGGGAGTCAAGCTATTCTCCAAAGCACCTGAGGGTAGGACAAGAAGCAATGGGTGGAAACTAATCAAGGAGAGAAACAACTTAGAACTGAGGAGAAATTTCCTGACAGTTAGAACAATTAATCAGTGGAACAACTTGCTTCCAGAAGTTGTGAATGCTCCAACACTGAAAGTTGTCAAGATGTTGAATAACCTTTTGTCTGAAGTGGTGTAGGGTTTCCTGCCTAAACAGGGGGTTAGACTAGAAAACCTCCAAGATCCCTTCCAACTTTGTTATTCTATTCTATTCTAAATGTTTGCTTTCAGATAACTAATGTCAGGGAGAAGTGAATTTATCCCTCTTCCTGATAGCTGTTTCCTATATACACAGCTCTGTTGTTTTTTAAACAAATAGTCCTTAATTATATATATCCCCATTATAGTTTGACATACTGTGCATCAGATTCAAATTTACCAACCAGTAAAAATTGGACTTAAAGAAAGAATGCTAACAGTTGCAAACATTAACCTAATGTTTTTTACTTGATGTCTGCAAAACAGTGAATATTTCCTATGCAGAACATGACATGGGTTTTTTTTAAAGGAGAAATAGTATTGATGTCTATCTATCTATCTATCTATCTATCTATCTATCTATCTATATCTATATCTATATCTATATCTATATCTATATCTATATCTATATCTATATCTATATCTATATCTATATCTATATCTATATCTATATCTATATCTATATCTATATCTATATCTATATCTATATCTATATCTATATCTATATCTATCTATCTATCTATCTATCTATCTATCTATATATATATATATATATATATATATATATATATATATATCATCTATCTATCATATATATACATATACATATACATACATACATACATACATACATACATACATACATACATACATACATACATACATACATATATATATATATATATATATATATATATATATATATATATATATATATAATCTATCTACCCTTCCTTTGAATTCTATATTTGAAGAAAGCCAATTTGGGAAAGAATGCACTATAATCTGGATATGGCAATACTTTTCACTGAATTTTTTTTGTTACATAAGGATTCTGTAGTTACCAAACAGGAGAAACCACTCCTAACCACTCCTCCATAAATTAAATTTAAATTTTTAGAAAGGCTGGGCAGATGTGCCATTCATGTTCCATTCTCAAATATTCCTAAATTGAGAGAATTCCCAAGAATACAGGATCATCTCTCCTTTGGAAAGCTTCAAAATATCCATCAATATTCAGTTACAGATAAGTAAACAGCTGAAGAATTCAATAATGCTTAACAACCAAATATAGGTGACATGAGATGAGATAAAGAAAGGAAACAAATGGAAAATCTGTCTTAAATTGTATAAAATGGAGAAAATGCTAAAATAAATGGTGGACTTTTAAAACAGAAAAAAGTTAATGGAGGATCCATCCATGGACTTTTAATGCAGAGAGGAAAAGAATTTTAATGATCAGAATTATCAAACACATAATCTATCGATATGCAGGAATAAATGGGAAAACCTAATATAGATGGTATTTGGAGAACAGAGTTTACTATATTGATTTTGGCTTTCATGTCAAGACCTCAATTTCCTTTCTTTCTTTTTTTAAATTTGAAGGTCAGAAGACACCAGTGATGTATTTATTAAGCTCCCTGTCAGTTTCTTATGACTTCAGACTGACAAATAGATAAGTGTTAACTTGAGACACACTCATTTAGAAAAAGTTCAGTTCTGGAATCTGCTGTCAGACTAAAGAGAAACACACTATCCTCTCACTTATACTAGCATCTTTCTATATACCTTTCCTATTAAATACATTGGGGAGGTGTGAAATTGTGGCTAATAACCTAAGGTAGAAATCTACCCATCAAATCTCTTCTCACTGGCCACAATTTCTGCAATAGCCTCTGGCAAGTTTCAGTATTTCCATATGTGGGATTCTTTTGCACCCTACAATATGAATTTACTTATGGTGATTACTCCCTGAAAAGATTTCTAGTATACCCATGTAGTAAAGTTTATATCTCAGTCCTCAGGATAGTCACAGCTCAGGTATAAATGCAATAAAACAACAGCAAACTAGTAAGAACTGTCATCCCCCTAACAGTTTCAAACAACAGTCCAGTGGCAAATTTTGGAGAAAATAAAAATAAATCAATTGAAGGGTTTTGCCTTAAAAAACCAGAAATGTCCAAACTTATTTTATTGTCTATTTAGAAGCCCCAAAGCTTGAAAAGATTAAGAGGGGGAATTCAGATTTATCAAATAAGTAAATAACAGCTTCTCTTTTTCCCCTACTTCAAAGACTGATTGTGACCTGTGTATTGAATCTGACACCTCACTGCCTCCTTGCCAGAATACCCAGTTAGAACTTTTTAAAAGTTGGGGATTCATGACTTTAAAATGTTCCAAAAGTAGGGGAAAAGTTTTGGAGCATTCTATTAGTAGTGCTAATAAAGGAGAATATTTGTAGCTCAGGGTTGAAAGGAGGGGTCCTTCGTGCTCTCTGAGCTTATTTGTTTTCTTTCAGATATTTCATTACCAAAATTAGGTAACATCAACAGAGCTAGTGAATAGTACTGATGATGTTCCCTGGTTTGGGTAATGAAATGTCTGCAAGAAAATAAGCAAGTTCAAACAGTACCAAGGACCCCTCTACTAGTAATGGCTGGATTTGTGGGTGAAGTATACCTCTAATCAAAACGAATTCCCTCCCATTGCTAATAACTGTTTCAAACAAAACAAAACCCAAATCTTTCTATTTCCTCCCTTTTGTGTATTTGAGGTTCTAATTACAGTGTTCTATTTCCCATCATATGTTGGTATGTTTCTGATCATGGACAAAGAACTTTGAAGCCACCAACATTTAGACCACAATGCATCAGTTTGGGATTGTGGAAATTTTCAAATCAGTAGGTTTTAAACTGAAAAAAAAAAGTAACTAATGCAATAACTAAAGAAGCTGTAGCATCCTTTCTGAAGGTATTTTTCTTCTTTTGTTGTTGTTTTTAAGGAAGTATTTTTTTTTACAAAATGTTCATTGCTTTTATGATACCTTTAAAATTCATTAGGGTTGCAGCTATCATATCATTACATGTGGGATATAAAACAAATCTGCTAAAGAAGATTGTAATTTATATGGCAGTTGTAATTAAAGATGCTAAGTTAGTCAGCTGGAGAGCTGACAGCCTGGGGTTGGGACCTGAGCTCCATGCAACGGGTGAACTCCCATTACTTGCCCCAGATGCTGCCCACCTAGCATGCAAATGCAGGTAGATTAATAGGTACCACTTCGGTGGAAGGTAACATTGTTCCATGTATCTTTGGTGTATTGTCATGCTGGCCAAATGACCATGGAAATTGTGTTCAGAAAATACTGTTCCCTCAGCCAAGAAATGGAGATGGGTACCATGCCCTAGAGTTGGACACAACTGTACAGTGGAAACCTTCACCCTTTTTAGAGGAGTATACCACTTATGAGTGAAGACCTCCCTGCTGTGTCATGCAGCAACACAGATTGATTGTGCAGCCTTTCTCTAAATTTGTACATAAAGAAAAGATCATATGAAAAAAGTCAATGTGGGATAAA
Organism: Natrix helvetica; assembly: GCF_964273705.1. Lineage (NCBI taxonomy): Eukaryota > Metazoa > Chordata > Lepidosauria > Squamata > Natricidae > Natrix > Natrix helvetica. Next base: position 71,147,993 of record NC_138549.1, on the reverse strand, counting down.
GACATAATAATATTTTGGTCAAGGACACTTATGAGCCATTTTTAATAGTTTGGCAGATAATGGCAGTCCATTTCTAGAACTTGGCTTTCTAACATAAAGGATTCTATATTGTGGTATTTTGTCAGGCTATTAACAGGCAGAATATATCCAGACACATTCTCAAATAAAATATTTAAAGAAATGATCATGGACACACGAAAAAAAGAGACAGAGAATAAATGATCCATCGAATGAACAGCAGGGAAGTTCTCTAGAGAAATATTTTAACCTTATGTCAAGTTTCTTAAAAAGTAATGAAATGCAAACTTCCATCTTAGAAGAATTTATAGTTAATATATGCAGTATTTGCAATAATGGGATACTTGAGCAAAAGAAGGTCAACAACTTACAAACTTTCCTTCAGGCATACATAGCATTAAAGAAGTGTGGCTGGATTTCATAGCATTAGAGATGTGTGGCTGAAGAATTGTCTTGTTAGAAAAAGAAAGGGAAGAGGAAAGAATGGTGCTTCCAAGATCCTAAAACTCAGTTCTCACATCCTTCTGGATATACTTTCAACATTGACTTATCTCTGTATTTATTTTACTGATTTTGTTTACTAAATAATTTCTGTGTAAATTTTGGGGTTCCCCTTGGCATGTGTGGATTATCAATATCACCCCCATCAAAAGTGAGAGTCCATGCAGTACTCAGACTAAAGTAGATGGTATGGCTAGAGGCTAAAACATACTGTATGAAGAATGGTTATAGGAATTGGGTATGCCTAGTCTAGTGAAAAGAAGGACTAGGGAAAACATGATAGCAGGGTTCCAGTATTTGGGGGGGGGGGCTATTTCCAAAGCCCCAGAAAACAATACAAGAACCAATGAATGAAAACTAATCAAGGACAGAAGAAACCTAGAACTAAGAATAAACTTCCTAACTGTGAGAACAATCAACCAGTGGATAATGGCTTGTCTTCAGAAGTGGTGGGTACTCTATCACGGGAGGCTTTTAGCATTAGCAATAGCACTTAGACTTATATACCATTTCACAGTGCTTTACAACCTTTCTACGCAGTTTATAGTCAGCCTATTGCCCCCAGCAATCTGAATCCTCATTTTACCAACCTCAGAAGGATGGAAAGCTGAGTCAACCTTGAGCCTGCTGAGAATCAAACTGCTGGCAGTCAGCAGAATTAGCCTGCAGTATTGCATTCTAACCACTGCACCACCAAAGCTCTTTTAAGAAATTTGTCAGAAATAGTATAGGTTCTCGTGCTTGAACAGAGGACTAAATGACCTCCAAGGTCCCTTCCAACTCCCTTCAAATTATTGTTATATGTTGTTATATATTCTAGTATGGTCATCCTCACTGTATATGGTGTGTCAAAGGTTCAAAGAACTGTAAAAGACTCTTAAAAGACTCTCCAGGAATTGTATGTTGGAGTTAAGGAGGCATTGAGGAAACTGTCAGGACATTTGTCAATACTTTTGGAATTCCTCTTAAACTCCAATCTATATTTTCCTGGAGCCTTACAGCTACCATGGCAGTGCAGAAGAAGAGTCAGAACCTTTAAAGAGAACCCAACAGGTACAGAAAGCACACTTATATCTCACCTGAAGCATGTTTGCCTGCTCCAAATCAGAGTTTGCAAACCTCTACTAAAATGGCTTGAAGGCTTTCTCAAAATTCACAGTGAACACAAAAGCTAAATGCATCTATTTTTGTTTTTTGTTTTTTTCTTCTTTTGTTGGAAGAAAAATCCAAGGATTACATAGCATAGATTCCTACTGTATTATGTCTGGCTTCCAGTTAATTGCCTTGGAAACAATCTGTGTCTATTATCAAAACTAAAAAAAATACTCAGATCATTGTCTGAGCTAGGTTAAGACTCTGAAAATGACAGTCCTTCCTGTAACATGCTGTTTTTGAAAGAGTTTCTTCATTGTTATCTAACATACTTCCTTTCTTTCAAAGCAATGTAGGGCAACATTCGGTAGAAGGGAAAAGATAGACAGAGACATGGATCCTTTGCAAAATACCTTTGTAATTTTCCTGATGTACTGGGAATTTATGAAGAAAGAATGAAGTGTTTTATGCCCAATGGGTATAAGGGTAGGAAGATTGGTTTCCATTACATTTTGCATTTCATTAAATTGCAATGCCTTCTTCTCCCTCCCATGAAACCTGATGGCACTAGTTGTTAAATGGTAACATATTTGTCTCATACCAATGAAGGCATATCTTCTTGTCACTCACTTCCCAAGTACAAATTAATTGTTATTGGTGCTCTTTAAAGGCCTATTTGGACAACTTGATAATGAGATTGCTTAATAGTAGATGGTGATTTGAATGATACAAAAGAAGCAAATGAAATGCAATAAACTTTAAATTCCAACAATATTCAGTCTCTACTAGTGAGACATTTTCAAGGCACAAAAATAATTGTATCAGATGTAGTTTAACTCAAGTACTTAATGGTTTGGATTAATATATCTTAAAGGGAACTGCCAAGGAGGATAATTCAGGGAATGGACATAGTGGGAAGGTGCTATAATGAGTAGTTATGTGGCTCTTGGCAATATAATTTGTTGAAATCCTTGATTATGTTTAAGGTTGAGAAGAAAGAAAGAAAGAAAGAAAGAAAGAAAGAAAGAAAGAAAGAAAGAAAGAAAGAAAGAAAGAAAGAAAAGGGGCAAAGAAGGAAGGAAAGAAAGAAGGAAGGAAAGAAAGAAGGAAATGCAGGCCAATTGCAATATTTTTTAAAAAAAAACCAAGTGTCAAATTAGGAAAAGTTGTTAGACAATTAGAACATTTAAATAATAAATTATTAGGATCTAGACTATTATTTTAGTTTTCTCTGAGACTAGACCCACACAATGAGGAATAACAACAACAACAGCAACAACAACAACAACAACAACAACAACAACAAGGAATGATGAATACAATTAAATAGTTTCCAGTTAGAACCAATATTGTAGGTAAATAAACAGCCTGGAAACAGTGACTTGTTATGAAAACTTTGGTACAAGGTTTTTATCTGTTCTTAAAATCCATCAGCAAAAAGATAGCAAAACAAGATGACTTAAAAACTTAAGCATGGTTTTATGATTAGGACTTCATTAAAGTCAAGAAAGAGGTAGTGGTTAACCCTTATGCTTATGGAATACACCCTGTCTGAATACTGATGTTCAAAGTTGCCTTGAAATAAAAAAATGACAATGAAACAAATGGAACTTACTTTAGTTGCTAAAATAAAGGACATTTCCAAGGATTGGAGATTAGTATCCTGTCTGTATCTTACTTGTGGATCAAGGTTTTAGAATTATATATGAAGCTGCAAAATTCTGATTGCTTGTTAAATTCTGTGTCAGATTTTACAAAGGAACAGTTTTTCTATTCCTCAGATGCCACACAGAGGAGGGAGGGAGGGAGGGAGGGAGGGAGGGAGGGAGAAGGAGGATGAAATACTTTGCTAGACAAAACACAGAACTTCCTCTAGAGGTGGTGGATAGAGACAGGGAGGAGTGCCTGGGGAGCCTGCCAATTAACCTAATTGCCCAATGTGATCTGTGACTTTGGGGGAGGGAGTTATTTCTTATTTTAATTATACTGAAACCATGGGAAACATTTAGAGTTGGTTTCCCCATTTTGTCATGCCAATATGATGTACCCAATAAAGAAGGTCTTAGGGGAAGACCTCAGACTCAGCTATTTGCTTGGGTTCATTAGTCATGACAAACAGTAGTTAGTCATGACAAACAGTAGACAAACAGTAGTTAAGTAGAATGACAATGCAGATATTTATTGAACATTGTGCTACCAATATTAATTTTAATTGTATATTGGTTGTGTTGTGTTGGGTATATAGCCTTGACTATTAATCAGTGGCGACCACCACCACCACAACAACAACAACAATGATGAAATGATAATGAGGAATATAAATCCAAATAAACAGAAAACAGAAACAGGAAGAAGGAAAATTCCCCTAAGTGCAACAAATGGAGAAATAGATCATTAAGACAACAGCTTTGTATGGCTTAAAAATAAATCAAAGATAGATTTATTAAAATAAAACAAAGACACAGAGCAGTTAGCCCAAGAGGAACTTTTACTATAGCCACCTGCACTGCTATCTGGATTTGAAGAGAACTTATATTTTTGTAAATATTTTTTTCTTTGAAATGCAGCATAAAAAATCCATTACTCCCTGTAGCCCAAGATATGCTGAGATTTTTTTTAAGTATTCACCTAAAAATAATGGAATATTTAATGAGATAAACAGTTGCTTTTCCATTTAGAATCTATCATTATATTCTTATTTAGATGTGTTCTGGGCTGGAACCAACCTGATGCCATCCTTCCACACAAAAATGCCTTTAAAAATCCCCACAAATCACAGAGGTAACAACGATGACTTCAAAGTGTAATTCTTAACTGACAGATCAACCAAAACAATAGCATAGAATTCTTTTATTGGACACATTCGAAGACTGGGGGGCAGAAAACGCAGAATAGAGTTTCTGGATGTTACAAAATAGATTGCTCATTAAGTGCTGAAAAATGGCATTCTTATTTTAACTTGGAGAACTTACTGACAAAGTTAGTAAGAAAACAAAAAGCAAGCCTAATTATATGGAACACCTGAATGTATATTTCCTACAAAGCATGCATATTTTTACTGTGTCTCACTGTGTTTCTGATTATTTTCTGCTTATTGGCATATATGCCTTAAACAATAAAGAAGCCGTAACAAACATGGTAAAGATGATCACTTTTCTTATTCTGCTTTTCTAGCAGAAATAACAAACAACTGGTTCTTGATTTCATGAGGTTTTTTTTTAATATCCCAGTATACCCTAGACTCCTAAGACTTTTGACACTCTTTAAATGTTACAACCTTTCCAAGAAAGTAGCAAAAAAAGTGATAACAACAGCAGCAACAGGCACCTGGCAAAATATTTTGAGAATAGCTACATTTGTAAAGGAGAACACTTTCTAATTGTTACTTTGTGGGAATTCACAGACAGGTGTCATTGTTAATACTTTGGTAGATGTTTTGTGCTGCAATTATTTTTGAACCAGTATGATAGACATTGGGCTTTTCTTAGCAAGTTGGGGTGGAAATAGAAAAAAGAAAAATGTATTGCAGCTGAACAAGTAACTGGAAATCTACTCTAAGGTATTACCTTGAAGCTGATGTATTCAGGGGATACATGATACTTATCTGTAGTGTTCTGAGTACCATAGAATAACAATAGAACTTTGTTATTAATTCATTTTAATAAAAAGTAGACTCTGCTTTGCTACATGTTTTGAGCACAAATGTATTTTTGCCAAACGTAATGCAATATTAAATCATAAGGGGAAAAAAAAACCCTTAAAAACGTGAGCAAATTGTTTGGAGCTGCTTCTGTTTTTTTTTTTTTTTTTAAGTCTCACATCAGAAGGAGATGCTTTTTCTTTGCCAGCCTTGACCATGTATATATAGACATATTCATTGAGTTTGATCCCTTTGAGTTAGTGTTGACTATTGATGACTGCCTGGACAACTCTATGCAATTTCATTGGAAAGATTCCAGAAGTGGTTTGCCATTGCCTCCTTCTTGTGGGGAGAGAGCGAGAGCGAGAGAGAGAGAGAGAGAGAGAGAGAGAGAGGAGGGAGGGGAGAGGGAGGAAGGGAGGGAGGGAGAGAGACTGGCCCAAGAACACCCAACTAGCTATGTTCCTAGAGGGGGGAATGGAACTCACAATTTCCTGGTTTCTAACCCAGTGCCTTGACCACTACTTCAAACTGATTGTCTATGTAAGCATATAGTTAAATGCAAGTCATGATCATTCAAAGCATAAAATAAAACGTAATAATGCAATTGGACCAAATGTGCAATCATTTGATCCTGCATCAAATGGGAAAGCTGGGAAAGCTGCCAAGCAACAGTCTGAGAAAAGTAAGGTTGGTTGATCTGCTGCACCAAAAAATAAATAAATGAATAAATAGCCAAATGTAGCATGTGTGTCTTATGCATTGGGTAGCTCCTTGATTTTCCCTAGCTCCAGAACATTGTGGGAAATTAAAACTGACTTTGTTCAGTAGCCTGATCCTTCTTGCATTGGAGTAGTCACATGGCATGTACCATAGGTAGAAATTCCCAAGTTATTGTAAGACAGGTTTGGAATATTTCTGCCTCAAATTAGGGAGAACTGGTACTAAGCAATATCTACAGTATAATAATTGAATAGATGGATCTTTTTGTTGTACAGTATCAGGATGTCAGATTCAGATGCTAGCTTTGATATATAGCTTTACATTACTGGACACTGTGCAGAGTCACCTATGATGAGATGGACAACCAGAATCAATCTAATAAACAAACATTTAACTTATTTCAATGAGAATAGTATGGTGGAAGGTAGAGCTGTGCAAAAGTCTTCAGTGAAATTCACCAGACACTGATATTCCCTATATTGCTTTCCTATATATTTTTCTGTGATATATTATCCTACATATTTTTCCTATTATTATTATTATTATTATTATTATTATTATTATTATTATTATTATTATTATTATTATTATTATTATTATTATTATTATTATTATTATTATTATTATTATTATTATTATTTTGAAAATTGGGAGTCAGTCATAATTCTGATTGCAAATTAAACCAAGAGGTCATTGTATTAATAAAGTAGAGGTAGAATATAGCCTAAGAATTCCTTGCATTCACTGACAGAAGAGATGAGAGAAGCAATACAAGAAACACAATCTTGTTTGCTGATGACAGAATGAAGGTCATTGGTTCACCAATCCAGTCAAGGGCAAATTGAAAGCAAAATTTAATTCACTGCAGTTTGAAATTCTGCATGGATTCTTTTCAATGTTATTTTTATAGCCTCCTGAATAATGTCAGAAATGGGAGGGGGGAAAAACCCTCACTTTTATAGTCTTATATATTTCTCCAAATGACACAAATAGCAAGTGCCATAGCTATGATTAGAGGAATACTAAGGGTGACAGGGTCATCATAAAGGATTTATAATGGTAGGCTGTAGATTTCTTGTCAGAGATGAATACATAGCAAGCTGTAAAACTGCATTTAGTTAAAAATGCAAAATGTCACTTGGAGAAAATTTCTGGCATCAAGGCATTTGGAAAATACATGTACCGATGAATGTACTTCAATATAGATAGATAGATATGACAGAAAGGATTGCCATGCAAACAGTTTGATGTTATTTATCTACAGTTCTCCCCTAGCCATTATAACTCTGTGGCCAGTAGTATTTTGTCTCTTATGTAGAGAGAGATAGGTCATTAGGTCAACCACCTGTACCTCACAATTTGGAAAAAAATACCAATTTGTATCTTCCCCCAAAATAATGTTTTGCCTTCAATTTGGATGATAATTGGCTTTATAGGAGCCTGGGGAGGGCAAAAACAGCCTCCCCCACCACCCCAGAGGCCCTCCAGAGGCTTCAGGAGCTTCCCTGAAGCCTCCGGAGGGCAAAAAACGACTCTACAAGCAAACCAGAAGTCACTTCTGGTTTGCTTGTAGGGTTGTTGTTTTTTGCCTTCCGGAGGCTTCAGGAGCTTCCCTGAAGCCTCCGGAGGGTCTCCGGGGGTGGGGTCGGAGGACGCTGTTTTTGCCTTCCCTAGGCTCCTGTAAAGCATCTGGAGCCTGGGGAGGGCGAAAAATGGTTTTAAAAAAGGCTGACTTCAGCTTGCCAGTGCGCGCATGTACGCAGGCCAGCTGTCAGGGCAACACCTCGTGTGCCCTGACAAATGGCTCCATGTGCCACCTGTGTCACGTATGCCATAGGTTTGCCATCCCGACCCTACGCCATGATTGCCCATGACTCTTTTTAAAATCCTCCAGTCATAGAGCACCTACTGTTCTGTAGGGAGAAAAGGGCAGACAGGAACTAAGGCAAGGCAGGTTGAAGCTAACACAACCTTTATTAACAGTATAACACGGCAAAATGCAAGGTAAACCTCGACCCAGAAAACAGCAGCATATGACAGCTGACAGCCCTTTTTATACTAGAGCTGCCAGATGCTGAACCAATAGAATGGCTGCATTCTCCCACCAGCTGGCTGCTCGCATCTCAACCAATCAGGGGCCGGCAATTATAGTCAATGGTGTCGTAGCCTCGAGGACTTAACACCTACAACTTCTGAAGGCAAGCCATTCCATTAGTTTATTGTTTTCACTGTCAGGAAATTTCTCCTAAGTTCTTCTAAGATTGTGTCTCTCCTTGATTAGTTTCCATCCATTGCTTCTTGTCTTGCCTTCTGATGCTTTGGAAACTAGCATCAGACCCATTCTTCTTTGTGGCAACCCCTCAAATATTGGAACACTGCTATCCTGCTTTTCACTAGGCTAGCCATACCCAAATCCTGCAACAATTCTTCATATGTTTTAGCCTCCGCCCCGCTCATCCTCTTTGTTGCTCTTTTCTGCATTATTTCCATTTTCCCTCTTTGGATGGTGTCTCTCTATGTATCTAAGGGTATCATATAAGTATATTGTATCAAATAATTACCATATTTTTGGAGTATAAGATGCCCCGGAGTATAAGACGCTCCAAGATTTTGAAGAGGCAAATTTTAAAAAGTTTTTGCACTCTCCAGACCTCCCAAAAGTGGCCCATTTTTCACAAAAATGGGCCCATTCTTTTCCAAAAAAGGGCATGAATAGGCTTGTAGAGTGCTCCTGGGAGGTGTGGGGGGGTCAAAAATAAACAAAAAAGGCCCATTTCCCATGAAAATGGGGCCATATTTTTAAAAAGTGCATGTATAGCCTTTAGGAGGCTTATAGAGTGCTCTTGGGGGCTGGGGAGGCAAAATTGAGCAAAGCTAGGTTTAGGTTTAGGTTTATTTGGATTTATATGCTGCCCTTCTCCAAAAGGACTCAGGGTGGCGTACAACATTAAAAACACACATCACAAAAGTTAAAAAAAGATTAAACCCATTTCCAAAAAGACCAAACCAATTTTTTAAAAAAGAAACAATACATTAAAAAAAAATTAAAATTAACATTAACAGGCCAAGCCGGCTTGCTGGAAAAGCCAACTTTTTAGGGCGCGTCGGAAGGACCGGAGGTCAGGGATTATGCGGAGCTCCAGGGGCAGCTCATTCCAGAGGGAATGCTAGCCCATTTTTCGCTCATTTCTGCCCTCCCCAGACCTCAGGAGCACTCTGAAAGCCTCCTAAAGGCTATGCATGGCCATTTTGGGGAAGGTGGTGGGGTTTCAGGAGGCAAAAAAATGCTGTATTCAGTATATAAGATGCACCCAAATTTTCTGTCTCTCTTTTGAGGGAAAAAGGTGCATCTTATACTCTGAAAAATATAGTAAATAAAGCATGATATCATACAAGGTACATCTATTCTGGTATTGTTTTAATTTTCTATTCTGTCACAAAGCTCGAATATTATGGAAAGTTAAGCGTATAAGTTAATAATTTCTTGAGAATTATGGCAAATTAAGAAGATACATTTTTAGACTTTATTTATGTATTTATCCCTATTTATATGGCTACCTATCTATTCAAGAATGCCTGTATCTGAGGTTCTCTATGTTGTGTTTTGCCTTCTGTATCATACCAGCAATATCTAATGTGATCAGAACAGCAAAAGGAGAGTTGGGGAATTAAGTAAATCCTGTTAAACATGTTACACATGGAATTAGTTATATTTGAGATAAAAATGGCCATAGCGCTGTTCATCATAACACATAATTGTTTTGCTACAATGATCAACCAACTTACTTATTTCTTACCTCAGTCTTACTGCTTGGCTGCTTTTCAAACCATTGGCAAGATTTAGGACCATAAAACTACATGCTTAGTCTAGTTCTAACACCAGGGTTTTTTATTGTAAATTCAAACTTTGCCTTTGCACATGTATGTTTTAATGTGCAGGTTACATAAAGATACATTCTATCACCAATTTTATACATACACACACACACGCACAGACACACACATAATACACAAACATAATATAGCATTTCATCTGTCTATCCATCCATCCATTCATCTATACATACATCCATATATGCACCATTAAAAAAAACACTTACAAATCAATATAAAGTAAGAAAAAAAAACAGAAAAAAGAAAGAAATTGAAGACAGAACTAACAGAAAGAAAGAAAAAGTAAACATAAGAATAAAAAAGAAAGAAAAGAGATGGGTTGCTTGGTGCAAGCCAGGTTGGTGCAAGACAGCTTTGCGAGATTTTGTATGTTTCTGGGTGATACCTGGTTTTTGAGGTAATTGTGAGGTGGTTGCTTAAGGAAAGTTTACAACACCACTTTACAATAGAGGTGTTGTATCTTTACAACAGTTATAAGTACACTCTTTTCTTTCTATAATTGATCCTATCTAATCATCCAAATATTATATCATAAATCATAATTTTTAGTTTTATACAAAAATTCCACAGGGAGTTCCAGTCAGCAATAAATGTAAATATTGTCTTTTCTCTAATTAAGTAAGTCAATTTGGCTATCTCAGCAAGTTCTAGCATCTTCATTTAGAGGATTCTGATTTTGGGACTCCTGCAGAATATTTGAAGTCCTATCTCCACCAGAGAGTCATTGAAACATTATTTAGTTCAGGTTTAGGAAATTTTAATGTATTGGTTTGGTTTCAAGAAGATAGATTCGGTCACCAAATTATATTCAGATTAAGCAGATTGGCAAAGCTGTAACATAAATATATAATTTCAAAAAATGAAATATATTTTGCTATTATCATAGAAGAACTGCAGGACACTGATCTTGAGACTCCTACAGCATAATTGAAATCCCATCACTCCCAGAAAGTCACTGAAACATTAATTAGCTCAAGGATGAGAAAACATACATCCTTCCAAGTTGTTGCTTGGAGGAGCCCTAGTAAATATGTTAGAAGTTGAATGATGATACATTGTCTGGAGGACCAAAGGATGCTTATGTCTGCTCTAGTTTTGGAATTTTTTACAATCCAAATCTAAATATAAAATTAAGGAAGGGAAGAAAACAGATAGCTAAACTAAACTTTAAATGATTATTCTGTTGGTATCTTATTAGTGATTGCATAGAACCTGGAGCATACAAATTTGATTATAATGGAATCTGTCTAACTATTATTATTATTATTATTATTATTATTATTATTATTATTATTATTATTATTATTATTATTATTATTATTATTATTATTATTTATTAGCACTTATAGACCGCCCCCTCTCCCAAAAGGGACTCGGGACGGTGTACAGTCCGTAGCAAAAATACAACAAGTTAAAATTATTAAATAAATAGATATGTGAGGAGGATAAAAGATATGCCAAACTGTACAGCTGAATAAATAAATCAGGATATACAAAATTTAAAATCCCAATATCCTGTAAAATTAAATTTAAAAGAGACAATCCCTCTAAAAACCAATAAAAGTGTGTATGCCAGGAGGAAAACGTTATAATTATGCCAGACCAGCCAGTCGAGTTCACTTTACTTTGAGTGATATTTATTAAACCATTTTAAATACAATTTTTGTAATGAATCATGCTATCCTTCTCCAAAGAGTTGCATTTTAACCATAATTTGTACACATATCAAATCAGAACTATATACCATTGAATTCAGTAAGCTCTAATTCGGAGTATATTAAAATGGTTGCAGACCTAATGAGGCCATGGTATATATGTTACTGTTTATTAACAAGCCTGGCAAGATATTTTGAAATATATTCAGTGGTGTGTAAAGTGTTGAAATGTACTTCACAGTTCTTACTTCATGTATTTATAATCACTCTGACCCCGTGAGGTAAGCTAGGTTTAATTTATGTTCCCTAATAGCATACCTAGCATGTTGCACTAGCTTCCCTAGTTTTTAAATTAAGACTTTTGAAAAAAAGATAAAAACTAACAATAACTAATATAAAGTAAAGAAAGAAAGGAAAAGACAAAAGTTGAAAAAAATGAAATGTAATAGAAATCTTCTCTGCAGTAAATATAAGTGCAGTCATATATTTTACTCTATGGTTACAAAAAGAAAAAAAAATGTATTTCTAAAACATTTTATGAATCATCTAAGTCTTAAATCATATGTCAACCAATTTTGAAAAAAAAACAAGCCCTTTTATCTGGAGCAGTTCACTCAATCTCCCCTGGTGCGATGGCCTAGAGGTGGAGGATTCACTCAGGGGTGGGGTTCAGCCAGCATTACTGCTGGTTTGCTCCCAAAAAAGCCATTTGTTTGAAACAATTCAGACAGAAAGGGAGAAAGCACAGAAGTGACAAACCCACTCAAACACTAACTTTAAATTTGGTTTTGGACTTGAAAAGATTGTGTTTTTAAAGGAGTCTAGGAGTGTGAAGATTTTGCTTCATCTGAGTGTCTTTTAACTAACATATTTTAACCAACTCCAATTGAGAGGTGGAATGCAACAAGGGAGAAAGATCAAGAAAAAAGCACCATCTCCTCACTGACAACTGATAACTTAATCTTGCCTGTGTGGGAAATTTTAATTAACCAACTGCCATAAATCAGAACTTGGAAAAGCAGGAGGGAAGAGAAACATACCTTAGTTTGGCTGTATGCAAGTTTGTTCCAAATATATTTTATAACAAATATAACTAATGAGAAGTGGAAAATAGCAAGGAAAAAATAATAACATAATCAAGAACTGGGAAATACAAAGTCTTTTTTTTCTTTTTTTGTTTGCTAAAGATCAAGATGGCTCCAGCTTTTCTTCCACTTTCACAGTACTTGAATTAGCTAAATTTAAGGTGGACCAGAACCTCAAAATAAGATTTGTATAACTAACTGCAATTTTGGAACTGGACATTAACTCTCCTTTCGGGAGAGGGGGCGGTATATAAACGCTAATAATAATAATAATAATAATAATAATAATAATAATAATAATAATAATAATAATAATAATAATAATAACAACAACAACAACAATAACAATAATAATAATAATAATAATAATAATAACAACAACAACAACAAAAGAACCAAGATGGCTCCCGTCGCTCTACCCCACAGCAGCTGAAGTAGATAAATTTAAGGTGGACCAGAACTCTGAAATAAGAACTGTATAACTAACTGTAACTTTGGGACTGGACATTATGGAAAGGGGGGAATTTGAAGAATTACATGAAATTCTAAAAATATGCATAAATCATTGAAATCAAGCTTAAATAGAATTCTGAATTCAGAGAAACAGGTATTTAAAGAAGAAGGGAAGGAAGAAGTGGGGAGAGACAATGAAGGGGTAGAAACAGTGGGAAATAAAAAGCAGACAAAAAAACTCCATTGGGCTTGGCAGTGATATAGGGGAAAATGTAAAGGGGAAATGTGTCCCAACAAAAGGGAATAAAAAGCAGATAAAATATGTTTCGGAGGTTGGCAGTGGCATAAGAAAAATTGAAATAGGAGGTTATGCCCCCCAAAAATGGAAATATAAAAGATCTTTTTGACGAAGGCTTGGGGAAAATTGAAGAGGGTGGACATGTCAAAACAAAGAAAAGGAAGAAGGCAGGAATAGCGAAGGGGGCAAAAGACTTACTAGGAAAAAAATCAGACAACTCGAAATTGTTATATGGTAAAATATAAAGCTAAGATAAGGGGTTTATTCCTAAATATGACAATAAAATGGAGTTGCTAATTGATTGAATATGATAATGGAAAGATAATTAAATAAAGGTTAAAGCATATGGAATATGGACAAATATGAAACTGATAAGGGGAGATTGTAAAGCAGAAGTTTGTGATTCACTTTTATACATGATAATTAAACTGAGTTGCTAATTGATTGAATATGACAATAGAAGGACAATTAAGCATGGGTTAAAATATATGAAACATGGACACACATAGAACTCCTAAGAGTTTGAACAAACTGAGATGTGTACCACTTGTTATGCTATATAGTAGATTAAGGGAATTGTAATGAACATGGAACAGTAATGATTGCCATTTATAGACAATTAAGGGTAATCTAAACCAAAATATGGAAAAATGGAGAGGGAATATGAAACATACCTACAATGGGAAACTATTGAGATTTAAAGACAGAATCACAAAGTGGGGGTGTGTAAGGATGCATAATTATATAAATATAATGATGAGAATATCTGGGAATTGTAACCAGGTCTACATCTTGGCCAAAATTAGGCCGGGGGGGGGGGGGGGGTTAAAAGCACAATGCCTATATATGTATACTTTTTTGTTCTCTCTTTTTTAAAAAAGGAGGAAGATACATTTTAAAATTAAATATGTAAATTGAAAAGGAATTATAAATACCATCAATATAAAATGGAGCTCACTGAGAAGCTGAAATACACCAAGTAAATGAGATGAAGAGTGTGAAGTAGAGAGAGATAAGGGAAGAAGAGAGGGATAGGAGAGAGGGCAGGGGGGGTAGAGGAGAAGAGAAAGGAGGAGTGGAAAGGGGAGAGAGGAGAAGTAGAGAGGATGGGTAAGTAGATAAGAAAAGGGTGACAGAGGGAAGAAAGGAGGTAGGGAGGAGGAGGAGAGAGGGAGAAGAAAGTGATGGATAAGGTACAAATAGGGTGTATGGAGAGCAGAAGAACCAATAATTGTTTTTGAGAGTTGATGGTAAGATGAAGTGATGTAAACATTTAATAATACAATACAATGTTGGCACACACACACACACACACACACGCATGCACACGCACACACACACCTGCACGGCCTAATCCAGTCAGTTTCCAGAAATCAGTGCTGATCTGAAAACATAATCCATCACACCCCATCCCCCAAAAATCTCTAGAGCTCTCTCTTTCCCAAAGTTTGATCCTGAATTTTCCACTCCCATCTTTTTGTCACAATGGAATGCTTGTATTATTCCCAGGATTCTTGTGTTCTGACTTATCCGCTCCAGTATTCTGCTTAGTGGAAAGAATGGCATAAAGAATAATTTGTCTCATCATTTGTAATATCATTACGAAGACTGAAACTGGCATGTTATGTCTGATTTCTGCTTTGTAACTTTTAAGATACTAATGCATATTAATTCCATGATATGCTAATCCTCTGATATTTCTAAGGTTAAACTAAATGAAATGGCAAATATTGTTGCAATATTCATGTTTTTGTCTATTACTTATTTAACAGTGCAATCAAACTAATATGCAATTTGCCTCTCAATGCAGTCTTCCATTCCAAAGTTGTTAATAAAAAATGTAATGCACTGATTAGAATAGGCAGCTCCGGTTTTCTTTCCCTGTTTACTATTGCTTAGTATTTTAATGAGATATAATTGTACTATTATTAATGCAGACACCAGACATTTGTGAGCACTAGTAAAAATGCTAATGCACTTGCAAATCATTTCCTGTGAAGAATCTTTGGGATTACCAGCACATTTAGAAGAAAGTAAACTGGGAAAATCATTGCTGTGTTTTACTGTTAATTAATAATTGCTAATTAAATAAATTTATGTATAACTTCCGCATCAAAGGTAAAGTGATAAAACACTCCTCACTGTCCCAAATAATAAGATGTATTGTCTTCTCTGGCAAACCCCCCCCCCCACCTCTTTCTACCACTAAACATATCTCCTTAAGTGGGATAGCACAGAGGAGGACAATGGTACCTTCAGATGTGATATGCAGGAAGAAGGGTTTAAATGTAGCAGGACTATTTTGTTTCATTTTGAGATAATTTAACAGACAAAAGGAGTCAATGAAGGCCGCTAAATCCAAAATATAAAATGAATAACAGAGAAGATGGGTAATTGTCCATCCATATACATATCCTATCAACTGGATAGGCAGTTTGCCCCAATGATTAAGACACCAGTATAGAAAGTGAGAAGGTGCATGCCTTTGGGCCGGTATCTGTCTGTCTGTCTGTCTGTCTGTCTGTCTGTCTGTCTGTATGTATGTATGTATGTATGTATGTATGTATGTATGTCCATCCATCCCTCCCTCCCTCCCTCCCCTTTTCCCTCCCCTTCCCCCTCTCTTTTCCTTCCTCCCTCCCCCTCTCTTCATCTCCCTCCATCCCTCCCCCTCTCTCTAATTAACCTCACAAGTTATGAGGTAAATTAGTTGAGAAATGGGTATTATGATGTGCATTTGCTGCCTTGCATTACTTATAAAAAGTATAAAGGCAGGATAAAAATCAATCAATCAAACATGAAGGCTTTGAGATGAACTATAAATATTGCACTTCTAATCAGGGATTTGAAAAAAGGCCATAATGGATTGCTCTGGAAAAGAATATGATGGTTTTGCTTTCAATGAGATAGCAGCAGGAATGAAAACTACCTAGAGTCCATCTACTATGTAACAAAAATGTATAGAGCTGCCATTATTTGTTAAAAAAAATGCAGCATGGGCATGTATTCTTCTTTAGATTCTTTAAAAAATGTTTAAAGGTCTTCAGTAAATTTTTCCCTTTCTTTTTAATGTTAAGGATTTCAAAATAGCCCAAACTCATTATTATTGCATAATAATGTGCAGTTCAGGTTTCTCAAATACAAGAAGAACAGAAGAATCTAAATAATAATGAGAGGCAGAAATAACCTATAAGAAAGGTTGTTGGAGCTGCTGGAGCTGCTGGAGAGAAGGAGGGGGTGAGTCACAAGACAAAGACACTGAGGTGGGGGCCCTTAAACTCCATATCATTTGAACCTTCCTGAAGCTAGGATTGGAGCTGCTGGAGAGAAGGAGGGGGTGAGTCACAAGACAAAGACACTGAGGTGGGGGCCCTTAAACTCCATATCATTTGAACCTTCCTGAAGCTAGGATTGGAGCTGCTGGAGAGAAGGAGGGGGTGAGTCACAAGACAAAGACACTGAGGTGGGGGCCCTTAAACTCCATATTATTTGAACCTTCCTGAAGCTAGGATTGGAGCTGCTGGAGAGAAGGGGGGGAGAGTCACAGAGACAAAGACACTGAGGTGGGGGCCCTTAAACTCCATATTATTTGAACCTTCCTGAAGCTAGGATTGGAGCTGCTGGAGAGAAGGGGGGGAGAGTCACAGAGACAAAGACACTGAGGTGGGGGCCCGCGCGCCTAACGGCGCGCGAATCATATATCTATAAACCAAAATAGCAATAATACATTCTGGATTAGTGTGTTTGAGATTGTGATTTTATTTATTTCAAAATGACTGGCTTAGTTCAATGTAATAGCTGTTTTGCACCTGTCTTTCGCAGTACTCTTTTCAAATTTGGATACTGTCCCCTTTGTAAACAAATTACGAGTCTACATAGGCAGATTACCTATCTAGAATCTGTAATCTGTGCTCTCCAAGCAGAAACTAGGTGTCTACATCAGCCATTCCACTCTATGGTGAAGCCACACTATCAGCCCCCTCTACCACAAAGATCTTGCAGGAGAAGAGCTGTCTGGACAACTGTGGGATCTGGCAGGTTGAGAGCTGTGAACCATAAACCCAAAGCTTTTGCTGTGACCCAGCAAAACAGATATAGTGCCCTTGCTGACCTTAATGGGGACACTAAAGAGATAGGTCAAGGCAGTTGTGATAATGATGACTCAAATAAGCAGGGGATCGTGGTCCAAAACGAAGAACTTTCTTCGGAAAGGCAAAAAGGGGAACCAGGTATCACACATCAGTCGCAGAAGAAGATCAAGGTATGTAAAAAGAGAAGTCACCTTCTGGTTGGTGATTCAATCGTAAGAGATGTTAATTTAGGAGAGGATACGGAGGTTTTAAAAGAGGTCAGGTGTCTGCCAGGTGCTACTGCCAGCAGAGACAAGAGGCGTATTCTTAAGATAGTCAAGAATGCAAGTAAGGACTGTGACGTTGATGCTATTATACATCTTGGCACTAATGATCTATCCCAGAAAGATGTACTTTCTGTGCAGAATGATTTCCAGAACTTGGGGTATGAACTTAATAGTATAGGTTGTAGGCTTATCTTTTCAGAGGTTTTACCTGTATATAAGGAACAAAAAGGGAAGGGCCAGCGTGTAGCAGAGTTTAATGTTTGGCTAAAGGAGTGGTGTAAAAGGGAAGGCTTTGGTTTTATTAGTCATGAAGCCTGTAGCTGGTCCAATGAAAAACTGTACAAAAGAGATGGGTTGCACCCATCCAAGAAAGGAACTGAGTTACTTGGCATTAAATTCACAGATTTTCTTGATAAACATTTAAACTGAAGAGCGGGGACAGAGAATTAATAGATACAGAACATCTCTGTCCCCAGCAAACTAAAATTCATAGGGTTATAAATGCATGTAACATAGATGTGTGTGTGGGTAAGATTATCACTCCTGCTGTCAAGCAAAACCAAGCATGTAATAGTGATTGTCATACCATGTGCATGAATCACACAAGTGGCAAGAAAATAGGGGCAGTCAGGCATAATACAGGTTATGTAGACAGTAAACACAAGGTCAATCAAAATGGACTCAAATGTCTATATACCAATGCACAGAGTATGAGGAATAAACAGGGAGAATTAGAAATTCAAGTAAAAGAGGGCAGATATGATATTATTGCCATTACAGAAACTTGGTGGGATGAAACTGACAAATGGAACATACAGCTAGAAGGATTTAAATTATTTAAAAGAAATAGACCAAATAAAAGAGGAGGTGGAGTTGCACTATATATAAGAAATAACTACGTCTCTACAGAAATAGAGCACAACAATAATGAGAACTATCTTGAATGCATTTGGGTCAATATTAAAGGTTGTGGGGGAAATGACATTGCCATAGGTCTATACTACAGGCCACCCAACCAAGCAGAGGCAGAAGATGAACTTTTTGCTAGTCAGCTAACTAAGGTATGTAGGAAGCACACCACAATAGTAATGGGAGATTTTAACTACCCTGACATCAACTGGGAAACAAACTCTGCACCAAGTGGAAGATCCAACAGGTTCCTAACAAACCTAGCAGACAACTTTGTTTTCCAAAAAGTAGAGAAGGAAACAAGGGGATCAGCCATACTGGACTTAATTCTCACTAACAGAGAGGAAATGATAGAAGGTGTTGAAGCCATAGGAACCCTGGGGGCAAGTGACCATGCAATATTGGAATTCAACATTATCCAAACACAAGTAGTAGAACAAAGTCAAACTAGAGTCTTGGACTTTAAGAAAGCTAATTTCAATAAACTTAGAGAGAGCTTGGGAAAAATTCCATGGATGAGAATCCTCGAGGGGAAAACAACTCAAGAAGCTTGGGAAATTTTGAAAAATGAGATTAGAAAAGCCCAGTCTAACACAATACCAATGAAGAAGAAAAACAACAGTTCCCAAAAGAAACCAGCATGGCTGCATAAACAACTATCTGACAAACTGAAAGACAAAAAAAGTAAGTATAAAAAGTGGAAGGAGGGGGACATAACTAAGGCAGAATATCAGCAAATAGCCCGAGCCTGTAAAGATGAAGTGAGGAAAGCTAAGGCTCACAATGAAGAAAGGCTTGCCACAAAAGTAAAAATTAACAAAAAAAGCTTCTTCCAACATGTTAAAAACAAGAAAAAAGTTAAGGAAACAATTGGTCCATTGCTAGGAGAAAGTGGCAAGAAGGTGACAAGCAACAGGGAGAAAGCAGAACTATTTAACTCATGTTTTGCATCTGTCTTTACACAAAGGGATAAAACAGTCCAACCTATCAAAAGCAGCACCACAAAATTAGGAACACAAATTGAAATAGGGAAGAAAATGGTAAGTGAGCACCTGGCTACCCTAGACGAGTTGAAATCACCAGGACCGGATGGATTACACCCCAGAGTTCTGAAGGAACTAGCAGACGAGATCTCAGAACCACTGAATTATATCTTTCAGAGATCCTGGAACACCGGGGAACTACCAGAGGACTGGAAAAGAGCTGATGTGGTTCCCATCTTCAAAAAAGGGAAAAAATTAGATCCAGGAAACTACAGACCTATCAGCCTAACCTCAATACCAGGAAAGATTCTGGAAAAAATAATCAAGCAACGAATTTGCGAACACCTAGAAGCAAACAAAGTAATAGCCAAAAGCCAACATGGATTTGTCAAAAACAGATCATGCCAGACTAATCTTATTGCATTCTTTGATAATGTGACAAAATTAGTGGACCAGAGGAATGCAGTTGATATAATTTACTTGGACTTCAGTAAGGCTTTTGATAAGGTAGACCATAACCTACTACTAGATAAAGTAGAAGAATGTGGGTTAGACAGCATCACCACCAGATGGATTGGTAACTGGCTGACCAACCGCACTCAACGTGTAGTTCTCAATGGAACTGCATCTACATGGAGGGAAGTATGTAGTGGAGTACCCCAAGGCTCTGTTTTAGGCCCAGTACTCTTCAACATCTTCATCAATGATTTGGATGAGGGAATAAATGGGGAACTCATCAAATTTGCAGATGATATCAAGCTGGCAGGAATAGCCAACACTCCAGAAGATAGGCTTAAGATACAGAAGGATCTTGACAAACTTGAACATTGGGCACTATCTAATAAAATGAAATTCAATGGTGAAAAGAGTAAGGTTCTACATTTAGGCAACAAAAACGGAATGCACAGGTACAGTATAGGTTATACCTTACTCAGTAGTAGTAACTGTGAAAGGGATCTTGGAGTCCTAGTGGACAACCATTTAAATATGAGCCAGCAGTGTGCAGCAGCTGCCAAAAAAGCCAACACAGTTCTAGGCTGCATCAACAGAGGGATAGAATCAAGATCACGTGAAGTGTTAATACCACTTTATAATGCCTTGGTAAGGCCACACTTGGAATACTGCATTCAGTTCTGGTCGCCACGATGTAAAAAAGATGTGGAGACTCTAGAAAGAGTGCAGAGAAGAGCAACAAAGATGATTAGGGGACTGGAGACTAAAACATATGAAGAACGGTTGCAGGAACTGGGTATGTTTAGCTTAAGAGAAAGAAGGACTAGGGGAGACATGATAGCATTATTCCAATATCTCAGAGGTTGCCACAAAGAAGAGGGAATCAAACTATTCTCCAAAGCACCTGAGGGTAGAACAAGAAGCAATGGGTGGAAACTAATCAAGGAGAGAAGCAACTTAGAACTGAGGAGAAATTTCCTGACAGTGAGAACAATTAATCAGTGGAACAGATTGCCTCCAGAAGTTGTGAATGCCCCAACACTGGAAGTCTTTAAGAAGATGTTGGATAGCTATTTGTCTGAAACGGTATAGGGTTTCCTGCCTAGGCAGGGGGTTGGACTAGAAGACCTCCAAGGTCCCTTCCAACTCTACTATTGTATTGTATTGTATTGTATTGTATTGTATTATAAAGCACTAAAATATGTAAAGATTTGGGCCTAGGGCACTAAGATGTGGGAGAAAATATCTCACAGTATGGAACTCAAAATAGCAATACATTCAGAACATGACAAAAACTGTTTCTAAATTGAACAAGTACTCTATACTGCCTTTGCTGACAAAACATTGTACAGAGAAAGAAAATGAGGAATAGTCTGTGCAGGGACACAGCTTAAAAACGTAGAGAGGTATGGGAACAGATCACAAACCATGTAATAGGGTATGAGAGAGAGAGAGAGAGATTGTAAAAGGCAATTGTGCCAGATTTCAAGTTGACACAGTTCTGAAACTCTTTTTTCTGAATCTACAGCTGTATTTTATCAAATCAAGGAAGAAAAATAAATGGCAAGCGATTAAATTGCTATGCAAAATGCAGAGAGCTACATTCAACTCGCATACTTAGGACAAATGAAATTGACTTACGTCTGAACTGTAGAAAATTATATCTTGCTATCCAAACACCCTCAAGTTAAAGCTGAAAAGACAAGGAAAACCTCCTCCTCCTCTTCTTCCTCCTTCTCCTCCTCCTCCTCCTCCTCCTCCTCTTCTTCTCCTCCTCTCCATTATGAACACTGAAAAAACTTCTTGATTGTCTTGATTTTATATTTACTCAAAGAATTGCTTTCTGGTAGCTCAGAATATTATAAAATTATACTGATGTTAAATTGTTCCAAATAACAACTTTAACATAAAAAAATAAATGTTCATCTGAGTCATAGATAATTGATACTTATATTGCTAATTGTCTATCAGTGTGCTTGTTAATATATTTCAGTCTTGAAGAAGAAACATTTTACTCCCCTTCACCTGCACCACCTCTTCAAGTTAAAAGAAATGCAGACTAGAGAATTTAAAAAAAATTGCTGCAGCTTCAACTTTATAGAGTTGTCACCCTCCAAACCCCATTGTTAGAATGGTATGATCTGATCAACTCAAAATTTATTTATTTATTCATTTATTCAATTGATCTAGCTGTCCATCCCACATTTATGACTCTCCGAACCTTCCAATTAAAGTGTAATTAATGAAACACACAAACACGCACGCATGCACACACACACACACACACACACACAAAAGCAACATTACAAACAATGCAACTATTAAAACAATGTATACAATTAAAAACTATACAGTACAATAATCAAGAAAGCATAATAGTTCAAGAACCATTTTATGGATTCCACATCATTGTGAAGAAGCAGCATAGGAAGCAGGACTCTAGGAAGAAGAACAAGGAATGCTGGCTAGAAGAAAGCTAGTGAAATGTGGAACAGGAATGGGAAAAGAGGATAAGAAAGAGGTGAAGATATCATTATGTGTGTGTGTGTGTGTTTAAATTGTTTAAAAACAGAATAAATTGAAGCATATATAAGTGGGACTCTATTATTGGGAGATAAAGCACCCATAAAATGCTATCTGGACACCATAGGTGCAACTAGGATCATGCATGTAGACAATGAACAGAAGTTTACAGCTGAACTTCTTAAAATATGTCAGTGGGAATGGAAAAAAGGAAAAGGAACATGTGAACAAAACATTTAGAGTGGAGATGACTAAACCCCTTGAAAAATATGGGTGATGGGTAGGAGAGGACAAGGCTTATCAGCTTTATTGACCCCTGTCAAAAATAATTACTACCCTCTAAAATGAAACATAATGACTCTTGTTCATAGTAGATAACCTTGAGTTAACCATCTTTTTTACAATGTCCATCTATAATATGTAGAATTTTAAATGCTTATAGCTGCGCACCTCAAGATCATGAAATATTACTGATAATATTCCTAGAAATCAGAAGGGGAAAATACTGTCTAATTGTATCTGTTTACTATTGATCCAGTAGTATTTTTATTTAATGATTTTTTTAAAAAAAAATGTTGGAAAAATAAGATGCATTATTTTTCAAGTAAATTAATGAATCAAAGAGTATTCCTAAAAGTAGAGAGGAGAAAAAAAAAGACTTCAAAGTATTTAATGAACATTATTACAGATCTCAACATCTCAGTAATAGAGAAAATCACTGGATTACACAATGGAATAATTCTCCATGAATTATAAACAGAGAGAAATAGAGCTAACTAACATGGGGAACTTGTCATGCATTTTTTTCCTGCTGAATGAAAAGGGCAATGAGTAGTAAGATGCTGTACAGTTAAAAAAAAGATTATTAGGAAAAAAATGGCAATGTATATTGTCAGCACCAAACTGAACTGAGAGAGAGATCCCTAGAAAAGATGAGATAGAATGCTGCCTGGTCCCTAAGCTAAGTTGACAAAATACTTATACATTACAAACAAAATGCAAGCTTTTTTTTCCTGATACACAGACAGACAGAAGTATGATAGATATTTCCATAAAATGCTCATGATTGTTTATAGGTTTTATAAGGCTGAAAACCATAGAAAGGTGGAAATAATGTTTGCAATTAGAAAAATTAATAGAATGGAACAGTTAAGAGATACTCTCACTAACTCTTTCAACATTATCAACTTTTCAAGAAACTGCTTGCTTGGTAGACATGAAAAAAAAGCCAAAAGAAAAAGAAAATGGATACTTTGCTGTAGAGCATTTTTTTAATGTTAATTTGAAGCCAGAACTTTTTTGTTTATGATTAATGGATAAACAGTTACAGTAGAAAAAAAACCCCATGGAAGATTATTGCAATATATGATCACAGCAAAGAAATCACTCTAGGTACAGAAATGGAAAGAGTCAACACTACTTGCTATGAAGGAATGATTAGTGATGTTGACAGATTTTGCTGAAATTGATAAATTAACTTTTTTGATTAAAGAATAGAAATTATTTATATTTATTGCTAATTGGATCGAACATGGATTTGTTTGCATAAAAATGAAAAAAATGAAGTTGTGACTTTTGATGATTTGATAGAATAGATTATATAAAGAAGAGTAAAATGGTATAAATTTAGAGAGAGAGGTCAAAATACAAAATACACTTATAATTGATGCGAAGAATATTGGAAATTCTTATGCTTTTTTCTTTTCTATTTTACTTCAATATTTTTTCTCCTGCACTTTTTGCTTTCTCTTTTCTTTTCTTTTTTCCTTTCTTACTATCTGTTAATTGGTGTTAGCGTTTACCTTCTGGTTTGAATGGGTTTTTTTTTTTAGTAAAAAGTATACGAAAAAAACAAGAAACTGCTTGTTTATCAGATTTATAAATATAGATGAGACAAGAGTAATATGAACAGAAAATGTGATTAGCCTGCATAGAAAAATCTAACTTGATTTGAATTGAACTGTGTTCTCTCTAAAGAAAAAATGCAAAGCTTAAAGGATATCCTAGACAAAACTACATTTTGTACAATTGTTTGTAACTACTCTTTGTTGTAACAAAACTATTTTTGTAATATATACTATATATTCAAAGAGATAGCAGAACTCTTTGAAAAGTATCATTTGAAAGTTTGTCAGTTTAATTACAATGCTATTTATTAAATATAATTTGATATTCAAATGAGAATGAAACCTGCCATTTCAATTGGAAACTGCAATCTGATAAGTAATAAATATTGACCCAAACATTAAAAAACCGTATCTACATTTTTCCTATTTATTTTACAGTTTTTAAAAACAAATCTTAAATCTATGATTCAAGTTTTCTTTCACTAAGAACATAAAGAAAGCTTACTTAGTTTTTTCAGATGTGGTCAATTTATAGATGTCTAATAGCTTAAAAGTAGTTAATAAGCAATTTCCAAAAGTGATTAGACATGGAAGTTTGCAAATTTAGTGTTTTTGGCCACTGTACATGCAAGTAAGATGGCTATTCTCATTTTCCCCAGTGCTCAAACCCATTGGGTACTGCTATCTTGTGGTCTTCTCATTGGAAATAACTGTTTGGAGGACATTTGGATGATATTTCATCCTCTTCTTATCCAGAAAGTTTCCAAAAGGTCAGTTACACACTGACCCTTTATTGTCTGCCACTTTTTTCACACTGTCTTTAGTTCACAGTTTTTCCCCTGTAGAAGACCCAGATTTTGATAATATCTGAGCAACAAAAATATCTTAAATTAAATCCAGTAAATTATATATTTTGCAGAAGCTACTGCTAAGGAAATGCAATTTTATTAATGATCTTCCTTTAAAATTAAAAAAAATCTGTTTGACATTACAGGAAATAAAATCTAATAAGTTTCTATTCAGAAGCTGTTTCCTGACCTAGTTCTTTGTCATTAATTTAGACATTGCACATTATGGTGTTGTGTTATAACTCTTTTTCTTTCTGTTATATTCTGTTTTCTGACAACAATCATTATACCTTTCTATTTCTAGCCATTTAGCTATTTGCTTTATTAGATTACATCAGAACTTATATCTGGATGATTTGTTAGAGAATATTTATTAGAAACACAAGTGAGCTAAAAATTCATTCTGCAATTTTGACCTTTCTCATTCAATATGACAAACTGAATTGTTCAGAAAAATCTATTCATAGGAACATTGACATGAGTGGATGTCAGGAATCTTAACTTTACCTTAGTATTAGAAGGAAAAGGGAAGCGTATGAATTTTTTGTCAATCCTCTTGCCAGCCATCATCAGAATCCATGGCTACCCTACTGTTCTGTCCCATGATTCTAATGAATATACAGACATAGGCTTGACTGTCTGCCACAACTAATTACATAGATAAAGCCTCCCCTTGGCTAGGAGCCTAGAAAGTTATCTTCAAGAACCCAAGATTAAACTTACAGAATGCTTTCTCAACGGCTCATATAATGGACTGTTGTTTCCTGCAAAGATTCCCCTCCAGTCGCTCCAGCTATAAACTCTTTGGGAATGGCCACACCCGTAGCCAGCTGTCCTTACTTCCTTCTATGATGTCTTCTCCACAGCTGTTCCTTTCTCCTATCAATTCTACGCGTATGCACATCAGGGACACCCTCCCTCTGTTCCTCCTCACTGCTCCCTGACTCAGATGCCACCTGGTGGCCAACAGGCCTCTCTAGTTCCTGCTGTGACTCCAAACACCCTCCAGAGTCTTCCTCATCCTCCAGAACAGTCCCATAATGGTCTGAGCTGTCAGAGTCCACCAACAGCTCAGCCAGCCACTGCTGGGCCACAACACCTACCTTCCTTAAAATTTGGAAATTACACTTTAAAAAATCTACCCATCAGGAAATAGGAACAGTTAGTCAACTGCAGAAAATTTGGTGAAATCAATTGAAACAGGAAAGCAGAAAGCAATCCAAATCACCCCATTCATATACCTATATAGCAGTGATGGCTAACCTTTTTCATCACCACATGGTGAGCAGCATGCTAGAAATGGCATGCAAAACTATCCCACGAGGAACGCACGGCCTTGCTGGTCTTCGCACATGTGGGAACAACAAAAGCCAATAAAGCAGCATTCTGTCGTGCATGCACATGCCGGCACCCAAATTTCTGGTTTCTGGCATGGGCACATGCCCAAGAAACAACTGACTATCACGCATCTGCATAATGGAAACCCAGAAGTTCAGGTGCCAGCACACGCATGCATGCTGGAATGCTGCTCTTACAGATTTCGGCACTCCCGTGTGCAGAAAGGCCAGCTGGCTGGTGCACATGTCTGCACAGGAACACAGAAGAAGAGTCAAGAAGGTCGCCGATCCCATGCGGGATGGCTCTGCATTTCATTTCTGGTATGCGTGCCATAGGTTCGCCACCACGGCTATATAGTATGCTAGTCTCACTAGGATAAGCACAATTATGCAGATTGCAGAAAATGAATAACAAATACTGTGTCAAAGAAATTATAGCCACAAAGTGAAACAAGTAAAAAGAAACATAACTAAAATGAAGTTACCCCCAAACCATTCACTGTAACTCTCTAAACTTTTCTGTCTTTGCAAACCTTCTTTGTTTCCTCCATAATGATACATGGCAGTATTCAATGCCTTTTGGTTTAAACTTTTCACCTGTATCTTTTTGAAGATCTTTTTTTAATTCTATACAAAACAGACTAGCTCCAGGTTTACAAGGGAGTATGAAATGTTGGAATACTCTCTCCTTCTTTATTCGAATTTTATGTGTCATAAATATTATGTATTGGAAGAACATGAGCATGGTTTTAAAATTGGAGAAAGGAATGTCAATAATTTGCACTATGTTGATAACTGTATTTTTTATTGTCAAAACATGTAAAGGATCTGCAAGTCCTAGTAGTAAAAGTCAAAGGGCAGAATAAAAAAAAATAGGACTAAAATTAAATAGAAAAAAAAATGTCAAACTAATGACAAGATATAGAACAACCAGCCTTAGAAATGATAATGAAGATATCAAAGTGGTGACTAACTTCTACGTTTTAGGATCAAACATCAACAGTACAAGAACTAAAGTAGCCAAAAAATATACTACAGACCAGCACTTGATTGAGCAGTCTTAAAGACAATAAAGATATTCAAATGCCATGATGTGCCTATACTTACAAAGGCTAGAACCATGAAGTCTATGGTGATTCACTATGGAAGTGATTCTCAGTGATTCTCTGTGGAAATGCAAGGTGGACTTCAAAGAAACAGGATAAACAGAATACCTTTGTACTTTGCTGCTGGAGAAGTCTCCTGAGAATATTGACAGCCAAGAAAACAAAATGATGGGCCATTGAACAAATCAATCCAGGATTCTCATATGAGGTACAAATGACTAGTCTTAAATTATCCTACTTTAGATACATTACACAAAAACCCAGATTTATGGAACAGGCTTTAATGTTGGCAAAGGTGGAAGGAATGAGAAGAAGACAACCAATAGCAAGGTGGATAGACACCAGTTGCAGTGGTGATGGTGCAATTTTGGAAGACTTGAAAGACCAAGTTAGGGACAGATCACTGTTGAACAAATCTATCTTACTAAGGGTCCTCACCTACATGATGGGATGTAGTAAATTAAAAGTGGCCATTTATGTTTGCTTAGATATGTTTGTGTTATTATTTTTAGTCTGTTTTGTAAACCTAAATGAAATGCTTACCCAAATAAATGAGTTTCATGTACAAGGAAATTTGATCATTGGATGGACTCTGGAAGAATGACAATAAATGCATCATTGAGAGATTTGAAAGACCAGATTGTCTTTCAAATAAATTGTCATGGGGAAAATCTATGTATGTGTGATTGTTAGGAGATGAAATGATGTGATGGTGTATAACCAATTAATCAGCCCACATTCATTCAGAATCTACACTTCACCATTTTTTCCTATTTTGCCACATACAACTTTAACTTTCAGGTAATCTTTATGTTTCTCCTAACCCAGGGGTGTCCAAACTTTTTGCGAGGAGGGCCAGATTTGGTGAGGTGAAAATGTGTGGGGCCGATCATTCAGCCTGACATTCTTTGAACCCTTAACATTAAATGCGAATTAACTACCGTATTTTTCGAAGTATAAAACGCACCAAGATTTTGAAGAGGCAAATTAAAAAAAAAGTTTTTGCACTCTCCCACGAAAATGGGCCTTTTTTTAAAAAAGGGCATGAATAGCCTTTAAGAGGCTTCTAGAGTGCTCCTGGGGGCTGGGGGGGGGGGCAAAGTGGAGCAAAAAATGGCCCTTTTTGCTCATTTATGCCCTCCACAGCCCCCACGAGCACTCTGAAAACCTCCTAAAGGCTATGCACAGTCATTTTAGTGAAGGGGGCAGAGTTTTGGGAGGCAAAAATTGCTGTATTCAGCGTATAAGATGCACCCAGATTTTTAGCCTCTTTTTTGAGGGGAAAAAGATGCATCTTTATACTTCAAAAAATACGGTATTTTATGAAAGACTAAACAAATAACTCCAGTGGGGAGAAGAGGCTGGGGGCCGCTTGAAATTTGAAAAAGGGCCACATTTGGCCCCCGGGCCGCACTTTGGACATGCCTGCCCTAACGCTAATCCAATTTTTACTTATGTTTACTCTATGTTTCTCCTAATGTCCCCAATTTTAATGTTTCTCCTAATGTACCCAATTTTCACTTCCACATAACAATGTTAAGGCCCCCCCTAACCAACTTGCTGAGACAGAAGAGGCTACTTGGATAAGAGGCAAAATGTTTCAAACCAACAAGAAAATAAATCCAGTTGCTATGACTCAACTCCAAACAACTCTATCTGGATGATTGAGAATCTTCATCAACATCAGGTTACACAAGTTCATCTTCATGTTCTACATTTTTTAAAATCATGCATATATAAGTTTCATTCATGTAGTGTAGGACAAGCTAAAAACACCATCTGAAGTTATATAAAGGAAATCTAAAACATCCTGAGGCTGAACCAGAAAACACAAGCATCATTTACACAGGGAAAACACATTTAGGGAAATGTAGAACAGATTTTTTGCAGCAATAATTAAGATACTTCTAAGCAGTCAAAAATACTTTTATTTCTCTCATAGGTACAACCAAATTACAACAAACCAGCTGAGTGCAATTTAAAATGGCTTAATTTCTTCCTTCTGCATGTTATGAAGATTAAAGGTATGCAAAGAACTATACAGAAGGAAGCAACACCTTCCAAATAATGTCAGGAAGATATTTCCAAACTTTTTCTCCCTTGGTGTAAATTAACTTTTATCTTAAAACGTAAACTGTTTGTGAGGTTTTTTTTTTTTTAACCTATTCCTGAGCTCAGATGATTTTGTGGATCATTTCCTCTCTTCTTTGTAGCCAACTTCCTTCTTTGGACAGAAATCTTAGTCCTGGGATAGGTTTTTTTTTTTTTTTAAAAAAGTACTTTCTTGGGATTGTCAATACTACGAAAAAAGTGATTTTGAAATTGTGTTGATGAATCTAAATCTAGAATTCTAGATAGAAAAATTCTGACTGTGATCATTTCCCCAAACTGGTAGCTACAGTCAATAACATCAAATTGGAATACAACATAATGGCATTTCATATTTCTAGCCCAATATACAGTATTAGTACCAGAATAACATAACTAAATTTCTTGTGTATGTAATGGTCAAAGAAATAAACAGACTGTATTCTAGTTCATGATGATAACATTGTTTCAAATCAAAGAATATAGCATATTGAGAAAATAGCAATAGCACTTAGACTTATTTACTGCTTTATAGCCCTCTCTAAGTGGTTTACAGTGTCAGCATATTGCTTCCAACAATCTACATCTTCATTTTACCAATCTCGGAAGGATGGAAGGCTGAATCAACTTTGAGCTGGTGAGATTCAAACTACAGATATGCTGGCAGCCAATAGTCAGTATAGCTCAGCAGAAGAAATCCTCAAAAAATAACATGTTGAGAAAGTCCTCAAAGAATGCACTAACAGGTTAACAATTGTGGATTACAGTTAAAAAGTTAAAAAAAGGCAAGAAACAGAAAAGCTCATGAATGAACAAAGATAACATTAAAAGTCAGTTGGGGCTCAACCTTCATCCTAGCTTCCTGAACACAGTTACGGTGGGAACAAACTAGTTCTCTGGAAGAATGTCATTCCAGAGAGCCAGTATTTCAACAAAAAGGAACAATTTCTGAGTCCCAAAAGATTGATAACACTTGATTGATGAGATTGAAAACACTTGATTGATGCACGCCCACTCTACACAATCTCACTAGAGGAACGTAGAGAATCCCTTAAATAACTATGACCTGAAGCCAAGGACTTTATAGATAATAACTAGTATTTTGAATTGCATCTCAAGCCATCTTAGGACAAACATGGAGTTAAAGTTGTGTCATGCATTTCCAAATTATAATAATAGTTGTCCATTGTTCTTCTTTCAAACTCTATGGCTAACTATCCAACTTTTTAAATGTAAATGAAATTATTATGATGTCTTTTTATAACAACACATGATTCTTATTGATCTTCGTTCTATTTTTTTATGAACTTAGGTTATGTAAAATTATTTTGGCAGTGATTTGAATATATACAAAAGGGAATATTTGGGGAAGAAAGAACTTATTAATTGTCTTTGTAACTAAAGCATAATATTGTGGGGGGGGGGGCTTTTATAAAATGTACACATTGCATTTCTGCCCGATGTCCCACTCCCAAATAAAAGACATCAAGAAATTGAACTGCCAATTGCATAACAATTAGCATCCCATTGTTGAAATAAGTATAGACGGGTATGTAATTGTGTTTTGCTGCAAAAAACATCAGGGAAGGATTATATAACTCAGTAATATTTTCTCATTACTGTGTTATTAATTTTATTTCTAGTGTGAGTCATAGATTTCATAAAGTCTCTATATAAGTAAAAACAAGATTGCCTGAATCTAAGTAGGAGGTGGTCTTCAGTTAATTCCAAAGTCTATGTCAAGAATTTCGGAAAATATATTCAAATCTTCTGTTTTCCTGCTCTGCTGTATGTTCAGAAATGAAGGTTCATCATGTCTCCTAGTTATGTGTGCAGTTAATCCTTCCTTCCTTCCTTCCTTCCTTCCTTCCTTCCTTCCTTCCTTCCTTCCTTCCTTCCTTCCTTCCTTCCTTCCTCACCTATCTATCCCTATCTACCTACCTTTCATCATCCATCACAAGATAAAATGTGACATTAAAATTTTAAAACTAGGTAAAAAATAATAAAAGAAACAGCAACAGCCATTATTAAGCATTCAAAGGCCAGATAACTAAACAATGTTCATACCATTGCAAAATATGATTAATAATGAAATCCTTTGACACCCTGTGGGATAAGATTTTCTTTGAGCAGAACTGCCCCACATCTAATAGGATGGGAAAAATAATTTTGGAGAAAGAGCCTAGAGCTACATGAAAAATCATGAAAGGCCCAAAAAAAATCTAAACATAACAACCTAAAACAATTTTTTTTAAAAAAAAGTTCAGCAGGGAGAATGAGGGGATATCATTCTAGAAGCCCAGCACTGCAACAAAGAAGACAGACTTTCTGGGACCCATAAGACTGACACCATTTGATTGACAGGACCTGAAGCACACCTACTCTATTCAACCTCACTAGATGGAGACTCACTGAACAGGAACTGTGAGTACAGGAATATCCCAGATTGTGCACACACTTGAATGGGCAGATGGAACTTTATCTATGTTTGAAAGTAGAATGTTTCCAGATCTAGTTGACCTAGTACCTATATTCATATTGATTGTATGTTCATATCTGCTCATTTTATGTATGTATGTATGTATGTATGTATGTATGTATGTATGTATGTATGTATGTATGTATGTATAGCACTTCCAGACATCACAATGGCTTTAGTAAAACCTTCTAAATTATCTGACAAGAAAACTACAGTACGTATAAATGCCCATATCAGGAAGAATCAAGTTTGTGTTCACTTTTATAGAAGTAACATTATAAAACTTTTCTCCTCTACCTAGAAAATGTCTAGTCACGTAAATGCTATCAACTAGAAAAAACAATGGATGAAATAATGTTTCTTCCCGATACACAAATATCTTAGAAGTTGGGCAAATTCATTAAAATAAACTGCCATAATATCTCTTGTTTATTAGACAAAAGCTGAAATCTGTGTGAACTGTAATTATTTTTGTTTATATCAGTCCTTGCATATGGGTAAAGATAGATCACAAGACCTCTTAAACAAAACATATTTCAACAATAAGAATGGAAGCCTTTGCTCATTATGATTAGGGAAGGCATTTATTTCTTAATACCAATCCTGAACATGGCTTGGTAATTATTTATGAACTGTAGGCTTCTTTTTAGACTGTGATTGTTGCTTTCACTCCTTTGTGCATGTAGTTCTCTTTTTTGCCAGGAATAAATAAGAAGTTAGTGTCACCTTGACAACCTAGTTTGTAAGGGGAGCCTATGTAGAGAACTTGATCACAGAGAATTGTTGCTAGTGACTGTTCCCATAAACATTTGCTGTCTTGTCTTCCATAAATATGTGGTAACATAGATACTGGCTCTGTTAGCATACTCTCATCAATCTTTCATGCCCCCAGACCAATAAATAACCCAGCTGCTAAAAGCATGAGCATGAACTATTCCTAAACTCTCTAATTCCAGGCAAGTTCTGAAAATATATTACTAAAATAACCTAGAGACATTATAAGAAATAAATATGAAATTGTTCAATAGTAAGCAATGTTTCACCCTTTATTCCTGAACATTGACCATCAGACTGGGCCAAATAGGAACTATGGCCCAAAGAATATGGAAGGCATCAGAATGTCCACTTCTGGTCTTGTTCATGTAGAATGTTAATAGCCTCTAAAAGTCATGACAGCAAAACAAATTCCTTGTAAATTAATGAGGATTTGGTAGAATGAGGGTTGTACAAACTCTTCTTTCCAATCTGCTGGAATCGCAATTGTGCAAGGATGAAAACTTCAGGTGCTTCCATCTGAAAGCGACAGCTGATACAAAATGCAGTGGTATGAATCAAAAAAGGTCTTTCCAGTATGTCCAAGTGTCAACACTGTTATGCAAGTACAATGGCTGTCAGATAGCTCCTGATTGCAATTCAAGAGGCTCATCATTACTAGAAATAGAAATAGAAATAGAAATTTAATTTGTTAGCCGCACCCTCTCCGCAAGGGACTCGGGGCAGCGTACAATAAAATATACATACATACATATAAACATAAAAATACACACATATACATACATATACATACATGCATGGAGGAGGTAATAATTAAAAATACATTACATTAATAATAATAAAAATTAAATTAGTCATTAAAATACCCCAAAATAATAATACAATTTAAAAAAGGACTGTCAGGAGGAAAAGGATAAACTACGGTTGAGCCAGGCCAGACAGTTGAAAGAGGTGGGTCTTGAGCTTTACACGGAAGGAGCGGAGATCAGAAGTAATCCTGATATCAAGGGGGAGGTCATTCCACAGGGCTGGGCCCATCACAGAGAAGGCCCTGCTCCTGGGTGTCACCCCCCGACACTGTTTAGCGGACGGCACCCGGAGAAGTCCCTCTCTGTGTGAGCGGATTGGTCGTAGGGATGTATGGGGCAGGATGCGATCCCGCAAGTAACTAGGTCCTGTGCCATGGAGCGCTTTAAAGATCATAATCAGAACTTTGAAATGCACCCGATAGACCACAGGAAGCCAGGGCAGCTCGCGCAGGAGAGGTGTTACATGGGAGTACCTAGTCCTCCCCATAATCACCCACGCGGCCGCATTCTGGACCAACTGTAGTCTCCGTGTGCATCTCAAGGGAAGCCCCATGTAGAGAGCTAAAAAATGTATATTTATATTTTTGATTGTTTTAAAATTATTACATATAATTATTATTGTAAACCAGAGGTGGGTTGCTCCTGGTTTGGCCTGGTTTAGCCGAACTGGTAGTGGCGGTGGTGGGAGACTCCGCCCACATTCCCGGACACTTCTGCGCATGTGTAGAAACTTCTGCGCATGCGTGGGTTCAAGCACAAGCACGAGCGAACCAGTAGTAAACCAGTTAGCAACCCAGCACTGTTGTAAACTACACAGAGTCATGTCCTTGTGAGATGAGCAACGATATAAATATGCTAAATAAATAATTTAAAAAGATTTTTATGGTCTGGATACTTGAGGGACCACCTATCTTCAGTTGTTTCTGCTCACCTGGTACCTGGTACAAGGCAGAGTGGGTAAGGTGAAGGTTTTTTTTTTATTAAATGTTGTTACCATATGGGACAAAGAAAGCATATCTTCTGTTGCAATACCTGTCTCTGGAGCAGCAGTTCGTAAAGTAACACTCTTCTATATAAACTTTGTCCTCAGGATTTAATTTTGATTTTACTTGCTAAATCAATTGCAGCTTTTGTTGATTAATTTACCAGTTGGTATTATGGTGTAATAGAAATTGATGAAGTGCAGTCCTAGACTTAAAATGAGTATTTATATTAATTTTCTGCTTGCATTTTAAAGACTAACTACCATATTTTATCATTTTAGTTAGGAAAATATTCTTAAAAGTAACTGAGCAGTGTTCTAGATTGTCATTGAATGATTTACAGAAATAACCTTTTATTACACTCGAAGTCACTTCCATGGTTTACAGGCAATCAGATTGGATTTGGAGGAAAATAAAATAAAAGTGTCAGTTGTAAGATATCAGATAATTGATATTGTTTATCTATTTCTTTTTGAAGATCCTTGCCAAGGCTGAAAAAATATCAATAGAATAAATCACATTTCAATTGGAAATATGATGGCTTAAAATATGTTATAGCAAAATGTTTATTTGGCTTTATGGCTATAATTTTCTTCAAAGACAGAAAAAATGTGACATAGAGTTAGCACTGTCCATATGAATCTAAAGGAAGGAGAAGAAACAACTTGTGTTTTTCACTGATTTGGTCTGGATAGCAGGGTCAGATATTTTTAGATAATGACAAATTATTTCACATTATACATATTTCATTTTATTGTTCTAGTTTATTATTAGATTGAGATGCCTCCCAAGACAGCTGGAGGGGGGGGGCATTTCACAAATTAAAGCAAACCAAAAACATAGAAAATACAAAGCACAATATAAAGAATACAAGATTGGCATTTATGTGAAAAACACATTATATATAGTTTCCCTTCCTAAAGCCTTAGGGCTACAGAGCACAGAAATAGCAACATACCGTATTTATCGCCCTATAAGATGCTCCGGAATATAAGACGCACCCAATTTTAAAGGAGGAAAATCTAGAAAAAAAAGATTCTGAACCAAATACTGTAGTAAAATATTTTATATCAACTGTATAAAGTTAACAGCAGTTTAAGAACAATTTTATGTCAACCATGTAACATATTAAGAACTATCTTTACTCTCATTAACAGTCAGTAAAGTCAGTAAACAGTGAAAGTAACAAAAATAAGGCTGTAATGTTTTTATTTGAATCCCAAGAATTCCTCTTCTTCGCTGCTTTACCTGCCGCTTCTCGGGTGGTTCCAGGCGGCAGAGATCGTAGTAATAGCATTTTGGATGGCAGCGCACCGATCTAAGGAGCCAAAGCCTTTGAATCAAGTTTGATTGTGTCCCATCTAGCGTTCTCCACCCCCAACCCCAAATCTCTCCGGATCTGCTTATTGCTCTTGCTGCTATTGCGCCCAGCTACTGTATCTCTTTGCTGCATGACAGATCCGGGAGGATTGGGGGTGGGTGGGTGGAGAACACTAGATTGGGAAGTTAAAAACCTAGAACCAAGTTTGATTGTGTCCCATTCTAGGTTTTTAACTTCCCAATCTAGCGTTCTCCAACCACCCACCCCCAATCCGCCCGGATCTGTCATGCAGCAAAGAGATACAGTAGCTGGGCGCAATAGCAGCAATAGCAATAAGCAGATCCGGAGAGATTTGGGGTTGGGGGTGGAGAACGCTAGATGGGACACAATCAAACTTGATTCAAAGGCTTTGGCTCCTGAGATCGGTGCGCTGCCATCCAAAATGCTATTACTACGATCTCTGCCGCCTGGAACTGCCCGAGAAGCGGCAGGTAAAGCGGGCGCTGCAGCGATTGTGGTACCAGCATTTTGGGTGGCAGCGCACCGATCTCAGGAGCCAAAACCTTGAGGCACCTTTCGTTTGCAGGAGGAGGGCAGCTTAAAGCAGTGCCCCAACAATGTGAGGAGCCACTGCCACCGCCACCACCGCCTAAGCCCTCTCGAGAGCCCAGCCGAGCGGGAGCTCTGAAAGTGAAACCTCTCTCCTTTCCAGCCATCATCATCTCTGCAGCCCCCTCTTTGCCTGCCCCATTTTCAGATGACCCAGTGGCTACATTTGGCTTACAAGACGCACTCAGATTTTTACCCTCTTTTTTGGAGTAAAAAAGTGCATCTTATAAGGCGAAAAATACGGTATATAACAAGACATCACAAGACACCCAATCATACTAAGCCCCTGCCAGCAAGTAACACTCCAGGTACCTTAACATGTCTTTACTAATATAGATTATAGTTGATAGATGGATGGATGGATGGATGGATGGATGGATAGATAGATAGATAGATAGATAGATAGATAGATAGATAGATAGATAGATTGTAATTGATTTTATAGTAGTTATATATAGTCATAAATACATCTAAAAAGGAACCATATCTACTTTACTTATTTGTTTAGAGAATTTATATTCTACCCCAGTGTTTCTTCAACTTCCAGCCAGCCATGCTCTACCCCAAAGCCTGGGAGACTGCCAAGTTTTCAAGTCTTTGTGAAACACAACTAGGATGGGACCAATACAAACCCACACAAATGCCCAATGGAGGCAGCAAGGAACATAGGGCCTTAAGTAATCATTATCTACAGTATATAATTGAAGGTCTCAGTATCCCAGCAGTTTGTTGCAGCTATTCCTCAACAAAGGCCTGTTGGTTCCTGATGGCTGTGTTGGACTCAAGGCTCTACTAATGCTATCAGGACTTGCCCTACATATCACAGCACACTGCAAATTGCCACCAGCTTTTATTCCAACTCCAGTCAAGGACCCAATTGCAGATCCAGCACTTACTGTATTTTTCCCCCTCAAAAAAGAGGGTGAAAATCTGGGTACATCTTATACACTGAATACAGCATTTTGGCCTCCAAAACCCCAGCCCTTTTGCAAAAATAGATATGCAGAGGTTTGGGAGGCCTGCAAAGTGCTCCTGGTGGCTGGGGAGGGCAAAAACGAGCAAAGGTTATGCATGCCCTATGCATGGTTTTTTTTTTGCAAAAAATGGGCCCATTTTTGTGAAAAAGGGCCATTTTTTGCTCGTTTTTGCCCCCCCTTCCCCCAGGAGCACTTTGTAGGCCTCTCAAACTCTCTGCATGCCCTATTTTATTAAAAAAAAAAAAAACAAGGCATGCAGAGGGTTT
Source organism: Natrix helvetica (assembly GCF_964273705.1). NCBI lineage: Eukaryota > Metazoa > Chordata > Lepidosauria > Squamata > Natricidae > Natrix > Natrix helvetica. The sequence goes on along the minus strand of NC_138549.1, from coordinate 71,109,965 downwards.
GGAAGGCTGTAGAGTGCAAAACCTTTTTTTCAAATTTACCTCTTCAAAATCTTGGTGTGATTTATACTCTGGTGCGTCTTAAAGTCTAAAAAATACACTAATTTTAGTGTCAACTCCACCTCAAGTTTATCCTTCAACCTTGCCCTTACAGCTAAATGTTCAGCTTTGCAGTATTCCAAGGTGCTGGTAATAACCAAAACAGTTTCCCTTCCTAATGTCATAGGATTGCACACCACCACAAATAACAACAGACAAGACAGCTCATGATAACAAAGCCCCTACCAGCAAATAAGACTCCAAGTGCCATTACACACTTTTCTACTATATATAAAAGTAAATTCTTACTTGGGCACATCATAAAAACATCCATATGTATATAGACTAACTGCCAGAAATGATTCATTTTTTGAAGGAAAAGATCATACTAAACTATGACCAGATCTCAACAGATTATGCCAGCCATTCATCGATTTCAATGGAAGTGCAATTGAGAGGGTAAAAAAAAATGTTTCAAGAGAAAATACATTTAAATGAAATGTGAAATTACATAGAAATGAAAATAAAAATTGAATGTAAATGAAAAAGATCCAGTTCAACACATTCAACAGCCCAGGAACAGAGACGTTATTAGAGCTTTATGAAAGGCTAACAGGGTTGGGACATAGAACTGAGATGCAAAAAATCAGAACCTAGCTGACTGTGAACGTCTTAGTCTGCTATTATTTGGAAATGTATAACAAATGCTCTTTTTATTTTGATTCCTCAAACTAAAACTACATAAAAGCAAACAATAATCCATTGTTGGCCTACAGTGTTGAATTGTATGACCTTCCAAATGCTCCTTCACAAATAGTCTCATCTAACAATGCTATTTGGGACCAGAAATTCCACCATTATGTGACACAATCATAAATTGAAAAACCATGTGACCTTGCCACCTAGAAATGGAAGTTCTGGAAGTCCTGGTTGCCATCATTAGCCGAGGATCTTATATGATTGTAACTTCTGTCTCCTTGACAGAACAGCTTACTGGAGCCCTAAGAACAGACTATCATATTTTCTACAGGCATTAATATACATGGCTAGCAGAACTGCCAAGGTTACAATCAGGTTTGCCCACTAAAGAACCTGACAAGTAATTATATTTTCAGATCAAGGTAATTGGTACCTGAATATGCACTGCCCATATATCCTATATACACACATACCTTTTTTATTTTAATTTGTTAACTGAAGCTATGTTTTTGATGTGGTAAATTGATAATCAATAAACTGAAACTAATTAATACTGTCCATAAGTTTTAAGTAAACCAGAACTTGTGATCTGGAGCACAGAAAATTAATATAACCTAACAACTATTTTCTCTTAATGAGTGCTTCTTTGATTTGCACACATGGAAGGGGGAAAAAACAGAAGAGGATTTTAAAAAGAGTTATTTGGATGTAATTCTTTTTATTCTAGGGAAAATAATCCATCATTAACATAAGGACAAAAAGGGGGGGGGGTGCAATTTAGACAAGCTTGCATACACTAACTTGCCGCTTATTCTCACCAGAAAGTGCTCCTGTATTCTGTATTTTCTGATGAAAGTCACTTGAATGTATTTGGTTTTTATACACATTGTATTAAAAAGTTTGCATATTTGTATATTGATTCTCAACTAAATCTGGAACTTTTACTGATTGGTGAACATGGTAGACTTCTTGGAATGGATGTTGAACTATAGAGGGCAAAGACCATGCTTATTTATGCTCCAAATGAAGATGAAGCCCAGTCTTAGAAACAACATAGGGAGAACTCATGGAGAATTTTTCATATGAAAATTAGCATTTTCATAAGGGGGAATGATTTTTTCACAGCTAGACAAGATATCTGAGAAAAATATATATTTTACAGATTTTTTTAAATTAAAGTTTTAATGCAAACTAGTAAAGTGAAGAAAAAAGAGAAGAAAGAAAGAAAGAATAAAAGAAGGAAAGAAGGAAAGAAAGAAAGAAAGAAAGAAAGAAAGAAAGAAAGAAAGAAAGAAAGAAAGAAAGAAAGAAGTAAGTCCTGGTTTTCTTTACAGCAAATTTAAGTATTATATGTCTACAAAATTATCTCTTACTTGATGATAACAAAATCTTTACTTTTTCATTATCCATTGTTTATAATCATCAAAATCACAAGTCATAAGTGCATTTTTCTGTTTTATGTAAAGAGTCTCTAAATGGTTACTATTGATAATAAATATAGATATTGTTTTTTTCTCTAATCAAAGAGGACATTAGTAATCTCATTCTCACTCCTAGTAATCTCTACAGGTTCCATCATCTTCATCAACTATTCCTCTGTTATAGGAACTCATGCCTTTCCACCTTTGAGTACATATTATATTCTCACTGCAGCTGTCATATGTAAAAACAAGGTTCCAAAGCCTTTTTTTCTACTTGCCTGTCCATTAGTCCCAAAAGAAAAGTCTCTGTTTTAAGTTGAATTTTAAACTTTAAAATCTACATAATTAATGCATGTATTTATATCCACAATGTTTGGCTTTTTTAGCAATAAAATTTCCCTTCGTTGTTGTTCTTCAGAACATCTAAGAAAACTATTAAAACCACTGAAGGGAAATTACCAAATATGATTTTGATGTGATGGATACCTTAGGGCTTTGGAATGCATGGAGAGAGAGAAAATGATAATTCTAAAGAATACCCTTATTTTTCAGAGAGTCGTAGATTCTTTTCAAGAATAGATATGATTTGGATTTCAAAAGTAGAGATTTTATCAAAACTCTTTTCTGATCATAACCCCTTGACTTGAAATTGCTTTATAAAGAAAAGCTACTATATTTAGATGGAAATTAAATGAAATGTTATAGAAAGAAGCAACAGTCAAGGATTGTAAAAAAAAAGATTAATTGAACTTTGAAAAATAATTTAAATACCAGTACAAATTTAAGAATGCCTTGGAATGCAAGTAAGGCTCTTATGAAGGGATATTTTAACACTATAGCATTCAACTCAAAAGCCAAGACAAAACATAGAGAATTTTGGATGAGATAAAAAGAAAAGAAAAAGAATTAAAGAAATCCCCAGGAAAGGTAATCATCTCCTTTCAAATTAAATTTTTACCGCAACACCTGTCAATGTTAACAGTAAAAGAAATGGAAATAAAAATTACGTCTACAAAGAAAAAAAGATCTGAATTTGAAAATGAATCTGGAAAATGGTCCCATAAGATGCCTTCTGGTATAGAATTGTGCCCAAAGTCTGCACAGCCCTGTGGAAAATCTTTACAGAGTCACCACTGAGTTTTGCATTTTCTGTAAATTGTAATGATTTCTTCTCCTAGTAAGAGTAATTTGCATACTATGTATTAGCCCTTCTGAACTCAGAGAATATAGGCTATGTTATTATGAGTTGTGTTGTTAATTTATAGAAGTCTTTTATAAATTCATCTCACCCTGATGATATATTTACTCACCCACTCCTTGTTTTTGACTTTTTATGACAGTCTTGGGGAGGGGGGAGTTTTATTCCATCATGTTCAGACCTTAGCTGATTTTTTTAAAATGAGTTTTAAAGGGATTCTTTTGTGTTAGTTGTTTTGCTATTATTTTATTCTCTCTTTTGGGACAAGGGCCATCTCTCCACATAATAAGTTTGCTAGAAAATAGATACTCCAGAAGAGTGCACATTTATTTTCTATTTTGCGGAAAATATTTTTATATGATGTATTTTATTAAGGCTGATATTTCAACAAAAAAAGAGAGAGGAAAAATAACATTGTGATATTTACAAGCATTATTGCTGAGAATGGCCTAATTTTCTAAAGAAAAATGCTAATATTTCACTATTTTTCAGTTCATTACTTCCCTTAAAAATGTAGGGTTGATTAGTTAGTATTGGTAAAATTAAAGCCGAGGGAGGGGGACATTTCCTCTGCTAAATTAAGATCTATATATCTAGAGTTATATATCTATAGATATATCTATATATATAGTTAAGATCTATATATCGAGAGTTATCTAAATGTCAAGTCTAAGTTAGAAAGGGAAAAAAACATTGTTAAGGTAACTAGAATTTTGAAAAAAGTATGCTAGGAAGTACAGAAAGAAGGAAGCACAATGCATCATGGAATTGGAGATCCAACTTGCCCACAGAAATTTACAACTAAGTCTTCAGATTTGTACTTATTGATTTACTTATTTGGTCAATGATTAGCAAAGTGATTCTTCAGATTTCTGTACAGAATTCTATCTCATTTTTTTTAATCTAGACTATGTCTTCTTTCTACATAATTTCCATCTTAGACAACTGTTTAGTTATGTTTTTCAAATTAATAACCTTGTCTTATACTATATTGTCTTATACTTAGGAAATATATATATATATATATATATATATATATATATATATATATATATATATATATATATATATATATATATATATATATATATATATATATATATATATATATATATATATATATATATATGTAAGATTGAGATTGTCTTTGCAACCTTTCAGCAAGATCTCACTCGCCATCTTCAGGCTGTGGTCTTTGGCTTAAAGTGTGACCGGAGCTGCCGTCTTTCTGTATATCTTGGTGGGAGGGGATGGAGTGCTGGCTTTGTTTCAGTAGGTGGAATGATTGGTTGTGTGGTTGTATCATGATTGGTAGATTGGTGCTAATTGGTGCTAGCTGTGTGTTCGCTGTACTTTTGTATTGTAACGGCCTGGATGGTGGGTGAGGTTCGTTTGTTGACTAGGGCTGGTTTCCAGTTGTTTGGTAGGCGGGAGGTATCATCATGCAATCTACCAATCATGATACAACCACACAACCAATCATTCCACCTTCTGAAACAAAGCCAGCACTCCATCCCCTCCCACCAAGATATACAGAAAGATGGCAGCTCCGGTCACACTTTAAGCTAAAGACCACAGCCTGAAGATGGCGAGTGAGATCTCACTGAAACGTTGCAAAGACAATCTCAATCTTACACGGGAAAACACCCGAATACAACAAAACCAACATACCTACACCCGTGAAAATCTATGAAAAGAAATATATATCATATATATATATATGATTTGAATGCTGACAACATCAGAATTTGATTGAACAAGTATTCTGCTACATTTATGACAACTAAGTTCTGTAGCAAACTCTGATCCACGTCTCTGCATTGCAACTCTTTCCAATCTACTTTTCATATCAGCAGCTTTATTGCTGCAGTATATTTTCTTTGTTTATTGAAAATATGTATTTTGTTGCCCTTGGCAATGCAGAATGCACACTTGCTTCAGCTTTATCTATCAGAGATTTTTTATTATCATCATTATTGGTGGTCATGATGTCCAATGCTGCAAAACACAGCTTGAATTTCAAATATTATGTTAAGGCTTTGCAGATTGTCAGAAAGAAACCTAATTTGTTAAATACAATATGTGGCTGTGAGATAAAAAAATATGAAAATAAATATAGAATGTCTTATGATACTGTTAAGCAACTCTTTGTTTTTCTTTCTTTCTTTCTCTCCTCCCTCCCTCCCTCCCTCTCCCCCCCCTCTCATACAATTTGGAATACAAAATGAATTATTAAGAAAAAGAGAAGAAGGAAGATACATATTTGTGATTGAAATGCATTGTGCATTGTTCAAAAACATTTTCTTAAATATTTTCAGAATATTTAAACAGAGTAATAAAATATTACTTATTTCAGAAATGCATAATAATCGATAAAGGCATGCAAATGTGAGAAATACCTATCTGCTACATTAAAAAGCATTTAATTTTTCCCATGTCTTTGTATATAATAGTGGAATAAGTTCTTACCAACAATGTAGACAATTTTTCTTTCATGTTGATACATTTCCCTTTTATGAAAATGTCTGCATTTAATGGCACACTTCTGTTGTCCTTATAAACATTGAAAATTGACTCCACCTATAGAAGTTCAGGCTTCCTGTCTTTGTCCTCTGTGACACTCAGACAAATCTCCTGTTGAATTGCATCTCCCTGGAACAAAGGACTTTTTTTTTTTACTCTACTCAGAAGTAATTAGAATATTTCCTCTCTGCTTGGACTCCTAGCCTTCTGAACTCTCTCGGCGGTTTCCCTCCTTAATTTCCTCTCTGTATTGACTTTGAACTTTTACTGCTCAATACAATGCCACCTAAAAGACCACCCCCGGGGAAGCCGGGCTTTGCTGTCTCCGCCCCCACATCTACAGTCTCAAGTCTGAGCGGTCAACAAATGTTATCATCATTCATCCAGCCCAAACCTGCTGAGACGGACTTTCAACAGATGTTCCAACAAATTTGAAAGGGACAGGAGGACATAAGAAGTGAACTAAAGGAAATGGGAGAGCAGCTGAAAGCGAATCAAGACCAGACCAGCAAAAATACACAGAGACTGGATCTTTTGGAGGGAGGGACGGCTGAGATGAGGGGGGAAGTGCGAGGGGTGCAGAAGGGGAACCAGGAGATTGAAATCCACCAAATGAAAACAGAATTTGAAAAAATGTCCTTTTTTCTCAGGTTCCAAAATGTAGTGGAGGCAGGTGATGAAGATTTAAGGGACATCATGACAAACATCTTGGCTGAATATATACAGAAAGAAAAACAACAGATGGGGTGGGAACTGGATCTGGTTTATAGAGTAAACTCAGCATATGCTAGAACACACAATGTCCCCAGGGAGGTACATGTTAAACTTCTCAGAAAGACCACACGAGATGAGATTCTGAGTGCACAAAGAGGGCAAGTGTTGAAATATCAAGATAGAGAAATAACCATTCTGAAACAGATCCCTAAGAAAGTTAGAGAGAAAAGAAAAAACTATTCGCAATTAGCGAAGAAGCTTTACTAGAAAGGGGTGTGGTTTAGATGGTTGATGCCTGAAGGTATGTTAATTTTCTGGGAGGATACTAGAGTTAGAATCAACACAACCATAGAGGCACAGGCCTTTATGGAAAAAAATAAAGCACTCCTAGATATACCTGATGATCTTACACCCAATATACAGGACATGGGAGGGGCCGGAGCTCTGCTGCCGGGGGGAGAGGGGGCAATACCAAGAAAATTCAAATCACAAAAATGAATAAGGAAATCGGCTTTATATAAATTGATTGAAATTTTTATATGAACTTATATGCTGACAAACTATCACTATGTAATATTGAATTATTTGTTTAAATGAATACTATGAGTATGGGGGCGGGGATACCCTTCACACATTGTAACTGTCAAAATTTTGTAACCTAGTCCAATACCCTTTTCCTTATTATTTTTTTAAAAAAACCAATAAAACTTTGTTTATTAAAAAAAGCATTTAATTTTTCCCATGTCTTTGTATATAATAGTGGAATAAGTTCTTACCAACAATGTAGACATTTTTTTCTTTCATGTTGATACATTTCCCTTTTATGAAAATGTCTGCATTTTCAGAGAAGCCATGTTAAAGCCACATGTCAACAGCCACATCTTCTCATCTAATAATACTCATTGTATGAACCCTGACAGGAGAGGATCACCTATGTAAATAATCCAGCAGAGGAAACCTGAAGTAATAAAAACCAAGTAAAGCAATTCTACTACAAAAATAAGTCTCAAATTGTCTAACTTTTTCCAAATAACAGAGAGAGAAAATTTGTTTTAAAACAGTATCTTGATTTTATCTTGGATTTCCCTCTTAAAATATACATCCACCTTTAATCTAAATTACTCTTAATCACTAGTATATTCCTCAATATACCATTCATAAAGCTAAGAATATATATTACTGAAATAAAATAAATCAAAGGCCAATCTAAAAGTAATTCCTAAAACATGTCAACTTTGGAATAAAACATTCCTGTTTTACTCCAATTTATATTGTCATGAGACAACAATACAATCCCTTGTATTAATGAAAATAGAGGGAGAATGGGATTTCAGGATTAACTGTGATTGAAAACATATATAAAGCAGAGGTGGGTTGCTCCCGATTCAGCCCGGATCGGGTGAACCGGTAGTGGCGGTGGTGGGAGGCTCTGTCCAGCCACCCAGATGCTTCCGTGCATGCGCAGAAGTGTCATGCCCATGCATGAGCGAACCAATAGTAAAAAAATGGAAACCCACTATTGATACACAGCAATAGAAGACATGACCAATGCAATGCTTCAAAGAAGGATCCACTTTGACAAGGTTATACATAAAGCATCCTTTCAAATCTGCTTCATGAAACAGCAACCCAACCTCTCTAACATCAGGGTGACGTGGCTGCTTTGAAACTCTCTCAGCTTTTGTTCCCCATTGCTTTCATGATGAGAGAAGGCTCAGAGGAAACTCCTTTGTAGAGTGGTGCAGAAGATGGGGAAACACCTTCTCCTGGAGTGCTGACTGAGAACTTCTCAGGCTAGGAAATGCCAGGATGTGATTTGAAGACTAAAAGTCTATTTGGGAGGTAGTCTTCATTAAGAAGGAACTACAATGTACATGGGAAACAAAGAGCTTAACGTCATCTTGACATGAACCAGTGTCTGCTCCAGTAAGACCTGTGGGAAATTTTTGAGGGCTTGTAAGGGCAACCAGTAGAAAGACTACTTATCACATGCTGAGAGGTAGATAAACTCCAGCATGTGTTGTGAGAATCCCACATGCACAATGATCCTGTCAGCCTAAAAGTTCCCTTGGTTCATCTTGCTAGGCAAGACCTCAAGAATCCCAAAGGTCTTCAAGTCACAGAGGTTCACTGTTTCCACCACACAGTGGCACTACCAAATGCCCATGTCGTCTAGCCTCCAGGGACTTTGAGGTAATTTTTTTTCTGGAGAGTGAGTTTTAATAAACTCTTATTTATACTGCAACTACCAGCATAAGCATGAAATATAGCCTTCCTTAAAATAAGAGGATGGTTTTTAGTAGCAAAAACTTCCAAATACATTTCAGGTAAAATTGGAATTAAGAATCTTATATCCTTTTTGATATTTTTGAAGGGGCCATGATGGCTCAGTGGCTAAGACACCAATCAGTAGGGTTGGCAGTTCTGTGGTTCAAATCTTTAGCACCACTGCATAATGGAGTGAGATCCCGTTACTTGTCCCGGCTTCTGCCAATCTAGCAATTCGAAAGCACGTAAAAATGTAAGTAGAAAAATAGAGACCACCTTTGGTGGGAAGGTAGCAGTGTTCCATGTACCTTCAGAGTCTAGTCATGCTGGCCACATGACCATGGAGACGTCTTCGGACAGCGCTGGCTTTGAAACAGAGATGAGCACCACCCTCTAGAGTCGGGAACAACTAGGACATATGTGTGATGGGAACGTTTACCTTTATCCTTTCTGAATCAATCAACTGCAAATCCAGGATAGAAACGTCCAATTAATTGAGATTTAATTGTAATCACAATTCTTTTGAATAAAATTATATATAGTAACCTGGTATGATTATAGAAAGGAAGGAAGAGAACTAGAATTATGAAAGCGCTTTTACCCAGGGAATAGGGGTTGAAATATTTTGTCCAGAATCCCAAGATAACATCTGAAGATGGATCAGCCACAGGGTCTGTCTAATTTATTGAATAATGAGAGGGTAATGCACAATCAGACTTGCAAGATTCAGTTACCATAGCCAATCTCAATAAAAGGAATTTTAACAGACTCTCACATTCAGTAAAAAATAATTTATCTTCATTATCCATTTATGAAAAGCTGGAGCTATGACACTTGAAAACAAATAGGAAAATGGTTTGTTAATAGATCTGATATATACAGTATATCAGAAATAAATATACATAACATTGCTTAGAGCTAAAGGCCAATGCAATATTGGAGTTATCTTTTCTCATTGAAAATAAATGTTTGTCAAAGGTAAAAACAATTATGTTTTAAAAGCATAAAGGTTGTTGAATTCACATTTAGCAGTAATTTAGAGTCTGTATTGCTCAGAAAAGATATGCAATATTTATAAAGCTTTAGCAATTTGTCAACTTTTCCCTACAGGGATTTACCACTAACTGATTTTCAAAGTGAAAGAACTAACATGGTGGAATGGCTTGTGTGACTAAGGCCAGGGAATCTGAGGTTCAACCTTAGGCATGGAAATTCAATGAATGACTTTAGCAAGCCAGTCAACTTCTTAAAATCCAACCTTCTTCACAATATAAATAAGTATAGTGGGGAAATGGGAAAGCTTAAAACTGGGAAAGAAAAGTAGGTGGAAAAAAAGATAAAGGTGTTAACTTCCAAATTTTTTCAGCACAATGAAATAAAAATACAGCCTCAACTTTTCATACTTAGTGTATTAACTATTTCTACAGCAGATTTACTTAATCAGCAACTCCTAAAGCCAAACTTTCACTTTTGTTCTGTCTTCAACACAAAGTCTAGAATATTTTCCAAGTAGTAATAAAACTAGATATGTTCCTTTCTTTGATTAAAGCATTTAATTTGATCATTCCTGCAAGCTCCATCAGTTTTTTTCATCCATTCTTCCATTGTGGGGATTAGTATAGCTTTCCATTTTGGACATAAAGAATCATCACTGCAGTCAGCATATGCAAGTTCCAGATTTTTTTTTCATGTTCCTTGTCTAACAGTCCTAAAAGAAAAGGAGAGGGAAAGTAATATGAAACAATTTATGAGGTAAGCGTTGTTATAAGGTCATTAATTGGTAACTATAAATTGGAAAAGAGAGTGCTACGAAACAGGTTTATGTCATTAAATGTATAAAAAAACCCTACCAAATAAATAAACCAGGCAGTTATAGCAGCCATTTTTGTTCAAAGGCAGCTTTAGTTAAAAAGAAAATACAAGGAGTGCAATTTTCCTTCTGAAGTGCTGAAGAAATGACACTTCTATCAAAACAAACTACTGTATATTGCAGGAATGTGTAGAAGAAAGAAGTGGGGGGGGAAAAACAGATCAAATGAAGAATACTTAGAATATTTGAAACAAAGGCTGTAGAATAAAGAACATTCCAGTCAAGTAGAATTTGGAAACATGAGGGCAGACACAGAAGGTTTAAAAGTTTAAGAAGAAAAGAATTGAGTTGGAAGTACTCAAGTTGCAAAAACCTAGTGTAGTCATTCCTAAAGGCTGATTTATGCATTCCTGCTGAGGACCCCTAGGCTTGTCTGAATAATTTTGAAGAACTGCTAAGAGATGACAAGTTCAGAAAGAAGAGTTATGAAATGTATTCCCTGCCTTATAAAAGGAGAGCTAACAGAAAACTTTTATGAATTCCCAAAGGATCATGCAGATTTTTATAAAGTATTCAAACAAGCAATATATAATTAGAACAGAGTCTAATCAGATGTGAAGAAAAGATTGGATTATGCAAAGAAAAGGGTAAATGTAACCTTGTCGGAAAAAAAGCAAATAATGACACAATATGATTTTTGAGTGTATGGAAGGAAAATTGAAAACTTTGCGAAAGCCAAGTGCAATTATAAGAGGAAGAGGAATCTTTGAAAACAAATCATAAATGCTTTCATTAGAAGGACGAATTACTGAAATAAAGAAGAAGAATGATCAAAGGTGTGGGTTTCTAATTACTAACTCTGAGGAAATTAATGAGAAACAATATTTAGGGAAAACAAATTGCTATGGTAGTTACTGAGACTGATATATTACTAATAAAGGTGGACCTAATTGCTAAGAAAGCAATTATTTTAAATAGATACAAGAGGCTCTGGGTGCAAACTTTCCATTAAAGCACGGGTGTCAAACTCGCAGCTTCACATTGCCATCACGTGACTTTGTGTGACATTTTCACCCTTCATGGAGATAGGGTGGGTGTGGCCTATGCGTGACCCATCCAGCTTGTGGGCTACCCATTTGACACGCCTACTAAAGCATCCACAGCTTACAATCAATAGAATGGAAAAATAAAAAAAGGTTATATGAGGTATGTATCTATGGAAGAGTCCTTTTTGGACTTCATTGCAGGTAGGGGGATATAACAGAAGCCAATGCACAGAAGTGTATATTCCCTGGGATTCAAAATAAAAAGAATGAGGAAGCAGAAAGGCTTCCAATTACCAATTCCCATATACCAATTCCCATATACCAATTGATTCGAAAACTAGTTTAAAATACTGGAGGATAAATATGTTACCATTTAGGTTAAGCATGTTTTTTTCCCTATTCAATCATGTCTAAGTTTTTGAGTGTGTCTGAAGAATTCCTTGCAGTCTTCTTGGCAAGATTTTTCAGAAGTGGTTTGCTATTCCTCCTTCCTAGGGTTGAGGGAAAGTGAATGGCCCAAGCTGCCTTTGTGCTTAAAGTGGGATTAGAATTCATGGCATTCCAAGGTCCAGCCTGATGCTTAACCACTATGGAAAACAGGCTCTCATTCCTGCTACATATAACTTCAAAAAGAGAGAGTCTTGTTCTGTTTAATATAAGTGTATACTTCCTACCAATCTTTCATAGAGTATCATGGTGTCAAATATATAAGCAATTTTCTCTGGGCAGGGGAATACTATATGTGTGTCCCAATTTACTCCCCTGACCCACTTAAGGGCAAGAAGGGTGGTGATGTTATTGAAAATGATAAAGTTTCGTTTATGGATGCACCTAAAGTTCATCAAAGGTGGCAAAATCCATGAATTTGTAAGGGGCAATTTTGGGTCATTTTTACCACTGAAAACTCAGTCTGGCAGAGCCAGTTTGGTACAGTAGTTAAAAGTGCTGACCTGGAAACCCGGAGCATATGAGTTCCAGGCTTCTCTTAGGCATGACTTTGGGTGACTTTGAACCAGGCACTCACTCTCAGTCCAACCCTCCTCACAGGTTGCTGTTGTGTGTGTGTGGGGGGGGATCGAAGAAGGAAAAGTAGGCATATTTGCTACATCGAGTTGATCAAAATAGGTAAAAGGCAGAATAATAATAATAATAATTTTTAATTTATTAGCCGCTCCCTCTCCAAAAAGGACTCGGGGCGGCGTACAATAAAACATATAAGACATAAAAACATATGTGCAAACACATAAACAGCAAATCCACACATATACAAAGACATACATGCACGGAGGAGGTAACAATTACATCACATTAAGAAAGTTAAAAAATCAGCCATTAAAATACCCCTTAATAATAACACAATTTAAAATTTAAAAGGACTGTCAGGAGGAATAAGAAAAAAACTACGGTTGAGCCAGGCCAGATAATTGAAAAAGGTGGGTCTTAAGCTGTACACGGAAGGAGCGGAGATCGGAAGTCATCCTGATGTCATGGGGGAGGTCATTCCACAGGGCTGGGCCCATCACAGAGAAGGCTCTGCTCCTGGGTGTCGCCCCCCGACACTGTTTAGTGGACGGCACCCGGAGAAGTCCCTCTCTGTGTGAGCGGATTGGTCGTAGGGATGTATGGGGCAGGATGCGATCCCGCATGTAGAATGAAAATTGAATAATAGCAAACAAAAGCTGATGTAAAGATGCTGAGATGGGTGGGAAGGGAGGCTGCATTTAGCCAATGGACTGTGATTTTTCTCATTGCTTCAGCAACTGGATAAAATTAAATGTGCTGAATGAGTCTCCCCCCCCCTAATCATTCTCTCATTCTCTCATTCTCTCTTTCTGTCCCTCCACCTTCCCTGTCTCTTTCTTACTCATACATATACAAAAAGAAATATAAAAGTATTTGGTTGGGAGTGGATCTTGTTAAAGGTAGACACCATTAGGAGAAAGATTTGGGGAGGCTCAAAGGGATGCCCAAGCCTTTGTAGGGAGCAGGCTCTCCTGAATCTACAGGTTATGCATCTCTGAACATTTTCCTGAGCTTGCTTTAATTTGACTAGTTGATCTCCATTTCCACAAGCTTCAATACCCCTTGGCATTCTTTTTCCTCTGTCTCCTGGGGCTCAGCATTGTTTTTGTGACTGAAACCGTACCTGGACCTGTAATGCAGAGGGATCCTATCTGCTGCAAATTGCAGTAGCTTTCCAATGTTTTTTTTCCAGAGGGTTCTTTTTTTTCTCTCTCTCTCTACCTTATTATCTAAGATCTTTACTTTCAACTGAAGGTGACACAGTTTTGAACTCAGGCATTCTCCATGAAAATTTTCATTTTGTTAGTGAAAAGTGCCAATCCCTGTTCTGTTGATTGTCAGGCTAGTTGTAAGATGTATATGAGCAATGCTGGAAAATATGTGGAAACAATATTCATATATGTGTTTGGATTAATTTAATATTCCTTAGGGAAATAGCCTTGAAAATATTTTATTCCTGCCAGGACATGTAACCTGGTAAACTTTCAAATAGTGATGTTAGCACACAATATGTTGAGAAAAAAATATGTGAAGTAGGCAGGGATTATTCATCAGTGTGCCAAAGATATACAATCATTACTATGATTTCCACAGAGCTGTAGCAACACATTATTCTGAAAGATAATGATTCAGTCTTTCATCACTAAGAGCTGCCATCATATAGACTTCTCCAAGAAATGAACAGATCTTGATAAACTATCTACAAGTATATTGCTGGCATATTCATCTTTGATCGCCATACATCATATTTTATTTTGATAAGGAAGGCAATACTTGTAGAACATTCACAAGATATTTGCCTATACATCATTCAGATTAGATATCTCTCTAACATTCCCCTAGAAATGGGAACACGTCTCTTTTTAACTATGAAATTCTATATACAGTATAATACCATTTAAATACATGTTCTGCGTTTATCATCATTATGATAATATACTGACAATAATGACAATATAATGCTTCCTGAAATATGGAGCACTAGTAGACTTAATATGGGAATGAGAGCAGTTATTTGCCCTTTATAAGGCAGAGGTCCAAGATAAGAATATTAGCCTTGAATATGTTGAGCCTTCATTGTAGATTAAGACAATCCAGATTCTTAGAAGTAAAAAAGAAGAAGCTCCATGTAAGGCTGTTTGTAATTTTGAGGTTTGTAATTTTGTAAACGTTGACACATATGAACAGGCATATACCCAACTATAAGCCTCTCTAAAAACAGAAAATGCAAAGCAATGATGCAATGAGAACGAGAATGAAAAAGGGCATTATATTTTTTGACTGACATCTCTACAATTATGGAGTTACTTTAGCAAGCCTATACTTCTAATTATATTCATGGGTTTTGGGGGACAGTTGTGGTAATAAATAATTGGATTCTCCAAACCATAAGGATAAACATGAATATTTGCAAAAAGAAAAGAAATGCTTCCGTTATTAAGAATCACAGAGCTATTTACAATGAGAGATTAAATGTGAGCATCACAGTAAATTAATCATATATTACAAATATGATTGTGTGCTGTGACTAGGCATTTTTTATACCTTACTGTATTATTTGGGAGGTTTGGGGTCGAGCCTTGCTTGCCACCACCGAATTTGAATTTACATTTCTATAGTTTTGATGATTTGATGTTCTGTTATTTGTTTTATGTCACTACCAGCACACTTTTGGGCAAACATTTCCCTTCTCCCCCCCACCCCAACAGTTTGTAGAGCAATAAAAATTCATTTTCAGCCTCCAATTGGTTGACTAGTTGAATAATTGGGTAGATCGATGGGATGTCTTGCCTATAAAATCTCAGATGGAACAAACCAGCAATCCCATTTCTTCTCAGATATTCTGAGATAAGAACCTGGATGCCCACTTGGGTCATTTCCTCTTCTTTCTGACCAATGCTTTCTGAGTCGTGCTTTTGTAATGCTTAGAGTTGTTACTTTGCTTATTGAATGTAATGTTTGGAAACTTCCCAAATCATTTTTTTTACCTCCCTAGGGCAGATATTGGGCTTTTACATTATTGGAGAAGAGAGTCTTTATAAAATCTCTTTTTTCTAAGAGAATGAATTTGCTGATTTGCTTTGCCTGGTTTGTTTTTGTTTTTTTCTCATTTCTTTTTGCAGTACATACGAATACGTCATCATAATAAATACATTCATGCAACTCTTTTAATAAAAGGTCAAAATTCTTAGCAAACCATACTGTAGACTTGGTGATGCATCTAGGCAGGTCAGAATGACTATTTCATATGATAGAAGAGAAATCAGTACTTAAAAGAAAAGTCTTTATTACCAAGGATATAAAAGAATGGATATTTATTTTCGTATAAATTATTACAGATCAGATTTGGAATCTTTGCTTCAATTCAGTGTGTGTGTGTGTGTGTGTGTGTGTGTGTAAACATTGTGTAATATGCCATGTGTTATTATTCACCTGAGGTTATATTAAGAACTGCTAAGGACCAGATGATTTTTACTATGGTGTCTGTGTGCGTGCGTGCGTGCGTGTGTGTGTGTGTGTGTGTGTGTGTATGTACGTCTTTGGATGTTCGGGTTTTTTCCCGCCTAGAATTGGAAGTATCTTCACGACGTTTCGATGAAGTCTCATTCATCATCTTCAGGTTGGTGCTTCCAGCTTGGTGCTTCCAGGAGCAATGCGAGGTCTCGGCTGGTTTCTCTTTTTAACTGCCAGTGGGGATTTGAACTGATTGGGTGGGAGCTTGGCTGCATTCTGATTGGGAGGAGGTGTATTCTGATTGGTAGGGGGCTTGGCTGTGCTCTGATTGGATGGGAGTTTGGCTGTGCTCTGATTGGATGGGGGCGTGTTCTGTATGGGTGGGGGCTTGGTTGTGCTTGTGTTAGTCTGAGTTGCAGAGGGATTTGAGCTGGTGAGTTGCGTTATTGTTGTTTGGCTTCGCATTTGTGGTAGTGCCACATCTCCGTGGTAGGTATCAGTTTGCTTCATGTATGGATTGGAGGGGTTTAAAGTGGCTAATAATGCAGCTGTGGTCTGGATTCTGGTTTGTGGTCTGGATTCTGGTTTGTGGTCGGGCTTCTGGTTTGAGGTCATCCTCGGTGTGGGTTTGGGCTTGCTTTTTGTGTGGATGTGTGATAGTAACATCCTGTGTGGTTTTCGTGAGTGTGGGTCTGGTATCATTTTTTGTGTTAGGGACTCGTTTGTTAGTGAGGGCGGGTTTCCAAATGGCTGGTAGGCGGGAGGTATCATCTCATTTATTCATACTGTGTGGCCGTTTTTCTATCTCAATAGCTTCTCTGATTATTCTGTTGTTAAAGTGTTCAATTTTGGCAATAGTTCTGGTCTTTTTAAAGTCTATATCATGTCCTGTGGCTTTGAGGTGTTGAACCAGGGAAGAAGTTGGTTCCTCCTTTCTGACTGAGTTTTTGTGTTCTTCAATGCGTGCCTTTATTCTTCTGTTGGTCTGTCCGATATATGTGGTAGGGCAGGTGGTGCATGGGATTTCATATACTCCTTGATTTTCTAACTCTATTTTGTCTTTGGGGTTTCTTAGGATGGTGGATATTTTTCGGTTTGTGTAGAATGCTGTCTTGATGTTGTGTTTGTGGAGGATCTTGCTGATTCTGTCTGTGGTGCCTTTTATGTATGGGAGGAGGGCTTTGCCGTTTTCTTGTTTACTGTCTTGGATTTTAGTGGGGTTTTCTTTTTGGATTAGGTTAGTGATATTGTTTCTTTGGAATCCTTTGATGAATGAGACTTCATAGAAACGTCGTGAAGATACTTCCAATTCTACGCGGGGAAAAACCCGAACAACCAAAGACGTACATATAAACACCCGCGAAAACCTCAAAAAACATATATATATATATATATATATATATATATATATATATATATATATATATATATATATATATATATATATATGTATATACATACATACATACATACATACACACACACACACAGTGTATGTATATATTTACTGTGTGTGTGTGTGTGTGTGTGTGTATGTATATGTATGTAGGGATTTAATTTAAGAGGTGATATTTAAAGTAGGGATTTCCTGGTTTTATTTCCACGTAGACTAATTATTTTTAATATCTTGAATATCTTTTTGTAACTTTCTGAAATATATGGGATTTTGTTAAATAATATTTTTGATAATGAACTCTAGCTTCAATATCTAAAATACCTTTACATTAGCTCTTGTGATGGCTTGATATCAAAAACCATTGCATATGACAGTATGATTCTAATTTGCTAAGGATTGTGAAGTATTTCAAGAAAGTCCCAAAATACCACTGAACCTGCAAAATAAAACATGTGCATTTTGTTAGATAACTGCAAGGTTACCATATTTTTTTTTAAAAAAAAACTATTTAAAATGTTTTTTGCCTTGAAGGGATCTTAAATATCTGTAACTGTTTATATGTTGAAAAATGCATTCTATACTGTATTTCACTAGGTGGGAACAATTGTGTTGATCTTTCTTAACATTAAGAAGAAGTAAGATAAAAAGATTTTTTAAAAAATTAAATGCTTTGTCAGATAACATAATTAAATAAAATGTGAGGTAAAAATAATATATCCAAATATCCTGACATTTCATTTGCTTGATTTTGAACTTCAGTATATTTCCTATGTTCAAATAAAAGGAAAGCATTGATATATTCCCATTCCAAAAAAAAGAAAACATCACCATCAAGAGAGCTCTGGAAGAAATGGTGGGCAGGACTGCTTAGATGTAGCAGAAAATATTTTTATAATATTTTCTAAAATATTTTTCTTTTGACCATAGCTATGGGTTAAAAGCCATATTGATTACTTCTAATGACCAGAAGGTCAAGGTCAGAGGTGGTATTCAGTCAGTTCTGACAGGTTCTGGAGAACCAATAGCAGAAACTTTGAGTAGTTCAGAGACCTGGCAAATAGGTTGGCCCCGCCCCGCTGCCTCCCAGCAGATTTTCTTTTGTTGCCCT
This sequence comes from Natrix helvetica, assembly GCF_964273705.1. Lineage (NCBI taxonomy): Eukaryota > Metazoa > Chordata > Lepidosauria > Squamata > Natricidae > Natrix > Natrix helvetica. The sequence continues at coordinate 71,091,270 of NC_138549.1, read as the reverse complement.
GAACAGGAGAAGGGAAATGGAAAGCAGGTTAGTGAGTTGAGGAGGAATGGTGATTTTGCAGTATCCTTCCCCTGCCACGCCTACAAAGCCATGCCCACAAAGCCACTCCACATCCATAAAGCCATGCCCACAGAACTGGTAATAAAAAAAATGTGAATCCCACCACTGCTTTGATAGCAGCAGGAAAGAAGGAATTCCTGCCAAATGCTTGATACCATTGTATCCTGTACTGGTTGCAAAGCTTGGATATTTTCTCTTAGATCTCCTGTCTGAATGATCAGTTCCAAGTGATGTGGCTGAAAGGCAGTGATTGAGTGTCACAGGGTGACTCTTTTTATTTTTCAGGATAAAAAGAAAAATGGGTCTTTATGAACATGCAAAACCCTGACCACATAGATTCGAATGTTAATAGTGGAATGGATACATTGCTCATCTGTAGCCCTTCTACAGGGAAATACTTGCTGGAAATTTTTATCCAAGTGAGAAACTGAATCACAATTGAATGAACCTGTATTTGCTAATACAGGTTCTGCTAATGCTTCTACTTAATAATTTTGTGCACCATAAGCAAAACATCTTAAGGTTGTTTTATGAATGCTACTTTTCCTTGGTTCTGAATTAGAATTGGTAGACATTGCAACAATCTACTAGAAATCTAGCAAGTATTTCTATAAGTATTACCTATTCAGCAATAACAGCAACTATTCTAAAGCCCGAAGAAGTCTCATTTGTCCAAGACATAAACTTTCTTTTTCAGTGAAAAATATATTCTTGAATGACTACTCATTGTACCTTGATGCTTGAGTCAAGCTGTTATTGCTCAAAGATGGTTCCATATTTTTTTCCAGGTTATGCAACCATAGGCAACTAAGGTTGTGATGAATACTCAGTGATGAAGAGATAGTGTTATGTGACATCATTTCGCTATTAACACCCAAAATTGTGGCATTAGACGTCTGTCTTCTATATTATGCTGACAGTCCTGTTTGCAGTGACTAATAGGACCATTTGAAAGTGACGTGCATGAGTTACTCTTCATTGCTTTGGGTGAATTGCACTGATAGAACATTTAAGTGAAAAACGAGAAATGTAATAAGGCTGAATGGAGAGTGGCCTAGACCAGATGGCCTCCAGCAGCCAGTTAGGAAAAAGTGCTGAATGGATCTAAAGGACAATTACAAAGGAGTCAATATCAATATTAAATTACAAATGCTGATGTTAGAAAATACATGAGATCAAGGATCTCAGACCCCAGTCTCTGACTTTTCTTGTTCTGTGTTGCCTTTCACACAGTGATATTACGGCTAGGAGTTCAGCAGGGGTCGAATAAAAAATTGACATCTCCAGGCAGGTCAAAGAAATTGCTGCTGGGGCAAGGGATGAGCTGCTCCTCTATTGACCCTTCGCTTCCAGCTCACTCATCTTTATTCCAAGCTGTTGGGCATGAGACAGCTTCTTACTTCAAACCACGGCATTGCTGAAGGGACTAAAGATTGAAAAACAAAACAAAAACATCAAGGTAGTATTGCTGTGCTGTACCCAAAGTGGCCAAGTTCTCTGAAGCTGGTTGTATAAAGTGGCAAAGGCATAAACTGGGGATGTCGTAGTTCAAATGTTATGCAGCCAAAATTGAAAAGCCTTTGTTTCCCAGTCAAAATACACTGGAGATGATACTGACCTGCCTTATGCAGCTGTCTTGTTTTACAGATTCCTGAGAAAGAACTTTTTTCTCTCTGGGTTTTAATCAAAGAAAATGTTGTCAGGTTTACAATTTCACTAGTAATCAAATCATCATGCTGTCAAGGCTGCAACAGCAATCCCTATCACTTTGCCTTGAAATTTCTGAAACCAGTCATCACTTTTGGCAAGCCGCTGGATTTGCTGGTGATCGTTATTAAATCAAACAGTGAAGAATTATGATCTGATGCCAGAGATTCTTAAGGGTGAGTCAACAAGAAATGAATCTGCTCTGTTTTGAGGGGGGAGAATTGGCCTTATCCTGAGAAATAATAAAACATACTGAGTTGAATAGAGGGCAATTCCCCATTGTAATTTTAGTTGCTTGATTCCCATGCTCTTCTCAGCAATTTCTTAACACAATTTCGATATGAACTGCTGTAGATTATTTTCATAATTTTATTTTAAAAATTATGTTAAAAATTACAAAATGTAATTGATTGCTCCTCTCTTTCTTGTCCTTCCCATCCATGCAGGAAAAATGAAACTTACAGATTCACTTCTATCTCCAGCTTCTAGGGATTGATCCTTCCTCCAGAGTCCTTGCACCATTCCTTAGATTTCTAGAGAGCCAGTTGGTCTAGTGGTCAAGGCAGTAGGCTGGAACTAGGAGAATATGAGTTCTAGTCCTGCCATGAAATGGCTGCCTAGAGTGATCAGTGACCAGCCTCTGGATAGGAGGGCATTGCAGACAATTAGAGCAGGGGCTTCCACTAAAATAAAACGAAGCACTGGGGAACATTTATTCTGAAGACGGATCATTGGTCATAAAAAACACAGTTCTGAATGAAGGCCAGAAAATATGAAAGTGGTGTACATGCGTAATGGGCTAAAAGTAGGAGGAAGAAGATGATATAATCCATTCCTGCACTAAGGGAGTAATGAATTCCCCATAATAGAAAATTCAGATCTAGCCAGAAATAGTTCCTTCACTTTCCATTAAAATCCACGGATTTTAAGTTGAGCTTTTATTTATTTATTTGCGTTCGTTTCAAGAATAGCTAAATACAACTAAGGCAGGATTTGTACTATCTCAAATAGACATCTGAATATATTAGAATGAGGTGAAAATTACTGTATATTATCAGGGCATCATGAACTGCCGACCTTTCTCATTGGTAAGCTCAGCGTCTTAGCCACTGAGCCACCACGTCCCTTTTCACCCCAAGAATAATACATAATGCAGACTTAATTAAGAGTGCTGGTTTCATGTTGCTTAGCAATCAGGTGTTGTAAAAAACCATGCAGCATGTTTTGTCACTAATATAGTAGATGTCCATACTATGTGCAATTCCAAATTTATTCTATACTTTTATTATTTGGACTCATCTATAATCTATAATCTATAATCTATAATCTCTATCTATCTATCTATCTATCTATCTATCTATCTATCTATCTATCTATCTATCTATATCTATCTAGCTAGCTAGCTAGCTATCTATCTAGCTAGCTAGCTAGCTAGCTATCTAGCTATCTATCTATCTATCTAGCTATCATCTATCTGTCTATCATCAACTTTAGTAAAGGCATGTAATGGAACCCGGAGTGTTACTTACTGGTAGGGGCTTAGTATGATTGGCTATCTTGTGATCTTATTATTCTTTATATTGTGCTTTGTATTTTCTGTATTTTTGCTTTGTTTTAATTTGTAAAACTCTTCCCACCCAGCTATTTTGGGAAGCATCTCTATATAAAAATAAACTAGAATAATAAAATGTCTATAATGTGAAATAATTTGTCATTATCTAAAAACATCTGACCTTGCTATCCAGACCAAATTGCTGAAAAAGACAAGTGTTTCCAAGTTTATTCTATACTTTTTTTTATTTGTGATCTATTATCATCTACCTACCTACTTACCTACCTACCTACCTTAGTGAACTTTGAAAAACTGCTTCCATTATTTTTCACCTATTTGCCTGTTTTACTTTTGAGGCATATAAATCTATGTCTTTTTAAGAAATTTGTTTCAGTCACTGTATTGTTTTCAGAAAAAATAGTATTGAGTCCATAACTCACCTATCCTTCCCTCCAATTACAACCACTAGAAACTTAGGTAGCAAAAATTTATCACAAGAAACAGCTGATCAGTAATATCAACACTGTTCCAGGATGGGAAGAAAGCAGTGGTTGCCTTACAGCCCTTGATCATCTGCTTCCTGCTCTACCCATTGATCTAGCAGAATCACTGGGATCTTTAAAGTTATGATAAGGAAAAAAAGAAATATGGTGATCTAGTCTTCATTGCTACATTGTAGACCAGGCTGGCATAATCTAAAATAAATGTGGAAGTACTGGATGATAAATAAACAAATAAAATGTTTGGCTGTTGCAGAAATAAAGCCCCAAACACTCCTGCAATGTTTTCTTAGTCAACAATAAAATGCCTAGAAGAATTGAAGTGTCTTTGTTTGATGTTGGAAAATCAATACAGATGAACTTCTCCAGGGAATAAATTCTAAAACCCAAGAGTTATAGGGCATCATTAAAAAGGATACTTTTCTATCTGAATCCCGCTTATTATATTGTTGAGAACTAGATAAAGAGGCACATGGCTATACTGTTATTTGTTTAAAATTCAACTACTCTTCAAATCTCTATGAAAATAACCAGAAGTAATTCAGGCCATATTTATTATTATCAAGATCAAATGATCTTTACACATCTAAGAGGAACAGCTATTCAAAAGGTTTAAGATTAAATCACATTCCCCTCCCATGCTATTCCCTGCTTTGAAAAATATTTCAAAATAATTCATTTATACGCTCTAAAGACCTCTGTGTTTTGCTTTGCTTTGTTAATATTACATTTTCTGCACAGAGAATGCTGCAGACCAAAGCAATTACGAGTGAATATGCCACTCATTGGAGCATTATCGCTCTGTTCCTAGATTGTGAATCAACTGCAAAAAATTTATATTTCAGCTTAATTTGTTTTCCTAACAATACAATGAAGCAATACATTGTTAACTTCACCCTTTCAATGTTTTTAATGGTAGAATGATCTGGTACCATATCAACTTGGATGTGACTTTGTTTTTTTAAGATTTACCTGCTCAAGAATCAGCATGTTGCAGAAAAAAAGAATGTCAAAGTAATAAATGTTTACTGTGTTTTCCCACTGATTCTGCCTCCCCAATCTTCTTTCAAGGATCTCCTATTCATGGATTCTATTCTAACAATAATTGTATGAGGACTCTGTCTGAAATATAGTGAGTGATTAAACATATCCCAGCCCAGCTTTATAGCAGAGCAGAAAATCTGAACACATAACTCCCTGCTTAAAATTTTACCCTCTAAATACTGTTCAGCATATGTCTGCTAGAATGACATGGATGTAAACTAAGTATGTGGATTCTTAGTGATATTCAAGTTGAAAAATCAATTTTCTTCCTGGGCAAGTAATATTACTTGGAATAGAGAGGCAAAACATATTTCCTTATGCTAAAATCTAATAAAGGAATCTGGAACAAATAGATATGTTGCATTGAAATACTGACTTAATCCAAAACTGTCTTTTGACCTCTTTCAATAAGTAGTAAAATACTGAATTTGAAAAGGGTGTTAATTATTTTCATTTTCTGGACACGTTTCTTAGTGTTGAAGGAAGTTCTCTTGATGCAATACTCAACATTGATTATGTGACCCAAGTGTAGCAAAAGTGATTACTTTTTTCATCTCAAAATCCAAGAGCACTAAATGCAATCTAGATTAAAACAAATCAATAATCTAGTATAATTATAGACATACTCATCTATTATATTTTAGTTTTCTGTTTTACATATAAGTAAGCATTCTTTGATCATTTGATTCATAAACAAACAAATTCTAATTTAGTCAATTACATAACTAACTGTCGTATTGTGCCCCATTTCTAAAATTGGATTGGCAAATATTGAAACAATTTAATAAGCACAAAAAGAAAGATAGCTGGATTTATTCAGTGCTGTTCTGCTAGCAAGTTAATAATTGTAATGTACCTACACAACTTTTTAGATTCATCCACTCTCCAGGCATCAGTAGAAGAAGCAAAACTGTATAACGGAGACGACCTTGGTCGCGTTGGTCGATGATCTCTGGAGGGCCAGAGATAGGGGTTGTTCCTCTATCCTCTATCCTGGTCCTATTAGATCTCTCAGCGGCTTTTGATACCATCGACCATGGTATCCTTTTGCACCAGCTGGAGGGGCTGGGGATTAGGGGCACCGTTCTACGGTGGTTCGGCTCCTACCTCTCCGGCCGGACGCAACGTGTGTTGGCAGGGGAGCAGAGGTCGACCCTGAGCCCCCTCACTTGTGGGGTGCCACAGGGGTCGGTCCTCTCGCCTCTCCTGTTCAACACATATATGAAGCCGCTGGGCGAGATCATTCGTGATTTTGGGGTGGGATATCATCTGTACGCTGATGATACGCAGCTGTACATTTCCACCCCGAACCACCCCAACGAGGCCGTCGAAATGATGTCCCGGTGTTTGGAAGCCGTACGGGTCTGGATGGGTGACAACAGACTGAAACTCAACCCCTCCAAGACGGAGTGGCTGTGGCTTCCGGCCCCCCGGTTCAACCAGTTGCTTCCATCTCTGGCCATTGGGGGCGAGCAACTGGCCCCCATGGAGCGGGCGTGCAATTTGGGCATCCTCCTGGATGCCCGGCTGTCCATGGATGACCATGTAACAGCCGTGGCAAGGGGGGCGTTCCACCAGGTTCGCCTGGTGCGCCAATTGCACCCCCTATTGGACCGGGATGCCTTACGCACAGTCACCCATGCGCTGGTGACGTCCCGCCTAGACTACTGCAATGCTCTCTACATGGGGCTTCCCTTGAAATGCACTTGAAGACTACAGTTGGTCCAGAATGCGGCCGCGCGGGTGATTATGGGGAGTACTAGATACTCCCATGTAACACCTCTCCTGCGTGAGCTGCACTGGCTTCCTGTGGCCTATCGGGTGCGTTTCAAGGTTTTGATTACAATCTTCAAAGCGCTCCATGGCACAGGACCTAGCTACCTGCGGGATCGCATCCTACCCCATACATCCCTACGACCAATCCGCTCTCACAGAGAGGGACTTCTCCGGGTGCCATCCACTAAACAATGCCAGAGGGCGACACCCAGGAGAAGGGCCTTCACTGTGATGGGCCCAGCCCTTTGGAATGACCTCCCCCTCGACATTAGGATTACCACTGACCTCCGCTCCTTCCGTTCAAAACTCAAGACCCACCTTTTTCAATTATCTGGCCTGGCTCAACCATAATTCCATCTTATTCCTCCTGACAGTCTTTTTAAATTAGTAATTTTAAACTGGGGTATTTTAATTCCTAATTTCATTATTATTATTTTATGTATTGTAATGGTTGTTACCTCCTCCATGTAATGTAATATATATATATGTGTGTGTGTGTGTGTGTGTGTGTCTTTATTTATTGTACGCCGTCCCGAGTCCCTTGTGGAGAGGGAGCAGCTAACAAATCAAATAAATAAATAAATAAATAAATAAATAAATAAATAAATAAATAAATAAATAAATAAATAAATAAATAAATAAATAAATAAATAAATAAATAAATAAATAAATAAATAAATAAATAAATAAATAAATAAATAAATAAATAAATAAATAAATAAAATAAAATAAAATAAAATAAAATAAAATAACAAAATAAAGGTAATATTAATCCAAAAACAAATCTTCTCCCTTAGTGGAAGAATTCAACAGCTGAATGTACTTCCTAGGCAGGGGTAGGTTCCTGCCAGTTCTAACCTCTTCTATAGAAGAGGTTCCACAAATCTACAGTGCTGTTTAGAACCAGTTCCAACTCCCTCCCCCCACCCATCCGCACATCACGGTGAAGAGCAAGAGGAGGGATTCTGGGAGTTGAAGTCCACAAATCTTAAAGCTGTCAAGTTTGAACACCCATGGGTTTTTTTTCTTCTAAAGGGTTAGGGGTGCAAGTGTCTTGTAACTTGACAGCTTTAAGACTTGCATGCTTCAAATGCCAGAGTTTCTGAGCTAACATTTTGGTTGCTAAGCAAGAGCATTGTTAAGTGAGTTTCACCACATTTTACAAGTTGGCCACTCCCACCCAGTCACATGCCTGGCAAGCCACTCCCACAAAGCAGGCCATACCTACAGAAGAGATTCTAAAAAATTTTGAAACCCATCACTGTTCCTAGGTTAGGCTACAGTTTTTAAAACTGTAACAAAACAACATGACCCTTTCTAGCTGGTTGCCTTCACAAAGTCCACAAGTGATGAAGGACTAACATGTCTTGTAACATCTACTATTTTATGCTGTAGCACAACTATTGGATGATTTAACCTGTTTTGAATAACCACCAAGGCAGTACATATTCTTCTCTTATGATTTTGTTTTCTTTTCCACGTGAACTCATCCCAGGCTCTTTTTGGCCTGCTAGAGTGGAAAATGGAAAAAGAAATTTTTGTTATTTCATAAAAAAGATAAGCAGGCTTTCTTCAAATGTTTGCTTATTTAAGACTACTGTGATTTTCAAAAGTCAACACAAACAAATTTGACTTGCAGAATCAATGCAGTAATTTGAGAAAAAAAATAAAATCTCATGTTTAGTTTTCTTCACCACTTTAGATAGAGCCAAATGAATATTATATTTGGATGTATTATAGAATAGTTATGATATATTTTCCACCCACAAAGTCAGATGTGGCACATAAGTGTTGTGACCCAGCAGGAGCCGTTGGAGCTGCAACCAGACTCCGATGACGAAGGGTCTGATGATTCGGCTTTGGAAGATGTGGGGGACCCTGGACAGGGTTCCGACTCCGAGCAGGGATCAGAGATGCTGGTTGGCCACCAGGAGGCACCTGAGGCATGGAGCAGCAGTGAAAGCCAAAGGGAGTGTGCTCCTGACGTCATACAATACAATAATACAATAGTAGAGTTGGAAGGGACCTTGGAGGTCTTCTAGTCCAACCCCCTGCCTAGGCAGGAAACCCTATACCGTTTCAGACAAATAGCTATCCAACATCTTCTTAAAGACTTCCAGTGTTGGGGCATTCACAACTTCTGGAGGCAAGCTGTTCCACTGATTAATTGTTCTCACTGTCAGGAAATTCCTCCTCAGTTCTAAATTGCTTCTCTCCTTGATTAGTTTCCACCCATTGCTTCTTGTTCTACCCTCAGGTGCTTTGGAGAATAGTTTGACTCCCTCTTCTTTGTGGCAACCTCTGAGATATTGGAATAATGCTATCATGTCTCCCCTAGTCCTTCTTTCTCTTAAGCTAAACATACCCAGTTCCTGCAACTGTTCTTCATATGTTTTAGACTCCAGGCCCCTAATCATCTTTGTTGCTCTTCTCTGCACTCTTTCTAGAGTCTCCACATCTTTTTTACATCGTGGCGACCAGAACTGAATGCAGTATTCCAAGTGTGGCCTTACCAAGGCATTATAAAGTGGTATTAACACTTCACGTGATCTTGATTCTATCCCTCTGTTGATGCAGCCTAGGACTGTGTTGGCTTTTTTGGCAGCTGCTGCACACTGCTGGCTCATATTTAAATGGTTGTCCACTAGGACTCCAAGATCCCTTTCACAGTTACTACTACTGAGTAAGGTATCACCTATACTGTACCTGTGCATTCCGTTTTTGTTGCCTAAATGTAGAACCTTACTCTTTTCACCATTGAATTTCATTTTATTAGATAGTGCCCAATGTTCAAGTTTGTCAAGATCCTTCTGTATCTTAAGCCTATCTTCCGGAGTGTTGGCTATTCCTGCCAGCTTGGTATCATCTGCAAATTTGATGAGTTCCCCATTTATTCCCTCATCCAAATCATTGATGAAGATGTTGAAGAGTACTGGGCCTAAAACAGAGCCTTGGGGTACTCCACTGCATACTTCCCTCCATGTAGATGCAGTTCCATTGAGAACTACACGTTGAGTGCGGTTGGTCAGCCAGTTACCAATCCATCTGGTGGTGATGCTGTCTAACCCACATTCTTCTACTTTATCTAGTAGTAGGTTATGGTCTACCTTATCAAAAGCCTTACTGAAGTCCAAGTAAACTATATCAACGGCATTCCTCTGGTCCACTAATTTTGTCACATTATCAAAGAATGCAATAAGATTAGTCTGGCATGATCTGTTTTTGACAAATCCATGTTGGCTTTTGGCTATTACTTTGTTTGCTTCTAGGTGTTCGCAAATTCGTTGCTTGATTATTTTTTCCAGAATCTTTCCTGGTATTGAGGTTAGGCTGATAGGTCTGTAGTTTCCTGGATCTAATTTTTTCCCTTTTTTGAAGATGGGAACCACATCAGCTCTTTTCCAGTCCTCTGGTAGTTCCCCGGTGTTCCAGGATCTCTGAAAGATATAATTCAGTGGTTCTGAGATCTCGTCTGCTAGTTCCTTCAGAACTCTGGGGTGTAATCCATCCGGTCCTGGTGATTTGAACTCATCTAGGGTAGACAGGTGCTCACTTACCATTTTCTTCCCTATTTCAATTTGTGTTCCTAATTTTGTGGTGCTGCTTTTGATAGGTTGGACTGTTTTATCCCTTTGTGTAAAGACAGATGCAAAACATGAGTTAAATAGTTCTGCTTTCTCCCTGTTGCTTGTCACCTTCTTGCCACTTTCTCCTAACAATGGACCAATTGTTTCCTTAACTTTTTTCTTGTTTTTAACATGTTGGAAGAAGCTTTTTTTGTTAATTTTTACTTTTGTGGCAAGCCTTTCTTCATTGTGAGCCTTAGCTTTCCTCACTTCATCTTTACAGGCTCGGGCTATTTGCTGATATTCTGCCTTAGTTATGTCCCCCTCCTTCCACTTTTTATACTTACTTTTTTTGTCTTTCAGTTTGTCAGATAGTTGTTTATGCAGCCATGCTGGTTTCTTTTGGGAGCTGTTGTTTTTCTTCTTCATTGGTATTGTGTTAGACTGGGCTTTTCTAATCTCATTTTTCAAAATTTCCCAAGCTTCTTGAGTTGTTTTCCCCTCGAGGATTCTCATCCATGGAATTTTTCCCAAGCTCTCTCTAAGTTTATTGAAATTAGCTTTCTTAAAGTCCAAGACTCTAGTTTGACTTTGTTCTACTACTTGTGTTTGGATAATGTTGAATTCCAATATTGCATGGTCACTTGCCCCCAGGGTTCCTATGGCTTCAACACCTTCTATCATTTCCTCTCTGTTAGTGAGAATTAAGTCCAGTATGGCTGATCCCCTTGTTTCCTTCTCTACTTTTTGGAAAACAAAGTTGTCTGCTAGGTTTGTTAGGAACCTGTTGGATCTTCCACTTGGTGCAGAGTTTGTTTCCCAGTTGATGTCAGGGTAGTTAAAATCTCCCATTACTATTGTGGTGTGCTTCCTACATACCTTAGTTAGCTGACTAGCAAAAAGTTCATCTTCTTCCTCTGCTTGGTTGGGTGGCCTGTAGTATAGACCTATGGCAATGTCATTTCCCCCACAACCTTTAATATTGACCCAAATGCATTCAAGATAGTTCTCATTATTGTTGTGCTCTATTTCTGTAGAGACATAGTTATTTCTTATATATAGTGCAACTCCACCTCCTCTTTTATTTGGTCTATTTCTTTTAAATAATTTAAATCCTTCTAGCTGTATGTTCCATTTGTCAGTTTCATGCCTTGAAGCAGTGGGGAGGAGACAAGGGAGTTGGTTTTGGATGCTTGGCAACAGAGGACTGATAGACGTAGAGAACAACTACGCAGATACAGAAGATAATTGGACCCAGGTGGTTGTAATTAGGCTCCTCTCAAGATTGTATAAAAAGAATGACTTTCCCAAGGCTGGTTGCAGAGTTCAACTTATCTACCAACACTGGACAGGTCGTGAAAAAGAAGACTGGGGATCTAAGACTTTGTTGCGATTACTGTCACCTGAATTCCATCACGGTGCGTAACCGTTACCCACTACTTCTGATTCCTGAGTTGTTGGAGCAGCTCTGGGAGGCGACAGTGTTCACAAAACTGGACATGCGTAGGGCTTATAAACTGGTTAGTCAGGGCGGGGGACAAATGGAAGACGGCCTTTGGCACCCGGTACAGACATTTCGAGTACATGGTCATGCTGTTTGGGTTGATCAATGCCCCGTCAGTCTTCCAACACTTCATGAATGACATCTTCAGGGACCTCTTGGATCAATTTGTCGTCATTTACCTGGACGACATCTTGATCTTCTTGACGTCCTGGAGGGATCATCAACAACATTTGCGCTTGGTCTTGCAATGACTCCGAGAGCATCATTTGTTCGCAAAGCTGGTGAAGTGTCAGTTCTGGCAGACTACCATCGAGTTCCTGGGGCACCGTATCTCCCCTGAGGGAATTGCAATGGAGCCGGGCAAGATGGAGGCATTGCGTAGTTGGCAACCTCCTCGACGTATGAAGGATGTTCAGAGACTCCTCGGGTTTGCCAACTATTACCGGACCTTCATCCCCAGCTTTGCTTTCTTGACCATGCCCCTCACTCAGCTCCTGCAAAAGAAAGTGCCGTTTCGCTGGGGGCCCATGGAGCAACAGGCGTTCATGGCCCTGAAACATGCCTTTACGAAGGAGCCGATCCTGAAGCACCTTGATCCCCATCATCCATTTCTGGTGGAGGCGGACACATCTGACATCGTGGTGGGTTCGGTGTTACTGCAGGTTCATGCCCCTGATGATACCATTTTCCCTTGCGCTTATTACTCATGGAAACTCAATCCTTCCGAGCGCAATTACACCATCTGGGAGAAGGAGTTGCTGGCTATCAAGGTGGTGTTTGAGGCCTGGAGGCATCACCTGGAGGGAGCCAGGCATCAAGTCGAGGTCCGGATGGACATAAGAATTTAGAGTTTCTGACAACGGCCCACAAGTTGAACCAGCATCAGATCCGGTGATCTCTGTTCTTTGCCCGGTTCAACTCAAAATGCCTTACATTCCTAGTGCGAACAACCAAAGTGCGAATGCCCTGTCTAGAAAACCGGAGTACTCTGACCCTGCAGACTCACTTCCACCCTGGACTGTTCTACCCATCGAATCCTTCACTGCAGTTCACGAGCCCGTGGACTTACGGTCTCTGATATGGGATGCGCAGTGGGTTGATGAGTGGGTAAAACAATGGAGAGCAGAGGTAGGGCTGTCTTCCCCATGGACCTTCGACAATGACCTTTTGAGATACCGGGACCGGCTCTATGTGCCCACAGGGCCTCTCCGTGGACTTGTGCTCTCCCAATGTCACGACAATCCAGAGGCGGGACATTTTGGAGTTTTCAAAAATTTTAAACCTGGTCTCCCTTACTTTCTGGTGGCCCCGCTTACGACATGATGTGCAGATGTACGTCACATTGTGTGTGCAGTGTCAACAGGCCAAGTCAGCAACAGGAGCTCCTCCAGGCTTGTTGCAGCCATTGCTGACCCTGGACAGACCCTGGGGGGCCGTGTCCATGGACTTCCTGACAGAGCTACCTCCGTCATCAGGTTTTACCACGGTCCTTGTGGTGGTGGACATGCTCACCAAGGTGGCACATTTCATCCCCTGTCGGAGCTTGCCGACAGCCCACATGTTCATCCAGCATGTCTTCCGGCTGCACGGCCTACCCGACCGGGTTGTGTCGGACTGTGGGACACAATTTACAGCCCAATTTTGGAAAGGGATGATGGCGGCTCTAGGGGTCCAGGTTTGTTTTTCCTCGGCGCACCATCCTGAAACCGATGGAGGGGACAGAGGCAGTGATTGGGATTCTGGAACAGTACCTGTGCTGCTTCATGAATCAGCTGCAGAACAACTGGGCGGAGTACCTGGCCGTGGTGGAGTTCGCGTTTAACAACTCGCAGCATACCTCCACACAGATGACACCCTTCATGGCTAATGTCGGGTATCACCCTCGCTTTTTCCCTCTCACCCCAGTGGACTCCCTGGGCCCCACAGCGCAGGACTTCCTCTCTGAGCTCCAGGCGGTCCACCAAGTGGTGTGCCACTATCTGAATCAGGCAAAGGAGGACTACAAAAGGGTGGCAGATAAGTCTCGACATGTGGTGCCAGAGTTGGCTATGAGAGATTTCGTGTGGCTGTCCACGTGGCATCTTCCGTCCCACCGGCCGACTAAGATGTTGGACCACCGGTATCTTGGGCCATTCCCCGTGGAGGCCGTCATCAACCCGGTGGCCTATCACCTGACCCTACTACGCTTGATGCGAGTGTACCCGGTGTTCCATTGCTCGCTCCTGATCCCTGAGCGGTCAGCTTGTTCTCTCCGCCAACCCTCTCACCCCCAGCCATCATTGCGTGAGGTGGAGACGCAGCTACTGCATGAAGTGGACTGGATCCGAGACTCGAGATGGCTGAAGGGACGTTTTCAGTACTTGGTCAACTGGAAGGATGAGGGGTCAGAAGGGGGACCTGGACCGATGCGACAGACGTGCATGGCCCTGCTTTGGTGTGAGCCTATCATGCGCAATATCCCTTGAAGCCACACCCCGAGTGTCAGACCCGGGGGAAAGGCTCTGCAGTGAGGGATAGTGTTGTGACCCAGCGGGAGCCGTTGGAGCTGCAACCAGATTCCGATGATGAGGGGTCTGATGAGTCAGCTGTGGAAGATGTGGGGGACCCTGGACAGGGTTCCGACTCTGAGCAGGGATCAGAGAGGCTGGTTGGCCACCAGGAGGCGCCTGAGAAATGGAGCAGTGGTGAAAGCCAAAGGGAGTGTGCTCCTGACATCATGCCTTGAAGCAGTGGGGAGGAGACAAGGGAGTTGGTTTTGGATGCTCGGCAACAGAGGGCTGATAGACATAGAAAAACAACTACGCAGATACAGAAGATAATTGGACCCAGGTGGTTGTAATTAGGCTCCTCTCAAGATTGTATAAAAGGAATGACTTTCCGGAGGCTGTTTGCAGAGTTCAACTTATCTACCAATGCTGGACAGGCGTTCTCATGCCTGTGTCTTATCTTGGAAGTCTGGATTGCTGCCAAGGTCTAGTCAGGGTGTTAATTTACTGTGAATAAATCTTCTAGCCGTATTCTTGTCATGGAGTGCTTTGGTGTGCAAAGAGGGGGGGTCAGAACACATAAGTACATATAAAATGATAGTTAGGTGGTTCAACCTTCAAAATGAAGCTTCTTTTTTCATTATCGTCCCACTTCTCCTCCTCCTCCACCACCACTACCACCTTATTTTTCTTTTTTATCTCTCATCATCAGCTGCTATATTTACAGAAAATACTGCAATTGGACACAGTTTCTATTTGCCCTGGATTAATTAAGCAAATATATATCTATATATCTCAAAGTATAGTAGCTTTAATTATCTACATATTCAGTCTGGACTTTTCATCATTAAGCTATTCTATAAGTGTTTTTAAGAGAACCATAATGATGGAGTTAATCAAATTACAGAAAGTGACCATCCTTAATAAGCAGTTTCAAAACTAAGTTGAATTTGGTGGGTCAACAGTTTATAATTTGTTGTCATTTGAAATTTATTAAAATGAGTGCTCATTTCTGCTGAAACTTAGAGGTAGACACTTGAATTAAGAAAATGGCACTATTAGATAAGTGATCTGAAAATCAGGTTTTCTAAATAAAATAAAGTTGCACTATAATCGGTTGAACCATACCCCCACCAAAACTAGCAGGGCAAACTACTGTATATAAACAGGGAGAAGCAATCACATCTACTCAAATTGATCATGTTACTTAGTTGGGTAATGAAATAGGTACTCGTGTTTCCCTGAAAATAAGATTGGGTCTTTTTTTTGGTCTTTTGAGCTCCAAAATAAGCCCTAGGGCTTCTTTTGGGGGGCGTCTTACCCCCCCCCCCACCTGGTACAGGAGGCCCACTTCTTCTGCTTGTGGTGGAGCAGGAGGCCGTGTGGCATGCTAGTGCCACCACCATGATGCCAGGGGGTGGAGCTGCCCCATGAGCCCTGAACTGGCTTACCTCAGGGGCACCTGCAGCCAGGCAATTCACATCCTAACACCTGCCTCACCTCGTGGTGGTGGCTCCAACACCCCATCCAGCAAGAACTCATGTGACGTCCATCCCAATTCTTTGGCTTGCTCGCAGCTGCAATGGAGCAGGAAGCCAAGTGACGTGATGATGCTGCAGCCACAAATTGGGGGTGGGTGGGGTGGAGCTGTCCTATGTTCCCTGCACTGGCATGGAATAAAATAGAGCTGGAAGGGACCTTGAAGGTCTTCTAGTCCAGCCCCCTGCTGAAGCAGGAGAACCTATACCATTTCAGACAAATAACTATCTAGCCTCTTCTTAGAAACCTCCAGTGATGAATCACCCACAATTTCTGATGGCAAGCTGGTCTACTGGTTAATTTCCTCACTGTTAGGAGGTTTCTCCTTAGTTCTAGATTGCTTCTCTCTTTTATTAGTTTACAACCATTGTTTCTTGTCCTGCCCTCTTGGGCTTTAGAGAATAATTTAACCCCCCTCTTCTCTATGGCAGCTCCTCAAATACTAGAATACTGATATCATGTTACCCCTAATTCTTCTTTTCCTTAGACTAGCCAAACCCAAAACCTGCAGACAGGGTTAGTCTCCAGCCTTTCATTATCTTTGTTGCTCTTCTTGGAACTTTTTCCAAAGTCTCAATATCTTTTTTTGTAGGTGACCAAAATTGGTTGCATTATTCCAGACGTGGTCTTACTAGGATTTTATAAAAGAGCACTAATATTTCATGTGATCTTGATTCTATGCCTCTGCATAATACAGGATTGTATTAGCTTTTTTGACTGCTGCTGCACATTTCTGGCTCATATTCAAATGATCATCCACTAGGACTCTGACGTCCCTCTCATAGTTATTGTTTTTGAGCCAGGTCTCACCTAATCTGTACTTATAACTTTGATTTTTCCTGCTTAAGTGTAAAACTTTGATTTTCTCCACATTAAAATTCATTGTTTGGATAGGACCCATTGTTTCAGTTTCTCAAGATCATTTTGGATCCTAAGCTTGTCTTCTGGGGTATTTGTTATTCATGCCAGTTTAGTATCATCTGCAAATTTGATGAATTCCCCTTCTATTCCCTCATCCAAGTCATTAATGAAAATATTGAAGAGTACTGAGCCAAAGACAGAGCCTTGTGGTATCCCACTGGTTACTTCTTTCCATGTGGACATAGTACTATTAAGGACTACTTATTGAGTACTGTTTGTCAACCAGCTACAAATCCATCTGGTGGTGATGTTATCTTAGCTCAGGGCCCCCACAGCCAGGCCAAGTGGGACATTTGCCTCATCTAGTTGCCATTACACCAACACACTACTCAGCCTCCTGCTCCATTGTGGCCACAAGAAAGCAGAAGAAATGGGCTGTCTCCTGCTGCATATGTCTGCTGATGCTGCTACCATGAGGCAGGTGTCGGGGCATAGATAGTCTGACTGTGGGGGCTGTGAGATAACCTGGTATGTGGGGCAGCTCCACCACCACCCCACGTTGCCTTGTAGCTGTGGCACTGCGTGCAACCAGACAGAATGAGTGGGTGGCCAGCTGTACATACTTTTAACTAGGGCTTATTTGGGGGGTAGGGCTTATATTAGATGCATCTATAAAACATGCTAGGGCTTTTCAGGACAGATCTTATTTTTGGAAAAACAGGGTACAAGCAAACAATCAATCTCAGGGTATACTAAGGATTGCATAGTTTAACCGTGAGCTATGTATATTCTCTTCCATTAGTTGCTTTTTTAAAATCTTAAAATGATAGAAGAATCAATGCAACTTCACTTTGCACTCTAGAAGTTGATCCCAGCTCTTAAATAATTTACTGAGATAGTATTTTGCTTACTGAATGGGGAGTGTCAGCTGCCTGTCATCAGGATTAGCTCCCCCCTTCTCTCTCTCTCTGTCTCTCTATCTCTCTGTCTCTCTGTCTCTCTGTCTCTGTCTCTGTCTCTGTCTCTCTCTCTCTCTCTCTCTCTCTCTCTCTCTCTCTCTCTCTACACACACACACACACACACACACACACACACACACACTATACTACACTACATTCCATTAGGCATGGCCACACATTCAGATTACATCCACTTTGTTATTTGAATAAGCTGTATCCATAAGCACTTAAGAATGAAATAAGTTCTCTTCTTTGGCTGATTCTTGGATGCAACATGACTTTTCCTGATTAATCAATCTATCTCTTGACTTTGCTCATTTGTCTATGTATCCACTTCTTAAGTTCCTCTTCCTATGTAAGTTCTTCTTAAATTCTTGTGTAGAACTACATATGTTATGTTATTTAACACCTCCTATCCAGGTTTTCTACCATACGTGCAAGAGAATCTGCATATCTGATGTAAGTTATGGGCTTTAAGTTCATTTCTATAACCTGAAGACACTGGAGAAGAATTTTAGAATTATTTTTACTAAGTGAGGTTCATGGAGACTAATTGATGTAGTTTCTACATTATCTTCCATTTTTACCGGGGTTTTTAAAAAGCAGTTAGGAGTGTCCAAGAACAATAATACTTAAAGTTCAATTAGGAATTCATGCTGGTAGGAAGATTAAATATTCACTAAAAAAAACCAACAGTCTTTCAAATAATGGCTGAAACTTCATTACTCAAATACATTTTTGAACTGCTATTTTCTGCCTCGCTTCACTGTAATTGCAAAATGTAATAGCAGCTGTAAATGTTTCAGAGCATAAAATAACAGAGAACACCTAGGTTAAAGGACAATGCCTGAAATGCAATAAACAATTTTCCAATGTGTTTTGCTTGTTGTTCCATCTTTTCCTTCCACAGTAACCCTTTGCTGAAAATGCCAATAAGAAAAGAGAACAAATCATATACTCCTCATGCTCTGTAAGAACAACGGCACAGTTAGATCTACCTCTCTTACCATCTATAGCAGTTTCATACATTGGATAAATCCCAATGCTGCATTTGATCTTTTCAGGTTTATTATCAGTGGTCCCTCTTGCTGGAGGACCCAAACATAACAGCAGACTAGCATGGCATTCCTACTTGCCTCATTCAATCTTCACTTTTTATTTTCAGGGCAAGTCAACTTGCCTCTAAGTATTGAATTATATATCAAAAATGGCAAGTGGATCCTTTGGGGTCAATGGTCAGGATGAGATAAGGATGTCAGGGTTCCAAATAGCATCCAAAAGTAAATCAGAGTCCAGGCAAAGTATTGCTCAAATTTCCAATTTATTAAGAGAGCCATGTTGGCACATCTGGGAAAAACTGAATCAGAAAGCTTATCAGTTTTCCCCACCTAGCTGAAAGTTCAGGATCTTGTCCACACATCCACAAGTCCATCACATAGTCCAATCTCCCTTTGTCATGCTGGCAGTTCCACCCATCCAATTCTGGTCAGTTGCAGTGATGCACATACAAAGGATGACCGTGGCTTTCTGGAAAGAATTTTGTTATGGCTACATAGTATGCAACTCCTTACAATCCCCCTCCCATTTTCCCACAATAGAAAATGCATAGCAGACTAACAGAAAGTATGGCAGGCCAAAGATCCAAAAGAAAAGATGGCTGTAGGCCTGACAAAGGATCTACTTCACCAGACCACTTCTAGGAGGAAAAAAATAACCAGAGCCAAGGTTTGGTGTTACGTGAATAACAAGTCTAGAGTTGTTACATCCCCACCAACATTCTAGGTCCAACCTCTCCTGAATCCTGTTCACCCTTAACTACTGCCAATTAAGCATTGAAAATTAGTTGAGTAGATTATTGTGCATAGGTTTGAGCAACCAATCTTCTTGACTGCAACTTAATGTATGATCCTGATTCTTTGCACATGACAACACCATAGAAAATGCTGCAAAACTATCTTGAGATTGTTGTGTCTAGAACTGAATCTACGTTCCTGGTTAATGAAGTAAAATTTCCTAGCCTCCTGAAAATATTGTCGCAAAGTCAGTTCTGATTAAGGACACTTGTCATAAGGGGAGAGGCCAAAGAATGCTCTTTTTAAAAGGATTTTATGTTGGGTATGTAAATGTGTGTTTAAAATATATAGCTTTTCATGGCAGATGACAAAAAAAATATTTTTAAAAATGTTACGGTCATCTATGGACTAATTAAAGATGGGAAAATAAATGAAATGTAGCGGGCTAAAAGCTTGTTAAAAAGAAATCTTTGCCAATCTCAGCTAATGGACTGTACAGAAGCATTTTAAATTGGAGCGATAGCAAAATTATAAGCTTTTGCTGGGGAAAAAAAATCTACTTTGAATTCTTTGGTTATGGTGACCTTTACAAAAGACTCAATATGAAATGTTGCAAAGTACTAAGAGATCCTATTTGGGGATGGAGGAAAGAAAAGGAGGGGGAGGGGAGAGAAATTTCACCTGTATCTAGATCCAAGCACAAAAGACTACGTAAAGTCCCCAAACCCCAAGACTTATCATGCTGGGGGCGGGGGGAATGCAGCATTTAGTCAGCTTCAATTATGTATAAATAAATTCCATTAGCCTCAATGCAATTTTCTCCAAATAAGCATTTGAATGTTTTAAGCTTTTAAAAAACAACAACTTGAAGTAATATAATCATGCAAGTAATATAATCACTGATTAATTAGAAGCAGACATTCATATAGGAAATGGTCAATAACACGAAACTTTACAGAAACCCAGTTCTAAATAGCAGTCAGGTGGCCGAAGGATTTTAGTGCAGCAAGACTGAATGACTCATTTTTTGACTTTGAAAATATTTCCATGCTTTCAATTTCATTCCAACATAACACAACCTAAAAAAAAAGTTTAGTATACATGTTAGATCCGGGCAACGAGAGACAGACTCCAGACGATAGTGACAACAACAGCTCTTTATTTAGTAGTAGTAGTAGTGATCCAGCTTGCTATGGGGTCGAGTAGCTCCCCTTTTATAGGGATCTGGTAAACCTCCAGTCCAATCAGAACAACCCCTTGTTCCCACCCTAGTGGCGGACCTGAGTGGAGACTTACAGCCGTTTATGCTAATATCTAACACCCCTCCCCTCTTAGCTGGAGTGTTCCGGTTAGTGACAAAGTCACTAACGGAGGAGGAGGAGCTTCCGGGGCAATGGAGGGACCTTCCTAGAGCTCCGTAATGATGGGGCTCCCTGGCAGGGATAGCGGGCGCTTTCGGCCCCCACCGGTCATTTTGGGGGCCGTGAGGGGGTCAGTGGTAACCCTGGCCGTCTTTGAGAACCAACTGTGACCCGGGGGGAATAGCTGAGACCCGGGAAAATCAGACAGCCAGATGGACAGGAGATGGAGGATTGCGAGAACGCTGAGGCTGAGCCACGGCCACGGCAGCGGAAAAACCGGAAATGTGACTTGCATGGCTGCCAGGATGGTGAGACAGCTGAGAAACAGAGGAACGGAAGAGCGGAGGAGCGTTTCCATAAGGGAGCGAGTTGGTGAGGAGGAGAACAAACTGTTCGGGGGCGGTGTGTCGGCCCAGCCGGCGACAGCGACGATGGCGGCACCGGCAGAGATGGCATTGAAACATCGGGTGCCATATTTCCTTCCATCTCTTTAACCGCGGTGAGCTGCCTATTCAGGAGGCCGAGGGGCCGGAGGGGCCGGAGGGGCCGGAGTGGAGCTGTGGGGATTTAAGAAGCAAGTCAGGGGGGGCCGCCGGAGGTTTTGGGCGACCCCAGAAGATCAACAAGCCATGAAACTGGCCTTGGCACTTCGCCCCCCCCGCCCCCCCCCGCAGATTTCCGATTTAAGCACTTTAAGAATTTTAAGAACTTTAAGAACTTTAAGAACTGTCTCTTTAAGCACTTTAAGAACTTTAAGAACTTTAAGAACTGCCTCTGGGCCTCGATGGAGGACTATTTCCGATTTAAGCACTTTAAGAACTCTAAGAACTGCCTCTGGGCCTCGATGGAGGTCTATTGACTATCATGGTTCGGCATTGTAGGCTCCCTCTCTCCTTTTATTTATCCATTTACATCTTGGCCTTTTCACATGTATTTACACCCTGGACCTGCCATAGCCATAGTTATCATCATCATAATCTACTCAAGGGCTGATATTTTACAACTGCGAGGGTCCCCCCTGTCACAGGTATGCCCCCCCGCCCTGGTGAGGGCACACCTCGATGAAGGGTTTATTGACTCAGAGAGGTGGAGGAAGCAGGGGATCAGGGGTTTTTTAGTAAAATGTTTTTTAAAAATTTTAAGGGGTTCCAGGGAGGGGGGGAGGGTTACTCAACCTGGGGGTATGGATATAGCCAGGTCAACAGGTGGGATCAGGATGGAGGGGAGCGGAGTGGGAGAGGTGAAAGGTTACAGCAATCCTATGGGGGGGAATCCGATAACGACGGTCGTAGGGAGGGGCGGGCGCGAGGACACCAGAAGAACACATAGTCAGTTGGGAGACCGGGGCTGTTGGACACACCTGGTCGCTTGTACCAACCCCCGCACTCTAGGTGGACAGGATCGGCAGAGCCTGGGCCTTAAGCTGATGTTATGTAATGCGAGGTCCGTGGTTAATAAGGCCCCCCTCATCAGGGACTTGATCTCAGAGGGGGAGCCGGACCTCGCAGGAATAACGGAAACCTGGTTGGGCCCGGAGGGGGGGTTGCCCCTTGGTGAAATGTGCCCTCCAGGTTACCGGGTGTTCCATCAGCCACGGGTCCAGGGTAGGGGCGATGGGGTAGCGATAATCATCCGGGAAGATTTGACTCCGAGAGAATTCACTGTGTCGCAGACATCCGGTTGTGAGTCTCTGGGCGTGAAATGGGCCCCAGGGAGACAGTTGGGTCTGTTGATAGTATACCTGGCTCCCCGCCATACATCAACGGCCCTGCCCGGACTCCTCGAGCTGATCGCGGAGATGGCGGTTGAGACCCCCAAGCTACTAGTGATGGGGGACTTCAACCTGCCGTCGACGGGAGAGGCATCAGAGGTAGCCCGGGAATTCATGGCTTCCATGACAGCCATGGATCTGACTCAAGTAGTTCGGGACCCCACACACGAAAGGGGCCACATACTGGATCTTGTGTTTGTCTCCGACCAGTGGACGAGTGATCTGGGTATAGGGAATTTAGTCATCACGCCCCTGTCATGGTCAGATCACTCACTTCTCCAACTGGACTTCCCTGGCGCTACTCCCCGCCGCGGGGAGGCGGAACCAGATTGTCCCAGATGCTTCCGCCCCAGGCGTCTGATGGAACCAGATAGGTTCCAGGCGGAGCTTGGGCCACCTCCTGCAGACCTGTCCCGCTCCCGGGCAGAGGACCTGGTGGCCGCGTGGAATAGTGCGGCCGCCGGAGCCTTGGACCGGGTTGCGCCTTTGCGGTCTCTCCGATGGCAACGATCGACCCGGGCCCCCTGGTTTAATGGGGAGCTAAGGGCGATGAAACGCCATAGGAAACGCCTAGAGAGCAAGTGGAGATCCTCCCGCTCCGAATCCGATCGAACACAGGTAAGAGCCTACTTAAGGACCTACCTCGTGGCAATAAGGGTGGCCAAGCGTCAGTATTGTGCCACCCTTATAGCGTCTGCAGAGAACTGCCCTGCCGCCCTGTTTCGGGTGACCCGCTCCATGCTGTCGCAGGGACAGCGGGATCCCCCATTGCAGGGCAGGGCAGAGGAGTTGGGGAATACCTGCAGGATAAAATTGATCGGATCCGGAGGGAGTGGACCCACCCCAGTGTTCCAGAGGGGGCGTCCGAGGCTAGTCTTGAGATTCCACGCTGGGAGGAGTTTGACCCTGTTGTCACCGAAGATTTGGACAGGTTGCGCGGGCGACTGCGAGCCACCACATGTTTATTGGACCCGTGTCCCTCCTGGTTGGTACTGGCTTCCTGGGAGGGTACACGAGGCTGGCTACTGGGGCTGGTGAACGCTTCGTTGGGTGAGGGCCTTTTACCAACCGCCTTGAAAGAGGCGGTGGTGAGACCCCTGCTCAAGAAGCCTTCCCTGGACCCAGAGGAGCTAGCAAATTATCGTCCTGTCTCCAACCTTCCCTTTTTAGCGAAGGTTGTTGAGAGTGTGGTGGCTCAACAGTTCCCGCATCACCTGGATGAAGATGATTATCTAGACCCGCGCCAGTCCGGCTTCCGGCCCGGTCGCAGTACTGAGACGGCCTTGGTCGCGTTGGTGGATGATCTCTGGAGGGCAAAGGATGGGGGTTGTTCCTCCATCCTTGTCCTATTAGATCTCTCGGCGGCTTTCGATACCATCGACCATGGTATCCTATTGCGCCGTCTGGAGGGGTTGGGGATGGGAGGCACCGTATTGCGGTTGTTCTGCTCCTACCTCTCTGGCCGGACGCAATGTGTGTTGGCAGGGGAGCAGAGGTCGACCCCGAGGCCCCTTTCTTGTGGGGTCCCTCAGGGGTCGATCCTCTCACCTCTCCTGTTCAACACATATATGAAACCGCTGGATGAGATCATCCGTGGTTTTGGGGTGGGATACCACCTGTATGCTGATGATACCCAGCTGTACATTTCCACCCCAAACCACCCCGAGGCCGTCGAAGGGATGTCCTGTTGTCTGGAAGCCGTGCGGGTCTGGATGGGTGACAACAGGCTCAGGCTCAACCCCTCCAAGACAGAGTGGCTGTGGCTCCCGGCTCCCTGATACAACCAGCACAATCCATCGCTGGCCATCGGGGATGAACAATTAGCCCCGGTGGAACGGGCACGCAATTTGAGCGTCCTCCTTGATGCCCGGCTGACTATAGAAGATCATGTGGCAGCCATGGCAAGGGGGACGTTCCACCAGGTTCGCCTGGTGCGTCAATTGCGTCCCCTTTTGGACCGGGGGGCCCTGCTCACAGTCACTCACGCGCTGGTGACGTCTCGTCTGGACTACTGTAATGCTCTTTACATGGGGCTCCCCTTGAGGTGCACCCAGAGACTGCAGTTGGTCCAGAATGCAGCCGCGCGGGTAATCATGGGGAGATCGAGGTTCTCCCATATAACACCTCTCCTGCGCAAGCTGCACTGGCTTCCTGTGGCCTACCGGGTGCGCTTCAAGGTGTTAGTCACCATCTTTAAAGCGCTCCATGGCATAGGGCCTAGTTATCTGCGGGATCGTGTCCTGCCCCATACATCCCTGCGGCCCATTCGCTCACACAGAGAGGGCCTTCTCCGGGTGCCGTCCTCTAGAGACTGTCAGAGGGCGGTGCCCAGGAGTAGGTCCTTCTCTGTGGCGGGTCCCACCCTTTGGAACGACCTCCCCCCAGACATCAGGACAGCAACCGATCTCCGCTCCTTCCGCAGTAAACTGAAGACCCACCTGTTTCGGCTAGCCGGCCTGGCATAATCTCGACAACTGTTCCACCCCTTGGTTAATTTTAATTGTCAATGTTAGCTTTTAAACTTTTATTCTTATTGGGGTTTTAACTTCTCTGATTATTGTATTTATTTATTTTTACCTCCTCCTTTGTAGTCCGTAGACCGTTGCTTGTGTACGTCGCCCCAAGTCCCTGTGGGGAGAGGGGGCGACTAATAAGTCTGATAAAATAATAAATAAATAAATAAATAAATAAATAATAATAACAACCCCTTGTTCCCGCCCTAGTGGCGGACCTGAGTGGAGACTTACAGCCGTTTATGCTAATATCTAACACCCCTCCCCTCTTAGCTGGAGTGTTCCGGTTAGTGACAAAGTCCTGTAAGTATGCCGGTTTCTGCCTTACTCGGGTGGACCTTCGAAGTTCGGGTTGAGTTGGAGCGGGCGTGAGATCAGTGTGTTTCTCTTGTTCTGTTTCGCACGCAGGGGATGGTAGGTTTCCCTCACTCGGAGGCTGTTCCACTCTATCGTTGATTTCAGGTTCTACCCTAGGCTCCGTGGTGTCGTAGTCCTCCATGCTTGGGTATTCGGGTTGTTGTATTGGCTGGCTTTCCGACGGGATGAAGTTTTCATTTGCTGAGCATAGGTCGGAGTGCGTTAGGCGACCTCGGAGTTGGTCTATGTGCCTTTTCCAGTTTCTGCCGTCCTCTAGTTCCAACAAATATGATCGAGGACCCGTGATGCCAATTACCTTTGCTGGAATCCACAGCGTTCCCCCTGCATAGTTGTGGGCGTATACTGAATCCCCTATGCTAAAGTTCCGAATTTTGCTTGTGGAGTCTGGGGGCGATGTGGCAGAGTAATTTGGGTGAAGCCGGTCCAGGTGAGACTGTAAACGGCGGCCCATGAGGAGTTCAGCGGGGCTCCTACCCGTTGTGGCGCTAGGGGTAATATGTTGGATTAGTAGGTAATGGTCGATTCGTGTTTGCCAATCACCTGGGCCCATCCTAGCGAGGGCCTCTTTTGCAGACCGCACCATTCTCTCCGCCTGTCCGTTCGATGCTGGATGGAATGGCGCGACGAGGGCATGCCGAATTCCCTGACTCGCTAAGTATGTTTCAAATTGCATGGCCGTGAATTGTGGCCCGTTATCGGAAACCAGGAGGTCAGGCAGGCTGTGAGTGGCGAAAAGCCACCGTAGTACCTTAATGACTGCCTCTGCCGTGATTGAAGTCATCAGGACTACTTCCAACCATTTGGAGTATGCATCCACAACTATTAGAAACGTTTGCCCCTGGACAGGCCCTGCGAAGTCAATGTGTATTCGCGACCAGGGTGCTTTCGGTTTGTCCCACTCCGTAGCGGGCGCTTCAGGGGGGGGCTGGTCTGGACTCTTGGCACGGATCACAAGTGGTTACCCATTCCTCTATCTCTGTGTCCATGTTGGGCCACCAAACGTAACTCCTAGCTAACACTTTCATCCTTACGATCCCTGGATGCCCCACATGTAAAGCCTCCAATACATTTCTCCGCAGTGCGTACGGTACAACAACTCGATCCCCCCACAATAAACAACCTTGTAACACCGACAGTTCATCGCGCTTAGACCAAAACAGTTTGATTTTGGGTCCCACATTCCCTTTGGGCCACCCCCTCCATACCCAAGTTTGTACTTGTCTGATTACGTTGTCCTTAGCAGAAAACCTAGCAACGTCCACAGAAGAAACTGGCCCTGAGTCCAAACAGTCAATCAAAAGGACTGGTATCTCTGGAGTGGGGTCTGTTAACAGTTCCGGTAGTGGGCAACGGCTGAGTGCGTCTGCATGCCCTAACGTGGAACCCGGTCGATGTATTAGTTTATAGGAATACGCAGCCAGGAAAACAGTCCACCTGGTCATGCGTGGGGAGAGTGAGACTGGAGTGGGGCGGTTTCCCGCCAAAAGACTCAGCAATGGTTTGTGGTCTGTGATCAGTTCAAAATCGCGGCCGTAGAGATATTCGTGAAAATGCTTGACTCCAGCCACAGCGGCTAACGCTTCCCTGTCCATTTGGCTGTAGTTTCGTTCAGCCGACGACAAAGTCCTTGAGTAGAACGTGATGGGGGCTTCGTTACCGTTTGGCATTCTGTGGCTGAGGACTGCGCCGACGCCGAAAGGTGATGCATCGCAGGTCAATACCAGTGGTAGAGTTTGGCTGTACTGTATGAGTAGAGAGTCGGTCGTGAGCAGGCGCTTGACTGCGGTGAAAGCGGCCGCCTCGGAACGTCCCCAGGTCCATCTCGCGTTCTTGGCTAGGAGTCGGTGTAACGGTTCAGCGACGGTAGCTTTCTGCCTTAGAAAAACGCTGTAGAAGTTAAGAAGTCCGAGGAATGCCTGCAACTCGGTCTGATTTCGTGGTGTGGGGGCGTCCTGAATTGCCTTAATTTTCTTCGATGTTGGGTGTATACCCAGTCCATCGATTCTATACCCCAGGAATTCTACGCTAGGCACGTTAATTTGGCATTTTTTCTTTTTAAGGCGGAGACCCTTTTCTCTGATTCTGGCCAAAACGGTTCTAACACGTTTTAATAGTTGCTCCTCATTTGCAGCAGACACCAAGATGTTGTCAAAATATGGGACGACTCCTGGTATTCCCTGCAAAAGCCGTTCCATGAAGCTTTGGAACAATCCTGGAGCGATGCTTACGCCGAATTGTAACCGGTTGCATTTAAAAGCACCCCTATGAGTCACTATAGTTTGGGCCTCCGCCGTGGCGCTATCCACAGGCAGCTGCTGATACGCTTGTGCCATGTCTAACTTTGCAAAGATTTTTCCTGGCCCCAACGAGTGCAATAGGTGTTGGACTATGGGCACAGGGTACCCGCTTTGTTGTAGGGCGACATTAATTGTGCATTTATAGTCTGCGCAGATGCGGACTGACCCATCTGGCTTAACTGGGGTCACGATTGGGGTTTCCCAGCGTGTGTGATCCACCAGTTCAAGGATCCCTTGCTCTACGAGCTTATCGATTTCTTTGTCAATCTTGGGACGGAGTGCAAAAGGCACTCTTCTAGGTTTGAGTCGGATTGGCGCCACCTTGGGATCCAAATTGAGTGATATTGGCTTTCCCACATACTTACCAAGGCCGGGGCTGAACACATCCTCGAACTCCTTAAAAATCACTTCAGCCCTGCTGTTCTCCACGGCGTTGATTCCGGTGACTTCTAGCCCCAGGGCTTTGAACCAATCCAGTCCCAGGAGGCTCTGTAATGGCGCGCTGGCGACGGTCACGGGCAGCTGGGCTATGATGTCTTTGAACTGGACCCGAAACGTGCCTTGACCCACGATGGGGACCCTGTTCTGCTGGTAGTCTCGTAGCAGGATGTCTGGTGTTCGTAGTTGGCGCTTCTTAAGGCTCGGAATTGCCTTCTTCATGGCTGACCATGAGATGATCGTCAGGGACGAACCCATGTCGACTTCAAGCTCGCAAGGGGAGTCCTCAAGGAGGACAGTGAGTTTCAGCTTTTTAGGCCGCTTTGTGCGGACCTGACCTATCGTTGTGAGATAGGTTCTCATTGGTTCTCTCTGGGTATACTCTCTCTCGGTTTCCTGGGTATACTCTCTCTCAGCTCTCTGGGAATACGCCCTTTTAGCTCTTTGGGGATACTCTCTCTTGGCTGGCTCCCTCGGTTCTTTCTCTGGGCGCCCTTTTTGATTTCGCCAAGCCCCTGGGTTGGGCTTCTGTTGGCGATACATTGGAGGCTGCCATTTTGTGGCAGGGACTTCGCTCCGGCACACTCTAGCGATGTGCCGCAATTTGTCGCAATGCGAGCAAACAACGTTTCTGAAACGGCAGGTAGACCGGGGGTTGTTCCCTCCGCAGCTTGCGCAGGGAGGCAAACGCAATTCAGGTTTTCCCGCCGGTCTTGTGTGACTGCTCCGCATGCGATGACTATCCTCGTATTCGCTGTCCTCGGCCTCTTGATCGGCGGCCTCATAATGTACCCTGGCTTGTCTGGCTCCGGTCTGGATCGCGCTGTACCCACGTTGTATTGTTTCCGAAGATCTGTCCGCTGATTCAGATGCTCTTGCCTCGTCTAGCGCAATTTGCAGGCTTAGGTTGGGTTTGGCCAACAATCGTTTTTGTAACACAATGTCCTTTAACCCGCATATCAGGCGATCCAGGATTTGCTCATCCAGATCCCTGAACCCGCAATGCGTTGCTGCTTTCCGAAGTGCTGCAATGTACTGGTTGATGGATTCTCCCGCCTTCTGGTTCCTCGTGTTGAATGCCTGGCGGCAAACATGGCGGGAAGGTTTTGGCGCGTAATGTGTTTGCAGCAATTGTTGCAGCGCCGTCCATGTTACCGCCTGGATGGGTGTCGGCTCCGAGAGATCCCTGGCCGTCTCGAAAAGCTCTCGACTGCAGTAGCTCAGGAACATATTCTTTTTCCGGGAGTCCGGTACTCCCGTGAGATCGTTTGCCTCGAGGAAGCATTCGAATCTCATCATGTAGGATTCCCAATGCTCGGCGATTGGGTCGTATGGAGTTGGTGGAGCGTGCATTGACATCTTGCCTGCGTTTGAATTTGCCGCGCTGAAATGGCAGCCGGAATTTCCGCCGAATTCCGGGGCTGGAACGGGTCCGTAGATTCTGGAGGTAGCTTCTTCGTCCTATCTGTCTCTCGATCCCACCTTCGTCGCCAATGTTAGATCCGGGCAATGAGAGACAGACTCCAGATGATAGTGACAACAACAGCTCTTTATTTAGTAGTAGTAGTAGTGATCCAGCTTGCTATGGGGTCGAGTAGCTCCCCTTTTATAGGGATCTGGTAAACCTCCCGTCCAATCAGAACAACCCCTTGTTCCCGCCCTAGTGGCGGACCTGAGTGGAGACTTACAGCCGTTTATGCTAATATCTAACAATACATATCTGCTAACTACCATGAGTGACATGTTTGAGAGAGGAGGTCATATAATTTGATAGACTGAATCAATGGTGGGATTCAAATAATTTAACAACAGGTTCTGTGGGTGTGGCTTGGTGGGCATGGCTAGGCAGGTGTGGCTAAGTGACCATGTGACTTGGTAGGAGTGACTAGGTGGTCATGTGACTGGGTCGACATGACGAGGTTGGCATGTGACTGGGTGGGCATGGCTGGGTGGGCATGTGACGGGCAGGGCAGACTTTTAGCAACTGGTTTGCCCGAACCGCCCCGAACTGGACTGAATATATAAATAAATAATATAATCAAAAGTATAGATAAATTTAGAGAGTCAACATGACTGATTTTAACCTAAGAAAACAGACTTTCCCTTGCTTCTGTCTTTAAAACAATAGCTCTGAATATACTCATGTTGTCTTGTGAGGAAATAAACTGTACTGAGAAAGCAGTCAAGTAATTCCAGTTAGCAATATTTAGCTTTCCCTGACTAAGCTACTTAAATTGTTCTGATTACTGAAACAACAATTCAACACAATTTCTTTGGTTTTTACAGAAGGCAGTTGTATTGTTCTCTGAAAGTGCTTTGAATGGGAGCTTTCATAGACCTTCATCAAAGTCCCAGAATGTTGTCATCACAAAATAGGCTTATGATGCCTTAAATGATGATGATGATGATGGCACAAGCCATAAGGAAAAGAAAAACAACAAATTTATGCAAAACTGATACTTTCTTTTAAAAAAACCTGAAGAGAATAAACACCAATGATATAAGAATGTTTGATTTACAGACGCTAACATGAAAATTTAATATCCATTAAGATTTCACATTAGCTTTACTATAAAAATCCATCTGGCTAGTTTAACTCAGACATTCTTATTGCCATCACACCCTATAAGTATGCATAATTGTGCTTCCTTTTAAGTCAGCTGTTGTCTGCTGGCCAAATTCCATCTTAAACTCGCTGTTTTGTGGGTTTTCTTTTTTGCCTATATACAACATCACTTGGCTTCCGCACAGCTGATTTATTTTAGCAAGAGTAGGCTGTGAACACAAATTCTCATTTTGCAGAGCTGTGGTTTTAAATAAAAAGCACTGTAAATCTGAACCTCATCAATTGTAATAGAGGATAATCAGGAAGAGAGATTAGTTCTTAGCAGATAAGCATATTATCCGTTTACCATCTCACACTAGGACATTTATTTTACCAGAGAAAATGGCATATTGAAACATTTTAGGATATGGTTTATTGTATTTCACTATTTACTACACTGAGAAGGAAGGAAAACTCTATTGCGCTCATGACAGTGGTAGAAATCACTACCCTGATGGTAAACCTTGTCATAGTGGAGGGGCTTAAAGTTCTCAATGAAACTAAGAATTGTTCCAATGCAGTGGTGGGATTAAAAAAAATTACTACCAGTTCTGTGCAAGGCTTGGTGGGTGTGGCATGGCTTGGAGGGCATGGCAGGGGAAGGATAATGCAAAATCCCCATTCCCTCTCCACTCCAGGGGGAGGATACTGTAAAATCCCCATTCCCTCTCCACTCCAGGGGGAGGATACTGTAAAATCTCCATTTCCTCCCCACTCTAGGGGAAGATTACTGCAAAATCCCAATTTCTTCCCAATCAACTGGGACTGGGGAGGCAGGGAATAGATTGGGGGAGGGTCAGTCAGAGGTGGTATTTACCGGTTCTCTGAACTACTCAAAATTTCCACTACCGGTTCTCCAGAACTGGTCAGAACCTGATGATACCACCTCTGTTCCAATGGTATCATAGCTCCTGATGAGTTTTCTATGCCAGACCAACATTAGATGATGATGATGATGATGATGATGATGATGATGATGATGATAGTGGCAAAGCTATACTGGGAAGCTATGCTGTAAGGGAAATGAGAGAACTAAATCTGTGTTACCTAATTATTGCAAACATTTTTAGTCATAAGAAAATTTCCATGAGTTGCATGAAAAGAAGTGATGAAACACATATTGGGTGAATCACAGTGGCTTTGGAAAACATATTTTAGAAATCTCATCCATCATGCCCCAGAAATACAGTTCATATGCCAAATCAAAGCCCCAGTTGATCCTTTTTTCACCATTTATGCCATCATAATTGGATGTAGACATCTGCAAACTCCAGTCTAAGGAGGCATTTCAAAGAACGAAAGTGCCATACAGAAGAGGCTCCATAAATGATGGCACCATACATATATGAAATGAGCTGTAGTTCACAAAAGCTTATGCATAACATTAATCTGCAAAAGTGCTTTCAGACTCCCGATTTTTGGCCACAAATACTGCTACTCCTGAAAATACAATGGACAGTCAAGAAAACAAACCAATGACTTATTGAACAAATGAAACCAATATTATTCAGGAACAAATGATCAAGTTATCCTACTTCAGATACTATATGTGAAGACCTAGCCCTCTGGAAAAAGTCCTAATGCCAGGAAACATGGGAGGAAAGAGAAGAAGAGGATAACCAACAAGGTGGGAGCATTCAGTTATTGTGGCAATAAGTGCTGTTGAAAGACTTGAATGAACAATTTACAGATAGATTATCTTGGAGAATGTCCATGTGATCATTAAGAGTCAATACCAACTTGATGGCACCTAATCAATCAAGCAATTAATCAAACTACAATACAACTCTTCTTCTACAATGCCTACTAAAGGAAAAGTTGGCAAGGTAAACATAAATGAGTCCTTGTGGATTTTACTTTGCTAGTTGTTGCTGACTATGAGGGGCAGTGCTCACTGCATTTCAAGGCCATTGAGCCAGCACGTCAGAAGACATTCCTGCAGTCATGTCACCAGCATGACATCATGGAGTGCTGTTACCTTCACACTGAAATTGTACCTAGTACTAACTAAAAGTTTACTAGCATTTACATGCTTTTGAACTGCCAGGTTGGGAGGAGGTGGGGCAAGAATTGCATAGTGTTTGGGTCTCAAATCTGGGCTACTGGCTTTTGTCAAACAAACCCAGCATCTTAACCACTGAGCCACCGCACTATCCAAAAAGAAAAATTGACCTCATTAATATAAAATTATTAAGAGTTGAAACCAAAATATGACTCTCTAACACAGCTGATAAACCATTTGGATGAAAAACAAATTGTAAAAGATCTAATATTTCAATCTATGAGCAAAGGAAGACTTTTGAGAGGATATGATTGCATGTATATAAACTTGAAGAGGACATTTTTTTTTAAAAAAAAAAGGACATCACTTTTAAAAATCCTTTTGTCAGAGCTAATAAGTTTAAAATCATATTAAGCTTCTCTACATTGATTTATAAATGTTGGATTCTGAGATATGAGTCGTATCCTCATTCTGGTGGCGTTTATATTGATTTTACCACCAAATTGTTGCAACCTGACAGCTGATGAATAGCTGAAAACACATTCAGTTAACTCCCTAAGCTTTCCCTCTTACATTTTTAAATCTTCTTGCTATTTAACATCCAACTTGATATCATCCTCAGGGTGAAAAACAAGCATATACATTAATGGACTTCCAGAAGATAGAAATTCATAAAATTAACTACTGATAGAACTGAACTTAAAACATATCAATCTTTTTCTTTTCTTTTTTTTTCTGTTTCCTTCTGATTTGTATTTCAGTCAGTATTATTAGATGGCTTCATTCATATCAGGTATGCTGGCATTTGCTCTACTTCTTCCCCTAGTGAAATAGGAATGATTTACAATAGTTCTTCTCTGGGGAAGGTCTTAATCAAAAACTAGTTCTGCAAGATAACAGACAGGAATTCATTTGGCTGTAAACAAGCAAGCTAGAAAAACTGAAAGAGAACATATAAAACTTGTTGGTCATCTATATACAGTTTGGTAGGAGATCTCTGCTGAAGGATTTCAGCACCATACCTGCATGCACATGCTGAAATCCTTTGGCAGGGAGCTCCAGAGATGAGAGGGAGCCAAAATCCAACCCGGATTTTCAACCATGTAAGGAATAAGTAAGGAGTCATCAGAGCAGAGATGGGTTACTCCAAGTTTGACCCTGTTTGGCTGAACCAGCTGTGGAATTCAGGCCTGGGTCGCAGAACCAGCAGTGACCCAGGCCTGCCACACCCCCAAACCGGTTCCCTTATCGCCACTGGGCCGCCACCATTATGGTTTTTAGTGACTGTGCACAAAGAACAATTTACATTGAATAGTGTATGCATGGGGGTTGCGAACTGGTAGTAAAACTGGTAGCAACCACCTTTGCATCAGAGACTGAATCCTACTTGGATTTCAGCAGGGATTGTTTTCAGCTCCTGAGAAGAGAGCCAGCACAGTAAGGTAAGCAGTGTGGGATACCTCGAACGAATTTGAAGGCCCCAGGAAGGTACAGCAAGGAGTTCACACAGGTTTATTTTTCTTTTTTGTTTTCTTTTTTTAGGCAGGGGTTGAAAATTGTGCTCAGATTTCAACAGGGAGGAATTCGAGCTCATGAATGGAAAGACATTTGCATGCTGTACCTCTCTAGGTCTCCCCTACCCCTTTATAAGGCAGTCCATGCTCTGTTGGGATTCTGTCTGTTTAACAATCCATAAAATAGCTTAACAAAGCAACTGGAAATGCTGAGATTATGGATATTGAGCAAAGCAGTCACATGACATCTAAACAAATGCTTTGCTCAATGTTCGAGATTCTGGTCCCAATTACAGTTGTAAATTGGGAATTACTTGTAGTTGTTTCTGGGCTAAATATTCACACTTCTCTGTTCTCTCATTCATGTTTAGTTCTCTAGCATAGAATGGCTGTATTTCTTGATCACAAAGATGGGTTGCCATGCCCCATCCTGGCCACCCTGTTCACATATATAGATTTTGTCTTTGTGATTCTGAAGACTGAAGTAGATCTCAATAAAAGAAAATATTTGTGGATTGAAATGAGGGGTCCTTAGTGCTCTCTGAGCTCGGTTGTTTTTTTGTTTTTGTTTTTTTGTAAATGTTTCATTACCTAAACTAGGTAACATCATCATTGAAGTAGATCTTTTATCATTCTAATGCACAAAGAGGATAGGAAGGTTTCAGCTAAATTCTAGTTTAACAACGTGCTGAGTGTAATAAGCAAATTTTCACCTCAGTGAAAAAGATTGACTGGTGCAGGTTAATATATTAGTGTTTCATTTTCAAGGAAGAAGAGGGATGACGCTTAATCAGTGTTTTTTTTTCTTTTATTGTCTTTATTTTTTATTTTGTGTTACCTTCTAACATGGAAAATGTATCCATTTTCCATGAGGGATCCTCCGTGTTGCCCTTTCCAACACAGAGAACAACACAATTTTTACTAAATTCCCAGACCTCAACCCTTCAAGAAATTGGCTGCTACTTATTGATCAATGTTTTTCATGATTATGACATTCCATGAAAGCAATGTAGTTCAGGTTTGTTGAAGGGATGTGTCTCCTTTAATTTATGCTCACAAAGAAAAGAAACAGCACTGTGATGCTCTATTTGTTAAATTGTATACTAATTTGTTGGCACCAGTTTAAACAAAATCTGAATTTCACCTCCCACTCCTCCACTCCTGCAATATATACTGTATTATTTTCTAGATAATTTTTGCCCTATCTTCAACTTTCCCTTTCTGTGGAAGGTAGTTGAGAAGATTGTTACTTCAGAGGTTCCTGGATGAAATTGATTATCTGGGACCTTTCCAGTCAAGCCTAGATATGGGATGGAAATGGCAGGTTGTGTGTCATTTATGCCCTTTCCTGTTCACAGTCACCATATCCTAGTCATCTCCTGTCTTGACTACTGCAATGCACTGCATATAGGACTGTTGTTGAAAAGTATCCAGAAGCTCAATTGGTTCAAAATGCAGTAGTCTAGATGGTTCTGTGCAAGTCTAGATTTACATATGTCACCTCTCTTGCAGGAGCTGCCCTGGTTGCCAATTTGTTTCTGGATCTCTGAAGCTTTACATGGCTTGGGGCCAAGTTATTGAAAGACTGTCTTTTCCCAGTTACATATATTTGACCTACCACAGCAGGAATCCAGGATATATTACAGATTCTCTCTATTAAGATGGTCCATTTAATGAGACCAAAAATAAGATCCTTCTCAGTTGTGGTTCTCTCCATCATCTCTGAAAAGATAAGGTTGTTGCCCACTTTGATATTCTTTAAAAAGGCTCTGATGACATGGTTTTGTGAGTGGCGTGGGGAAGAATATGGAGCACACCAAGTGATTTTCCCCACCCATTTGCTACCATCATAGGGTTAAGGGCTTTACTGGTTTTTGGATTTGAGTTCTTAATTCTGTAAGCTGCCTGCAGCCAACATGAGAGTTGGGCAGCCATATAAATTTTACAAATAAATAAATAACAAAATAAATAACAAAACAAATAATGGAATAAATAAATTAATAACAAAATAAATAACAAAATAAATAACAAAATAAATAAATAAATAATGAAATAACAAAATAACGAAATAATGAAATATATACAGCTACTCATATTTTTCCCAAAGGAGTCTCTGGGTGATGTACAACAATAAGGTTTAACCATAAACAATTAACAGTTAAGCAATTGATCTGTTGCCATAATCTTCTGCTTAATACAAGTGCCTCTGTAAACACTTTTGGATTTATCAAATACTTATCAAAGTACTGCATTCCATCCATAATTTCTGGTATCTGTTTTATTTTTCTTTAATCAGCATTGTCCTCTCTTGAATAAGAGAGATAGGGACTTCACTATCTTCTATAGAACATTCAGTAAGATATTTGCTGAGTGGTATCATATCTCTGTACAATGGTCGGTGGTTTTTTTTTTTTTTTTGCAAAGCATATGTTTCACAAGGATCTCTGTAGGGTTCTACTGCTGCATCATATAGCTTCCTTATAACAGAATAGTGCAACATGTTTCATTCCCTAGGAAAATAAAAACCACAATATTTGACAACAAACATGATTTGACATTTACAGACTAATATCACAGTTCATATAATGAAAGGAGGTCTCATTATGTAGTAGGACTGATTTGAAATGTTATCTGTTTTTTTCCTGATGGTACTAAGAAACACTTACAATGGTATTTTAGAAGAACAATGTAATGTCCTCATCAAAGTAGTATTAGACTTCATTAACTATCCTATCAATGCATTGAGAGCTTGGTGGTTGGAGTACCATGCAAGGTATCTATTTCTTTTTCAGTGTTTTGCTGCATGTTTATTCTGATTATATTGTAAATGAAATGAACTTAAAATACACTGTCACATATATTCATATTTTCTTTCTCTCTTTGTGTTTAGGAGTACCATGTCTGGGTTGCAAACATCTGGATATTTATCTGATAACAGCAAAAAGAAATGGAAAAAAACAAGTCTTTGAAAGCATCTTATGGCCTCTTGAATTTTTCAACCCTGATGTAGATCCATTCTTTATGAATATAGAATGAAAGTTCTGCACAATGATTGTTATGCTCCCATCCAAAAAGAGTATTTATCATTACTATTTCTATGCTTCCGGTGGAAGAAAGCAACATGCAATGGATATTAAACAAGTTTGTTCAAGGTAAAACACTGAAAAAAATAGAACTATTTCCACATAACAGTTGTGGTTGTTGACACTAGCATGTGGGTGGTGAGTGTAGGAGTGTTGCTGTATTAAAATGTGTCAGAAAAGAACATGGTCTTGAATTTGCACTCTTGTATTTAGTATAAAATTAAAGCTGTTGAAGTATTCTTTGCTCACTTTCCCCCTTTCTTTTTACCAGCCATATGTTTATGAAAGTAGTAACAATCCAGTAATTTGCAAATGTTTTTATATGCAGGTATAATTGCTTTTCAGTTATATCAGTTGGGCAGAATTTGTGACTTTAACAGATGTTGAGTTAAATTGTTGCATTGCAAGATAGAACAGCAGATGATTAAGGTGCATTAAATAAATCCACAGTGCATGTTTTTAATAAAAATAAATGAGTGATAATGACACGTGGGTTTTAGTAATAAAAAGGTAAAAAGAATTAAATCTTGAAGGGCTAATTATGAGAGGCTGGGATATAAAGAATTAAGGAAAATGATAGCATGGAGGAAATGTCTAAGAGAACATATGGTTGTTCATAATAATGTAGCTAGCATACATAAAAGTTTTTTTATAGATGGTGATAGATAATTGATAGGTAGGTAGGTAGGTGGGTAGGTAGGTAGATAGATGATAGATAGATAGATATATAGATAGATAGATAGATAGATAGATAGATAGATAGATAGATAGATAGATAGATAGATAGGTAGGTAGATGGGTAGGTAGGTAGGTAGGTAGGTAGGTAGGTAGGTTAGGTAGGTTAGGTAGGTAGGTAGGTAGCAGGCAGACAGACAGACAGACAGATAGACAGACAGATAGATATTAGAGACAGACAGATAGACAGACAGGGTAAGGTAAGGTAAGATATAAACTTTAAAAGGTTTTCCAGGTCATCCTTAAAGGATATTCTGGGATATTTAATAATATTAGTAATAGTAATTGTTACCAATAGTTTTTGAACAGTAGTCTATATTGTTCATCAAATTACTTTTTTATTCTCAACTTCTTCTCAGCAAATATTTTCATATCTCTGTTCTGAAATATTCTTTTAAGGAGTGTTTGTCGTTTTATGTTGATTTATGAATTGTTATTTTCTCTAATGTCTGCTTTTTTAAGCTGTTCGTTTTTCTGAAACATGTAATTCTTTGCTGTTCCCTGTATACAAAGATTGGAATTCAGGTTCAAAGAAGCCCAGTTTTATCAATCCTAAAAATAAACATACTGTGGATCTAATTTCATATGTTGCATGTGCAGGAAGTATCTCCCAATTCTTCATAATATATTTGTGTTAGTGTGCATTCTGTTTGAGGCACAGTATAAATGATGATAAACAACAGATTGTTGGAAGCTCTGAAACTTTGAAGAGAGAGTTCTTATACATATTGTGCTAAGTGCAGGCATCTGGCAGAAGCCATTATGATTTCATGACATGAATTAATTTTCATCGTTTGTGCAATGACATCATGACGTGTTTTATGACACTTGCCTTCCCTGCACAGGATCTCTGCAAATATCCTCACTTATACATTGAAAACTGTGTAACTGATATTGGGGCTGGGGCTGGATTCAAAGAAGACCCTAAATCAAATCCATGAGCGCTTAGCAACATGTATATTTCCAGATACGGTGAAGGAAAAGCAGAAGATTCCTGAGAATGCAGTGGACCACCAAGGAAACAACAAACAAATGGATCATCTAACAAATCATTCCAGAATTCTCCCTCAATGAATAAATGACCAAGCTTATATCATCCTCCTTTGGGTCCGTTATATGAAGACTTTACTCTCTGGAAAAGGCTGAAATGCTGAAAAAAGATAGAAAGAAAAAGAAGAAGAGGAAGACTGGTGAATAGACTTAGTGGCAGTAGAGAGAGAGTGCCAGAGGGCGACGCCCAGGAGTAGGGCCTTCTCTGTAGTGGGCCCCACCCTTTGGAATGACCTCCCCCCAGACATCAGGACAACAACCGACCTTCGCTCCTTCCGTATGAAGCTGTAAACCTACCTGTTTCGACTAGCTGTCCTGGCACAATACTACAATCTCTCCAGCCCAGGGCATTTTTAATTGGTAATTTTAGTTTTTAAGGGTTAATTTCACTGGGGTTTTAACTTTTTTAGGTATTGTAATTTATTTATTTATTCTTACCTCCTCTGTACGCTATATAATACTTTTGTACATCGCCCCGAGTCCCTGTGGGGAGAGGGGGCGACTAATAAGTTCAAGTAATAAATAAATAAATAAAATAGATGCACCATTGGAAGATCATCATGGATAAATGGAATCATAGAGAGTCGACATCAATTGATGGTACATAATCAATCAAGTCAATTCTGAATATGAAACAGCTCATATTCAATGCAGAATTGTGGCGAGGCTGCGTTTACTTTACTTTTACGTATTAAGCTTTTTTTTCTGTAATCTTTTTTTTTTCTATCTCCAACCTCTTGTCCTTAGTAGAAAAAAATTGTGCATCAACTTATTTTCCATAAAGCTGTTATGAAATTTATGAAATTCAGCAGAAGATTTGGGGTTGTGTGTTTGGCTCATGTAAAATATTGGTCAGATTCTTAAGTTTCTCAAAATCTCAGATAGCTAGAATTATTTTATTTATTTATTTTTTATTTTATTTTATTCATAAAACATGAATTAGATAACAGATATACTGTAAGTATAAACAGGATTATGTGTACATGAAATGAATATGAATACAAGGGAATATTAGGACACGGACAGTAGGCATGCTGGTGTACGTAAGCATGCCACTTAAAGACCTCTTAGGAATGGGGTGAGGTTGACAGTACTAAGGTTAAAGTTATGTGGGTTTGGGGAAGAAACCACAGTGTCAGGTAGTGCATTCCAGGCACTGACAACTCTGTTACTGAAATCGTATTTTCTGCAATCAATTTTGGAGCGGTTTATCATGTTTGTATCTATTGTGTGCTTGTGTATTGTTGTGGTTGAAGCTGAAGTATTCATTGACAGATAGCAGATCTGTAGCAGATAATTTTATATACTACACTTAGGTCAGATCGAAGATGGTGGAGTTCTAAGATGTCTAAGCCCAAAATTTCAAATCTGGTGGCATAAGGTATTCTGTTGCGAGCAGAAGAATGGAGGACTCTTCTCGTGAAATATCTCTGAACTCGTTCGATTGTATTAATGTCTGATATGCAGTGTGGGTTCCAGATGTCAAATGGCAAACTTGGTGGTGACTTGGGACTATTTATAAGTCAGAACATGTAGCTATCCCAACTGGCCCTTCATCAAATTCAGAAAAAGATCCAGCAGGAGCTTTTCCATAACAGACAAAGAAGAGAACAACAAATGAAGCTATGTTGTCATTCCATATGTTGCAGGAATATCTGTAAAGCTCTGGAAGATTTTCAGTCAACACAGCATACATGCACACTTTAAGTCAAGAATATATAAAGATAGACGCTTGTCCATCCCAAGGATAAAACACACAGATGCACACTGAGCAATGTGATATATGCAACACACTGTAATGATTTATGCAATACAATGTGCAGATCTGTACATTGGTGAAACAAAGTAATGACTTTGTGCACACATGGCATAACATAGGAAAACAAATCCATCATGACAAGATTCAGCAATCCATCTGCATTTGTAAGACAACGATCACCCTTTTGAAGACAGAAAATCCACATTCTGGATAGATAGCTCCATTGGTTTAAAAGAGGGGTAAAAGCAATAGCATTTAGAATTATATACCACTTCACAGTGTTTTTACAGCCCACTCTGAGTGGTTTATAGAGTCAGCATATTACCCCCAACTATCTGGAGCCTCATTTTACCCCCCTCGAATGGGTGGAAGGCTGAGTCAACCTTGAGTCTAATGAGTCTGAAAGAAGCCATTTGAATATTGAGCAGCTGTCTCTCAACAGTGGGAGGAATAAGACACCATCTATCTCCTGTCTACAATGCAGTTCTTTCAGCAGTTCCAAGAACATCCCACCCACATTTGATACAGGTGACCCTGAAGGCACAGATAAATCCTCAAGTGGTCTTTAGAACTCTCAGGGAGAATGCTAACAACCAGATGACTGCAAAGAAAGATGATCCTTCCAACTCTCCAGCCAATCTTGTCAGAATTAATCATTCTATATACCCCCCATCCTGCCAGAACTGATGAAACATCTTGGATAAAAAGCTAAACATGTTCCTCAAAGAAAAAAACAGTCCAGTTGCCTCTTGAAAAAGCACCTTTAAGACAACTATGACCTGGATGACTGAGAATCTCCATATACATCTGTGAAAGAAAAGTTTCCAGAAGCATTTAGTGTTTTATAATAAATGCAGTTTTATAAAACTTCCTTCATATAATATAGCTAAGAGTTTTCCCTTAAGACATTTAAAACCCTTCATAAACCTTCAGTTAAGAGAGGAAAAGAAGAAGGATACATGCTGTGGGCTCTGAAATAATTGAGACGGTTTTGTTTACTGCTTAATGTCAACTCACAAAGCATTCCTGACCTGCTCTTGAGTTGCCATAGGCAGGGGGGTGGGGGATCAAGCCTTGCAGCTTCAGCTAGGAACTTGTACATCAGTAAAAGAAAAGCACATTTCAATCAGTGATTGTCAAGGCTGTCTTCAAGGCAGTGACTTGCGGTGAGGTTTATGGCTGGTGAGGCACTGACAGAGTGGTGGGTTTCAAATATTTTTAGACTTGTGGACTTCAACTCCCAGAATTCCACAGCCAGGCATGCTCAGTTCCGATTTAAAACGACAGCATTTGTTTTTCTCTTTTGCGAAATAAGTTTCCTTTTTTCATTTTCTTTTGCTTCTCCCTTCCCCTCCTTCCTCCCTCTCTCCCTTCCTCCCCCTCTCTCAAACACACACACACGCACACACAAACACACACACACACACACACACACACGTTGTATTGGACTATCTCTCCTACTCCCTTCCCTCTCTCACTCACTCTCAAACAAACACACACACACACACACACACAAAAGTTGGATTGGATATCTTTTCCAGTGGCTTGAAAGCAGCTCCTCTGCCATTCCCCCCCCCCCACCATTACCCTGCTGCCTTCCCCAAACACCTCCATTATTGCAAATGCAGCCTGCTGTCTGGGTGGGAATGCCTGGAATGCAATAAATCCCACCCACTCATCTCCTGGGGTGAGAGGAGAGACAGAGAAACTGGAGGGGAGACGATCCGAGCCTTCCAAAAGAAAGAGGCTGGGGGAAAGTATGTGTGCTACAGCATGGCTCTTTGCCTGGCTTCCGTGGATGACTCTGCTTAACTGTTTAAAAAAGCCTCTAAAAAAAGCGCCCTCTACTATGAGGCAGGAGAACTGCGTGCCTCACCTACATCAGGAATTTTTAGGCTTTTAACCCTTGTTTAACTGCTCAAGTGATCATAAAACGCCTAAAGTCAGACTAGATGGGGCATGCAGTTCTCCTGCCTCATAGTAGAGGGCCCTTTTTAGAGGCTTTTTTTAACAGTTAAGTAGAGTCATCCACAGTGAGGCAGCAACTAGCTCAGCTTTTTCCTTTTACATTTTTTTTCTTTTCATGATGAGAGCAGTGAGGCTGTGCCCCACTTGCCTCACCTGACTGCACGTCACTGCTTCAAGGAGACCCACAGTGGCCGAACAGAGTGACTCCTACAGCCCATGAAATTGCTTCATTGGGGAATGTGACTGATGACACACCTTGGGGGGAGAGGTGAAACAGGGTCAGAGCCAAGATGTGAACTAAGTGAGGTCAGAGTTGACTTCACTTGGTTTGTGCCAACATGGTGTTCCTAATAAATAACTGGATTTCTTTTGAAGCTTGGCTTGAGGCTCATAACTTAATCAGGGCATTGGTCAGAACCCTAACCCTAACCCTAACCCTGACACTTAATATATTTAATGCAGCAATGGTCCAATCAAATAGGGGCTTTCTGGAAAAATGCCAACTATGCTGACTTCTGATGTGGTATACCAAAGTTTAATATTTAGTAACTTGAGTCAATTTCTAGTTTTGCCTTAGGCATGGAAGCTACCTGGGTGTACCCCTCTTTCAGTCCAACCCCACTCACAGGGTTGTAGTTATGGAGAAAATAGGAACAGAAAAGTATATCAGACATATTGTGCTGCCTTGTGTTATTTATAAAAATAATAAAGGTGGGATATAAATAAATAAACACACCTATTGTGATCATTTACACTTACAGTGTCTTCTTGGAATCTACCTGCTCTTGTTAATACCAAAGCAAAATAAGTCCAAATTTGACATTTTACAAGAGGCACAGTATCTGCAGCTGAACATTTGTGTTGCAAATATTTTGTAGAGGTATTGCTTA
Source organism: Natrix helvetica (assembly GCF_964273705.1). Lineage (NCBI taxonomy): Eukaryota > Metazoa > Chordata > Lepidosauria > Squamata > Natricidae > Natrix > Natrix helvetica. The sequence continues at coordinate 71,047,558 of NC_138549.1, read as the reverse complement.
TGGTGTCATCTCTGGGGGAACTGTTAGAATTCCAAAGGTCTTCTTTTGTAGTGACATTGGTATTTGGTATGCACAGTCAGCTTTTCTGCTGTCCAAATCTTTAACATTATGAACTGTAAATCCTAACCACACTGTCACAAGTAAACCCCTTAATGCACAGGAGAGACTAGTTCTAAGTTAACATGCATTTACAGGTTTGCTCTGAAAATGTTTTGTGGTACATTTTTATCTACACATGTATCAACAAGGACAGGGTAGGAGGATGCTATGAAAATTCATCAAGAACAGGGGAGAACTGGCCTTAGCTTCCTAATCCTCATTTAGAATCCAGTTTCAGTTTGGTTGAATAAAGAAAGATTCCTTGAACGCGAGAATAAGAAAAAAAGCTCAGGTCTCCATTCATTTTCTCCTAAAGGTGTTGCTTTATACAACTCTTAGATGCTAGCTTGAATTCCTAGGCAATATTCTTCAAAATAACTGTACACCAATCCATCCTAAATCTTATATGAGGAATGTGCAAAGATGTTAGCAATAAAAGTCTCTATCTGCATCTGAGCAAGGTTGTTAAACTTTCCCATCTGTTTAACATATAGAGTCTAAATGCCACTAATATTCTATTTATTCTACGCCTCTGTCTCATGCCTTTGCATACTATTAAAAACTTATTTATATAATACATATATTTATATCTCTGCCATTTTTCTAATCATGCAAATGGCATTAACATTTTACTAATGATAGCATCCAATAAATTTTATCTTATATAATGAAGTAATTGCATTTATGCCAATCTTTCACAGTGGTTGAACTTCTAAACACAACATTTCTGGAATGTCAAAGATTGAAAAAAAAAATCAGAGGTACTGAATCAGGAATGGCCCCTCGGGTAAATTGACCATGGAATGTAAACTCAACTGAAATAATTCCAATTTTCTTTCAGTGGACTCCAGCTTCCTAGGAGCCATATGAAAGAAGCACAAAAAAGTTAATTAGTCTCTGATCTAAAACTCCCCCTGAGCTACTTTATTTTTTAAAAAGGTTACTAGATCAGCCTTATTCTCAGGCAAAATGATGCAAATCCTTCAGGCAGTTGATATTGCATGTCATGGAAAACTAGCAAATCATGCCAAAATAATACAGGTTGTCATTCAGCAGGTTTAATGAGGAATAAAGAGATTCCATAGATGTTTCCCTTTAGAGAACAAAACGTCATAGGCTGGCCCTGTGCTGTGAGATTGCTGAGTCTCAAAGGATCTTAATAGCATCATGATTTGCATCACTGGAGGAAGGTCAATATCTCCCCTGTATTTTTTCTGATGACTTGCAAAAACAACCAAAAGTATAAAATGTCCAAGACAATGGTGATGCTATCCATTCAATCATGTCTGATTCTTGGCAACTCTATGGACCACATTTTCTGATCCTGTACAGCTGTTCTCCATTGTTTCCATTGTTTTATGCCCTGGATCATGGTGTCTAGCCACTGTGTCTTTTGGATGGCATTTATGGTGTCTAGCCACTGGGGTTTTTTGGGGGGGTGGGGGGATGGAGGCTTTGTTTCCTTTTACTGCTGACTATTCCAAGCATAACTGTCTTTTCCAGTGAGTTTGATTGCATGACATGACTGAAATAAGTAAGGTAGAATTTTGAGATTTTCCCTTCCAGTGATGTGCCTGATTTTATATGCTCCACTGCTTACTTGTCCATCACCTTTGCTGTCCAAACAATGTGCAGAAGCCTTTTCCAACATTACAAGTCAAATGTGTTGATTTTCCTCCTATCTAGTTTTTTCATGGTTCAACTTTTGCAGTCATAGGTAGCTATGAGAAACACAATAGTTGGACTAATCTGCATTTTGTTGCCAGACTTTTCACTATGAATGGTTATTTTAGCATTTATATATCTTGCATGCGGTCATGAGCTTGGTCATTTTGATATTCAGAAAAAGGCACAATTTCTTGCTTTTTTCTTTAATTCTTTTAGTCAGATGTTTTAGGCATTCTTTGGTTTCTGAGAGGAGAGTTGTGTCATCAGCCTATTGAACATTGTTGATGTGACTTTCTCCAACCTAAATTCTGATTTTTGATTCATCAAGTTCCAGCTTCCTCATTATCATTTCAGCTTACATTTGAACAAGAAAGGTGCAATCTTGCCACACTCTTTTCTCTATCTTGACTAATCAGTGTCTCCTCATCATGTTTGCACAGTGACTTCTAGTTTGTGTACAATAACTGCACCAACTTGACCAGATGTGTTAACAACCCCCCCCCAGAACATCTAGTGTTTTCCACAACATTAAAGACTTTCTGTTAGTCAATAAAGCATATGTAAATATCAAAATAGCTTTTGAGATTTATGAGATATTTCCATGATTGAGTTTAGATTTACAATATGGTCATGAGTATAATGACCCTTCTGAAACCATATTGAACATCTTGTAATTGCCTTTCAATGGTCAGCATCAGATGTTATATGATCTTGCTAGTTTGAGGAATGAGGGCAATTGTGCAGTAATTTGAGTAATCTTTAGGATCATTCTTTTTTTGGCAATCAATTGAACATTGATTACTTTCAAATTTGTGGCCATATTTCTGGTACAAGACTGAGATAGGTGGTAAGGCCACAGCAGTTCCATGGGAATGGTATCAATGGACCTTGTTGTTTGCAGTTGGCTCATGTTTCACACAAACCTCTTCTTGAAGGATCAGTGATTTTATTTCTGCTTCCATTTCCACCTTATCCTAACGAAGTTGGGCCTCTTTGTGGCTGGCATACAGCTCTTCTGTATATTCTCACCATCATTTTTGACACCTTATTGGTCAGACAGTTCTTTCTCCTGATTGGTTTTAATGCTGCTTTGATGAACAATAAATGATGTCAAGTCCTATTGACTTGTACAATGGTGTGTCCATTCAGAACCAATTTTGTTGTAATTATTTTGTGCAATGACAATAAAGGCTATACTATACAGTCCTCTTGTACCATTTCCTTGCTGCTCTTTTAAAATCTGCATTCATTGTCCTTATTTTTTTCCCATTTGCTGGCGGTTTTGGCTACTTTTCTTCCTTCAGCTATTCTGATAGTTTCATCTCAAAGCCACTTTCACTTTTTATCCGCCTTCTTGTATGATATGTGTTCGACTGCTGTTTCCAGGGATGGTCAATTGAATTTCTTGGCACACTTTGTTGAGGATCTTCTCAGTGGTCCCCAGCAGTTCAAATACATTTTTCATTCAATTGAATATATGGAACTGAAGTATGTCAAACTTCTTTTTGATATTGCATGATTCCATTCTGATCGTAGCCACCTGCAATTTATAATCTGAACCACAATTGGAATCCTGATATATCTTGAAAAGAAAACTTTAATTGGGCCATAGATGGCTATGTAAGACATGGATTATCAGATTACAGTACAGGTTATTTGGTGAGGTCCAAGTGTATAAATCATTTGAACAAGGATGGTTCAAAATCAATTTTCATGTCAAAATTGTGCTAAACAATCACCTGGATTATTCCTCTCCCATGTCTAAAGCTGCCAGCGATGCTGTTTCTGCTTAGCTAGCAACTTTTACATTGAAATCACTCAGAATGTACAGTGCCAAAAAAGGTGCCTTTTGTGACACTTGCTTCAGAGTTTTGTTTTTTTAATGCTGGCATAGAAACTAATTATTTCAGACTATACCGCAACCCTCTCCATCTATCCAAGGTTGGGTGTGAGTCATGACAGTAGCGATTAAAATATATAAAAATGATTTATGTTTCCAAATGCTGAAACAAGAAATGTCATTTACAATAAAAGTTCACTAATTTTTAATAAATTACAGTATATAGTGTATCTTAGTGTAGTTTCTCAGCTTTTATATTTTATTATGACAGTCTTCCCCCCTCCCTCACTAAATTGCTACTCAGCATTAGTCTATATTATTATTAGTTTAATGCTTGCATTTAACTGGAGCCAAACACTAAATGTACTTTTCTCTCTTTTCCTTCACATTAATTGAAAACTTGATTGCTGTCACAGCAAAACAGTAGATGAGAAAACTTTCCCCCTTTTTAATAATAGACTGGAGTTCTTTTCAAAGCCACAAAACAGGAGTTTTGAAAATAATTTCTTTGAATAGCTATATCGAAAAAGAAGTCAACAAGTACAATGTGTGAAGAGTTCAGAAATGAACTTATAAAGCCTTTCTGAGAAGCAGGAATCAGGAAGGGAGAATAATGTACCTGAATTTCAAGAGAAGTTAACTATTGAAAAGAATGATAATTAATTTGACAGATTAATCTGATCTCTTAAGAAGAAAACAAATGTTAACAATTATACGTTAACAATTATAAATAATACGTAATGGCTGACAGTTTGAGAAAATCTTTGCCTTCCTGAATATCACACCTTATTGCTTCACAGAAACAGATTGTTTAAGTGCCTTTGTGCGTGTGTCAGAGATGGTATTCAGCCGGTTTTCTCCAGTTCAGGCGAACTGGTAGCAGCAGATGCGGGAGGCTCCGCCCACCCAACCCGATGTAATGCACGAAAACTGTGCATGTGCAGAAGGTGGTGCATATGCACAGATGCAGCACATGCGAGCGAAGCGAGCGAGCATGCATGCTTACATTTGTGAACCAGTAGGGAAGGTAAGTGAATCCCACCACTGGTGTGTGTGTGCGCGTGTGTGAAAATAATACCAACACCAAATGCTATATTTGATAATTTGATTTATTACCAGAACTCTGACTGGTAATATAAATAATAAGCATAGTATATCCTCAAATGTCTTTTATTTATTAATAACTACTGGTTTCACAATAAAAATAGAGCAGTAATATTTTTCATGATTATATTTTCATTCTATTCTGTTTATTTTAGAGGGAAACAATAAAAGCAATTCATTGGGCAGATGTTACATTTCTGCATTGTGCATGCAAAATTCATAAATATGTATGGTTTGGAATTTCACTCTCGGAGGTGGTGGACAGAAGACTTTATTTGTAATATATGCAGCATCCATTTTGGTTCTTCGGGATTATTTTTTTCCTTTGGATGTATCCATCCCCACTGAACAACAGCAATTTTTGTCACAATTAACTTATCTTTTCTGAAAAGCATACTGAAGGATTTATTGAAGGGAAATTTCCATATTTGCACTGAATTTCTGCTTAGATTGACAACATACCACATTTGGTGAATCTGCAAATGCCAGTATTTTCTTGGTCCTTTAGAAGTAATGAGCTTCTTTCTTTTGACATCCATTAAATTTCATCAAGATTACAATATTTTCAAGTAAAAATATTGAGCGCATTTTGAGACTCATTGCAGGAGCCTCCTTACATGTGTTTGGCTTCTAGGGCAGATTATCACCTGCTGGTATAGATGTAAAAGAGAAATGAGAGGAGTAATCAATGAAATACTAGGAAGAGTAACAGGTAATACCTTCCACTTCAATTCGAGCTTTTAGTTAAAATTAAAAAGAAAATCCTTCAGATGTATGTACATTTCTTGACATGCTTTGGACTAGTAGCAAGCAGATCATGTGCTTGGCCTCCATTATCTTCAAAGCTTTTTATTAGTCTATGTCAGGGGTGTCAAACGCAATTTCATTGAGGGCCAGGGTTGTGTTTGACCTCAGGGGCTGGGATGGGCTTGGTGAAGGTAGGCATGGCCAGCTCAACATCACTCGTGTCAGGGAAGCCTGCAGTGGCCCAAGCGCTCTGCCAGCGAAAACTGGCTCAACTCTGGTTTTGGCTGTGACGGCCTCCTGCAACCCTCTGCCAGTAAAAATGGAGCTCAGGAGAGCCATACATGGCAGAGGCACTGTGGGCCGGTCCTTCACTCTTTCCAGGGTGGCCTTGTGGGCCAGATCTAAGCACCCTGTGGGCCAGATCCGGCCCATGTGCCTTGAGTTTGACACCCCTGGTCTCCATGTTCTGCCTTTGGCCAGCATGATGGAGAAGGAGAAAATAATTTATTTGTTAGATCTATGTTCTGATTTTTGTTCATGTGTTGCGTACATAATAGTCCCTCCTTCCACTCCCTTTCCCCCATAAAAATAAACCTATGAACTAAATGGGACTGACAAAGAGTGACTGGCCCAAAGTCATTCTGTAACCTTCTGCCTCTGAGGATGATCTAGTGCAAAATCCAAACAATACTTGTGTGCTGAGCTAAATATTGCAGCTCAAGTTGACTTATTTCAAAACACAGATCAAAGGACCCGCTCAGGAATATCTACTTTCAGGATTTGACTTTCCATCATTTTTTGTGAACTGTTTTGCAATGTATCCTCCATTCAAGCTTGTCATTTGGTTGCATAGAGCTCTTCTTTGCAAAGCACATATTCCCCAAGTTCTTTTTTCTTTTGTGGATCATGCACAACTGCCTGGATTTTTGATTATGTATGTAAGGGGCAGGAAAAACGTGGGGGGGAAAAGTATCTTTGCATCTATGCATTTATTTATTTTTTACTTACACTGCTAGCATTTTTGGAAAACCCAGGAACTATATTAACTATATTAATTGATAAAAAATGGTTTGGGGAAATTTTAGCATAGGTCTTAATATCAAAACTGGAAGGAAGGGAGGACACCTTGGGAAATTCAATTTTTGCAGAAGTCCTGGAGTAAGGGTAACTGTCAATTAACAAAGAATGATGAAAAATACAAATGTCATATGGTCCAAAGTTAGCACAATGCACGAGCAAAATAAAATATTATTTTACAAATTTTACGTAAAGAATAATCTTTGAGCCATAATTAATGGACATTGCTGGGACTAGAGTTCCTTTTTTGTTTTTTTAAAATGGTCAACAATCTTTTGGATATCACAACATTATGTGTTTTAAATCCTATTTTATGAATGAGAAGAATTAACTTTTCTCATTAATTTCATGGGTTTTTAAACACATAGTTCCTTAATGTTTTAGGGAAAGAACAAAAGCAAAATGGTGTTTATGCTTGATGTGGCATAGCATTTAATTATTAAGTTGTGGTGGTGCAGTGGTTACAATGCATTATTGTAGGCTAATTCTCCCAACAGCCAGAAGTTCAATCCTGACCAACTCAGGGTTGACTCAACCATCCCTGCTTCTGAGGTCAGTAAAATGAGGACCCAGATTGATCGGGGCAAAATACTAACATTAGAAAACTGCCCAGATAATTCTGTAAAGTACTATGGAGCAGAGTGTAAGTCTAAGTACTATTGCTGTTCCTATTATTTATTTATTACATTTATTTGCCACCCATCTCAACCACAGTTTGACTCTAAGTGGCTGTGTATCAGAGGTGGGTTGCTGCCGGTTCAGCCCAGTTCGGCCAACCTGTAGAGGCCCAGAGCAACTGAGAGTGAACCACTATGGTGTCTCTTTTGGCCCACCCGCCCGCACTTTATACCTGTTTTTATGGCAATAGGCAAATTGTGTAAGCGTGCATAGCATAATGTGCCTGCGTGAGCCCCGACAATCAGCTGGTTGCTGCAGGGGTGGTGGATTGCTCATGCAGTGAAAGTCAGGCACGCATGTGAATGGAACGTGTGCATGATCAGCAAACCGCTAGTGATGGTAAGTGCAACCCACCACTGCTGTGTATGAATGCCCCACCTGTATACAGATAGGCTACAATTAGCTATATATATTCTATTGGTCACTGGAAGTATTAAACAAAGGTCACACAATGTTCAAGACTGTTATTCATTATTCCGTATGGAGAACTAGGCAGGCAGCAACTGAGGCAAGGCAGGTTGAAAGTTAACAGACAACCTTTATTCTAACAATTAACAAGGCAAAATGCAAGGCAAATTCCGAACAGGCAAACAGCAACATTTGCCATCTAATAGCTCTTTATATAGGAGCTGTCAGACGGCTGAACCAATAGGATGGCTGCATTCTCCCACCAGCTGACTGCTCACGTGTTAGCCAATCAATGTTTTTCAATGGTGTCGTAGCCCTGAGGACTTAACATCCATCTTAGAGTAGGAGTTTATTTTTTTTACAACATCGTCTCAAATCCTTGTGAGACTGACATAGATTGAAGACCATAAATCAAAAGAATGAGATGTATCACCCATTGGCACCAATATGGCCACTGGCGCCAAGATATAAAATTGATATTTTCCTTAACATTTTTTAAAGTGGGGAAAACTAGCATACTGAAGAACAAAGCATCAGCTTATGTTATTTTCAAGGATTTCCCTGGACCTTCAAAGCATTAATAAAGCAAGTGAACAAAAATGGTGGTTTGATGTAGGCTAAGTGCGCCCATTTAACCAAAAAGAGAGGTAGGCTGGGCAGGTAGAGAGAAATCCATTAAGCCTAGGAAAGAGAGAAAGCATGAGAAAGAAGCTCAAACTGGTTCCACCTAAATTCACTGGGATTTGAGAGCAAGTGAAGGGAAACTACAATAAGCTTTCAAGACTGATGTTTGCCCTTTAAGGTAGGTCAAGTTGGAAAACAAGTTTGACTAAAACTATATTTTATTAATGTAGGCTGTAATAACAGAATCTTAAAAACTTAACTGTGAGCTGGTTTTGGAAAAGAAAGGTGCATGCATGCACTTACCACTAGAGCTACATCATTTCTCATGGGCAAGATGATGGAAACAGCTCTTTATATAGGAGCTGTCAGACGGCTGAACCAATAAGACTGTTAAGCATTTCTCTTAATAAATATATTGCTTATTAAAATGTCACTTATTTACATGCCAAATAACACACAAGTATGAATAATATTTTGGTTTGAATCAGATTATGGAGAAAAGGAGAAAAACTACCTTTTTTATTTCACTAAAACTATTTCATTGAAGATTCAAGCTATTTTGTTAGTATATAAATTGGCTTGTGAATTACATGCTAAATTTACATTTTGGTTAAGAAGTCCTCATTCTGTCTTTCAAACTCTCCTTATTTCGAATATATGTAATTAAGGTTTCACTCCAGATAATAATTGCGTCAGCGTTCCAAATATCATCCAAAATTAAATCAGAGTCCAAGGCAGATCTTTCCTCAACATTCCAATTTATTAAGGGAGATATGTTGGTAAACCTGAATCTGAAAGCTTCCTGGGTTTCCCCACCCAGCTGAAAGTTCATGATCTTGCCCCCACACCCACAAGTCCATCACATGGTCCAATCTTCCACTGCCACACTGGCAGTTCCACCCATCCAGTTCCGGTGAGGCTCAGAGGTGTACAGAACAAAAAATGACCTTGGTTTCTAGAAGGATTTTTTTTATTTTGACAACACATGCTATTCTTTACTATTCCCCCTCCCAATTCCCCACTAATGAAACAGCATAGTAAAATAAGAGAGAGTGTGGCAGACCAAAGATCTTAAAAGGAACCGGCTGCAGGCCTGACATATTGCTTTTCTTGTCAAAATAACCCTAACCCTAACCCTAACCCTATTCTATTTGCTGATTAAATTCAGGGAAAATTTCCAAACTCCATTTTCCTACTGTCTGTATGTTCCACAAAAAGGAGTAAACTATAGCATGAGGGGAAAAAATAAAAAAAAAATATTATTTCATCTTTGATGCTATATTAATAATATAAGAATAACAGAGTTGGAAGGGACCTTGTAGATCATCTTGTTCATCTTGTCCCACCCAAGTAGGAGACCCTACACCATTTCTGACAATTGGCAATCCATTCTCTTCTTGAAAGGCTCCAGTGATGAAGCTCCCACAACTTCCAAAGGCAAGCTGTTCCATTGGTTAATTGTTCTCACTGTGAGAAAATTTCTCCTTATTTCTAGACTGAATCTCTCCTTGATCAGTTTCCATCCATTATTCCTTGTTTGGCCCACAGGTGCTTTGGAAATTAGTTTCACCCCTCCTCTCTGTGGCAGCCCCTCAAATATTGAAACACTGCTATCATGTCTCCCCTGGTCTTTCTTTTCACTAGACTAGCCATGCTGAGTACTTGCAACAATTCATTGCATGTTTTAGCTTCCAGTCCTCTAATCATTCAGGTTGCTCTTCTCTACACTTTTTCTAAAATCTCAACATCTGTTTATAGTGTGGTAACCAAAACTAGATGCAGTATTCTAGGTGCAGTCTTACTAAGTCTTTACAGAGTGGTATTAGTACCTCACTTGATCTTGATTGAATATTTCTGTTAATGCAGTTTAAGATTGCATTGTCTTTTTTGACTGCCACCGCACACTATTGGCTCATATTTAATTGGTTGTCTACTAAGATTCCAAGATCCCTCTCACAGTTACTGCTATTAAGCCAGTCTATATGTGTACTTTTTCCTAAGTGTAAGACTGTACTTTTCTCTACATTGAATTTCATTTTGTTAGATAGGGCCCAGTGTTCAAGTCTGTCAAGATCCATTTGGATCTTGAGCCTAACTTCTATGGTGCTGGCTATTACTGCCAGCTTAGTATCATCCACAAATTTAATAATTTCCTTTCTATTTCCTCATCTAAGTCATTTATGAAGATATTGAGGAGTACTGGGCCTAAGATGTGGTACCCCATTGCTTACTTCCCTCCATGTAGACCAGTGGTGGTTTGCAGGCGGTATGCCCCGGTATGGGTGTACCGGTGCCTGCCGGGAGCACTGGGTACCTTCCGGTATGGGGGCCCACCCGCCCACTGTCCTTATCTGCATTTGAGCTCTTCAGCACTTCCACGCATGCACATGGAGCATACGGCACCTGCGCGATGCTCTGCTGAACAGCTGGAGCATCACGGAGCATCTCAGGAGGTAACGACGCATGTGCACGCTGCACACATTTATATGGTGGACGCTGGGCCTCGTTGCACTGTACCAGTTGCAACTGGATCTGGAACCCACCACTGATGTAGATGTAGTACCATTAAGAGTTGCTCATTGAGTATGGTTTGTCAGCCAGTTACAAAACCATCTGATAGTGATGCTATTTATTCCACTTTTTTCTAGCTTACAGAAGTAGGTTGTGGTCTCCTTTGTTGAATGTTTTGTTGAAATCGAAGTATAATATATCCACAGTATTTCGGTGGTCTACTAATTTAGTCACTCTGTTGAAGAATAAAATAGGAAGGTTTGGCATGTTCTGTTTTTAACAAACCCATGCTGACTTCTAGTTATTACTTTGCTCATGTCTAGATATTGGCAGATCTGCTGCTGCTGCTGCTGCTGCTGTTGTTGTTGTTGTTGTTGTTGTTGTTGTTATTATTATTATTATTATTATTATTATTATTATTATTATTATTATTATTATTATTGCATCAACAGAATTGTATCACAGCGGCCAGTTGTTTCGCCGGATTTGGCATTAATTACTAGTCGGGCCCCACCCAGGGGCCTAGGACGTCGTAACGTATTTTCGTAATATGTGTGCGGATCCAAGCAGTGCAGCCTTTTGCATTTGACTGATGGTGATTTTGTCAATTTTTAACTGTTTTAAATGTAATTCCAGTGCTTTTGGAATAGCACCCAGTGTGCCGATTACCACTGGAATTACCACTGCTGGTTTGTGCCATAATCGTTGAATTTCTATTTTTAAGTCCTGGTATTTCACAATTTTTTTATATTCCTTCTCGGCGACCCTGCTATCACCTGGTATTGCGATGTCTATGATTGTAACCTTATTTTTCTCAACCAGTGTGATGTCTGGTGTATTATGCGCCAGTATTTTATCCGTTTGTATGCGAAAATCCCACAAGATCTTGACCATCTGACCCTTGATGACTTTTTCAGGCTTATGTTCCCACCAGTTTGTTGCTGTTTAAATATTATAATTTTTGCACAAATTCCAGTGGATCATTTGTGTCACTGAATTGTGCCGCATTTTATAGTCAGTCTGTGCGATTTTTTTATAGCAGCTGAGTATGTGGTCAACAGTTTCATCAGCCTCTTTGCAAAGTCTACATTTGGCATCATCAGAAGATTTTTATTTTTATTATTATTATTATTATTATTATTATTATTATTATTATTATTATTATTATTATTATTATTATTATTATGTTAATCTTTAGTGAGATTCACAGCCTTTAGGGCTGGTTAGTAGCTCAACAGCTCGAGGCCTAACCAAGGACCTAGGAACTGTTAAGGTAACATCGGAGGATATAAGGTGTTCCAAGTAGGGTGGTTTTTTATAGAGTCAGAATGATCAAGTCAGGTAAATTTAGAATTTTCAAATAGCAAGGTAGACCTTTAGGTATTCCTCCAAGGGCTCCAATTACAATCGGGACAACACACATTTTCTTTTTCCACAGTCACTCAACTTCAGTTTGCAAGTCCTGGTACTTTGTGATTTTTTCTTGCTGTTTATCTTCAATTTGTGCATCACCAGGCATTGCAATGTCAATGAACCATGCTTTTTTCTTTTCAATTATTGGTATGTCAGGTGTGTTGTGGGCCAAGTGCCTGTCAGTCTGGTTTCTGAAGCCCCACAAGATCTTGACTTTCTCATTCTCTAAAACCTTCTCAACCTGATATTCCCAATGTTTTTTGCTGTACTCAAATCCAAACTTTTGGCACAATTTCAAGTGAATGATCTTAGCAACATGGTCATGGCGTTGGAGGTAGTCAGTTTGTGAAATTTTGCTGCACCCACTGATCAAGTGGGTGACTGTCTTGTCTTTCTCATTACAGAGGCGACATTTGCTGTCAGTGGTAACATGTTGAATTTTTGCCTTCATGTAGTTTGTGGCTAAGGCTTGTTCTTGAGCTTCCAAAATAAAGCCTTCTGTTTCTTATTTCAGTACTCCTGCTCTTAACCAGGTCCAAGTTAGCTTTTGGTCAGCTTTGCCTTCAATACTTTTCAAGTATTGGCTATGCATAACTTTGTTTTTCCAATTTTTAGCTCGCTTCTCAATTACTTATTTCTTATATTCAGTTTTTGACTTAGTTATCTTTAAAAGGCCTCCTTTATTTACTCCCTTACTCAATGGTTCTTCACTTTTCTGGATGTAATCATTCAAGCTGTGTTTTTCTTCTTCCACAGTCTGTTTTAATTGTAGGAGTCCTCAACCACCTCTGCTCTTGGTAGATACAATCGGTCAACATCACTTTTAGAGTGCAAAGCATGATTCATTGTCATAAGCTTCCTTGTTTTTCTGTCCAAATTGTCCAACTCCATCTGGGTCCAGTCAATTATTCCTGCAGAGTATCGAATCACAAGTATAGCCCAGGTATTTATGGCTTTTATGATGTTTCCTCCATTCAATTTGGACTTTAATATCTTGCGAATTCGTCGAATATACTTGGCTGAAGTTAATTCCTTGACTTTATTATGCATTAAGTCAGAGGCCTCTAAAATCCCCAAGTACTTGTAGCCTTCTTCTGGTTTTACTGCCTTTATCATTTCTTCATCCTCAAGTTCTATTCCATCATCTTCGATGATCTTGCCTGCTTTGGTTGCCATTGTTGCACATTTGTCAATTCCAAACTACATACCAATGTCTTGGCTAAATTCTTTTGTGCTTTCAATTAATAAATTCAGTTCAGCTTTTGTTTTACCAAACAGCTTCAAATCATCCATGTACACCAAGTGCGAAATTTTCAGTCCTTTCTCTGCAAGTTCATATCCACAGTTCATCTTCTTCAAAATGATTGTCAGTGGTAGCATTGAGAGTATAAAAAGTAGGAGTGAAAGGGAATCATCCTGGAAAATATCTCATTTAATTTCAACTTCACCCAGTTCTTCTTTATTAGCTATAAGCTTCGTTTTCCAGAGGTTCATTGAAGTTTCCATGAATTTTTGTATGTTGCTGCTGATGCCAAAGATTTTCAGACATTTCTTGATCCAGCTATGGGGAACTGAATCAAACGCTTTCTTATAGTTTATCCAAGCCATGAACAGGTTGGTTTGTCTTTTCTTTGAATTGTATAGGATTAGCTTGTCAATCAGCAGTTGGTCCTTTGTTCCTCTTGAATTTTTGCAGCATCCTTTCTGTTCTACAGGAAACAAGTTATTTCTTTCCAAGTATCCATAAATTTGGTTTGCAATGATACCAGTAAGGAGCTTGTATGTTGTTAGCAAACAGGTGATTGGCCTATAGTTTCCAGGGTCCTTTCCTTTTTCTTTATCTTTTTTGGATCAAAAATGTCCTTCCAGTTGTCATTCATTCATCATTGCAAGGGGTTTTAAGATCTGGTTCATTTGGGCTGCCAATCTTTCGTGCATACCTGTAAGTGCCTTTAGCCAGAAACCTTGTAGCTCATCTGGTCCAGGTGCACTCCAGTTCTTCACTTTTCTTGACTGCCTTTGCACCATTTCTTTTGTTATTTTCACATCTTCCATTTTATGCACTTTAATAGAATCCTCAATCTGTTTGATCCATTTTGCATTTCTGTTGTGCTTCTTGTTGTTTTCCCACAAATTCTTCCAGAATTTCAGAGCTTTCTCTTTATCAGGCTTTTCATTTGTTGTTAGGCCATCTCCACTTCCTAAGCTTTTATAAAACTGGTGCTCATCTGCTCTGAACTGTGAGTTTTCCTTGAACTGAGTTACTCAGTTTTCATACCTTTTAATCTTTTCAGCAATGGCAACAACCCTCTGCTTCAGCTCTTCAATTACTACTGCAATCTCCTTATTCTCCAAATCATATCTTATTTCCAGGCTGCTTTTGACCTGCTTGTTGTTGTTATTGTTATTGTTGTTGTTGTTATTATTATTATTATTATTATAATACAATTGTATCAGAGCGGCCAGTTGTTTCGCCGGATTTGGCATTGATTACTAGTCGGGCCCCACTCAGGGGCCTAGGACGTCGTAACGTATTTTCATAATATACGTGCAGATCCAAGCAATGCAGCTTTTTGCATTTGACTGATGTTGATTTTGTCAAGTTTTAACTCTTTTAAATGTAATTCCAGTGCTTTTGGAATAACACCCAGTGTGCCGATTACCACTGGAATTACCACTGCTGGTTTGTGCCATAATCGTTGAATTTCAATTTTTAAGTCCTGGTATTTCGCGATTTTTTCATGTTCCTTCTCGTTGACCCTGCTATCACCTGGTATTACGATGTCTATGATTGTAACCTTATTTTTCTCAAACAGTGTGATATCTGGTGTGTTATGCACCAGTATTTTATCCGTTTGTATACGAAAATCCCATAGGATCTTGACCATCTGATTTTCGGTGACTTTTTCAGGCTTATGTTCCCACCAGTTTGTTGTTGTTTTAATATTATAATTTTGGCACAAATTCCAGTGGATCATTTGTGCTACTGAATTGTGCCGCAATTTATAATCAGTCTGCGTGATTTTTTTACAGCAGCTGAGTATGTGGTCAACAGTTTCATCAGCCTCTTTGCAAAGTCTACATTTGGCATCATCAGAGGATTTTTCGATTTTGGTCTTAATGGCATTTGTGCGGATAGCTTGTTCTTGTGCAGCCAGGATTAGTGACTCTGTTTCTTTCTTTAATGTACCTGTTGTTAACCATAACCAAGTTTTTTCACTGTCCACTTTATCTTTTATTTTTTCCAGAAATTGACCATGCAATGCTTTGTTCTGCCAACTTTCCATTCTTGATTTTATCACATCTTTTCTGTATTCTTGTTTCGTCTGTTGGGCCTTCAGTAGATTTTTGTTCTTTACTTCGATTAATAGATGTTCTTGACTTTCTTTTAAATAATCAGCCAGTGCATGTTTTTCTTCTTCAACTATTTGCTTCACTTGTAATAATCCTCTGCCACCTGATTTTCGGGGCAGGTATAGTCTATCAGTGTCACCGCGTGGATGTAAACTGTAGTGCATTGTCATTAGTTTCCTGGTTTTTCGGTCCAAAATGTCCAAATCAGCTTGTGTTCAGTTAACTATACCAGCTGTGTATCTTATAACTGGTATTGCCCAGGTATTTATGGCCTTGATTGTGTTTCCACCATTTAATTTAGATTTCAAAATTTTCCTAACTCTGTTGGTGTACTCTCTCCTGACAATAGTTTTTACTTCTCCATGTTTGATGTTATCCAACTGCAGAATGCCTAGGTATTTGTAGGCTTCATTTTCATTGCATTTAATTAGTTGGCCATTGGGCATTTCAATTCCCTCACACACAGTGATTTTGCCCCTTTTTATGGATACAGTGGCACATTTTTCTATGCCAAACTACATTGAAATATTATTATTATTATTATTATTATTATTATTATTATTATTATTATTATTATTATTATTATTATTATTATTATTATTCCAGTATCTTCCTGGGTACTGATGTTAGGCTGATTGGTTTTAAATTTTTTTTTTAAGATGGGAACCACATCAGTTCTTTTGCAGTCCTCTGGTAGGATTTTTGAAAGATGTGGTACAGTGGTTCTGAGATAGCATCTACTAGTTCCTTAGGCTTGTTAGGTCCCTAAATTCTAGAAAGTGAATGTTGGCTTTGTATATATGTTGTAAGAAACCTAACATTGTATGTCCCAAAGCACTTTCTTTTTAGGAATGAATAAAGGACAATGTTGTTTTTCACTTTTGAATCTATTTTCTCATAAGCCTTCACCTGTTTCCTCCTCTTCATTGTTCTAGCTAATTTTCTTAAGAGACTTCCCTTTAAATTTCATACTTTTTATACATCATCTACTAAATCAGAGATAAACAAAAGGAAATGAAGAATTCATTTTTAAGAAAGAAAGAAAGAAAGAAAGAAAGAAAGAAAGAAAGAGAGGGAGGGAGGGAGGGAAGGGAGGGAAGAAGATCCTCATCTCATCTCTCCAACAAAGAATTTTTAAAGTTTTGTTGAATACTGATTTAGAACATGCATAGACTTTAGTCAAATCCTGAATGAATATATTACTGCATCATATATACAGTTTGTCTAGTAAACATCTATTTCAATCAGTCCAAGATAAAGAAGCCAATTAAAGAGTTCCACAAGAGAGGAGTGCTACGCAACTGCCAGAATATTCAAATGGAATATATTAAAGTAATTAAATTTGGAAATTACTTCCTTTAAATTGTCATTTTGCAATAAGTTGTATACCAATAGTTGGTACAATGAAGAAAGGTGTCAAAATTATTCCTGGGCACTGTTGTCCATAGACTCCACAAGACTGTATATTCGGTTGCTCAAGTGGAATTCAAGCTCATTCCAATTGGCTACAAGCTTTCAGGCAGTTTACCTGATTCCCTATCCACAGTGATAGCATCTTCTCTGACTATAGTTCAGTTTGTTGGCCATAATTAGTGTTCAAAATTCTTCAAAACACTAAAGCCATTGGAAAGTTAGATTGTCAGTCAATCTTCCTGATTTTTCTTTTCTCTCTCTCTCTCTATTTCCTCCCTCTTAAGTCCATAAGACCTAGCAGTTGCATTGGGAAATGAAATCATAAAAGATAAAACAAAGAACACAATGTCAAAGACATACCCCTTTTATTGTGGAATCGTCTGTGCCATTGGATTTCTTCTGTGATGAAGAATTTGATTGGGCAAAATGTGATATTTTCTAATCTGTTTTCCAGTTTGTTAGCTGTTGATCTGTGGTGAGAACCTAGGACCCTGAAATATTTTTTCTAACAATTTATAAATTCTCTACAAACATTTTAAAATTACAAATAGCTTCCTGACAATTTGTCGGAATCATCACTCAGCACCCTATAGCAAACAATCAGATGAAAATGTGATTTCTGCTCTAGAACCACTGATGTCTCCTCAGATTAACTAAAACTGGCTATGGGTTTAAATTGCTCTAGAAGAACCTCTCTGTCTGACTCTAATAGAAGAAACATGATATTTGCGTCATACTGAGATTGTGTTAGTGCATCGTCTTTTTTAATAGAATAATTAAGAAAATAATTTCTTGAGTGTTCAGTTTATTGATCTCTGAAAGTGTCCTTTTTCATAAGTACTGCATATAGCACTTAGAAACGTTTGATTGATATTAATGCAAATAGTATAGTGAGAACATGTCGACACTATTAAACCTAATGATCCATCTCATCACTGCTAATAACCAAACACATTGAGAGTTAACTTTCATGTTTAGCAAAATCTTCATAATATAAACCAGCATTTTATATTTGTCTTTGCTGTGAAACTTGGAAAGCTTTTTCAACATATTAGTATCTGAGATTAAACTACTTTTCTTTCGAATATTGGCTTCTTTTCAATAATAAGTAGTATGTTATTTTCTTTTGCTCCATGATTGGTATAAAGCCAAGCGTGTTATTCTTAACTAGTTCTGTGATAGGGTAGATGGATGACAGATAGATGGATGAATGGATGGATGGATGGATGGATGGATGGATGGATGGATAGATAGATAGATAGATAGATAGATAGATAGATAGATGTAGATGTAGATGTAGATGTAGATGTAGATAGAGATAGAGATAGAGATAGAGATAGAGATAGAGATAGAGATAGATAGATAGATAGATAGATAGATAGATAGATGATAGATAGATGATAGATAGATAGATAGATAGATAGATAGATAGATAGATAGATAGATGTAAATGATAGACAGACAGACAGACAGACAGACAGACAGACAGACAGACAGACAGACAGACAGACAGACAATCTGGAAATGAAATTGAGAGTGGAGCAGTAAGTCTGGATTCTAGGTTTCTATAGGTTACCAATTGGATGATATAGGAAATCACAACATGAGCCAAAGGCAGCAGTCCTATGCACAGAAGTCTGAAAAGGAAAGCTGGCTAGATAGATGTGAACTGAAAGGTGGAAGCAGAAGATATTGACAACATGTTAAAATCAGTCATCAAACTAGATAAATGAGGTGAAGTGAGGGAAGATGGTGGATAAGCGAAGGTAAACAGACATGGACAGATAAGATGATATAGAGGTACAGCAAGCCAAAATGTATTATTTTTTAGAATGTTAACCTAAACAACTAATTAATTTCACATATTTTATAAAATCAATTATGATATAACTACTGATGCACTTAGATTTTACTGGCTGTTTGGACAGTAAATGGACAGCATTTTTTTGCATAAAAACTCCTTTAACCTTCCTCCGACTCCTCCTCTCTTTCTTTCTTTCTTTCTTTCTTTCTTTCTTTCTTTCTTTCTTTCTTTTTTTCTTTCTCTTTCTTTAGCAAATCTTGGCATGGCCTGAATCCTGATCTTTGCTTCTTATTTGAGTTCAGACCTATAGAGACTTATTATATGATTAATTGCTATAAGAGATGATATAATTCAACCCAATGATAACATCAAAAATGTATACATTTTGCTTAATGACATTCCATTTATGTTGACTGTAAGGAAGGAATAAAAAAGGATAGAAAGAAGGTGAAGATCTTTTTCTAAAATGTGAAGAAGAAAAATTCATTCTGAAAACAGTTTTCTCTGCATAAAATATGTAAAACAATAATCCATAAATTTGTGTAAAATGTAGTTTTATTGATTTAAAAAAATCAAAAAAAGTTAGAGAGGATCATTTGTACAGAATATCATTAGTTGGGCAAATCTAGACATTCATTCTGATTCATTGCATCCAGCTATGGCCATAAAAGAGAATGAAAAAATGCCCAGTCTGACTTCTCAGCATGGTAAATCAGATCTGAGTAAACTCATAATGTCATTTTCAAATATTCACAAATGTGACTATCCAAAGGAATGGTCAATGTGTCCTATAACTATAAAAAGGAAAACATTATCTTGATGTCTTTTAAATATTGCTGTCAGTTGCTCAATGTTACGAAGGACACATTTTTGTTTTATTGAGATATTGAATGAATCACAAAACTAACAAAGGATCCTGGAATCCTTAATAGGGTCCTATCCTTATTGTGTTGAAATAGACATTGTAGAAGGAAGCCATGTAGCAAAAATTAGGACTCTGGTGGCACCTTTCTAACTTACACACATTATTAAAAGGCATAAGCTCTACACATAAGAGGTGGTATTTAGCAGGCTCTGACCAGTTCTGGAGAACTGGTAGTGGAAATTTTGAGTAATTTGGAGAACTGGTAAATACCACCTCGAACTGGCCCTATCCCCAACTATTCTCTGCCTCCAGAGTCCCAGCTGATGGGGAGGAAATGGAGATTTTGCAATAACCTTCCCCTGGAGTGGGGAGGGAATGGATATTTTACAGAATCCTTCCTCTGCCACGCCCACCAAGCCAAGCCCGCCAAGCCATGCCACACCCACTAAGCCACACCCACATAACCGATAGTAAAACAAAATTGAATCCCACCACTGCTATACATCAGAAGTAATGAAGGTTACACTGTTTAATAATTTTCATTAGTCATAAAAGGTGCTATAGGAGTCCCAATTCTTCAGCTGGACCAGAAGATTGTGCTGACAAAAAAGCCCCAAATCATTAAATTAACATTCTGGTACTAAAATCCAGGTTTTGTCTCTCCCCTCCCAAAAAGGAGGTTTTTCCCCTCCCACAAAAAAAAGCCCTCCTTAACCATTATTAAATCTCCCTGCACTACATCACTGGAAATCTACTGAACCAGGGTTCTGAGTTGGAATCTAAAAGTCTAGAATTCAATCTTCTTTAAGTTCAGGTATGAATGGTGTAGAACTATTCTGCTAATTTGGCCACCTATTGGTTTTAGAGCCTTCCTGGGTTGTTAAAGTGCGCAGTCAGGGGAAGTATAGTTTGGTCCATGCCAGTGGTGGGTTGCCAATTTTTTTACTACTGGTTCGAACACACTCCCACATGCGCTCCCACTCATGCACAATGCTTCTGTGCATGGTGGGCGGAGCCTCCTGTCACTGCTATACCGGTTCACCCGGTCCAGGCTAAACTGGGAGAAACACACCTCTGGTCCATGCTATGATTTCCATTTCATTGTGAGAGGAAGTTCCTTCAGCCTTCAGGAAGCAATTGTGTGCCTTCTCAAGTTGAACCTAATAATTTTAGAAAACTGGTATATTGTCTCCCATTTTGGGGGATGTTTGTTGAGAAGGTGTTCAGTCTTCAAGTTGCAGAAAATCTTAAAACAAGTGATTTATATAGATCCATTTCCGTCAGATTTTAGGCCAGGTTTCATTACTGAGGTATTCCTACTTGATTACCTACAGAGGAGCCAGAGTGAGTGTGGGGCATCATTTCTAACACTCATTCATTTCTCAGTGACCTCTCATACTGTTGTCTACAGCAGTGGTGGGATTCAGCCAATTCGCAATTGTTTGGGAGAACTCGTTGTTAATTTTCTAAGCAGTTCGGAGAACTGGTTGTTGGAAGAAATCTCATTTTGTTTTTTTTCCCCACTTTACAGGGCTAATCCTGTAAGGAAGGCAGGAAGAAAACATTCTGACGTTGTTTCCAGCCTAATCTTTATTGCTCTGATTACAGAAGCTGCCTCTCGGGTTAACCCTTATTACATTGTAACAGCTAAGGCAAAGTGCCCATCGACGTGAATAACACTGAGTTGGCCATGCACAGTCACAGTCACATGACCACCGAGCCATGCCTACTCAGCTGCTCATTAGGGCAGAGAACTGGTTGTTAAATTATTTGAATCCCACCACTGGTCTACAGTATCCTTCTAGACCAGTTGCTGGGGTTTAGAATTGGTGAAACACTTTTACAATAGTTCTTATCCTTTTTTCAAGGTTGTCTCCATTTGGTGTTGATGGGGGACTGATGAGAGAGAGGTCATCTCCTAGGTTAGTTACCTTTTGTTTCCACCTTATCTTTTACTCAGGCTTCCCTTTGTTTTCAACATTTCTACTTTTAGGCTGTTCCTTCCTGCCTTTGTTCATTAGACATAGCTACATAGGAGGAATTACCTCTGGAGTCTCCTCTTGTTATGGAACATGCTAAATGCTAGTCTTTACTGCTTACCACATGCTTTTCTTGTAAGTAAACTTTAATCTTACAAAATATGCTGCAGAAAGCCTTACTTATGTAAGATTCCTGGTCTCCAAGATAATATACCAAAGA
Organism: Natrix helvetica; assembly: GCF_964273705.1. Classification (NCBI taxonomy): domain Eukaryota; kingdom Metazoa; phylum Chordata; class Lepidosauria; order Squamata; family Natricidae; genus Natrix; species Natrix helvetica. Next base: position 71,025,754 of record NC_138549.1, on the reverse strand, counting down.
ATATAGAATCCAAGAAACACACAAAATTGTTTCCTTCAGCATGGTTATGATTAAGGGCCCACAGTAGAGGGTAAGGGGGTAAGGGGAAGAAGGAGGAATAGGTAAAGGAAGAGGATGAGGAAAGAAAGGAAGGAAGGAAGGAAGGAAGGAAGGAAGGAAGGAAGGAAGGAAGGAAGGAAGGAAAGTCATCCTAAGCAGTTAAATCAAATATTGGAACGGGAAAGTAGTTAATGATAGAGAATCTGGAACAACCAGAAAATTCACTTTGGTATTTCATGATGAAAATGTTTTTGAAGTTACAAGGGAGTGCCCTTGTACTAAACAAAAAAAGACTCTGGATCAAGGATAAAAGGAACAAAAAAGTTGGAATGATATGCCTGATGAAGAGTGAGCGTCTCTATTCTTTTGCATCTATGGAAAATCATCACAGATATACAATGTAATGTGTGTGTGTGTATATATATATACGTGTGTGTGTGTGTGTGTGTGTACGTACATATACATATACATACACACACACACACACACACACATACATACATATATATATATATTTCCCTGGCTCAGCTGATAAAGGAGGAGAGCCTGTGGTTGAGTGGCTAAGACTCCTGCCTAATATGTAATACAGCCCAGGTTCGAATCCCAGTAAGGGTATGGCTAGCTGATGAGAGCTAAATAGCTTGAAATGGATCTATACTAGTCTCCCTTTATTTATTTATCAGCACAAATACAACACAAATATAAAAAGGCAACATTAAAAATAAAAATATGGTTTTCTGCCTGGTTGGTTTTCTGTGATGAGCCGAAGGACAGAAAGAGGGAGTAGTGACCTTCCTCCCATATTTGGGCATACCAGGGGTTGTAACACAAATACAAACCTATTTCCCTGGCTCAGCTGATAAAGGAGGAGAGCCTGTGGTTGAGTGGCTAAGACTCCTGCCTAATATGTAATACAGCCCAGGTTCGAATCCCAGTAAGGGTATGGCTAGCTGATGAGAGCTAAATAGCTTGAAATGGATCTATACTAGTCTCCCTTTATTTATTTATCAGCACAAATACAACACACACACACACACGTACGTATGTATGTATGTATGTATGTATGTATGTATGTATGTATGTAGATTTTCATGGGTGTATGCTGGTCTTGTTGTATTTGGGTCTTTTCCCATGTAAGATTGAGATTGTTTTGGCAATGTTTCAGCGAGGACTCGCTCGCCATCTTCAGGATGGGTTTCGGGCTTAAAAATTAAAGGAAATCATTACTGTGTGAGACAAAATTGAGAATTAATTATGAAGTGTACTCTGAAGAAAATTGATTTTTTTTGAAGTGCATTGCAAATTAATGCAACTGTGTGACTTCATGGGAAGAATCTATGTTTATTTCAGACACATTATGCAAAGACTGAGCTCTCTGGAGAGGTGGAAAAGGTAGAAGAAAAGAAAAAGAAAAGGTAAGGAAAAGGAAAAGGAAAGACAAGGATAAGATAGATGGACGTATAGCTATGGTGTTGAAAAACCTGAACAAGCAGGTTAAGTACAGGTTGTTGGGAAGAAAATTTATCTATCTGGTCATTAAAATCTGACACCAATTTAATGGCACATAATCAATTAATAAGAATTGTGACAGCATGGCACCATGGCAATAGAGGAACAAAACTAAGGAAGGTATGAGTTTAGTTTACACTATACCTTTATCCAAGGGGATGTGGTAGCTCAGTGGCTAAGACGTTGAGCTTGTCGATCAGAAAGGTCGGCAGTGCAGCAGTTCGAATCCCTAGTGCCGTGTAATGGAATAAACTCCCGTTACTTGTCCCAGCTTCTGCCAACCTAGCAGTTTGAAAGCGTGTTTTGTGTGCCTTCAGCATTTAGTCATTCCGGCCACATCACCATGGAGATGTCTTCAGACAGTGCTGGCTCTTCAGCTTTGAAATGGAAAAGAGCACCGCATCCTAGAGTCAGGAACGACTAGCACATATGTGCAAGGAAAACCTTTACCTTTATACCTTTCCCCATATATATTCTTTCGGTGGTTGGACAGAGATCTCACTATATAATGATACCATGCCAAGCTAAAGGAGGAACATGATGAAAGCAAATTGAAGCTGCAGCAGAGGAGAATGGAACATAGACATCCAAATGTTGTTCACCGGTTAGAAGATTTGGCCATGAGTCCAAAAATGCAGTCATATGAAAATCAGTCCAACTGTCCAAGATAAAGAAAGCAAAACATTTATTTCTAAACAGGGGAGAGGGAAAAAGACAAAACAGCTCTTAGAGTTGATCTATCTGTGGGATCATGCAGAAGCAAATGTCCATTGCCATTTACAGTTGACTAAGAACAATAATGCAAATCTATTTTTTTTTGTTACTTACTAGGAAAGAAGAGCTAGTATTAAAGAAGTGTAAAAAATGTACTATATGCTTGAATGGGCAACAAATTATGACCATAGATAAAGGGAGCAAATACTGTACATGGTGGATGACAAAGCAAGTAACTATACACTAGATGACATTGTCCAATACCACAGAACAGAATGGTAAGGTAAGGAAACAATGAATCCCATAAATAACCGACAAATGTAGGGCACAAACCTCAGTAGATGTCTGCTTCACCAGTATATAAGCCAGTGTCAAAGGAGAAGATGAAACAACAGAGTCAAGATGCATGCTGCAAACCTAGCACTTGCAAGTTTAAGTACCAGGAAGAAGCAGTCAGCATTGTCATCTACATGCAAATTAGTCTCCTGTTCAAAACCACAAATGCAATAACGTATGAGTTAAAGCATGGACGGAACCAAATCTTGGGCACATTACGGTGTTCTAGGATTCATGCCTTGTACCCAAAGAAAGGAGAACCAAACTGAATTGCAGATGTGAGGAAGGAGTGATGATTCGATATTTATAATACTGGAATCTTAGATCCTGGCATACAAACCATTAACATGTATAATGTTATTTATTTGGATGAGAAGGAATATAAGAATAATGTAGCAATATCAAACTTTGTTTCCCATAAATAACCCACAAATGTAGGGCGCAAACCTTAGTAGATGTCTGCTTCACCAGTATATAAGCCAGTGTCAAAGGAGAAGATGAAACAACAGAGTCAAGATGCATGCTGCAAACCTAGCACTTGCAAGTTTAAGTACCAGGAAGAAGCAGTCAGCATTGTCATCTACATGCAAATTAGTCTCCTGTTCAAAACCACAAATGCAATAACGTATGAGTTAAAGCATGGACGGAACCAAATCTTGGGCACATTACGGTGTTCTAGGATTCATGCCTTGTACCCAAAGAAAGGAGAACCAAACTGAATTGCAGATGTGAGGAAGGAGTGATGATTCGATATTTATAATACTGGAATCTTAGATCCTGGCATACAAACCATTAACATGTATAATGTTATTTATTTGGATGAGAAGGAATATAAGAATAATGTAGCAATATCAAACTTTGTTTCCCATAAATAACCCACAAATGTAGGGCGCAAACCTTAGTAGATGTCTGCTTCACCAGTATATAAGCCAGTGCCAAAGGAGAAGATGAAACAACAGAGTCAAGATGCTTTGAGAAATCCAGGAAAGGAATTGCACTCTAAAGACTTTTCTTCATCACTCCCCCCCCCCAAAAAAAAACAGACATGAAAGATTTGTGCACATAAAAGGACTTTAACAGGACACCAAGAAAGAAATTGACCAGCAACTTGTCAAGCTATCCACAAAATCCACGAGACGCAAATAAATATTTATGATTAAGCATGATGCAGAATGGAATGGGAACCAGAATCATGGCTAAGGGATAAGCCAAAAGTTTGGCAAGAACATGATGAATCTCTTATACCTGTAAGTGAAGAAACAAGGCACTGCTCAGCACAGTTGCAAAATAAAACCTGCAAGTGAAATAAAAACTGCATTTTTGGTAGGGAGAAACCAAGGGAGACCTTTACATGCAGCTGGTACTTATTTTCAAGGAATCAGAAAAGCAGGAACTGAGAGGTTTAGGCTCCAGAGAAGCATACATTTGAATTGTAAGCTGACAGAGTCATTGACTGAGATAAATGGCTATAGAAACTGAGTAAATAAATAAAGCCATGCCAGTGCTTTTCAGACCTGGCGACTTTAAGATGAGAAAACCTCAACTTTTAGATTTCTCCAGTCAACATGTTGACTGGGAAATTGTGGGAGTTGAAGTCCACAAATTTTCAAGTTGCCAATGTTGGAAAACACTGGATTAAAGGCTATTGGAGTGCACAAATCTAAGTGATCTAAAACAAGCAGCCAGAACCTGGAATGAAAAGCTGAACTAAATGCATAACAGAAATGCAAAGTGAAGTAGACCCCTACCATTTTTTTCAGATACAAACACAACAGATGGACATATATTCTGATCTAAGTAGATTGCTAGGCATCTGCTACCACCATGAGGAAAGAGTCAAGAGAATGTAAAAAAATGTTCAATAAAGAACTGATGCTGAAAGAATAGAGAAGGATATCCTACTACTTTGGCATCCAAACAGAAAAAGAGGAGGATAGAAGCTACCCTTTTGGCCAAAAAGGGAAGATACAATATTTTCTTGCATGCTTTATGCTGAGTGAAGCCAATGAAATAGAAACTGGCCCCCTAAATCAGACTTTAAGCAACTAGCCCCTATTTAAAAGTATTAGACTTTAGATGGATAAGATCCATATGGACAAGGACAAGGAGCAAAGGAAACTTATTGTAATCAAGAGAGTGGAATATATATTGAATTGAGCTAAATTCCAAAAATAATTGGCCCACGAGCGGAGAAATCCTATGATTCTGTCAAAGGAGGCAGTATGATAAGTGAATTCCCAAAGCTTTGTGAACATTTGAGTATTTTAGGAGCAAGATGGATGTTTGGAACAGAAAGAAGAAAAGAAGGCAAGCTGGCTGGCTGTATTTTGCTGCTTCTTTTTCTGATATGGAATATTCCAAAGTCAAACAAGGATAAGGGGGGTGGGTGGGAAGAAATACTGGCCTGGCACCTCTGCTGAATGGCAGAGAATGTTGTACTGAGTTGTTCAATCACAGTACTTTGGTAAAGGGATCTTGACACTTATTGTGCTACACAGTTCTCTTTGCTTGACCAGGGAGGTGAATAATAAACAAAAGTTGCTGAAGTTGCTTTTGCTTTATGCACCTTCTTGAATTATTTCCCCAAATAATTTTTGACAGCTGGAGCATGCATGTCATTTTCAGTCCAGCTGTTAAGGATACAGTTAGTGAGAAGCAGCCCACCCTTATTGCATTTTAAAGGATAATAATGATGAAGATGATGATGATGATCATCATCATCATCTATATGGATGGATCACTGTGATTCTTGTAGGAAGGTATTGAGTAGAAATGAAGTGGACCCCTTGCAGTAACAATACCTCATTAAGAATGAGAAGAGGATCACCATCATAACCCAAGGTCTAACTGTTACAGGGAGTTTTATGTGAATTCTGAAAAAGGAGGAAAGAGAGGTAGAAGAAGGAACCTACTTTGATATCCTTCTAGTTGTGCAAGAATGGAGGACAAATATAATTTACTAATTGGGAATAGGCCAGTGCAGTCAATGTACAATATAAAACAATTCTAAACGAGTGACAAGCATATGAACAAATTCAATACTATGTAAATAGAATTTTAGCAATGAGATGGGGTTTTTTTTCCCTCCATCTACCACAATCTCCATCCATGTCCTCATGAATATTTCATTCTTCTCTGGGATGGAGAAACAAAAAAAATGAGGAAAAAAACAATTCTACATATCCAGATTCTATGATCTGCCAAAATGAAATACTGTACACTGCAAAAAGGCCAACAATTTTAAGTCAGTCTGGTGCCATTCATCAACCTATTCTAGGAAAATTCATAGCATACCATGTACACAAACTAGAAAGTTATATTAAAGCAAATTTAGTCAGCCTATGTAAGGGTGTTTTAAAATATTACAATAAAACAAAATAAAATATATAAAATATTAAAATAAAATAAAATATCATAATCAACAACAACAATAGGGAATGTGGGCACAAATGGACTTTTGAGATAGTCCAGCAAATATATATGGACAAAGTTTCTGAATTTCTCAATAGAAATAAAGAAGATATAATTGTTATTGGGGGGGGGGACAAAACGGGAGAGTTGCTCCATGAGGTCAACTTTCAGGCATCAGGAATTGCAAGAACATCCTCCGCCCATGAGAATTTCTAGAATTTCTTTCTTTTCTTCTCTTGAAAGAATTTCTAAAACAATTTCTTTCATTAAAAGGAACATGGTAGGAAACAATGCAGCATGATTTTTCCACACTTGAACAATGTATTAAGACAGCCTAGATTTGGGTGAATTAGAGACAGAGAAAAAGAGTATCCTAGGATGTTGACAGAGAGGATCTTTTCTTAATAGTGAATGCCTCTATCATAGAGATGTCAAACTTGCAGCCCGTGGGTCAGATGTGTCACTTGCTGGCCACACCCATGTCCAGTTTAGCGAAGGGAGAAAAGGTCATGATAAGCCACGAGATGATGCAAGTTTGACACCCCTGTTCTACCAGCAAAATGATACCTTTGTATGAAACCCATGTTTTCATAGCTGAAAAGAAGCGAGCATGGGTCCTACTCTGCCACCATACCTGTACTCAAGAATGCAGTACTGATCTAGATTCACCCCACATTATATTCTCTTGTCATGGAAGTGTAGGAAAAACCGCTCTTCCTTGCATCAAAGTGTGCTATCTTCGACTACTGCAGTATGAGGTCATAGAGAGACAATTCTGTACTGCTACACAATTCCCACTCAAAATTAAATCTTAGTACCAAACCACTCAAAAACCCAAACATTTATCCTTTAGTAAATTGGCAGTCTGAAAACCAGTCTGGGGTCGTGGTTAAGACACTAGGCTAGAAACCAGGAGAACATAAGTTCTAATCTTGCCTCAGGCACAAAGCCAGCTGGGTGGCCTTGAGCCAAATCATTCTCCCTCAGTTCCAGAAAACAAGCAATGGTAAAACCACTTCTTAAATCTTCTCAAGAAAACTGCAGGCAGTCATCAGGAGTCCACATTAACTTGAAGGCACACAGAAAATGTTGGCAGTACATACAGCAGTAGAAAGTATACAGCTTGAAAATACAACTGGTATGGACCCTGAATATTTCTGGCAACATAAAACAGGATTTTCCTTTTTTCAGAAAAGAAAAAAAATATATTCCATCATGCCTTGATTACTTGGCAAATGTGGCTTTGTCAATGTGAGCACCCATAATTTTATGCATCACCTGCAAACTGCTATACACAATTGTTTCAATTGCATATCACATACTTTATTCAAAAGCACTGCTATCAGAATAGCTTACATTTTCTGGATCATTTTGGTAAAGAGGTAAATTGTCACCAGCATATTTTCTGCTGATCCTATGGTCATAATATCTAACCAACTGACAGCTGGTGATGCTTTAGTACATTTTTATTCTTATAAATTTCAAAAGGAGGGCAGAATAATCATTGTTATTTACAATATGGTTCAGAAAACAATTCAATTGCTTAGTGAGATACTGCAATTGAAAGAAACAGTAGATTTTTTTACTTGTCACAATGAATAAAATTATAGTTATCTGCCCTTTTAGTATATTCTTGTTACCAAGTAATAAGAAAAGGCTGAAAGGAATTGTAATTTTTTTCAGTCACCAGGTAGGTTGACATATACATTCATCTTCATGTGGAATCATTTTTTTAATTTATAGATTAATAATTAGGAGGGGAAAAATATAAATTGACATAATTTATTTGCTCTTTTTCTACATTGACATTTTTCACCTTAATGAGTATTTAATATGTAAATTTCTCTGCACACTTTTTAAAAACAGTGGAATGCTCAGACTCCTAAATAGTCACTTTGAAATTAGCAGCAATTATGACACAATTTCGCACATACTTCATCTGTGTTCGTTTCATTCTTATAATAAAGTTTGTCTTCTGAGATTGACTTGATTACAGTCCTGCTTAACAACTGCCCTATTAAGCAATTATTTGAAGCTACAACAGTGCTGAAAAAGTAAATTTATGACCAGTCCTCACACTTACAACTATCTAGCATCCTCATGCTCAGATGATCAAGATTAAATGCTTTGCAACCTTCAGGTGTTTAAGATCATTACAACATCCCATAATCCCATGTTTGCTGTTTGTATGTTTCAGAGCCAACTTCTGACAAGTTGAGTCAATGGAGAAGCCACCAGTAAAATTGCAAAATGTCATCATGTGATGACCATGAGTGATTATCTCAATGAAACAACAGAGGTGAGGTTCTAAGTACATTGTCTTGCTTAAGAACCATTCAATGATGGATCCCAATTGCGGTTAAGTGAGAACTACATATACACCAGTTCATTTGGCTCAATGCTCTGACAGAGGACCAAGCATGAGTGAAATGATTTATGGGATGATGGCTCAGTTTTTATTCCAAGGGAAAGCAGGATAAATTTGTCACTGAACTCCAAACTGTTTTGACCAATTCACTTTCTCTTATAATATTTAGAGTCCTTGTCAGATAAAACACAATGAGTTTAGGTGCCAAGGTTACTAAAATGTTGAAAATAGAAACACAAGCGCAAAGATTGACTGCAATAGATTACTTCTGATGTATAATAACATTTGCTCAGCTCTCCTTTTTAAGCTTAACCTCTGGTTAACGTGTACTTAGCTCTTGGCGCTCTCTCAATTTTTGCATTGTAAGTCAGGCTGAAGGGGAAGCAATTTGCAAAGAACTTTTACATTTTATAAAATTGACATTCTTATGTTTTGTGATCCAATTTTTAATGTGGAAACATGCATCATTTTGATATGAAAGAGCTGTTGTAGGTGTATCAGGTCTGTTTTTTCTCTCTCCCATCATGAGTCTTTTAACACTTGCTTTTCAGAGTCAAACCTCTCCTTCGAATAGCATAATATTCTATGAATAAACTCAGGGGGAAAAGAAGAAAAGAGGGGGAAGGAGAAATGTCATGGAAATAAAGGAAGGGAAAGGAAGGGAAGGGAAGGGAAAAAGGAAAGGGAAGGGGGAATGGAAAAGGAAAGGGAAGGAATTACAAACACCCCTCTTTTCCTGTGTGATCTTTTGGATATCCAACTTTGTTTTTCCAATTTGTTTTGAGTTACAAGCATTGTTTGGAAGGATGGAAAAGTAAACATGATAAGATTAATGATAAGAAAAAAAATAGCATTCTTCTCTCTGCTGTTGGGAATGGAACTTAAAGGAAACAGCCAGTTTCCTGAGAAAAAAGAAGGGCATGGAAGTGGATTTTGACAAAATAAAGGCTAGTTATGGTCTGACGCATTCCTGGTGATAATTTTAGAAATCAAAAGCAACACCAAAGGAAAATGGCGCAGACCAAATTGTAGAAGAGAATTACTTGGTTTCTAATTCTGGCCATCTTCAGATTGAATTTCAAAACTATCAGTTTTCATTCACCAATTATTAAAAAGATTACAGTGGTCCAGAAACTGGTCAATTTCAATAGAATCCCTACAAGATTGCAAAACAAATTTCAGCTAATACTTTTTTTTCCTGTGCTCATCATAACATCTTCCGACGAGAAGATGGGATGTTACTTAGAAGCCAAACATTCCATTTAGAGATCATCCTTAGTCTCAGGGCACTACACAACACTTGCCTAAAGACAAATCATAATGAAGCTATAAGATCCTTGCTCATATCAGGCAATTTATGTCAGGGAGTTCAAGTAATGCAGACAGTTAAATGTCTCCATGAACCAAGTTATAGATACACATAGACATGGAAAACCATCCCAAATTGTCCCTCTTCTCAACATTTAAAAGCCTTCTAAGGGAGAAATAAATTGAGTTCAGAAATGTTTTTCTTGTCAGGATACAGTTTCAGAAATGACCTAATGTTGCAATCTCAGCTGGATTGGGTGCCAAAATCTTGTTATATTGGTGACTCTTGCCTAGTGCTGTCATTTAAATGTTGTCATTAGTCTGTGATTGATGAGAATAGGTTCCCAATATATTTTCCTGTTTTCCATTTGTCATTTCTTTTTTTTTTTGTAATAGTTTCCCCCACGAAACAAAGAAAAATGTGCTGTGCTTAATGAATTATCCAATTATACAAACACCACATTATCTTGAATTAATTTTCACTAACTGATAAATGTAACCTCTTTGCCTCCCTAATTCTGGGTTAAATCTTCAGCAATGTAGCTGTAGATAATTTGAGCAAGTCTTGGTGTATCTGTTGCATCCAAAAAAAGTAGGCATATTGTGTATGGGCTGCACAAGTCTGGGAAATTGGTAAATAGTAGACAAGATGATTTTTATCTCTTTGGTGTGCCGTAGGGGTCATCCAAAATTGTATCCTAAACAGTGTACATCTACGAAACAAAAGGGAAGCAGTGGCTCAGTGACAAAGATGCTGAGCTTGTTGATCAAAAGGTCAGCAGTTCGGCAGTTCAAATCTCTAGGGCTTCGTAACGGATATAGCTCCCATTACTTGTCCCAGCTTCTGCTAACCTAGCAGTTCAAAAACATGTAAAAAATGCAAGTACAAAAATAGGAACCACCTTTGGTGGGAAGGTAACATCGCTCTGTGCACCTTCTGTGTTCAGTCATGCTGGCCACATGACCATGGAGATGTCTTCGGACAGCGCTGGCTCTTTGGCTTTGAAACGGAGATGAGCACTGCCCCGTAGAGTCGGGAACGACTTGTACATATGTGCAAAGGGAACCTTTACCAAACTGTTGACAGCCAGTTTGTTATAATGATTTAGGCACCCAGCTGAAAACCAGGGGGTTGTGAATTATAGTCCTGCTTTAGATGCAAAGCCATCTGGATGACTTTGGGCCAATTATTCAATCCTAGGAAGAAGACAAGGGCAAGCCTTTGTGGAAAATGTTGCCAGGAACAATGCAGTTGTCAAGAATCCAGACTGGCAAAAAGATACCAAAAACCAAATACTGCTGAATAAAGAACACCAAGTGCACATTCTCTGCAGTCTCACAACTGAATCAGTAATAAATGTACTTCATGTCCTTTTTGTATTATTAGATTTTTACAGTTGGTCGTGGTGTTACAATTATTAACAAGGTTTTCTAATATCTTCAATAAGAAAAATATTAAAAATATCAGACTTGTAAAGTAGTAAAATACTGCATGCTATATATGTTCTTCACTCCAGATAATCAAGTTCAAGTTGTCCTTGACTTACGACCACAATTGTGCCCAAAATTTATGTTAAGTGAAACATTTGTTAAGTGAGTTTTGCCCCATTTTACAACTTTTCTGCCACAGTTAAGTGAATAATTGAAATTGTTCAGTTAATAACATGGTTGTTAAGTGAATCTGGCTTCCCTATTGATTCTGCTTGTCAGAAGGTCATAAAAGCTGATCACATGTCCCCAGGACACTGCAACTGTCATAAATATGAGTCAGTTGCCAAGCATCCAAATTTGGATAATGTGACCCTGGGGATGCTGCAACAGTCATAAGTGTGAAAACGGTCAAAAGTCACTTTTTCAGTGCCATTGTAACTTTGAACAGTCACTAAATGAACTGTTGTAAGTCAAATGTCATCTTCCTCCATCTTTCCTGAGTCTTCACACCACCCAGTTTCGGGTCGATGATTGGGGCTCAGGACCCTGGACATCACAGTTCAGGGGAGCTGGTTGTGGTTTAAAAAGAGATTTGATTTAATGTCAGGGTTCCAAGTAACACCCTAATGAAAGAAGACTCCGAGGCTTGAAGTTCCTCAAAGTTCCATTTTCTTAGAGATGTCATATTGGCACATCTGGGAAAACCTGAATCTGAAAGTTTCCAGTTTTCCCAATCAAACAAAAATTTAAGTCCCTGCCCAGCACCCAGATGTCCATCACATGGTCCAATCAAGCACCATCCCAACTGAAGATGTTTCCTAGTCATGCCACTCCAGGTGCAGGGCAAGATGTCCTTGACTCTCTGAGAAAGGAATGTTATTTTGACTATATCTACCTCACTGCATATAATCTTCTCTCCCAGTTTCCCACAGCAATAAATGTGGCAGGCCTGAAGGCCCAATGCAAAAGTTGACTTTGAGGCCTGACATTGAGGACTACATGTAACAAAAAGTTTCGTGTGTGTGTGTGTGTGTGTGTGTGTGTGTGTACATTTGTGTGTTTGAGTGATATTGCTGGGGGTGTAAAGGGAAGCAAAATATTCATATAGTCTATGGAAAGTATTTGTCTCTTCTTAAAAATGCCAATGCAGCATTTTAGCTAAGAGAAAGGAAAAGACAGTCTTTTGGTTTTCAAAATAGGACTTCACCCCAGGTCATCAAAATGTTTCTGCAGAGGAGGTTTTGCAGTAATGTTTACCATTGGGAACGAAAACATTTTCTTCAGGTACATGGAAAAAGTTGTTTGAATCAGCTTGCTGTAAAGGTTAGGGAAGAACCTACTACAAGAAGCACAAGGCTGAACAGCTTATCTCTATATGTGAGAAACAGTGGGTACCCTGGTCAGCACCCCATTGCTTTCCAACAATAGCATTTCATTGAAGGCAACTAATTCTTGCCTTCAATGAAATGCTATTGCATCATTAAAAGGCACAGTTCAGGAGATTTTCCAAGGTGTCCTAACAAATGGTAATCCTAAGAGTGTTAGAGATAGTTTAAAAGGATGGTTTTCCCAGTTAAAATCACTGTCAAAAAACTGTTTATTTTCTTCTATGCCAATGAGCTAATCTTACCTTCTATTGCATCAATTGACCTGGGAACATTGCTATCTTGTTTAGTACTGCTCAAAATTATTTAAATAATAATCTTGAAAAAAAAAATAAAAGTTATGGACTTTGGCTAGAATCTTCCTAGAAATAAGTGAAGAGTGGACACTCACGGTTGAGTTGAGAGTGAACAAATGATAGATTGATATTTCAATCTCTTATTTATATCATAAGGCAGTTGTTTTGCCCAGCAACCTGTCCCAATAATTAAGACAGTTCAGGAGCTAAATGTACAATTCAAATGCTTGTACTCTGTTGATGTTTGCTTAATTGTCCCAAAACTGTATCTTCTTAAAATGAAGCTTGCAACTACTTTTGTTTATGGAATGAATCTAAGGGACTTTACTCCAACATTTGCTGTTGAATCATTTCAAAACCTTTTTTTTTTTTGTATCTCTTGGCAATTCCAAAAGACATTCCATAGTCTGTCTTCAAGCAGAGGTAGCCATTCAACTTATAAGACTATCTCTTACAACCTTTAAATATGGGGTGAAGCTCACATCCCATTCAGGTTTTAGACTATCAGCACTGTATCTGATAGAAGAAAACAAATCTTTCTATCTCTAGGAATCTTCCCACTAATTTACAGCATTCAGGGGACTTATCTGGAGATATGGATGCTCATCAGAAATTTTTGCTCACCATAACAATTTTATATTTATTTTATTTATTTATTTTATTGAACTTATTAGTCGCCCCCTCTCCCCACAGGGACTCGGTCCTTAAAAAAAAAAAAGGATAACGGATATTTTCATACAAATCAATCTAAGTACAATTGCAAGTTACAAAATTTGCCCTTGGCATGTAGTAAAAATATGCAGGGTGAAATGAAAGCATTATCTCACTATCTCTTCTCATTGAGCAGACTTAACAAAAACTCCAGATGCAACAAATGCCCCCTGCTTTATCTAAGGCCTGCTTGAAGAAAATTGTTGCCAGGATGGAAGTGTAGAATTCATAAAAACAATCATATTCTTCATTGTCCAACGTATGCTGCTGCCCATTCCAAATACTTAGATCATTTTTTAAAATGAAAGTACAATGTCCAGATCAACATAAGAATTAATTTTTTATTAAATACTCAGGAGACAGAGACAGTTTACAGCTTTTGCCTGTGAAGAAGCTCAGTTATACAAACATCTTCACTTCCTTTGCAAATCTAACTTCACTTGATTTAAATTTTAACTTGTTATACTACTGCCCCCCCCCATTTTATTAATGATTATATTAAACAAAACCTATACAACTAATGTAGACATTAATAAATAAAAAATACACTATTTTTAATATATATTTTTAACTCTTATAATTTTAATTTTCTCTAGCAATTATGTTTTGGGGTTTTTTATTATATAATTGATAAGTAGTTAATAACAGATGTTTGATATTCTATAATTGCAACAATTACATTAATAGGAATAAGAAAACTATATATAAGAAAATATTTTGGAATGAATTCAACAATTGCAAAAAAAGATTGGCTGTTACTGGAATGGTACCAAATTACTGGACAGAAATATTAGCCAACCTCTGGGAGAAAATAAAGGGGAATTATGAACTATCTGAGTTGGAGACAAACACATCTATTAGTTGAAGAGAAATATTTTTTGACTGCTCATATGGAAAACAGTACAAAAACAAGAGAAGTGCACATGTTAAAATATTAAAACTATATCAAAAGCAACATGGGAAAATAAACATTCTGAAGATATGCCCAAAGAAATGACATATATCACTATTTTTTTTAATTTAAATGTGAGAAGATTTTGACCAACAACGTTTAAGCTATATGTTTGAATTTAAAAAATCAAGGGACAATTGGGTGAAAGGAAAAAAAGATACCAAAAGGGATTATTAGGGTACTGAGCCTTTGACCATCATTGAAGATAAACATTAAACAAATCAGAAATATAAATTGAGTAGACATGTCCAAAACACTGCTAGAAATAATAATATCAGAATCTCTTACTCCCAATAAATGTTGCTCTGGTTATAACCAAGTATCTCTTTAATATATGGATAAGTGGTCATGGAAAAAAAGATAATTGGGGTCTTACATGGAAACCTAAACCTTCCATATGTGATCCTGTTGAAATGTACATTACCAGGAAGTTGTTTAATACTTTATTTATGTTATTTATTGGAATTTGACAAACAAAAATGAGAACAAGAATAAGAGAATAAAAATACAATGACAGGGACAATAGGCACGTTAGTGCACTTATGCCCCATCTACTGATCACTTAAGTATGAAGTAAGTCCTCAGAAGTCAATTTGTGACTGAAACTGTGAAAATTTGTAGCTGAGTGAACTGGATCAGCTAAGGCTGGAATGGCGAAACTAGGGCATGCACAGCCATTTGTCAGGGCACGTGAGGGGTTGCGCTGTCTGCTGGCCAGCGCGTATGTGCACCCTGGCAAGCTGAGTTCAGCCATTTTCAAAGCCATTTTTTGCCCTCCCCAGGCTCCAGAGGCTTTATAGGAGCCTGGTGAGGGTGAAAACAGCCTCCCCCTCCCCCGGAGGCCCTCTGGAGGTTTCAGGAGCTTCCCTGAAGCCTCAGAGGGCAAAAAACGACCCTACGATCAAACCGGAAGTCACTTCCGGCTTGCTTATAGGGCTGATTTTAGCCCTCCTGAAGCCTCCGGAGGGCAAAAAATGACCCTTCCAAGCAAACCGGAAGTCAAACCGTGACTTCCGGTTTGCTCATAGTGTCGTTTTTGCCCTCCGGAGACTTCAGGGAAGTCTGTCATGCATGCATGCATTATGGAGGGGTCGCACATTGCATTATGGTGCAGCATGCCCGCACATGACCCCCTGTGCTCCCCCCGCTTATGGCACGTGAGCCAAAAAAGGTTTGCCATCGCTGAGCTAAAATATTCCAGACTTTGACAACTCTATTACAGAAATCATATTTTTACAGTCAAGTTTAAAACGATTTACATTGAGTTTAAATACAGTCATATTTTAAGGGAAATCAGGAAGTAGCTGATGAAAAGGAGGAAGATTAAAACGTTTAAGAATATCTGGGTTCATTGCGAACCAAAATAATAGGAATAATAGTTCAATTAGAGTAGTGTTTTCAAACTTAGCAACTTTATGACATGTGCACTTCCACTCCTATAATTCTGGTTGGGGAATTCTGGGAGTTGAAGTCCACCCCACTAAAAGTTATCAAGCAAGGAAAACACCAAGTTAGAATGTACATTATAGGTGGCACTTTTCGAATGCATGTTTTTAAGAGAAACTATTTGGAGGCTGTAGACCTGAGACTTGGTATGGAAGATTGTTTTGCTTATTTAAACTTTTTCTCCAAAGGCTGAGAGATCTGTCCATTTTCAGAAAGGGAGAGCAAACCTCTTCTGTGTGGCTATGGAAAGTTGACAGTTCATATTTTCCTACTGTCAGCATTCTGACATGTGGGGCATTGATCTACAGGATCCAAAGCCCTCTTGTAATTCCAGCAGGTCTGTGAAATAGGGAGAACTGATGTGGCTTAGGTCCATCTGTAATAAAATCATCTCACAGTGGCAGTGTAAAGAGATGCTGTTAAGAATGCCCCTTCCTCTTGACAGAATCAGGGAAGAGAGAGAAACAAAACTCATACACACTGACACACTTGTCAGATGAGATTTGGAGTTAGAAACTGTGAGCCTGCCTGAGGCAGAAAATAAACCTGTCTATTCTCTCTCTCTCTCTCCCTCTCCCTCTCCCTCTCCCCCCCCTCTCTCTCTCTCTCTCACACACACACACACACACACGGCTATCTTTTAAAAATAGCCTGAAAATTGCACATAGAATTTTACTCGCACTCAGTGTTCTGTAGAACTATCCCTGGTTTCCAGAAATGTGCAAAATGTCTTCCAGGTTCAAAATGTTTGCAGAAGGAAACAATTGCCTTTTTTGTTCAAACTGAACACTTTCCTTCTTGATGAAAGCATCCCATGATTGTATTGGCAACTTCTGATAAGGTCAAAGCAGCTCCTTTGAACTCTGACCCTAACATTTCCAACTCAAAGCACTGTTCCTACTGCTATGCAGTTCTGTATGTCAAACCCTACTTTTTAGCTGCTTCCAGTCTATTTTCATTCCAATCTGAAGCCCTTGACCTTAAATGGCCCACATTTTAAATGTTAAGAGAATTTGATGGTCTGACTGCTCATAACATCTTAACTTAAAATAATTTACTTGTCTTTGGTTAGAGAAAGGATAAAAATAGTTCCAAGTTGGACTGGGGTGCCCATAGCCTAGAGCAAAAAAACA
Organism: Natrix helvetica; assembly: GCF_964273705.1. NCBI lineage: Eukaryota > Metazoa > Chordata > Lepidosauria > Squamata > Natricidae > Natrix > Natrix helvetica. The sequence continues at coordinate 71,008,715 of NC_138549.1, read as the reverse complement.
AAAAAAATCTCAAAATGATGGTCACGAGGGTGTGATCAAAGCTCTACTATTTTTAATATGCATCACATACAACACATATAAACATGGTGGAGCTTCAATCATACTGTCATTGTCACTGCATTAAATTGTTTGCTAGCTGAACTGAAAGAGTTATTGCGCAGGTCATAGGTCTTATCAGCAATGATTTACTGCGCATGCTTAACATGTTTATAATACATCACACATTCCAGAGACTTCTTCCCTTTTGATCTTTGTTCGTCTTCAAGAAGGCGGACAACATTTGTTCTTGCCAAAATGTAACAATTAGATTTGTTTTATTTCTATTTTCTTATTTTTGTATTAAAGCTTGTTTTTAATTAGAACATGTTCTCGGGTTTTTTTCATTTTCGCTTCTTGAGGATATGCTGTTTGGAAAAGCTGTCGATTCCAGACCTCATTAGTTCAGGGTGAAATTTTTCCCCTGACAGTCATATTGATTATTATGGAGGTTGGATGCAATTACTAATTTATTACTTCAACATTGGCTACTAAGTCATACCATGTGTATCACATTTGCCATCAGAGTAAGAGCAGAATGGGGCAACTCACCACAGCCACCCTACCACAAGACAACTCGTCCTGACCAACTCTGAACAATTCCACGTGAGATAAATCAACATGATATATGTTATCTGCCACTGTTCCTTTGACATTGTCAAAAAAACACTGTCAAAGTTTTTTTTTATAAAAATGGAAATAATGTCAAAGAAATAATCTTATCAACCCATAGATAACATTGGAGGATAGTATTTATCATGTTGAGTTATCCTGCATGGAATTGACCACAGTGAGTTGGTTGCGTCAAGATGGCTGGGGTGGATTGGCCACAGTGAGCTGTCCTAAACCCAAGTAGGAGAGGAGAAGAGAGGAAAAGTAATTCTTCCTACTCAGTCTTTTCAACTGTCCCTGCAGTGTTTGAATTTAAAATGCATCCTTAAGTATTTAATTTCTTAGAGAATTTAAAAGGAAAAACTGTGGAATGAGACACTTAATATAAATGAATGAGCACATTTAAAGTAAATCTGGAAAAGATTAATTCATTCACCCCAATCTTACTAGTGAGGCTCTGTTTTGTATTGAAGCTTGTAATTTTTTAAAAAGAAGAAATTATCTCTTTGTCACGTTAAACTTTGGGAAGGGATTTACTTACACTAGGACAGTGATGGCGAACCTATGGCATACATGCCAGAAGTGGCACGCAGAGCCATGTCTCTGGGCATGCCAGCCATCGCCTGTTGCTCTCTGGGTTCTGGCATGTACAGGCGCACCAGCCAACTGGTCTTCACGCACACGGAAGCACCGGAAACTGGAAGAGCAGCTCCCTGGCACACATGCGTGTTCTGGGAAGCTGGTCTTCATGCATGCATGCATGCATGCCAGAAACCAGGTGACCAGCACACATGCACATAACAGAACCCAGAAACTCAGCTTCCCGGTGCACACATGTGTGTGCTGCACTAGGATATTGGGACTATTTTATGCATTTGAAACACGGTTAGGTTATAGCTAAGAGCTAAGCTGTAAAATGTTGACTTTTATATATGTTAATTAATCTTATTATTTTAGAGCTCTGATTGTACTTTTTGCTGATAACTGATGGAGAAGACAGTATTAATTTGTTTGTGTATCTAGAAATGAGTTATTTATTTGTTATTTGATGATGTTATATTTGTTAATTAAGAGGAAGTGAAGAAATTAGGAAATTGTTTATATTTGTCATGGTGAGAGTGAAAAGTTGCTTTCTTGGGAGAAGTGTTTTTTTTTTCTTTTTTTTTTCTTTCTTGCACTTTTTGGTTCTTTTTTTAGTTTGCATTATTTTTTATTGTAATTACAACTTTTAATACATTATTACAAAAATATTGCTAGGATGACTAGAGCTTTCATTCAATAAGATCAATGAAAGAGTTACATTGCCTCTTTCTTCTTAAATTTGTACATTTGTCAAAATACATCTGACCATGGAGAGCTGATTTATTGGAATTGCAACAGTCAGACCCATCCTTTTTAAAGAGAGACCACTTTTCCAAACTATGAATTTCTAGTGAAAATACTGCTTTCAAGTTAATGACTGAACTATAAAGGAGTATACATTTTCTAGATTACTGTAACTTTTAATGAGAGCTTTCAACTTACATAAAAGCTTTATATTAAAATGTAACTTCTGATGCTGAATTGCTTTTTTTCTTCATAAAATACTTTATGAACTTTATGCCAACATGTGTCACTGAATGCAAATTTCAAAGGAAAGTAAGATGATAGGTATTTGTATGTCCAGAAAACAATAATGTATTAATTTCCATTTGTTCTTCAAATGGATTTATTGCTGAATGAAATTCTGCATAATTTAATAACAATGCTGATACTTGTTATTCAGGTACTGCGTTTTTGTTGCTGGACATACTATTTTATCATATGTAAAAAAACACATATGCTGAAACAGTTGCTCATACTGGTAGGTAATCATATATTCTATGAAACTAGTTTGAAAGTGAATGGATTTTTCCTCCATTTCTTCCATTAATTAATATTTATATATTTGGTTTATTCTGGAATTAATATGCCTGTTAAACTGCAGAAAAGAGATGCAGAAAAAATGGAATGGAAATAACTATTAAAATGATATAGTAATTTCATAGCTTGCTTGCTTATTTGTTTGTCTGTTAAATTTGAATCATACCGGTAATTAAGAGGCTTTATCTTCATTGCAACCATTTTGTGAGGTAGCTCAGGCTAGTTTCAGATAATTGATTACAGTTGAGATATGCACTATTGGTATATGCTCACACTGATCTCCTAGAATCGGGGTCTCCAACCTTGGCAACTTTAAGACTTGTGGACTTTAACTCCCAGAAGCTGGCTGAGGAACACTGGGAGTTGAAGTCCACAAGTTTTAAAGTTGTCAAGGTTGGAGACCCTTGTCCTAGAAGCAGATTTTGAGTTTCTCTTGTCTTTAAATTCCTTGGTAGAGAGACATGCTTGACTCAGCCAGAATTGGAAAATTCTAATGGGATTTGATGGGATCCGCATTCACCAAACATGTGCAAATTGGAATTTAACTATCCATTGATTGTGATATTTCTGTAATGTAATTTTGTTGCTCAAAACTTAGGAAAGGCAGCCATGAAAGTAAAGAGCTATGTCTGTCTATTTTTTCTCTACTGGCTCTTCTAACTTTAAAAGAAGTGATTTAAATTTTCCATCAAGTAGGGACTACTCTGCATGGTTCAGTGCATTTGGGATCTTTTGGATCTCATTGCCTATGTGTAATCTCACTAATCCTGCTCCCCTTTTCTTCTCCCAATATTAGAATTGCAACACAGAAAGAATATCAGGCTTTCTTCTGGAGGTTGTAGGAATGCTGCAAAAAGGTGGCTGAAAATGTCTGAAGGAAATAAAAATAGGTTTAGAAAGGGATATTTTGGAAGAAGATAAATGATAATTGACAGATAGACAGACAAGGTAGATAGATAGAAGTATTAGGCCTTTAGTCATCCTCTTTTCTACCCCTTTTCAAAGTTTTTAAAATCCTTTTTGTAATGTGATGACCAAAACTGGATGCAGAATTCCAGGTGTGGCCTTACTAAGGTTTTATAAAGCAATATTAATACTTCATGTGAATCTTTCCAAAGAAATTCTGGAGAAAATGGCAACCCACTAGTCATAGGACAGGGGTGTCAAACTCAAGGCCTGTGGCCAGATCCAGCCCATGGGGTGCTTAGATCTGGCCTATGGAACTACCCCAGAAACAGCAAAACACCAGCCCGCAGTGCCTCTGCCAGACAAAAATAGGTCGGGAGGGCCGTACAAGGCCATCACTGGCTGTTTTGGGCTGCAACAGCCTCCTGGGACCCTCTGCCAATGAAAACAGAAGTCTGTTTTTGCTGGCAGAGTTCTCAGGCCACCACAGGCACACCCAACACGAGTGGTGAGCTGGCCACGCCCAGCCTGGCCATGCCCATCCCCCCCCGAGATCAAACACAACCCTGTGTCCATCAATGAAATCAAGTTTGACACCCCTGTCATAGGGTAAATACTCCCTTCACATACTTTCTGGAAATATAAAAATAAATTGGAAGCACACTTATTTGTTTCTGCTTCTGATAATGCTCAAAGTGGTGACATGTTATTGGAATGCTGAGTATATATTTTGTTTCAGCCTCCTGTTTATTATAGGACCTGCTTAGTACTCTAAATCTCATTTTAGATTCCCACAGAGATGGTTCATTGACTTGTACTGCAGAGCTAAGCTTTTTTGTTCTTTGCCATCAATGCACTATGATGCCATTTACAAAGATTCATAAACTATAATGGTCCTGATTAGCTGCTTGCCTGAATAACTCGTGTAAATGCATCTCTCTTTCTCTCTCTCTCTCACACACACACAAACAAAAGATTCATCATAGTGTTGCTCTGATTTTTGTTTAGGAAAATTACTAAGAACTCCAAGATCTTGGTATTTCTTTGGCCTCAGTAAAAAAAAGAAAACTTCTCTACCTAAAAGGTTTAGGGTGATGCTGATGATTTGGCTATTGCCCTTAGTCTGAAAAGAGTCTAGACTGGTGATGACAACATTTCAAGTAAAAAAAGAATTATAATGAGAAAGAGGGAGAACAGACTGACCCCCCAAAATATAGTGCATCACTTAGTTTTGGAGATATATATCTATATACACACATACATGCATACATATATACGTATGTGCATACACACACACACACACACACACACACACACACACACTGGTCTTCTTGTATTCGGGTCTTTTCCTATGTAAGATTGAGATTGTCTTGGCAACGTTTTGGCGAGGTTTCACTTGCCATCTTCAGGCTAGTGTTTTCGGCTTAAAGCGTGGTCGGAGCTGCCCTCTTTGTACAAATCTTGGTGGGGTTGTGTGGAGTGCTGGCTTTGTTTCAGTAAATGGATTGATTGGCTGTGTGGTTGTATCATGATTGGTAGATTGGTGCTGATTGGTGCTGGCCGTGTGTCTGTTGTTGTTTTGTGTTGTAACGGCCTGGGTGGTTGGTGGGGCTCGTTTGTGGACTAGGGCTGGTTTCCAGATGTCTGATAGGTGGGAGGTATTGTCATGTTTATTTATATTGTGGAGGTGTTTCTCTATTTCAATAGCTTCCATAATTATTCTCTTGCTGAAGTGTTCAGTTTTGGAGATTAATTTGCTTCCTTCAAAATTAATTTCATGTCCTGTAGCTTTAAGGTGCTGGAAAAGGGAGGAAGTTTTTCCTTTTTTTTCTTACTGCATTCTTGTGTTCTGTGATGCATGCATTTATTCTCCTGTTCATTTGTCCTATGTATGTTGCAGGGCAGATTTTGCATAGTATTTCATAGACTCCTTGGTTTTCTAGCTGGATTTTGTCTTTGGGGTTTCTTAAGATGTTGGCTATTTTTTGGTCAGTGCTTAAGGCTGTCTTGATATTGTGTTTGTGGGGAATTTTGCTGATTTTATCTGTGGTGCCTTTGATGTAAGGGAGGAGGGCAATGCCGTTGTCCTGTTCTGTGTCTCGGTTTTTTGGGGGAGTCTCCCTTTGGATTAGGTTGGTAATTGTTTTTCTTTGGAATCCGTTGGAGATTAATACGTTTGTGAGAGTGTGTAATTCAGTTTTCAGGTGGTCTTTGTTGGCTAGGCGTTTGGTTCTGGAGATGAGGGTCTTGGCTACAGAGTTGATCTGTGCAGGTTGGTGATGGGATTGTGCGTTTAAGTAGTGGTTGGTGTGTTTTTTTTCCACAGATCAACTCTGTAGCCAAGACCAGAACAAAGCCAGCACTCCACACACAAACACCAAGATTTATAGAAAGACGGCAGCTCTGATCACACTTTAAGCCCAAAACCCAGCCTGAAGATGGACAATTTCCTCACACATCTCAACAGCCTACACCTCAAAATACAATTCATTATGGAAATAGAAGCAAACAACCAACTTCCCTTTCTGGATGTCCTAATCTACAAAAAACCCAATGGCTCCCTAGGACACACCATCTACCAGAATAAAACACACACCAACTGCTACTTAAACTACTTAATAATTATGGAAGCTATCAAAATAGAAAAACACCCCACAACATGAATAAACGTGATGATACCTCTGGCCTACCAGACATCTGGAAACCAGCCCTAGTCAACAAATGAGCCCCACCCACCACCCAGGCCGTTACAACACAAAACAACAATAGACACACAGCCAGCACCAATCAGCACCAATCTACCAATCATAATACAACCACACAACCAATCATTCCACTTACTGAAACAAAGCCAGCACTCCACACATCCCCACCAAGATTTATAGAAAGACGGCAGCCCCGATCACACTTTAAGCCCAAAACCCAGCCTGAAGTGGCGAGTGAGACCTCGTCGAAACGTTGCCAAGAGAATCTCAATCTTACACGGGTAAAGACCCGAATACAACAAGACCAGCATATATAAATTGTCTTTCAATTTATCTAATTATTTAAAATTATGAACCAACAACATATTAAGAAAAAAACATGAGATATTTGCAGAATGTTTTCTGATTTGTAGTTCTGAAAATGTGTTTAAGAGAAACATGTCTGGAATTTACAGAGCAGGAAGAGAAATACATTATAAAAATAGAGGCAGAAGTTGTTGTTGCTGTTATTTACTGGTCTTTGACTTAGAGTGCAGCCTTGGTGGTCTCCATCAGAATTTCATTCTGTGAATAATTTCATTCATCATCTGCATGATGATGACAATGATGATACTGATATCTTGTTAGGTTCTTAGAAAAGAATAGCCCCATGAAAGATAAGAATAGAAAAACCCAACAATGTTTCATTTTGATAATACTACTTTCAGGATTTGTTAAGAAGAAAACTTGTTTTTTACTACTTTTATGGGACAATGAGAAAATAGTTTTTCATTTGGGATACAGAAAAAAATGTTCTTTGTCTTTTAACAGAGACTGAAAACATTTGCTGAACACAAAGAAAATATACTGCTGGGAAGCAATTTCCTGGTGACAATTCTGTAAAATAGTCCCAAGAAAATTTTGAACTTTTTAGGCAAAAAAGCCACCCAAAACAAAACCATGAATTCTTTAAAAACTAAATAGAACATTGCATAGCCTGTCAGCTCCAGCCAGCTCAGAGGCCTGGAGCTGCCATTCAGGGGGAGAAGATGGGCCAGCTGCCATGATTCACTGTCCCACCTACACAAACTGGGTCACAAGGTGATGGGTGTGTGCACGCAGGGGTGCGGCTTATCTTAATTACCACTGTAGCTATAAAAGGTGGTGGAAAGCACAGGGTGGCAGCTCTGACAATTTATTCATTGCCTTAGTGCTTTGTTGGTCAGTTCGTGATGGAGGAAGAATACAAACTGCATTTCAAACCGTTTCTGTGTTTGGCTGGTTTCATTACCCCTTTGGAATTTGACAGTTTGTCAGAGCTCACACCATGGCTGAAGGTACAGTGCTTAGGTTGGAGGCTATGGGCTTGAATGAGTCCTACAGCCGTGTGCCTATACCTCGAGGAAGTTGACCGGGACCGAATGCAACTGGCCCATTTGGGAGAAGGAGGCATTTGTGGTCCGGTGGGCCCTGTTGATGTTATGGCATATACTAGAAGGGGGAGGGATACCCTTCAAGGTCTGGATGGACCACAATAATTTAGAGGCCCTCCAGACCCCATGAAGATTGTCACCAAAACAAGTTAGATGGGCCTTGTATTTTCGGTGATTCCACTTCCAATTAAAATATATACCAGGCGGCAAGAACTTCTTAGTGATGCCCTCTCCCACAAACCACAGTATCATAATAAAAGGGAGGATCTAGTACAGCCTATCATCCTGACCTCACAGCCTAGGTTTTTAGCCACTCAACAGGCCCCATCAGCACCAAACCTGTATGCCCAGGGGAACGACATCTCCAGAGCAATTAAAGCAGCACTCCCAATGGACCAGTGGTATCAGGAAAATCAAACTTTATTAACACAGTGAGAGGGCTTTGCCTAGAAGGGGTCGAAGGGGTTATATGTACCAAGTGTGGTATGGGTCGCCGTGCTGCAACGCTGCCATGATGTTCACTCAGCTGGACATTTTGGGTTCCTCAAGACTTTGCATTTAGTAAATCACCAGTTCTGTCCACATAAAGAGGGACATAGAGGATTATATAAGGGATTGTGTTGTTTGCACTACCATGAAGGGACAGCCTGGACGGCCTCCTGGAGTTTTACAGAAGGTGGCAGATCCAATTCGGCCATGGGAACAGATATCCATGTACTTCATCGTGGATTTACCAGACAGCGAAGGGAACAAGGTCATTTGGACAATAATAGACCTGTTCTCCAAGCAGGCTCATTTTGTAGCATGTACCAGCCTTCCATCTGTTAGGAAGCTGGCCAAACTGTTTATTACCCATGTCTATAGATTCCATGGCATCCCCAAAATGATAATTTCAGACAGCGGAGTGCAATTCACTGCCGGGTTCTGGCGTAGATTCGTGACAATGGTGGGGTCTTCACAAAGAGTTAGTACAGCCTTCCACTCTGTGACAAATGGGGCATCAGAGAGAGCAAACGTGATGGTGGAGCGCTACTTGAGATGGTATGTCCAGTATCAACAGACCGTTTGGGCTGAACTCCTCCCCTTTGCAGAAGTTGCATATAACAATGCAGTGCACAAAAGTACGGAGTTTACCCCATTCCATGTGGCCACAGGGCAGGAGTTCATCCCAATTCCGGAGTGTCCTCAAGTGCGTCCTGATTACATGACCTCGCAGGAATGGATAGTCCGGATGCAAAAAGTTTGGAAAGTGGTGAGGGATGCATTATGTCTCTCTTTTGCCACATCTAAAAAGAGTGCCGATAAAAGGCAGAAGGCACAAGGACCTTTCCATGTAGGCCAGAGGGTATACCTCTCCACTAAATATCTTAGTATGCCATTGTCATGTAAGAAACTCGGGCCCAAATTCATTGGGCCTTTCCCAATCGTGCGAGTTATTAACCCAGTCACAGTGCAGCTAAGACTCCCCCCTCTACTGGGGAAAACACATCCAGTCTTCCACTGCAGCCTGCTCCAATCAATCCAGACCTCTGATATCAGAGGAGACCCTCTCCGCCCGTTAGCTCCGGTTACTGTAGATGGGGAACAGCACTATATAGTGCAAGATATACTAGATTCCAGGTGGCACATATGGTTACAATATCTTATTTAATGGAAAGGTTATCCCCTGTCGGAGGCATCTTGGGTTCATAGCAAGGACTGTAGGACACCCCACCTGGTAGCAAGATTCCACCACAGACATCCTACAAAACCAGGGGAAAGGGATCCTTCAACTCCTAACTAACTGTAATTTGTAGCTCCCCAGATGCTGTCTCCGTGGTAGGAGGGCCGCATGTCAGCTCCGGCCAGCTCAGAGGCCTGGAGCTGACAACCAAGCGGAAGAAGACTGGGCCAGCTGCCAAGACTCACCATCCCACCTACACAAACTGAAGAAATTCATGCTAACAATCCATGATTAATTGCTGGGTGGTTTTGCTCTGGGTCACAAGGTGATGGGTGTGCGCACGCACGGGGTGCGGCTTATCTTAATTACCAATGTAGCTATAAAACACAGGGTGGCAGCTCTAACAATTTATTCATTGCCTTAGTGCTTTGTTGGTCAGTTCGTGCCAGAGGAAGAATACAAAGTGGTTTTCAAATCATTTCTATGTTTGGCTGGTTTCATTACCCCTTCGGAACCTGACACAGCCCTTTTGATTTAAAACTACCAACCTCCTTGTCCTCATTCTCCCCCTTACTTTATTCCCCTTATATCTCCAATTAAATTTCTAAATATAGTCTTTGCAGTGGCATCAGAGCATGGACAGGAATAAAATGACAAATATGAAATGTTTTCAGAACATTTTCTTCATCAGCTGCCACCACCTCCTCTTGATAAGTAGCTGGGCCACTTTCAGATTTATTTTCCTTCATTGTACACTGGGGGGGGGGAACCTACTCTGAATCAGAAATGTTAAATAACTTGCAGCTGTAAACATGCAAAGCAAAAGAGGAAACTTTGAAAATGATGCTAACCAATGCTGGATTATTCAATATAATTCTAGACAGAAAAAAGCAAAGGAAGAAGAAGAAGAACATCATCATCATCAACAACAACAGCAACAGCCACAAATCTTAAAACAAGGGGAAACCTTTTAATTTTTTCCCTTTTCAATAATTTCCACCTACTGACTATTACAAGTTGCTGGTGGGACTATTTTCTACCTGTCCATGAACTATTTAATTGATTTTTGTCCCTGAATGCTTTCCTCAAAATTCCCCTCTGCAGGTGTTCCTAACAGACTGGAGACTTTTGAAGGTGCAACTAGTTCATCAACCGCACCTTGTAATCGAACTGTTCTGGAGATAAGCTAGGCACTTGACTACCTTCAGGTACCTTACATGCCATAGCAGATGCATTTGTTTTCCTCTTTTCATCACGTAACCATCAGTGCTTGAAATATTTATCAAAATCTGAGAAAATCTGTTACAATCAGCTGTTGACCATATTAAGCAATTGACACGCAGCCATAATTAGAATCTGGTAGATCTTTGAGAAAATCAGTTTCAGCGTTTCTTTGTAAATATTGACATTGTTCCAGCAGGATTAAAAGAATGGAGGAGATAAGAAACATGTGGGCAGTCTGTTTAAGGTTTTGAAAAGTAGTGAGACCAATCTGGAAGAAGAAGAAGAAAGGGAGGGGGATTGAAGAAGTGGTACCATGTCACTGTAAGTAATATCACTAAAAGCTATGCATCCATTATGATTATGTTTGTTTTATTCATTGAGAAAGCCATGAAAGTTCTCAGACTCTCATCCAGGACAATACAACAAATAAGATAGACAAATTGTTCTACATTTGAAGTTGATTGAAATGATAGATTGATCTAGTGATGTAGGCACTCAGTAGAAAGCTGAAGCCCTGAGTTCAAGTTCTGTCTTTGTCATGAAAGCCAACTGGGCTACTTTGGCCAGCACATTCCTCTCAGCCCAAACTACCTCAGTAGGTTTTTGTGGGGAAAATAGGAAGAGGAAGATATGTTCTATATGCTCACTGCCTTGGGTTGTTTGGTAAAAATAATACATGTGGCATACAAACAAACAATTTCCCAATAAATATATTTACTTCCTTCAATTTCAATTTCAATTTATTAGCGCTTATAGGCCGCCCCCTCTCCCGAAAGGGACTCGGGGCGGTGTACAGTCCATGTCAAAGAACAAAATTAAAAACAGTTAAAATTACTACATGGGGAATATATATATACAAATATAAAATGGATGGATGGATAAGAGGAGGATAAAAGATGTGCAGGACTGTATTGCTAATAAATAATTAAAATAAACAGACATTAAGATCCCAATACCCAATAAAATTAAGACTATAGAATAATACCCTTAAAAACCAGTAAAATATAAATGCCAGGAGATAGGCGTTGAAATTATGCCAGGCCAGCCAGTCGAAACAGGTGAGTCTTTAGTTTCTGCCGGAAGGAGCGGAAGTCGGTGGTGGTTCTAATGTCGGGGGGGAGGTCATTCCAGAGGGTTGGGCCCATCACAGAGAAGGCCCTACCCCTTGGCGTCGCCCGCTGGCATTGCCTAGCGGACGGCACCAGGAGAAGCCCCTCTCTGTGAGAGCGAATTGGCCGCAGGGATGTATGTGGGAGGACGCAATCCCGCAGGTAACTGGGCCCTATGCCATGGAGCACTTTAAAGATGGTGGTCAAAACCTTGAAACGCACCCGAAAGACCCCAGGCAGCCAGTGCAGCTCACGTAGGAGCGGTGTCACATGGGAGTACCTGGTACTCCCCATGACCGCCCGCGCGGCTGCGTTCTGGACTAGCTGCAGTCTTCGGGCGCGTCCCAAGGGAAGCCCCATGTAGAGAGCGTTACAGTAGTCCAGGCGAGACGTCACCAGTGCATGAGTGACCGTGCGTAGGGCATCCCGGTCCAGGAGGGGGCGCAATTGGCTCACCAGGCGAACCTGGTGGAACGCCCCCCTTGCCACGGCTGCCACATGATCATCCATTGACAGCCGGGCATCTAGGAAGATGCCCAAATTGTGCACCCGTTCCACAGGGGGCAGCTGCTCGCCCCCTATGGCCAGCGTTGGAATTAGCTGACTGAACCGAGGTGCCGGTAGCCACAGCCACTCAGTCTTGGAGGGGTTGAGTTTGATTCTGTTGTCCCCCATCCAGACCCCGACGGCTTCCAAACACCGGGACATCACTTCGACAGCCTCACTGGGGTGGTTTGGGGTTGAAACGTACAGCTGAGTATCATCAGCGTAGAGGTGGTACTCAACCCCAAAACCACGGATGATCTCACCCAGCGGCTTCACATATGTGTTGAACAGGAGAGGCGAGAGGACCGACCCCTGTGGCACCCGACAGGTGAGTGACCTCAGGGTCGACCTCTGCCCCCCCCGTCAACACACATTGCGACCGGTCGGAGAGGTAGGAGCCGAACCACCGTAAAACGGTGCCTCCGACTCCCATCCCCTCCAGCCGGCGCAATAGAATACCATGGTTGATGGTATCAAAAGCCGCTGAGAGATCTAATAGGACCAGGATAGAGGAGCAACCTCTATCTCTGGCCCTCCAGAGATCATCGACCAGTGCGACCAAGGCTGTCTCTGTGCTGTGTCCGGGTCGGAAGCCGGACTGGCGTGGGTCTAGATATTCGGATTCGTCAAGGTGTCGCGGAAATTGCTGCACCACCACATTCTCAACAACCTTGGCTAAAAAAGGAAGGTTGGAGACTGGACGATAATTAGCCAGCTCCATTGGGTCCAGTGAAGGCCTCTTGAGTAAGGGCCTCACCACCGCCTCTTTCAAGGCAGTTGGTAAGGATCCCTCACCCAATGAAGCGTTCACCAGGCCCAGAAGCCAGCCTCGTGTCACCTCCCAGGATGCCAGTACCAGCCAGGAGGGACACGGGTCCATTAAACATGTGGTGGGCCGCAGCCGTCCACGCAACCTGTCCAAATCCTCAGGGGCAACAGAGTCAAACTCCTCCCAGAGTGGTCTTACAAGACTCACTGTTGACGGCTCGTCCGGGCCACTGGAGGGGGCCCATCCACTCCGGATCTGAGCGACTTTGTCCTGCAGATATTCTCCAAACTCCTCTGCTCTACCCTGCAAGGGCGCCACCCGCGCCCCCTGTGATAGGAGAGCGCGGGTCACCCTAAACAGGGCGGCAGGGCGGTTATCCGTGGACGCAATAAGAGCGGCACAGTGTCTACATTTGGCCGCTCTCAATGCCACAAGGTAGGTCCGTAAATAGGATCTTACCTGTGTTCGATCAGACTCGGAGCGTGAGGACCTCCACCTGCTCTCTAGACGTCTCCTATGGCGCTTCATCGCCCTCAGCTCCTCGGTGTACCAAGGGGCTCGGGCGGATCGCTGCCGCAGGAGAGGTCGCGAAGGCGCAACCCGGTCCAAGGCCCCAGCCACCGCCATATTCCAGGCGGCCACTAGGTCCTCCGACCAAGCGCGGGTCAGGGCTACAGGTAGCGGCCCAAGCTCCGTCTGGAACCTCTCCGGTTCCATCAGGTGCTTGGGGCGGTACCAGCTTGGACGAGCTGGCTCCGCCTCCTCGCGGTGAGGGGTAGCGACAGGGAAGTCGAGCCGGAGACATGAGTGATCTGACCATGACAGGGGAGTGATAACTAGGTCCCCTATTCCCAGATCACTCGTCCACTGTTCAGATACAAAAACAAGGTCCAGTGTGTGACCACCCTCGTGTGTGGGGCCCTGAATTAGTTGGGTCAGGCCCATGGCTGTCATGGAAGCCATGAACTCCCAAGCCACCTCAGATGCTGCTCTCGTCGACGGCAGGTTGAAGTCCCCCATGACCATAAGCCTGGGGATCTCAACCGCCGTCTCTGAGATCAGCTCGAGGAGCTCGGGCAGGGCCGCTGATGTATAGCGAGGAGCCAAGTATACAATCAGCAGGCCCAACTGCCTCCCTGGGCCCCATTTAACACCTAGGGACTCACAACCGGGTATCTGAGGGACAGTGAACTCTCTCGGTTCTAGACTCTCCCGAATAACTACCGCCATCCCGCCACCCTTACCCAGGGCCCGGGGCTGATGGAATGCACGGAAACCCGGTGGGCACATTTCCACGAGGGGTAAGCCACCCTCGTGGCCCAACCAGGTCTCCGTTATCCCTGCAAGGTCCAGCTCCCCCTCGGAGATCAACTCACTAATGAGGGGGGCCTTGTTGGTTACGGACCTTGCATTGCACAGCATCAGCCGCATGCCCTGACCCTGTAGTTCCTGACCACCCAGTCTGCGGGGGTTGGTACAAACGACTGGGTGTAGCCAACAGCCACGGTCTCCCAACCGACCTCGTGATTTTCTCCTGTCCTCGCATCCCCCCCTCCCCACGACCGATGTAATAAAACAACCCTCTACTGGAATAGCTTGTTCCCACTCCTCCCCCACCCCGCTCACTCCCCTCCTTGACTCACCTGTTCGACTGGTGCTGTCTTCTCTCCCGGCCTGGTTAACCCCCCCCTCCCTGGAACCCCCTAAGAACAGTGTAAAACATTTCGATAAAAAGCCCCTCAGCTTCCGTTTCTTCCACCTCTCGGGGTTCGCAAACCCGTCATCAAGGCAGGCCCTTGAAAGCGCCAAGGGCCATACCTGCGAGAGAGGGGCCTCTCGCAGGCGGAGCAGGTCTAGCCTTGAGTAGATTGGTAAAATATTAAAACCCAATTGGGTAAGGTGCAGATGGTAATAGTTAATAGTTAATAGCTGGAGGCGAAGATGTTAAAGATGTTAAAGGGGAGCTGGGGGGGAGAATGTTCCCAATATTTCCAGAACGTGAAGGTGAAGCAGGTGGAGATATCATAAAAAATGCGGGACAATCAAGGTGGTTGAAAGTAGATGTAATTACAGACGTGGGTTCTTTAGTAAATGGGGGGTGGCCTTCTAAGCCCAGCTGTTCTTAGTCTTAGTCTGGTCTGGGCAGTCTGGTTCCAGGCCATCCCCAACCATTATTTAGGTCTTCTTCTTCTCTACTGGTTCCCAACATCCTCACCTTGACCCCACTATCCGGCGTCTCAGTTCTCAGTTCTCTTAACATTCGCAGCAGTTTGGGGAAACGCTTCCAAAAAATTATCCAGACACCAGAGCAAATTCCTGGGAGCCTGGGAGCAGCCAGGATACGGCCAGCTGTTATGAGGGAGTCCCTGGCTGCGGTTCCACACACCCAACACCGCAGCCATCTCCCAATGCCGTTCCCTGCTGCCCCCCCATTCTGCTCACCACTCAGTGTCTTCAGTGTTCTCTGGTGTCCTTTGGTGTCCTTTGGTGTTATAAGGTGTTGTAAGGCGGCTTCCAGAGCTTCCATTGCTTCCCCGTCCTCTCTGGTGCCGCTGGCTTGCCTTTTCCCCTTTCCTCTTTCAAACTTCTTTCAAACTTTGCGCCGCGCTGCGCGGTAGCGACGCGCCGCCGCCGCCATTGCCTCACAGCTTCCTTTCTCGGCTTCTCAGCTCCGCTCCGCTCCTTTTGCCTCCAAGCTTCTCCAACCACCCCTGGTGGGCTAAAACAAGCCCCAAACACTACAGGGTGGTCGGGCTATTCGAATCTCAGCCCCCCAAATGCCATGGGGGCTAGCGGCAACCTCCTACCCCTGTTGGGCGCTCCACGGTAAACTAGGAGCTCAGACAGGCGACCACCATCGCCGGAAGCTCCTCCTCCTCCTGTAACTTCAAAAACCTACTGTCTGATGTTATTGGATTCTTACTATCTAATAAACTATGTTGAAATAATACATTGCTCATGGCATTTTTATATTATTTAGTTAAGATATATAACACCAATATAAATAAAGGCATCTCTAAATATTAAATCATAAGAATTGACTGATCTAGCGGTTAAGGCATCAGGTTAGAAAGTGGGCGACTGTGAATTCTAGTCCCACCTGAGGCACAAAACCTACTGGGTGAAATTATCTAATACTCCTGCCTCCTATTTTCCCCACAACAATAAACCTGTGAGGTGGGTTGAACTGAGAGGCCCAGAATCACCCAGCTGGCTTTCGTGCCTACACATACAGGCAGATAGAGATGCACATATAAATACACAGACACACACAGACACACAGACACACACACACACAGAGCGAGAGAGAGGAGAGAAGAGAGAGCAAGACATCCCTATCTCTTAAATCCATGCTGTTTCTATGACATTAAAACTAAATATAGTACATTGATAGTATAGCATCAAAATAATGTATCACACTGGGAAGTCAGGCAATGATTAGATGCATTCAGCTGTTTTTATCTTCTGCCCTGCCATTCTTCGAATTCATTAAATGAAAAGCAGAAGCGCTGCATTTAGGAAACAAGATATATGCGTACACAACCCAGATGCTGCATGTTTATTGTGAAGAATAATGTTGTGGTTTGATTGGATATCAATGTTCAGCTTTGTTATACTACAGATGATAGGAAAAGACTTACTAGTTTGTTATCTATCCCCTTTATGCATCAGTTCATTCCAGAATGTGATAATCACCACTTCCTTGGAAAGAAGAAGTTTTCTGCTTACATTCCTCTGGAATTTGAGGAAAAACACTTCAGCAAATTAGACCGTGAGGATCAAAATGCAATAAATAATATTCAGAGCAGGAGTGAAGTCTTCTTATTTACAGCATTTGGATCAGTGGTGTGATTCAAATATTTTTTACTACCGGTTCTGTGGGCATGGCTTGGTGTACATGGCAGGGGAAAGTTACTGCAAAATCCCCATTTCTTCCCGATCAGCTGGGACTCGGGAGGCAGAGAAAAGATGGTGGCAGGGCCAGTCAGAGGTGGTATTTACCGGTTCTTCAAACTATTCAAAATTTCCGCTATTGGTTCTCCAGAACTGGTCAGAACCTGCTGAATACCACCTCTGATTTGGAGGGTTATATTTAAAAGCAGCCATATTATTTCTGAAAGAATGTCACAGGTCTTTCTGAAATGGCGTCTGATAAATGCCTTCAAACATTTTTTAAAAAAAATTCTCCTGTCTCTAAAAAAAATAGCACAGGCTTCCATCTGCTGAAGTGTTTTGGTGGATCTCTCTGCAAAGCATTTCTACTTTTTATTTTTATAATAAAATTGTATTGGGTTTTCAACATTTATAGGGAAAAGGGTAAATGGACAGGTCTACAAATTTTGGCAGTTGCAAAATGTGAAAGGCGCCCCTCCCTCCATACCCATAGTATACATTTATTTATAATGCATTGGTATATAATTGATTACAATCAGCATATTAGTTCTATTACTAAATTCAATCAGATTAGACATTACAGTATAAAATCCAAGTATAATTCCATTATCACTTTCGGTCAATTTATAATAATATGATTTTCTTGTTTATTTTTCTGATCTGAGTCTTCTTGCTATTGCCCCATCTCCCTCCACTGGCAGAGCTCTGGCCCCTCCCGTGTCCTGCGTGTCCATTGTAGTGTCTGGTGTTTTCTCTAGGAGTGTTTTATTTTTTTCCCTAAAGGCCTGCGCCTCTATGGGTGAATTGATTCTGATTCTTGTCTCCTCCCAGAATATCAGCATACCTTCAGGCATCAACCATCTAAACCACACCCCTTTCTGGTATAATTTATTCGCTAATTGCGAATAATTCTTCCTTTTTTCTCTAATCTTCTTAGGGATCTGCTTCAGAATGGTTATCTCCATATCGTGATATGTCAATGCTTGCCCCCTTTGTACACCCAGAATTTCATCTCTTGTGCTTTTTCTAAGAAATTTAATATGAACCTCCCTGGGTACATTGTGTGTTCTAGCATAAGCTGAGTTCACTCTATAAACCACGTCTATATCCCACCCCATCTGTTGTTTTTCTTTGTGTGTGTAGTCAGCCAGGATGTTTGTCATGATGTCCCTTATGTTTTCCCCATCTTCTTCTATAACATTTTGAAATCTAAGATAATAGGACATTCTCTCAAATTCTAATTTCATCTGTTGGATATCAAGATCTTTGTTCCCTTTCTGCACAGCTTCTACCACCCCCTTCACCTCCTCCACCCCCCCCCCTTCCACAAGATTCAGTCTTTGTGAGTTCTTATAAATTTGGGCTTGGTTTTCTTTAATTTCATCTTTCATTTCCCTTAGCTGTTTCTTGATTTCCTCCTGGCCCTGTAAAATTTGTTGAAGCATTTGTTGAAAGTCCATCTCAGTAGTCTTGGGTTGCATCAGTTCTGTTATCTTTGACTGTGTGGCTGGACTGGATGTTGCAGATGTTGGAGCAGACGTGGCAAAGCCAGGTTTTCCAGGAGGTGGTCTTTTGGATGCCATCCTTTATAACGTTAGAAGTTCAGTCCATATATAAGATAAACAGTTAGAAAAGAAGGGTAGCCAGGTGAGTTCCGGGAGCAGAAGAACCAGGCAGAAGAGAATCTCTCTAATAAGTCTGGCAATAGATAAAAAGTTTCCCCTAGAAAGTTCAAAAAATACCAATCCACAAGAGTTTCCTCTGGGAGACATGGAGACAAAGACCAGAAGCCTGAATTTTAAAGGCGGAGTCAGGTTTCACAGTTCATAAAGACAACGGAAGTGTGCCATCTTGCCCTGCCAGTTTTGGGCACAGAGGCATAACAAAGTTTTTTTAAAAAGTTCCAAAAGTCCTCAAATCACAGTAATATATAAAATTAAATTGAAAAGAAAATCATCTCAACCTGGGTGAGGCTTCATTCGTTGGCTCTCCCCCCTCCTCCTCCCCCAAGGGCTGAGAGCAAAATTGTTCCTCGCCGCTTGTCCAAGGGGGGAGGGAAACCCCCCTCCCTCCACCCGCGCCTCCAACTTGCTCCGAAAGTTGTTTTAAAGAAAGCTGAATAATCCTTCGTGCAGAATAGGGAGTGAAGAGAGAAGCAACCTCACCGCACCGCAGCTGCATCCTTCTATTGTTGCATTCTCCAGTCGGCTTTAGCAAGGCGCGAGGCGCAGAAACGCGAAGCGCCCTCCGATCTTGCTCCCCGGTGCCTTGGGCACGCGAGAGACCTCCCGCCGGCCGCCGCCGCTGCAGGAGTCCTCCGCGATGCCGCCCCTCCGGCAGGACCCCTCTGCGGGGTGTCCTGTGCCCCCCAAGGAGTGGGGAAGCCCACCGGGGAGCCGGAGCGGGCAAAAAGCTGCCCGTCACCGCCGCCGCCGGAACCGGAACTCCAAAGCATTTCTACTTTTTTTTTTTTTTCCAAAAAGTTTTATTGGTTTTTAAAAACATTTATAAGGAAAAGGGTAAGTGGAATGGTATACAAATTTTGGCAGTTGCAAGTATGGCGGACGCCCCCTCCCTCCAAACTCATAAGGTACATCTATGTATAAAACATTAATACAAAATCGTATAAAATCAGCATATCACTTCTATAAAGATATTTCAATCAGCTTATATATTATAATATATAGTCTAGATATAATTTCATTATTACTTTCGGTCTGTTTATAACAATGTGATTTTCTTACTCATTTTTGTGATCTGAGCTTTCTTAATGTTGCCCTTTCTGCCCCCGCTGGCAGAGCTCCGGCCCCTCCCGTGTCCTGTGTGACCATTGAAAAATCTTCTGTTTTTTCTAGGATCGCTTTATTTTTTTCCATAAAGGCCTGAGCCTCTATGGGTGTATTGATTCTAATTCTTGTCTCCTCCCAGAATATCAGCATCCCTTCAGGCATCAACCATCTAAACCACACCCCTTTCTAGTATAATTTATTCGCCAATTGCGAATAATTTTTCCTTTTCTCCCTAATTTTTTTTGGGATCTGTTTCAAGATGGTTATCTCCCTGTCATGATATGTCAATGCTTGCCCCCTTTGTACCCCCAGAATTATGTCTCTTGTGCTTTTCCTAAGAAATTTGATATGGACCTCCCTGGGCACATTGTGTGTTCTGGCATATGCTGAGTTCACTCTATAGACCAGGTCTATCTCCCATTCCATCTGTTGTTTATCTTTGTGTATGTATTCAGCTAATATATTAGTCATGATGTCCCTTATATTTTCCCCATCTGCTTCTATAACATTTTGAAATCTAAGATAAAAGGACATTCTCTCAAACTCTGTTTTCATTTGTTGGATATCAAGTTCTTTGTTACCTTTCTGCAAAACTTCTACCCCTCCCCTCGCCTCCGCCACCCCACCCTCCACGAGGTCCAGTCTCTGTGAGTTCTTATAAATTTGGGCTTGATTCTCTTTGATTTCTTCCTTCATTTCCTTTAATTGTTTCTTAATTTCTTCCTGGCCTTGTATGAGTTGCTGAAGCATTTGTTGCAAATCCACCTCTGTACTCTTGGGTTGCATCAGTTCTGTAATCTTTAACTGTGTGGCAGGACTGGATGTTGCAGATGTCGGTGCAGAGGTAGCAAAACCAGGTTTTCCAGGTGGTGGTCTTTTTGGAGACATAGTTTATAAAACAGAGAGATCAGTCAGTGTAGAGACTGGACAGCTGAAGAAGTAGAGCAGGCAGATGAGTTCAGGAGGCAGAAGATCCAAGCAGCTGGGAGTTTCTTTAGTCAGTCTAGCAATAGAGAAAAATTTTCTCTCCAGAGGGTTCAGAAAATAGCAATCCACAAGAGATTCTTCTGGGTGGCACGGAGACAAAGACCGGAAGCCTGAGTTTTAAAGGTGGAGTCAGGTTTCAGAGTTCATGAAGACAACGGAAGTGTCAAAGCCTGCCAGCTTTGGGCTCAGAGGCATAGCAAACTTTTAAAAGTTCAGAAAATTCTCAGTTCACCCATAAATTCTGGAACTAAGTCCAATGAAAGTCACTTTTACAGGGCTGAGGCAACATTAGTTGGCTCTCCCCCCTCCTCCTTCCCCTGGGGGTGAGAGCAGAATCTTTTCAAGCCGCTTGTCCAAGGGGGGGGAAATCCCCCTCCCTCTAGCCGCACCTCCAGCAAGAATCCGAAAGTTAAACTTTTTTAAAAAGCTGAAAAGTCCATCAGTTCAAAAGAAAGGGAATGAAGAAAGGAAGCCTCTCACCATACCGCCGCTGCTTCATTCAAAAGTGCGTTCTCTGATCAGCATGGAGCGAGACGCTTGCGCGCCCTCCAAAACTGCTCCCCGATGCCTAGAACGAGGCGGAGAAGCCCCCGCCAGCCACCGCCGATGCCAGGACCCTCCGCGAGCCGCTCCCTCAGCAGGACGCCTAAGCCCGACGTCCTGTGCCCCCCCCCAAGTGGGGGAAGCCCACCGGGAGAGCGGGAGCAGGCAAAGGTTTGCCTGTCGCCGTAGCCGCCGGAACCGGAAGTCCAAAGCATTTCTACTTTTAATGGCTCAGGTTCTGTTCTTTGGTAATATTTTGTATGAATATCTCTCTGCAGAAATGGTTTAGAATTATGTCCACCAGGAATGTTCTTCCTATGGAGAACATTTCAGAAGTCTGATATCACAACTGAAAACTAAGTGTGGGATATGGAGTTTGAATACTGACACTGGTCATAATACATCAGAGAAAATAGCCAGAAGATGGTTCATTTGGGGTTTTAAAGTTAAACAGAGCTTTAAATCTGAAAATACACAAATGCAGATTAAATGATGCTGCATAACCTTAAGTAATCCACTCCCATCTGAAAGCCACACAGAAACTACCCTTGTGGGTTCTAAGCTTGGCAGATATAGACATCTTTTTTCCTTTGTCACCAACCATTTAATTCTCCTCAGATGACAATTGTATCTCTTGATTTTATGAGTGATCCATATTTTGATTTTATGAGTTATCATTTCTGATTTTATCTCTCTTTTGCCTCTTTACCTTTATCCATCTCTTTCGTATAAACATACAAACAAACATTTCATTTTTCCTTCTTTAAAAACAGCATACATTTGTCTCCAGGGACGTGCGGTCAGGGGAGGCAGGGGAGGCAGAGCCTCACCGCTCTCATCATGAAAAGGAAAAAAAGGGGGGGAGAGAAAAAGCACACATGGTCCCATTCCCCGCCTTTCTGAGTCAACATGAAGGGGACCGAGGAGCGCGCTCCGCTGGCTTGTGCTCGGCAGTTCCCTTCATGTTGACTCAGGAAGGCGGGGAATGGGACCACGTGTGCAGGAGGCTGAGGCCTCACCAACCATAACCCTCACCACAGGTCACTGTTTGTCTCTATACCTAGACATAAATCCATGGGACAATCATTAAGCTGAAGGGTTCACATTTTAGCTCCTTAAGAATCTGGGACAAAATTGTCCTTTATTTATTGTACAAATGTAAAGATTGAGAAAACGTCCCATATCTATCTTGCTTGGGCTCCGTATGCTAGTCAGATTCTTTCCCTGTACATGAATACATTCTTTTTCATATTTCTGATTATCAGTGAATGACAGATTGAATATCCTTTAACATTAAGGTGCACATAGATAGATTGGCTTAGCATTTCTTCTTGTCTGCCTCAAATTCACCTGAATGTGAATTAAATAACTATTTAGTTTTATCACTCATCCCATGCATTTTTTTTTTCTTTTTATGTGATTGTATGTGTAGGGGGAAAGGAGGGTTAGGGAAAGCATTTTCTATTGCAAATGGGAGAAATTATTCAGAAAACAATAATAATAGCAATAGCACTTAGACTTATATAGAACCCCATAGGGTTTTAGAGCCTTCTCTAAATGGTTTAAAGAGTCAGCATATTGCTTCCAGTGACCTGGTTCCTTATTTTACCGAATTTGGAAGATTGAAAGCTGTGCTAAGCTTGAGCTGGCCAGGATCAAACTCCTGGCAGTGAGCAGAATCATCCTGCAATACTGCATTCTAACCACTGCACCACCCTGGCTCATCAATAAAATAATATTGATGATCCAAAGAAACAACTTGATCATCCTTCACTGTGTGAACTTGGTCTGGCTCTTCAAGTTTTCTGCTTTAAGAGTGAGGGAGAAAGTACTGTTAGATTAAAGTGAGTTACACGTCTTCTGGGAGAAATTGCTGGGATTCCATCTATGGAAACTAAGGACCAAATCCACCATATTACAGACATTAGTGTACGTGTTCATCCAAGAATTTCAGTATTTTTAACATGGTGGTCAAAAGTTTCTTATGAATTCATTTATAGAGTAAGTAGCCATGCCTGCCTTCTCTCTCTCTCTCTCTCTCTCTCTCTCTCTCTCTCTCTCTCTCTCTCTCTCTCTCTCTCTCTCTCTCTCTCTCTCTCTCTCTCTCTCTCCCTCCCTCTCTCCCTCTCCCCCCCCCCCCCTCTCTCTCTCTCTCTCTCTCTCTCTCTCTCTCTCTCTCTGATTTTAAACCCATGCTGAGACATTGCAATATTGCTCACTGCAAGAAACTATTTTCAAAGGCAATTGCCTCAAAGGCAATTCATTTTTATGTTTAGTTTTGCCCAACATATCAACAATAGTTGTTTATATTCTTAAAATGCCTTTTAAAGAAATTGATTTCAATATCTTACCAGCAAATCCTGCTTTAAGATTTAATTTGTTCATTTATGCAGCAAGACAACATTTACATCTTATTTGTGGCAGCTTGGATGTCAGTTAGGTGTACCACAGCTGTAGCTCCATCAGCTAAATGCCTGGGCATGGAGGCATGCATCTTTTATTCATTTCATTCCTCACTAATGTTTTAATTATGTCATTTTACTTAAAGTTTTATCACCAGCAACAGATATCACTTTAGCCTGAAGCACTGTTAGGAAATTTTACATCTATGATAAATCAAGTTCCTATAAATACCTCTTTTTTCCTTTGCAAAATCAACAGAATGTAATAAACAAAAATGTAACAAACATAAAAGCTCATACAATGCAATTATTTCTTCTGCAATATGCTTGACATACATGTACAGTGTATTTAGCAGAGCACACTTCAAAAATAATTCCAAAGTAATGTTTTAGAGTTCCTGAATCATGAACATATACAAGGCAATGTATATTGCATTGCATATATTGTATATATTTCATTGTATATATACCCATGCACCTGTGCACACACATGCAGATACATAAAATATTTAAATTTAAGCTCCTATCAGAATTCTATTTTTAGAATTTCAAAAGGACAGTGGGACTACAAACTCAAATCATCACTATTGTTTTGTATATAACATAGGAACCCTAGTGATGCAGTGGTTAGATGCAGTATTGCAGGCAAACTGTACCCAGAGTCTGGGGAGGTTGATTTAGCCTTCCATCCTTCCAAGATCAGTAAAATGATTTATCCCAGAATGATTTACCCCAGATTCTTGGGGTAAATATGCTGACATTGTAAACCACCCAGAAAATGTGGTAAAGCACAATGTAGTGGTATATACTGCAAGCCTAAGTGCTATTGCTATTACTATATACACTTCAGAAGAGAGTTCCATTTCCTTTTCCTTTTTCATATGGTACTTAATTTGCTTTAACCATTTAACATTTCCTTGCTTTTTTATTGCTGTCTTTGTTCAAGTTCATTACAGTCATTGACCAAAGTTATACGCAAATCTAAAATTATAAGACACCAAGAAACTTGGAAGAATGAAAGGAAAAAGTAAAATAGCTACATAAAGTGAATATAAAGTTTGGATGTGGTGCTTAAAATACAAATAAAATAAAATAAAAGAATATTTAAGGAAATAATATAATATAGTGCTATTATATTATATGGTATTATTACTTGGTTGTTAAGAGCTGAATTAAGATTCCCAAAATAAAGGTTTATAAATCAGGGGATCCAAAGTGACAGCAAGCTTCCTTCTTTTAAGTCAATGTTTAGAACAAAATTTAATAGTTAAAATTTGAAAGGAATTGCTTTCCACTTGACGTGCAGACTATCATTAATGGTGGCAGCAATTAAAAATAGATGAACATAAAGTTAAAAATAAAAGAGGAATTTTCAGTGAGTTTACCATGCCCAGAACTCTTAATTATCTGTTTATGGATTTTAATTGCTGCTAGGCAAAATTTATGCGTTGCAAACGGTTCCTTATCCAAGAAGACAAAACCACAAAGAAAACTTTCATTATGATCTATAAAACACGTTCATGAAAGTTTACTGACTGCACAAGTTGTAGGGACGGTGTAAAAGCATATATGTGATGGTCTCCATAGTGATTGCCTTGCATGGACAGGTATCCTACACATTGAGACTAAAGTAAATCTCCCAATTAAGAACTGTTGGAGTGAGAATATCAAACAAGGTCTGAGAACCTGAGTACAGGAGAAGCTAAAATAGTGAAGGAACTCTTTCAGCTCTGCCTCAGATGTTTTATTCTTGGGGTTGATAAGCTTCTGCATTAATGTATTCTTGGGTTTAAAGTGTGCACTTGTGTTGGATGAAAATCTTCCTGAGCTTTTCAGATATTCCTGCAATGTATGGAATGATAACGTTGCTTCATTTGTCATTGTCTTCTTTGTCTGTTATGGAAGAGCTCCTGTTGGATCTTATAGACTTAGCTTTAGTCTCTCTCTCTCTCTCTCTCTCTCTCTCTCTCTCTCTCTCTCTCTCTCTCTCTCTCTCTCTCTCTCTCTCTCTCTCTCTCTCTCTCTCTCTCTCTCTCTCTCTCTATATATATATATATATATATATATATATATATATATATATATATATATATATATATATATGATAGATAGATAGATAGATATAGATATAGATATAGATATAGATATAGATATAGATATAGATATAGATATAGATATAGATATAGATATAGATATAGATATAGATATAGATATAGATATAGATATAGATATAGATATAGATATAGATATAGATATAGATATAGATATAGATATAGATATAGATATAGATATAGATATAGATATAGATCTATCTATCTATCTATCTATCTATCTATCTATCTATCTATCTATCTATCTATCATCTATCTATCTATCTATATGTATATATATATATATATATATATATATATATATATATATATATATATATATATATATATATATATATATATATATATATATATATATATATATATATATATATATATATGTCCACTTACTGAAACAAAGCCACCACCCCATCCCCTCCCACCAAGACTTACAGAAAGACGGCAGCTCCGTTCCCATTTTAAGCCCACAGCTTGAAGATGGCAGGTGTGATCCTGCCGAAACGTTGCAAAGACAATCTCAACCTTACACGGGAAAAGACCCGAATACAACAAAACCAGCATATATATATATATATATATATATATATATATATATATATATATACTAAAGATAAAAAATTAGAAAGGAAAAGGAAAGGAAACATTTTTAAGTTATTAAAGAAATCCAATTTTATTGGACAATATTTATTTTGTCTCACTCTTGTAACAGAAAGGCAAAATTTGTCTGCCTTATGGATGGTTGTGGTAATTATGCATTTATTTCCATCCTTTGTTATTTTTATTAATAACTCAAAGCAATGAACATACCCAATCCTATATCCTCCACCGGTTGTTGTTGTTTTTTTCCCCATAAAGAAAGGTTTTATAGATTGTTAAAAGATAGGAGACATGCCATTAGTTGTCTCTTCCTGGGAATTCTTTTATGAACAACAGAATTACCCTTTGTTTGAAAAAAAATATACAGAATAGCTGCTATACTCTTTTATGCTTGTGAAGCAACATCATCAATGTACTGTACATCTTCTGGGTGCCTGTAGCCCAAATCCTTGACACTTTTAACCTGATTAATTTCTTTCAGTTCAGTGGCCCATTTAAATCTTTGAGTTTCTTGGCAAAAACTACCACTTTAGATTTTTGATCATTAATTATCGGTAAGTCATCTTAACAGGAGTGGGTACAGCTTTGAGGGCTCACCTAAGTCCTACAAGTGCTAGTAAAAGGATGAATGATCATCAACATATTGTTAATGGAGTGGACTATCTATTATCTGGAGGAGAATGAGGCAAGGAGCTTGAATCTATTATTCTGTCTAGTAGGGAGTTTAATAGAGGTTGAATAAAGTTGGGGTTTTGAAATGCAGCCTTGCCAAACTCCTTTTAGAACAGCAACTGGGTCAGACAAAATGCCTTGTGTTGCATTTAATTCTAATAAAGGGGTTTTATAAAGTTCTTCACTTAGGAACAGGGGACACTATATTTATGTTACTCAACTTTGCCAATATAAAAACATGATCTAAAGTGGACTGGTTAGAAAGGAAAATCTGGCCAGTTCATTGTCCAAGATTGATTGTGCCTCTATCCAATCTTGAAATTTTGGCCAACAATACTCAATACTCAATACTCAATACTCAATTTGTAGAATACTACTTTATATTACTTACACCACCCTTGGGATCTCAAATGTGATTCAGAGTTGGGGGTATCACCACTGTGATTTAGATAGTGGGGAAAAAAAAGAGGTGACAGAAATTTATGTATTTGTTTGTTTGATGAAGGCAATCTCATGCATGAGCAAACAATCACAACCAAAGAAATGGCAAAATAAAGTTGAGCTAATACAACAGCTTGGAAACTCTCAGATAATACTTGATGTTTCACGTTTGCTCTGAAAATCCCTAACAAAATAATTTATGACAGCAGTTTTGAAAAGTAATTCAATACTTTTGAGAAGAAGCTCAACTGACTTTATGTGAAAAACATCATACAGCTGAATGTTTGCATGTGAAGTTAGAAGCCTGATGCAAGGATACTGCAAAGCAGCAGAATCCATAAATCAGGTAATTACCGTCATTCCCATGCAATTTTTTCCCCCACCTTAGAATAACACCCTGCATGCTGAGCCGACGCTGAGACTGAGTGGCACATTTTTGAAATAACTCTGCTCTGAACAGGATTCTAACTTTGGGTTATTGTGCACATTTTGTAAGAAGCTGTGCAACATTGAAATCTCAGCAGGGCATATGTTTTCACTAACCTTTCAAATAATAGGCTTAATAAATGCAAAGATGGCTCTAATCTACCCACTCTAGCAGAGTGGGCAGATTACAGAGTGTCAAATTTTTCTTCTTTTCTTCTTGTAGATTCTTTTTTCTTTTACTATTTTAAAATAGGGAGGCTTTTTCTGACATAAGACACAAAATAGAAATCTGTTTTTTCCCTAAATATATAATTTGTACTTTGTACGTATGAATGGCATTTATTTGTTTATCTATCAGTTTGATCACCTAGCCAGCTCAAAAACCTGACAAGCTCATTCTGTCTTTTACATCTACGCAGGTACAGCAGAGATATTTAAATCATTAAATGGCCATGCTCATAAGTATGCTAATGAAGACTGTCTCAGAAAATTCATTAAAATGTGTGTTTAAAAAGTGTGGATGAATCTCTGAGATCTGGAAAAATATGGGCATTGGGTTCTTGCTTGGAAAAAATGCTGGCTGCTGCCATAGCCATTATCGATTTAATTGCACCCTATCTAACTGAACGGCATTTGAGTCAATTTGAAACTACATTAAAAATAAATCCTGCCTCACTATCCTCTCCATCTTTCATTCTGAAATTCGGCAGATTTTTTGCCTCTGTGATTTATAGTATCATCAGGCAAACTTTGATCTGAACCCTGATAACTTTCACAGTTCTATTTACTTCCCTAACAGCCTAGACCAGGAGTCTCCAAACTTGGTAACTTTAAGACTTGTGGACGTCAACTCCCAGAATTCCACAGACAGACAGCATTTTTCTAAGTAAGAACCCAGTGCTGGCTGGGGAATTCTTGGAGTTGAAGTTCACAGGTCTGAAAGTTGCCAAATTTGGAGACCCCTGGCCTATACCAAACCATCATTCTTCTAGAAATGGGAAGAAACAATAGGAAAGAGGAGGAGAACATCCCTTCCAAGACCACCAAAAGGGCCATCCCTTTGTTGTAATTAATCATCAGGCTGAAGCAGCATTCAGTCTGACAGTTTCATATGCCAAAGGATGGCTATCTGATGCCAGCCTTCTAAACTGTCCAGCGCTAGGAAGGATAAATTCCAATCATCTGCACATTAGCTGACTCACAGCTATTTGCCAGTGCTAAAATCAGAGTAAATGAAAGCTTTTTATTAAAATTAAAGCAATTTGCTTTGCCATCTGCCTCCTTTTTTAGTGAGATTCTATAAGATGTTATTGGAATAACTTTGAATGTCCATCTGCTGCTTGTAAAACTGCTAAGCATTCAAAAAATATCTTCCCCTTAGGGGATTTCAAAAAAAGGCACTATCAAAATTAATATTCAGAAAGAGGATGTGGTAGCATCTACATAGGGATACCATCCCAAACTTCAGCAATCTCAATGCCAATTCTGAACATTGCCAGTATAGTACTATTTGCAGGCTGTAATCATCTAAACAGCAAAGGGAGATAGAGGAGAACATTCTGAGATCCAAATTATTCTGATAGAGGAGAACATTCTGAGATCCACTCCAGAGAACATTATTTGTCAGTCTAGAAAGATGTTAAATAAGCAAATAAATAAATAAACCTACAACAATCTTACCTGGCCAATAAACAACTATTCTATTCTATTCTATTCTATTCTATTCTATTCTACTCTACTCTACTCTACTCTACTCTATTCTTGCTCATTTGTGATCTAGTTCATCTCAATTAATCTATTTTGAATATTTTATAGATATTAAATAAGGTTTTTTTTCTTAAAATGCACATTTTCGTCAATGTAGTATTTGCTTTAATTATATTGGTCTTGCACAGAGACTCAATGAAAAATTTTACTATCAATTTATGTCTAGGTATATATTTAGACATATTTAATATGCTGCAATATATTTCAAAAAATATATAAATACAATTCATACATCCCAATTTATAACTGATGAAATCTATAAATATTGTAGATTCCAAAGATAGCAAACATCCTACCATAATAACTAGACTGTGGTTTGTTACTTCTTGGTTTATTTAGTAAATTTCATTAATGATTGCCAGATGAATCAATTTGAAGCATGTCCTACTGATTGTTATAGGGTGCTTGTGCATTTAATTGAGTCCAATTAAAATTTGAATTGCCCTAACCTATCCTGAATCCAATACTGTTCCAATAAAATTATTTCTCATCCTCTTAGTTGGGTTCCTGTTTCCTATTGTACAAAATGAAAACTGAAGATAATAAAGCTGCATAATACTTCTGAAAGCTATTTTTATTTAACTATTCTAGTCCTCTCAGAGAACATATAATTGTTCAAATACCCTCAAAAATAATAAAGGAAACTAAGTGTAATATACATGAGATGGCGTATATAATTTTTGTTTATGAAGACTTTTTAGTTCCCTTGTTAAATTAGATGCTAAACACTTTCTGGCATATTTTTATAAAATGCTACACACACAAATGTATCTCCATAAACTAAAATGACCAAATTTTGGTTCCATTGCTTTAAAAAAAAGAAAAAGGGTGGAAATGAGAATCTTTTTCCACCCAGTTCCAACCCCAAATCCAAACATAAAGAGAGAGAAAAGCAAGGTGAAAAATATCAACATAAAATGTTCTCTTGCACCTTTCCTATGAGTTTTTCAAAGTTGCCCACTCATATTCTAGGATAAATAGTACTTCCTTGAGAAAATCATTTAAAAGTCACAAGATAGTATATTCTTTGATAGTATATTCTGTGCTTTTGCACAGCTGAAAAGAAGAATAGGATGCATTTTGTATGGTTATTTTTTTTTCCAATAGCATAAGTGTCAAAGAGATCTAACAGGCCTGGAATATAGCTTATATTCTGACAGTATTTTCCTCCTGTAGACCTATTTTCAACAGACACATTCTCTCAGATCCTCCTATATCTTTGAGAGCTCTAAAATTGGTTCATTCCTTTAAACATTGCAAGACAAATCAATATAGAAAGTTTTCTCTGATAGACTTGGATGATTCTTGAAAACAGCTACTCTACTAGAATATTGGCAAAGGGATGATGGATGGATGGATGGATGGATGGATGGATGGATGGATGGGTAGGTAGGTAGGTAGGTAGGTAGGTAGGTAGGTAGGTAGGTGGATGGATATTTCAGATATTCTGTCTCTATTAAAGCATTTTGAAATAAATGGATTGATGTTCTACCCATTTTCAGATCAGATTTGTTTATTAGAATTATAGCCAAAATGAAGTTGTGTACCATCAGTTGCATTTATTTTTCACACTGGAAAGCAGCTTGGGTGAATTTCACCCAGCCTTCTAGGTCAGCCTCTGCAAGCAGTCTGAAGATTTACAGAATGTTCCCCTAAATGTTCTCCTAAAGATGTTCCCCTAGAACCAGAACATCTTTGTGGTAATCATGGTCTATTTTAATAATTGCATGTTGTAAGGGTTGGTCATAACCATTGTGTTTTTCCTCAGCTCGTAAAACACTCCAAGTGATGCTTCTAATGTAGAGTTGCACAAATATGCATGAACTAGCATGATCTGCATTCTTTAGGTACTGGCCTAGCAGACATTTCTGTGACTATACTTGCTAGAAAAGGGTAGCTATAATTATGAAAATAATGATTTACTTTTCCCAATACTCCACACTGATAAGCTTTGAAGCCTATGTCTGAGAGTTTATGAACCCCCAATTCAAAAGCCATACCATGTGGCTCTAAGCAGTGTTTCCTTTTTAATTCCGGTCATTCTGTTAGCCAGTTATATTTAAATATACATTCTTTAACTTAGATGTTGCTTATGATTGCTTTCTTCCTCTTGTTCTATGCTTCTTATCTCAACATTTTCAACATGTTTTGAGACAGTGGCTTGTAGTTTTATCAGCCCCCACTTCAGTTGCAATTAGCATAACTGAGAACCAGTTTGTTAATAAACTAAATTTTCTGGGTCACACCAGCAAACTTTTCATCTTCTCATCTTAGAAATCATTAAAGTTTTTCAAACAGATATTGGATCAGATGGTGTTATATACCAAATATTGTAAATGTTGACTATCAACAATTAGTTTAACATTTTTATATTCTTTGTGATGTTATATATAATGATCTTTATCCAAATGTATGAAATGGACTTCTTATTAGATGGTTGTTTGTTGTAAAACAGCTGGGTGGGGAAAAAAAATATTGATACCTCAAACTATTAGAGTTGAAGCCATTTGCTTTAATTTGAAGTCTCAACAGCTGGTCCAAAGTTCAAAAGTGTCACTACTCTTTCTATCCAGTTTCTTCAAAGAGCAGCTAATGCTTCCATACAGTGTCATAGGTAAACCATTATCTACATGTTTCTGATCTTTGTCACCATTTCTACCAACCTTCCAGATGTCTCTTAAAAAGTGATTATGTCAGCAGGCTTGGGATCTAAGGAAAATGAAGAACTGAGAGACAATCACACTGTACATAATACTAAGATGCTCTCTTTTAATCTTTTTAATTATTATAATGTTATAAAATTATATTTGGTAATACTTTTCATTATGATATAATTTTTAATGTTTGTTTTTAATGTTTTGTTTTATTGTACACCATTCAGAGTTACATATGTGAGATGGGGAGCTATATAAATGGAATTAATCCAAAAAGGTCTCAGCATCAGAATATCTTTTCCAGGGTCTCCACTGCAACTCTACTGAGTGATAGTCTGTGAAATATTTCTTTACCGGGTTCCTTTTCTGTTAATAACTGACCTAAAAGGTAAATTGACCTAAAAGGTAAATACTATCCATGTAGTTCTGTTCATTTAAAATTGACTGTGATCATGAAACCTATCAACTTCCTCTTCTTTTGCATGAGTGGCTGGAATATAATCTTGAATATTTGTAATTGTATGTCAAGGTATAGTTCAGTGACCTTTTGGGGTGTATGGGGTGTTCAGGGAGGGTAGCAACTCTGGTGTAGGGGCATGGCATATCCTTCTAGGGCAGCTCATCTACCTTTGGTCCCCACCTGTCACTCAATTCTCACCTGTGGCTCCTAGTAGCTGTAGCATGTGCAGTCGCCACACACGGGCAACAGTTTTGACAGGGTGGCCAAACCAGATTGAGAGTAGTCATTGGGTCATTGACCTTTGGTGAGATAGGGACTTGTCTATCCCGAGCACGTGAAGATAGATTCTGACAGATTGAGGAGATGAAACCTACTAGAATAGGACAATGGTCATGAAGGCAGTCTCTGCAAGTGATGTAGTATGCTAAGAGCATGGGAAGACACAAAAGATGCCCTGGTCAGCCACTACACCCAGCCCATCTCCAACTGTCTTGACTCTTGTCCTGCTATTGGAGCAAGATGGAATCTGGGAAGAGAGAGTGAGGCTTACTGTGCATGTCTCCCTCATTTTAATCCAATTCATGTGCAAGTCTTGACATCTCCTCAATTAGATGTCAAGGTCCTCTTCGAAGATGATGGACAAACATCATCAGTTCACCTTTCATTGAATATCACTGCTGCCTGTTGTGAGTGCCTGTTTGCTTTAGCTGAGCAATTGGTGTGGTCTTCATGTCTTAGGTGACCATGCTGTAGTATATACGCTTGTATATACTACAATATGCAAGTGAGATTAGATTTTAGTGTGAAAAACATTGCAGAGGCATAAAACACACAGAGAGAAAAATTAAAATATCTATGCATGGCTTGCAACATTGTCAAGATTTAAAACAGGGGTGTCAGACTTGATTTCATTGAGGGATGCATCAGGGTTGTGTTTGACCTCGGGTGGGGCGTGGGGAGAGTGTGGCCCACTCAATGTCACTCATCAAGGCTCCTTTTTGGCTGTGACGGCCTCCTGCAGCCATCTACCAGTGAAAATGGAGCCCAGGCAGGGTATTAGATGTCAAGGTCATCTTCGAAGATGATGGACAAACATCATCAGTTCACCTTTCATTGAATATCACTGCTGCCTGTTGTGAGTGCCTGTTTGCTTTAGCTGAGCAATTGGTGTGGTCTTCATGTCTTAGGTGACCATGCTATAGTATATATGCTTAATAGTATTCCCTTATCCCACCAAGGATCAATACCACCAAGGATCAATACCACCATCATCATCATGAGCCAACATGGCAGAATATTATAGTGCAGCAATTAAGGTATTCTACTTACATCTAGTATCTTTTTGATACCAGGTGTCTTCCCAACTTAGAACTTGTATCTCTTATTCCAGTGTCTTCCTGACCTACTATCTGACTTGGGGCCTCTCTTTGTCTCTATATAAACATTTTATGGGGTTGAAATGTGTGCAGGGCTAATAATTGAAATGTATTATGGAAGACTGTACATTGCTTTTAACATTTCACAGGTAACTCACAGATAAAAGAAATAATCATGGTAAAATTAGGGATAGGGTGCTCAGCTGGAGAAGATAATTAAGTAATGAAGGTTTAATTGGAAAATGGTAGCAGCAAGCATACCGGTATAAATATGACTCTATTTCATTGACACACACACACACACACACACACACACACACACACACACACATATAGTAGAAAATATACATAGGCACATATTCTAAAACCTAGACAGGGCAGTATTGCTAAAAAAAAGAAATGAAACTTTTTCTGTTGCTTTTTGAATGAATGAACAAGTGAATAAATAAAAGATAATTGAAACAAAAGGAATTGAAACAGTTGGAGTGCATCATTTCCACAGAGCTAGTTTTGAATTTCTTTGCTCTTTTCTCGCTAATGAAACCCCTGTGTCCTAAAGGGAGAAAACTAACTACTGTGAGCGAAGCTCTGTGCTGAAAATACATAAAATATTCTCTGTACTGTAGTTTCTTTAATGAAGATCACAGTGACACACACACAGGCTTTTAAAATAATCCGTCTGTGTTACACTAACCTGCTAAAAAAGGAGTACGTTTTGTTTACTCACTAGAATTAAATTTATATCTACACTTTAACTATTGCTGTTAAAACAATGTTTGTGAAAATTTATTCCCCCCAAAATATATTGGTGCATTTTGATTACATTTGTGGGGTTTGCCTCTGGGAAGTAGTTTTGGTTTGCTATTGCTTCTGAAAAGACTTCTTACATTAGTATTGTGAAATGAAGAAGAACGGTGCCCATTATCTGTATGTGTATTTGCAAATAATGTGGGTCCCTTAGATATATTTAATGTGAATCATCATAGGTTTCAAGATTCAGAATTAAATTATGTTTATATACTGAAAATCTGGAAACATATTTTTTTTAAATCAGAGATATTAATAAAAATCAAGAGTCAGCAGCAGAAATAAAAGAATATTCTTTAACAGTTAAGCCCAACCTTTGTTTTTAGTGGGCTAAAAAGAAGTTAGAAGACTTGACTCAGATCTAATAAGAAACGGCATAAAGCTCAATTAAAGTAGGGTTGGCTTTTGGTTTTGGTAAGTAAATTTTGTCTCTCTGTGCTAACCGCTTGCTAGGTTTTACTGTAATGCTTTCCTTTTTAAAGAAAATATCTTATTCATATCTGTTTTTAAATTTTTATTGATATCTATTGAGATGCTATCTTTAATGCAAAGTCAGCTACAGGAATATCTAATAATTCCTTTTACATAGTTATATTAGATCAATTTCAATTTGTGATATCCAAGGACATAAATAGGCAGCTTGAAACACTAACCTTAAACTCTCTTCCCATCAGCTTTGTTATATATATGCTATGTGTATGTATATATGTATGTATGCATGTATGAATGTATGTATGTATGTATGTATGTATGTATGTATGTATGTATATGTGTGTGTGTGCGTATGTGCGTATGTGAGCATGTGCGTATATGTATATCTAATTCTACTGCCAGATTTAATTCTACTGCCAAGTAACAAATTGCTCTGAACTAAATTGACTCCTCCACCATCTTCTCACTATCTCTAATCAGGGTAAGCCTTCTGGAAGTTTGAGATTTAACTGTTAACCCTCAAACTGCCAATTCTGAATTCATTGCAGTGGTGACCACATTTGTTGTTCTTAATCCTGAACTACCCAAACTGTTGATAGTACCAGCAGGCCCATTTGGTCTTAGCCAACAATCACTTTGCTTCAAGGCAGTTATATCAGTGAAGTAAGGATAGAATCTCAATCAGCATGGTTGAATTATTTCATCCTAGAAACTGACATTTTCTTGACTTTTTCTTTTGGACCATTACACAAGTCCTTTCACCATGTATTTTCAACTGTCATCTCAAGTTCATATTCACATTGCATTTTCTTCTCTCTACTTTCACTAATACTCTGACTATTATGACTCCTTCTAAACATCACACCCAGCAATATCATTTTGACCCAATTCTCAAGGCAAGATTAGAGAATTGTCATAATATTATAAAATAGCAGGTATAATAACAGTACGCGTAGAAGATAACTCAAAATCTTTGACTCACATCAAAGGGAAATTCATTACATTGGCATTGTATTCAACATTTGGTGATATTAGCATTTTATTTTATTAACATACTGTCCTGATATTAAATATTTATTATGTACAACTGAAATCAGTAATTCATGAAAATCAGTCTAATTTGTGTAACTCAAGAGAAAGAAATACTCTTTTTTGAACAAAAAAGGGAGGACTTAGAGCCGAGGGAGTCTACTGTGCCACAGACGTCCGGATATGAATCCCTTGTTGTGAAATGGGGCCCTGGGAGACAGTTGGGCCTGCTGATAGTATACCTGGCTCCTCGCTATACATCAGCGGCCCTGCCTGAACTCCTCGAGCTGATCGCATCGGTGGCGGTTGAGACCCCCAAAATTCTAGTGATGGGGGATTTTAACCTGCCATCGATGGGAGAAGCATCAGAGGGGGTTCGGGAGTTCATGGCTTCCATGACAGCCATGGACCTGACTCAATTGATTCAGGGCCCGACACACGAGGGAGGACACACTCTGGACCTTGTTTTTGTCTCTGGCCAGTGGTTGAGTGACCTGGGAGGAGGGGACTTAACCATCACTCCCCTGTCATAGTCAGATCACTCACTCCTTCGTCTTGACTTCCCTGGTGCTACCTCCCGCTGCGGGGAGGCGGAACCGGAAAGCACTAGATGGTTCCGCCCCAGGCGCCTGATGGAACCAGATAGGTTCCAGGCGGAGCTTGGGCCACCTCCTGTAACCTTGACCCGCCCCCGGGTAGAGGACCTGGTGGTCGCGTGGAATAATGCGACTACCGGGGCCTTGAACCGGGTGGCGCCTTTGCGGCCTCTCCGGCGACAACGATCCACCCTGGCCCCTTGGTTTACCGAGGAGCTAAGGGTGATGAAATGCCGTAAGAGACGCCTAGAGAGTCGTTGGAGATCCTCCTGTTCCGAATTTGATCGAACACAGGCACGAGCCCATTTAAGGACGTACCTTGTGGCATTGAGAGTGGCCAAACGCCAATATTGTGCCACTCTCATTGCATCCGCAGAGAAACGCCCTGCCGCCCTGTTTCGGGTGTCCCGCTCCCTCTTGTTTCAGAGGCCGCGGGAGGCCCCTCTACAGGGCAGGGCAGAGGAATTTGGGAAATATCTGCAGGATAAAATCGCTCAAATCCGGAAGGATTGGGTCCCTGTCAGTGGTCCAATGGAGACGTCCGTGGCTAGTCTTGAGGAATCGACCTGGGAGGAGTTTGACTTGGTTGCCATCAAGGATTTGGACAGAATGCGTGGACGACTGCGACCCACCACATGTTTATTGGACCCGTGCCCCTCCTGGCTTGTACTGGCATCCTGGGAGGTTACACGAGACTGGCTCCTGGGCCTAGTGAACGCTTCGTTGAGCGAGGGGTCTCTCCCGGCCGCCTTGAAAGAGGCGGTGGTGAGACCCTTGCTCAAGAAGCCTTCCCTGGACCCGTTGTAGCTGGCCAATTATCGTCCTGTCTCCAACCTTCCCTTTTTGGCGAAGGTTGTAGAGAGTGTGGTGGCTTACCAGTTTCCATGACATCTGAAGGAGAATGATTATCTAGACCCGTGCCAGTCCGGCTTCCGCCCCGGTCACAGCACGGAGACGGCCTTGGTCGCGTTGGTGGATGATCTCTGGAGGGCCAGAGATAGAGGTTGTTCCTCTATCCTGGTCCTATTAGACCTCTTGGCGGCTTTCAATACCATCGACCATGGTATCCTGATGCGCCGGCTGGAGGGGTTGGGGGTCCGGGGCACTGTTTTGCAGTGGTTCGGCTCCTACCTTTCTGGCCGGACGCAACGTGTGTTGGCAGGGGAGGAGAGGTCGACCCTACGCCCCCTTACTTGCGGGGTACCACAGGGGTCGGTCCTCTTGCCACTCCTGTTCAACACATATATGAAGCCGCTGGGTGAGATCATCCGTGGTTTCGGGGTGGGATATCATCTGTACGCTGATGATACTCAGCTGTACATTTCCACCCCAAACCACCCCAACGAGGCCGTCGAAGTGATGTCCCGGTGTGTGGAAGCCGTACGGGTCTGGATGGATGACAACCGACTCAAACTCAACCCTTCCAAGACGGAGTGGCTGTGGGTACCGGCTCCCCAGTTCAGCCAATTAATTCCATCATTGGCCATCGGGGGCATTCAACTCACCCCCATGGAGCGGGCGTGCAATTTGGGCGTCCTCCTGGATGCCCGGCTGTCCATGGATGACCATGTGACAGCCGTGGCAAGGGGGGCGTTCCACCAGGTCTGCCTGGTGCACCAATTGCGCCCCCTACTGGACCGGGACGCCTTACGCACAGTCACTCATGCGCTGATGACGTCTCGCTTGGACTACTGTAACGCTCTCTACATGGGGCTTCCCTTGAAATGCACCCGGAGGCTACAGTTGGTCCAGAACGCAGCCGCGCAGGTAATTATGGGGAGTACTAGGTACTCCCATGTGACACCGTTCCTGCGCGAGCTGCACTGGCTTCCTGTGGTCTATCGGGTGCGTTTCAAGGTTTTGATAACAATCTTTAAAGCGCTCCATGGCTCAGGACCTAGTTACTTGCGGGATCGTATTCTGCCCCATACATCCCTGCGACTAATCCGCTCGCACAGAGAGGGTCTCCTCCAAGTGCCGTCCACCAGGCAGTGCCGGGAGGCGGCGCCTAGGAGTAGAGCCTTCTCTGTGGCGGGCCCAGCCCTGTGGAATGACCTCCCTCCGGATATTAGGAATACCTCTGACCTCCGCTCCTTCCGTGTAAAGCTCAAGACCCACCTATTCCAAGTAGCTGGCCTGGCTCAACTATGATCTAACTATTTCGCTCCTGACGGGTTTTTATTTGGGTAATTTAATTGTATTTATTTATTTAGGGTTTTTTTTAAACATTGTGATTTTAATTGTTTTTATTCATCAGCCCACCTCCTCCTTGTACACGTCTTGGTATACGTCTTTGTTATATGTATGTCCTGTCTTGATATTTATTTCATGTGTTTTATTGTACGCCGCCCCGAGTCCTTCGGGAGAGGGTGCGGCTAAGAAATAAATATTATTATTATTATTATTATTATTATTATTATTATTATTATTATTATTATTATTATTATTATTATTATTATTACTAAGACAATTTGGTGCTGGTAGGTATTTGGATGGAAGACTATCAAAAACTCCTATGCCTATAGATTAGAGTTGCATTTATTTTTTTAAATTTTTCCCCCCATTTACCCATTTTCTGGCAAATCATTTCAATTTGTTGAAAACAAAGTTACAGATCCTATGTGGTCACAAGGAGGTCATTAACATTATCTTATGAGACACAACCATACTAAGATGCTTTTATTTCTTAATTATTTCTTTTTTAAAAATAATCAAATATAATTTACTTAGCAAGCACAAATCAAGGAATCAGAAAACATTTATATCCATTCTGGGATGATCTAGGCCAGTGACGGCTATCCTTTTTGGAACCGAGTGCCCAAAGTGCATGCACGCGTGCCCGAACCCCCAAAATGCAATGCTCACCCCCTGCATGCGCCCCCCATATGTGCATGCCCCCCTGCGTGCACAGCAGAGACCCAAATATCAATTGGCCAGTGAGAGGTGTGTGTGCATGGGGACATTTGCCATAGGTTTGCCATCACGGATCTAGGCAATTCAACTAGTTTATGAAATCCAAAAATAGAACACAAAATATGGACAAAAAATTAATTCTAGTGTTCAAAAGCATAAAAATAAAACAGAAATGGAGAGGACTTCCGGCAGCCGAAGGCAACGGTCGCATGCGTCCGCCTTCTCGCTGCTTCAGTGGGCTCCCCTGAATCCTAGGGGGAGCACAGGGTGCCTTGGAGGGGCACCCTGCCATAGGGGCAACTTGCTGGGAACCTCTGGAGCGGCGGCGGCCACAGGGGGGGGTGTCTCCAGCTTTGCTCCAGGAGCCGGAGAGCGTAGGGAGCACCCGGAATGCCACCACGCGCTTCGCCAAACGCAGCCTGGAAGGAAATGATTAATTTGAATGCAACAGCTGAAGCGCGGTGAGGTGGGGGGGGTCTCCCCAGGTCTTTTACAGTTTATTACTCTATTGACTGATCTGCAGTTTTTTTGGGGGGGGACTTTGTTTCAACCCTTGGAGGAGTTAAGATTGGAGGGGGGGAAATTTCCACCACCACCCCTTGGAAAAGCGGCACTTGGAAAATCTCTCCCTTGTAAGGGAGAGAGAGAAAGTTTAAAATCTACTTTCACTTCCCTTAAATAATGGGGAAAAAATCTCTTTTTTCTCTTTTGACCACAACTGCGAGAGAAAGGATGGCTGAACTGATTCTTCTCTAAACTATGCATGGGAACTTTGATTTTGTTGTTTCCTGACCACCTGTACTGGCTGAGCCAATATGGCCAACTTCCTCCTTCTTCTTTGTCTTTGTACATGAGACTCCTCCCCTGAAAAATTTTATGGCTTTGAACTAATTTCCACCCCAGAGACCTCCAGGAGCCTCTTCAAATAAGTTTTTCCCCTGGATTTGGAATATTTTGATCCACCTATCTGCTCTAGTTTTGTATTAAATGATTTATTCTCCTTTGGACCTGCCGGTCTGGTGGTCTCTACTGCCTGTGCTTTCCCACAGACACCATTTCTCTGTACAGAACAATAACTATCTCCGAGCTTCATGATGGGTCCTAATAAGTTACCACCTGGAAAGGTCTCATTGGCCCCGACATCTTCTACGTCCAGCCCCATTGCTCACCAGTCACAACTGGGATCTTTTTTACAACCTAAAGCCCCTGAAGAGAGCTCAAAGGATTTGTCCATTCATCAGATGCTTCAAGCCATCTTAAAAGGACAGGACGAAATGAAAAAGCAACTGCACGACTTAAATGATCAGCTCAGAGAGATGCAACAACAAACCACACGGAATGAGCAGAGGATAAGTGTACTGGAGGAGGGTGCGGCTGGGATGAGAGACGACCTGAAGACAATCCAAAGGGGATATGTAGAATTTGAGAATCATGTGATAAAAATGGAATTTGAAAGGATGTCTTTTTTCCTTAGGTTCCAAAACTTGCCAGAAGTTGAGAATGAAGATCTTAAGGAGATTATGACCACAATGTTAGCAGAATATATTAACAGAGACAAACAACAGCTTTGGTGGGATATTGACCTGATCTATAGGATTAACTCAGCCTACGCAAGAACACATAATGTTCCAAGGGAAGTTCATGTTAAATTTCTTAGAAAAACCACAAGAGATGAGGTTCTAGGAGCTCAAAAGGGAGGACCATTAACATATAAGGATAAAGAAATAACCATTCTTAAGCAGATCCCAAAGAAAGTAAGAGATAAGAGAAGGAAATATTCCTTCTTAGCAAAAAAAAATATACAATAATGGGGTTTGGTTTAAGTGGTTGTTACCAGAAGGCATATTGATTTTTTGGGAGGGCAGTAGAATTAGAATTAACACAGTTGCGGAAGCAAAGGCTTTCACTAAAAACACAGTGCTCTCTTAGGTGACATGGGGGATGTTACACAAGAAACAAAGGAGAGAGGGGTTGAGGCTCTGACAGTGGACAGGGGGAAGGATGCGACAACTAGAAGACTCAGATCACAAAAGTGATTTGAAACATTATTGCAAATGTTGTTACAATGTACCTTTATGGAAGTGATAAAAAGCAAAATGATTGAAACATACTGATGATTCTGTGTTAAACTTAAAACTGCTAATATCTATGTAAATGTTGATAATTTTCTATTTTTTTTTTTGTAAAAGTTGCGAGACCCGGGGGGGCTTCTCCCCCCCCCCACGATATAGCTGTCAAAATGTTCTATAACCTTTTAACCCCTTTTTCCCTGTAAAACTTTTAAAATTAATAAAATTTGGACAAAAATAAATAAAATAAAACAGAAACACCATCCTACTTTATACAAGTTTTTGATAAACTTTATGGTCTAGAAAC
The DNA here is from genome assembly GCF_964273705.1 of Natrix helvetica. Lineage (NCBI taxonomy): Eukaryota > Metazoa > Chordata > Lepidosauria > Squamata > Natricidae > Natrix > Natrix helvetica. The sequence continues at coordinate 70,966,559 of NC_138549.1, read as the reverse complement.
ATCAGTTAGATATTCGTATTACCTATTACAATATCAATAACTTCTGTCAAAACATATTCATCACCTGTCCTCTTGTTAGTTGAGCATATATTTTGAACATATTCTATAGTCCTTGGCAATAAGGAAAGTGCTAAAATGAGTTAATAAAAAAGAAACTTCTTCAGGGTAAAATATTTGAAAAGTACAGTTCCCCCATGAACTAAACCAAAGTGATCTGGACCTTTAAACTTTAAACTATGTTATAGTATTATACAGAGCCTACTACCTCATGAGACCTGTTAAATTATTATTTTTAATTTCCTTTTGTCTAGTCTTTTACGGTGGAGATTTTATACATGAAATAGCAATTGCCATCTCAATGAACCAATCTAAAATCATACAAACATGTCCACACAGAGACTCACTGACAGTATGTTTCTTCTTAAAGTAAAATGGTATATAAATCATTCTTAAGCAGTGTATTGAAGATGTAGAAAGATTCAAGCAATGAGATATACATAGGGATATTCTGAAGTATAATTACTTGTTCTAAGTCGAATTCAAATCTTGGAGGATTTAAAAATTGCAAATGCTAAAGAACAATAGTAACTGTCACAGTAATTGTTGCAACTGTGAAAAATAAAATGAGCCACTAATACACAGAAAATGAATGATAAAGGGAATTGGATGTGCAAGTGAGATTAGATATTTTAGTATGAAAAACATTGCAGAGGCATAAAACACACAGGGAGAAAAATTAAAATATCTATGCATGGCTTGCAACACTGTCAAGATTTAAAACAGGGGTGTCAGACTTGATTTCATTGAGGGATGCATCAGGGTTGTGTTTGACCTCGGGCGGGGCGTGGGGAGAGTGTGGCCCACTCAATGTCACTCATCAAGGCTCCTTTTTGGCTGTGCGGCCTCCTGCAGCCCTCTACCAGTGAAAATGGAGCCCAGGCAGGTTGCATATGGCCTCCTTGAGCTCCATTTCATAGGCAGATGGTTGCAGGAGGCCATTGCGGCTGAAAACAGAGCCCAGGAGGACTACATCCCCCCACCCCGAGCTCTATTTTTGCTGGCAGAGGCACTGCAAGACAGTCGTTTGCTGTTTCCAGGATGGACATGTGGGCCAGATCTCAACACCCCGCACTCTGGTTCCAGCCCATGGAGCTAGAGTTTGACACCCCTGATTTAAAATATGATTCTTATCTGAATACAGTTGCCAATTCATTCATGTAGAAGGAGACAAAGGCTGTGTTTCTCTGTATTTTTCCCTTATAAATATTGATACTCAATTCTGAAATGGCAAGCAGCAATGGAGCATTAAAAGAAGTTTGACTCTTTAAGAATTGCTGTCTTGCCATTCCTACCTGTATGTTGGTTTGGGAGATGCAAATTAGGCAGGCAAAGCCAAGAGTTAATCTTGACTTGAGACCCCTTTTGAATTTCTGTAAAGAAAGTTAAACTTTTTAGAACTCCCACTAATTGTAGTTTCATAATTTTGGATCCTCATTGAGCAAGAAAATGCTTTTAACCAGGAGCAACATGTCACTGGCAGACAACAGAAGGTTCTGCATTTTAATTAACAGTGTGATCTTTCCTCTCCGCCTTTCTTCACACATTTTATGTGCCTCTGTGCTTTTCCTTGTGATTAAAAGAAGAAAAAAATAGCTGAGTTTTGCAACTGGAGTTTCTTACTTCCCATTTCATTTTCATTATCTGTGTCTTACTCATGAGTCTGTTTTTATTTGCTTCTTTCTAAAGCAAGGTCCTTCTTGTCAGCAGGAGAAGTAAAGCTGCTTTAGTCTTCCTTAATAACAGACGTTAATATATATGTGCTTATTGTACAGAGACAGAGTTTTCAGTGCTGCAAATTAGAATCAGACAGAATTAGGGTGAAATAATTCTCATACATGCAAAAGCATTTAGACTACAGTCCTGGTAACTGCTGGGGTACCATGGATTTCACATGTCTCTGTTTTTCACTTGGGAGGTCAAAGACAAAAATGCCAGTGGTTGAACTTGATGGGAGTTGGACTAGTAGGCACAATTTGGGAACTGCTGAAAATCCAAGAAGAGAGAAACATCTAACCATTTGTGTTCTTTTTTGAGTTTTGCAGGCAGCACATTTTTTAAAAAGTAAAAGTATTCCCATGTCCAAATATTTCAGCTAATACAGTAAAAAATTTTTTTTAACTCTCAGTGACATTAGGGATCAGTTATATTAAAGTTACTAACACAATTAAAACCTACACTTCTGGCTGTAAGAAAGAAGAATGGCTTGCTCCTGTTTCTCTCTTTAACAAAATTCATTCTTTTTTCCCCCTAAATGTGGTCTGTGAGTCTTATTTTCTTAAAGCTGCCTGAAAGACAAGCAAGATCTTTTTAAATCTCTAAGATCCCTTAGGGCAGATTGTGTTTTGGACAATCTGACCTCAGCCTCACTTTCTTTTTGGGTGTATCTGATATCCATTCTATGTTTATTTCCAATAGATTTCTTTGCCTATTGAAGTCAGTAGCTCAGAAACTGAATGTGTGAAGAAACATCAAAAATTGAAATGACATTATTTTGCTGCCTTGGACTGTTAAAAAAAAGCTCTGTCTATCCCATCATTTCAGATATCTATTGATACCCTAGATGTCCTTTCTCTTTCCTTTTAAAAATATCTTATAGAATAATTATGTTCCTTTACAACATGTTAAAAACTGTAAAAATGTTAATCTTTCTAAGTAGGAGACTCTAAAAAAAGTGCAGAGAAAAGCAACAAGGATGCTTAAGAGACTGGAGGCTAAAACATATGAGAACAGGAACTGGGTGTGTCTGTTTTAATGAAAAGAAGGACTAGGAGTGACATAATAGCAGTGTTCTAGTATTTGAGGAATTCCACAGAGAAGAGGAGGTCAACCTATTCTTCAAAGCTCCGGAAGACAGGACAAAAAACAATTGTTGAAAACTAATCAAAGGACAAATCCAACTTATAACTAAGAAGGAATTTCCTGACAGTTAGAACAATTAATCAGTGAAACGACTTGACTCCAGAAGTTGTGGATGCTCTAATACTGAAAGTTTTTAAGAAGAGATTGGACAACCATCTGTCCAGAATGGTATAGGGTTTCCTGCTTGAGCAGGGGGTTGGAATAGAAGACCTCCAATGTCCCTTCAAACTCTGTTGTTCTGTTATTAAATGACATAGCTTTCTTCAACCAAGCTGCCTTAGATTAACCGTTTCATTTATTATGTCTTATGAAATCGCTGACAACTCCTAATGACCACACAGATAGATTTTCTCCATGATGATCTATTCCTAATCTGTTCTTTCAGCTCTTCTAATGGTGCATTCAATTTCCTTCCACCTTTCCCAGCCTTAGAACTGAGATGGTCTTCACATAAGGTGTTAATGCCTCAACTGAGAACTCTAAGTTAATTTGTTTTGTCTCTTTGTTTGCTTTCATGGTTGTCCATGATATTCTCAAGAAACTTCTCCAACCAAAGTTCAAAAGCTTTTTCTATCCTGCTTCTTCAAAGTCCAATTTTCACTTTCATAGGGTGTCACATAGAATGCCATGACTTGTATCATTTTGATCTCTGTAGGTATGGAAACATCATGACATTTAAATATTTTTTCCAAGATCTTCGTGGCTGGTCTACCAAGTGCTGGTTTATAGCCTATTTCTTGGCCTTTGCTTAAAAGAGTTATTCAATTGAATTTTATTTTATTGTGGTTGGAGACCAAAAGTATTTCACTGGACTATGTGCTTACAATGAGGTTTGCATTGTAACAATATTTGGTTGCTTAACTTTACTTGGATAAATAAATAAAGGTTCCAAATAGTAAATAATTCCTTTACAATCCCATTTTCCCTCCTTTTGCCTTAAACTCTATTTATTGAGTTGTAGTAGCCAATGTTACTCAAGCAGCAGGACAAAACCACAGGAATAAAAGAGAAAGACACTGTGGCCTGTTACTTTCCATCCTCTTAAATCTGGGTTGATGCCGCAAAAATATATGCATGTGCATGATTCTGTATGTGCCTAAGTGCTTATACATACATTTGTAATATAATTTTTTTAAATGCATCATTTATATACAAAACTGTACTTGTATAGATAATCTATTAGGAATTTCTCATTTATTTCATAAAACTTCAATTACTGCAACTTACTTTAAGAAATTTCAGATGCTATAGTATAGACAATATCTGCTTACCATTCCATTTTTAAAAAATATTATTCAATCATTTTCTGTATATGTAAAATGGCAGCACCCCAACATAAAATCTAATTTTCCATTCAACAGATATTTGGAATTAATAAATTCCTTTTTCCCCTATCAGTAAATCAAGAATTTACCTGTTCAAAATATGAGGCCAAAGGTAAATAAAACCCTCTTTCTATTGTGTTTCTATACAAACAACATGATCTCCCACCAGTTTCTTTTAAAAATTATATTGATAGTATTTTAATTTTCCAATATTTGTTATAATAAAATAACAAATGATAACAATGCTTGAATTAATTTCTTTTACTGCACCATTCTTTTAGTCCTGGAAAACAGAAATGTATATAATAAAAGTACTCATTACAGATTATTGGGTATTTTTTTTTCCATTTTGAAAAATGTTTTCAGCCAGGATGAATAACTAAGTGGATTTTTCCACCAAACCACAGATACTAATTTTATTGTGACCCCTGAAAACCAACCTAGTAAGACTTAATTTGTGATCAAAATGCATACAATAAATATCAACAGTTAGAAAGGATCCAAATAATTGTTTTGTTTTCTAAAGCTATAAGATTATAGTGAGTCATTGATCATTTCCATTCAGGTGAACATAGAGCCATAACCCCAAGGTTACATAAATCATATATAAATTGATTTGGGAAGGTATTAAAATTGAGCTATAGTTTGATTATGTTTTTGTAAGGGACATTACACACTATATATGTCTGGGCATATATGTATGTATACTCTCATATACATATATCAGTGGTGGGTTCTGGATCTTGGCACAGCCGATATGCTGCGCATGGGGCTGGGCATCCTAGATAGGCACGCATAATGTGCCCATGTGCATACGCCACTGCCCTGCAACATGCAGTTGCCTGGCGGAGGTCGCGTAGGCACCACAATGGGCCCCTTGTGCTCAGTCATGTTATTAAATAGCCATGGAACGTGGGCAGGTGGGTGGGCCAAACGAGCCACCATACCGGTACGGTGGCTGCTTCTCCTGACTACTCCCTGTAGGCCATACCAGGCTGTACTGCCCAGAACCAACCACTGACATATATACATATTTACATAGACACACACGCACAGCAAATTCCACTTCGCTACCTACAATTCAGCCATTTGGCACTGGAAAATTAGCCCTGACGTGTTGTAATAGGCTGTCAAATGAACCCAAATCACAATCATTTGCAAAGAAGGGAATATATAGGATTCAAAGATAAGCAGGAAACTAAAATGACAGGCGGCACTTGTTAGCTTGTACTTTACAAGGATAGACTATAAAATAGTTCATCCAGAAAAGAGCAGTAGGGAAATATACAGTAAAAATACAAGGAAACCTCCTGAAGTATGAGATTAACCCTGTTGATCATTGAGAATATTTTCCAAAAGCAACACCTGCTCCTATTTATATGTTAATTCAGGGGAACTTTTAAATTTGGCATAGGAAGAAAAAGGCCCTTCTCCAACACATGTTTTGGATTCAAAGGAAATCTGAGCAGGTGTTTCTCATGGATTTGGAGTACTCAAGTTAAAACTCTTTTTAGCATATCTTTAAAGAAGCTCCTTTAATAGTTACCTAAGGACCTCAGCAAAGAAAGGTTTTCCTTTCCTTTTCTTCTTAGTGAAGAGCCCAAAGGAGTCTGGCAAATCAAAAAGTCAACAATCACTCTGATGAGAGGGATGCCTCTAGCAGAGATTAGCTGATTAATTTGGGATATAGAGGCGGACAGAGGAAAGGCTGTAGGGAAACAAGAGAGGAACAGCATGCACTTAGAATAAGTAAACACAAGGGGTCCAGCTGCAAGCTACCATCAAACCAAGAGATCAGGTAAATGAAGGTAGTTCAGAAGACTAAGGAACTAAGAAAGAAGATTTCAGCAAAAAGAAGAGAACAGAGAATATGGTTATGAACTGGTATTGAGAGAAATGCCACAGTGACATGTAAAGACAGTTACAGAAAGAGAGCTAGATAGCAAGCCAGTTACAGCTTGATAGATAGCTTGATAGATGATAGATAGATAGATAGATAGATAGATAGATAGATAGATAGATAGATAGATGATAGATGATAGATAGATGATAGATAGATGATAGATAGATGATAGATAGATCATAGATAGATCATAGATAGATCATAGATAGATCATAGATAGATCATAGATAGATCATAGATAGATAGATAGATACAGATGATAGAAGATAGATGACACATGATAGGCACCATGCTTCCCCAAAAATACAACATGTCCTAATAATAAGGCCAGGCCTGATTTTTTGGGTGGGTGTAAATATACGCCCTCCCCCAAAAATAAGCTCTAGTGAAAGAGTGGTGGGCCAGCACAGGAGGAAGCTCTTCCCTTCCCCAGTCACTTCAGCTCTTCTCAGCTCCTTAATCGTATGAGCTGAGCAGCTCCAGCTGCCATCCCCAAAACAGTTGATTTGTGTGTGCTACTCAGGCAGCAGCCTTCATCAAGTGCAGCTGCTTTTTGCCATCAATTGCGGCCACGAAAGCAGCAGGAGCCCAAGCGATGCACCCCATGCACCTTGCAAAAGGTACTGGAGCAGCAGCTATCCATAATTTTTCATCATTATTTTGTCCTGATCCATGTGGCCCACTGAGTCAAGTGGATGGGGACAAAATAAGGGTTAAAAAAAATGTTTTTTTTTTTACTGCTACAGAAGTGGCTGTGCCTGAGGAGCGCTTTTGGGAGAGAACGCAAAAAGGAAGCCATCAACTTCATCTCACCCCTTGCCCTCACCCCCCCTTCAGCTCTCCAAGGGTCTCTCCCAGAACCAAGCTCTGGCAGAGAAGTGGCCTGCAGGGTTTCAGGAGCAAAGTTGAGGCTGTGCCAGGGTACGGGAAAAGTCCAGTGCCACCCCAGCAATTTTCTTTTCTTGGAAATGGAATCTTGGGAGGAGAAAACGGCAGGTAGGGTGGGTATGTCAGTATGTATATAAAAACAAAAAAACAAAGCGGGGGAGCCAGCAACCGTGGATTAAGGAGTGTGAAATGTCATGCCTATATGCAAAGTTTGGCGAGTGGCAGTGTTTTGCTTGAAAATATTTGAGAATCAGAAAAGAGAGGAGACACTGCCGATGTTGCCACCTGCAGAGACACAGACAAAGAATGAAGTTCGTTGAAGACGCTCCCTCTCTGGCCAGCCCACAAGACTATCTGAAGGTGGGGTAGGAGATGTCCTGCACATCGGCAGCAGCATCTTCTCATTTGTATGGATTTCCATGCCTTCCTTTACGAGATGTTGCTTCGCACCTGGGACATCGGAGAAGCCCTGCGAGAAGACACCACCACCAATATGCAGGAAATCTCCCCCCTGCAGATAACCCTCTCAAAGAGTAGTTTCACCAGGATGAAGAGGGGGCTGGAGATGACGTTTGCATTGGGTTGGGCTTTCTTTGCGAGGCGGACAATCTGGGGAGCGAGAGATTTAGGAAGCCTGAGCTGGCATGGGGCAGTTTCTGCAGTGAAGCATCTGATTCATCCCCAGGGGTTCACCCTTTGCCGCCTCTCTGCCCAGCTTGGAAGTTGCAGAGGAAGCCTGCTATTAGATTGGGTAATGGATAGGCACACACAGGCTTAACGGTAACAACAGCTCTTTATTGAGTACAACAAATAAGAACAATCCAGCGAAGGTTGAGTCTGACAGCAGCCCTTTTATAGGGACCAATAGGATTAAACCTCTGTTCCTGCTGGAACAGAGGACCATGGTGGAAATCACTGTAGTTAGAACAGGTATCTAACACCCCTCCCCTCTTGGATGGAACAATCCTATTAGTTACATAGTCATGCAAGTAGGCGGACTTTTGGGTAGCTCTGGCTGACCTGTGCAGTTCAGTAGGAGGGGTTTCCTTGGACAGGTCAGACGGACCTGTTTGCTCCACAGCTCCACTTGGTGGAAACTTCTGGAACCTTTCACAGGCCATGGCTGGAGCTTCTAGAGCCAGTTCACTCAGAGCTCACTGCGGGCCTGCAACAAAACCAAATAAGTTTCCCTGTACCCTCAGGATTGAGCTGGCCATGGAAGGAGTGAGTGTTTGCTCCATTTAGGTAGGGCTTTGGCTAACTCATGCAGGAGTTACCTCTGGCTATCTAAGAGTGGAGTTGGAGATGCCTTCTCCAATTCCTACCATCCTTGAGCTCTAGGAGGTGAGAGCAAGGACCGGTGATGCCTATCACTGTGGCAGGAATCCACAGAGTTCTCCCGGCGTAGTTGTGGGCATATATCGAATCCCCTATGCCAGCGATGGCGAACCTTTTTTGGCTCGCGTGCCACAAGTGGGGGGATCGTGGGGGGGAGCATGGGGAGGTCGTGTGCAGGCATGCCGCACCCATAATGCAATGCGTGACCCCCCCCATTTTTACATGCTTTTTTCGCCCTCCCCAGGCTCCAGAGGCTTTATAGGAGCCTGGGGAGGACGAAAAGATCACCCAAAGGCCCTCCGGAGGCTTCAGGGACCATCCGGAGGCTTCCCTGAAGCCTTCGGAACGCTTAAAACCACCCTCCGAGCAAACCGGAAGTGACTTCCAGGTTGCTCGGAGGGTGGTTTTAAGCTCTCCGAAGGCATCAGGGAAGCCTCCGGACAGTCCCTGATGCCTTCAGAGCGCTTAAAACCACCCTCCGAGCAAACCGGAAGTGAAACCAGCCAAGATCACTCTCACCCACACCGACAGGGCAAGCCATAGTATATACTTGCTTCCATAAGCTATGAGTACTCCAACACTGGACATTTTTAAGAAGATGTTGGATAACCATTTGTCTGAAGTGGTGTAGGGTTTCCTGCCTAAACAGGGGATAGGACTAGAAGACCTCCAATGTCCCTCCAATTCTAGTATTGTATTGTATTGTATTGTATTGTATTGTATTGTATTGAATTGTATTGAATTGTATTGAATTGTATTGAATTGTATTGAATTGTATTGAATTGTATTGAATTGTATTGAATTGTATTGAATTGTATTGAATTGTATTGAATTGTATTGAATTGTATTGAATTGTATTGTACTCTACTCTACTCTACTCTACTCTACTCTACTCTACTCTACTCTACTCTATTCCTATAATATTCTATTCTATATAAAATGAAGGCAAACTCCATGGCTTTTTAGCATTGATGATGCTACATACTTTGGTAATGAAGCATCTGGAAGAAAACAATCTAGCTCAGAGACCTTCAAGGATCCTACAGTGCAACCTTGACCTACAAATGTTCTGTTCTATCAAATATATTACTGGATAATTCTTGGGTTATTTTGCATGTCAAGCAAGAGTTACAATCACTATACTAATTAGAAAAATATTTTATTAAAGATTTTAATAAATCTTCTTTTAATAAAAATATTTTATTAAAGATTTTGCAAGGTATCTTGATTAATTTTCTTCCTGGAATTCCACCCAGTTGAAAGTTCATGATCTATCCCCACACCCCATAATCCATCACATGTTCCAATCATCATCTTCCACGCTGGCATCTACACCCCTCTGCTTCCGGTCAGGTGTCGAGGTGCGGAGACAAAAGATGACCTTGAGCTTCTAGAAAGAATCACAACAATACATTCCACAATCCTACTCCTTTCTATTCCCCCTCCCCACTACTACACTAATGAAACAGCATAGGAAAATAATAGAAAGTGTGGCAGGCCAAAGATCCTAAAGGAAACATAACTACAGGTGTGACAGCTTGATTCACAGGCTGTAGCCCAAACATCGATGGCTGACTAGGAAGAGATGTTGGCCAAACCTCTTCCTGCTGGCTGGGTTGAATTCCTCATGTTGAAGTGGAATCTATCTGCAACTCAGCTGCAGGATAATGGGTCATTTCATTTTTTTGCTGTAAGGAAAGGGGCAAAATCTCCACTCCAGTATATTGCAGAGCCTTTGCTAAGGAAAGAGGGGGAGTATTCACTCACGTTTGGCTGCACATGTTGGTCTAGGAGGCTCCAATCATCTGGTCGGTTGCTGGGTGATTGCTTTGGTCATCTCAAGCCATGTGTTGAAATAGGCCTTTCAACCCCCTCTGGTGGTGACCACATATCTTCAGATGATATAAATCTCCAGCATTCCTCCTCCACAGATTCCTTTGCAAAAGTGGAAGGGTTGCAGAGAAGCAACTTGTCCCCTGCTTCCATTCTCAAAGGCTCTATTTTCATCTTTGCTGATATTTTATGCTGACCGGGTCAGGTCAGTGATGGGAGTCAGCACCCTTCACAAGCACCTCGTGCAGGGGATGCTAGTGAAATATTTTAAGTGAGATTCAGGTTAATGTCAGCGTTCCAAATATCATCCAAAATTAAATCAGAGTCCAAGGCAAAGTATTCCTCAAAGTTACAATTTATTAAGAGAGACATGTTGGCACATCTGTGGAAAGCCGAATCTGAAAGCTTCCTGGGTTTCCCCACCCAGTTGAAAATTCATGATCTTGCCCCCACACCCATAAGTCCATCACATGGTCCAATCTTCCACTGCCACGCTGGCAGGTCCACCCATCCAGTTCCGGTCAGGCTCAGAGGTGTAGAGAACAAAAAATGATGTTGGCTTTCTAGAAGGGTATTTATTTTGACAACAATACATTCTACTCCTTACTATTCCCCCTCCCAATTCTCCACTAATGAAACAGCACAATAATGGAGAGTGTGGCAGGCCAAGGATCCTAAAAGGAACCAGCTGCAGGCCTGACAGACAGACAGACAGGCAGGCAGGCAGGCAGGCAGGCAGGCAGGCAGACAGACAGACAGACAGACAGACAGACAGACAGACAGACAGACAGACAGACAGCTATTGAGGTACTCACTCCAATTTTTTTCCCCTACAACAAAAACCAAAATTATCGAGAGAGATTTCATGATTGATGGTCAACCAGAACCTTAGTCTCTCGGTTGCTGGTGTTGCATCTTAAACATTACCCTACCCAGAATCTATCAATGATGCATCCAATATTCAAACAAACTCAGTCAAATCTCTCTAAGATTGAGATTCAGCTCATGATTAATTCATATTCCTCCTGACTGATATTTGTACTCCTTTTTTCTCCTCCTCACTCTCTCTGTTTACAGGATGAACAAGGATCAATCTATGTGAGGAATAATATTTCCAATTATTAAGAGGTACTTGTGAAACTGACTGTTGGGAAAGGGTAAATATCCTTAATCAATTAGGCAATTTACAGCATCACCCTCTGCTAACAGTTTTAGAAATCGGAAGACGACAATGGTGAGGTTTGCAGTGGCTGAATTTAGTCTCACCATGTTCTATAAGTATGTGAGACTGTAATGAGGATGGTAAAGAAATGAGATCAGAATTATAGTAAATAATATTAAATCCAACCTAAATTGATTAAAGCCAAAATTAGACATTTTTAAAAATATATTCATTGAACAAATTAGAAAAATTAATCAGGCAAAGAATTTATATAGTTCTTATGTCATCAAGATACACAAAAGTGAATATATGTACAGTTAGACCTCAATGTATGACCAAAATTGAGCTCAAAATTTCCATCACTAAACAAGACAGTTGTTAAATGAGTTTTACCCCATTTTATTATCTTTCTTGCCAGAGTTGTTAAGTGAATCACTGCAGTTAAATTAGCAACAGATTTATTAAGTGAATCTGATGTCCCCACTGACTTTGCTTGTCAGAAGTTTGCAAAAGGTGATTATATGAATGAATAAAATGAATAGTCATAAGTCAAGGACTGCCTATATTATATTTTGATTATTTGTTCTCCATCCCCCAAATAATCGGGGTGGTGATGGTGGGTATGTATTCATTTCCATGTATATTTCTCTTACTCTTCCAAGTAAGATTGTGTTTACAACACAGTTCCAAATGTTTGCCTTATATTTCAGTATCATCCATCTGCAATAAAATTAATTGCACATGTTAAATGAACCCAGGATTTTCTCTAAATAAATTCATTTATAATATCTCAAGAAAATATCTACTCTGTACATTAATTATATACAGATGTTTCTAATGAAGTTATATTCACTGGCAATAGTTTTATACATTGAACTATTTTTTGCCAAAATGTAATTTTGGGATATTTGGTGTTATGTTTATTTTGCAACTTTCTGGAATCTATGAGAAAAAATATTTTCGTATTTCCTTATCCATATTTTTGTGTGTGAAAGAAATCAACTTTTTAATGCCCGAAGAATGTATGATATATAGGTGAGTTAGAAAATGATGATAGATGGTAGACAGACAGATGATAGCTAGATAGATATAATGTATACTCAGATTACATTTCAGGTGCATATTGATATCAGCAACCTCAAACTCTTTAGAAGATAATTTTGGATGTGCTTTTGATCGATGGCTACATATTCTACACAAGAGCACTAGATTCATTTCAAATGAAATGAATATACTAAATTGCAGAGGAAAGAAAAATAACAAAAATACTGGAGCTTGATTGTGTAAGGTTAAACAAACAGCCATAATTTCATGCTATTACATGTAATTGTTCATGGTGCTAAGCATTTCAAAATATGCTTTCAACAATTTTACCCACATCAATGTATATAATGCTAAATATACTATTGGTATTCAGTGTGATACAATTTTATATGACTGAAAGAAGACCAGCAAAACAGCAAAACTAATTGCTGTTTTCAGAGAGGGAGGGAGAGCAACATGTGCCTAGTAAACTTCTTCCCTCTGCTGGCAGTAAGAAGAGAAGATTAACCTGCTGATCTTCTCTTCCACATTGTATTGAAGAGGCCGACCTTGCTGCTCAAAACGCATGGTGAATGTGTCCATGGTGGCACAGTGGTTAGAATGCAGTACTGCAGGCTAACTCACTGCTCACACCAGGAGTTTGATTCTGAGCAGCTCAAGGTTGACTAAGCCTTCCATCCTTCCAAAGTTGGTAAAAAATGAGGACCCAGATTATAGGGGGCAATATGCTGACTCTATAAACCACTTAGAGAGTGATGCAAAGCACTGTGAAGCGGTATATAAGTCTAAGTGCTATTGTTATACAATGGACAGAAACACACCTTTACCTTAAGCATGAAAAAACAGTGGAGGGAATTTGGACCAATCATTCTTTCTCACTCCCCTCCCAGGGTTGTTGTGGTGGGGAAAATAGGAGGAGGAAGAGGTATTAGATATGTTCTCTGCCTTGAATTGTATATGGGGGGAAAACAGATTTAAAATCTAAAAAAAAGTGCTATGCTTTGAAATTATGAATAAACTTGATCTAACTAGAGCTTGAGTGTTCGAAGGTGAGCTTTGTATGAGGGGAAGCATGTTGCAAAGGTTTGTTCAAACATCATCATCCAGGAAAATACTGTCCCAGGTCCCATCCATCCATTCATGCTTTGACCATATCTGTCACTCAAGATCACAGCCACCATTTCACAACACTGAGGCAGAGGACATTAAATGGGGATAATTCATCTAACCTGCTGAAACATAACATTCAACAGCATTTTTTTTCTCTGATTTTTATTTACCTGGCAAGTACTTATGAATTAGTATTTACATTTTATAATTGGGATCTGAACTCCTGCTTACCACCTTGCAAAAAGAGCAAACAGGGTCAGGCAAATTAAACAGTGTTATTGCATTGCACATCTTCTCCAAATATGATGGACAAACCCTGCAGATGCTGCTTGTCTTCCTCTCCTTTTATTAATGGAACTAGAGAGTTCGTGTGGCCATCCATGCATGATTCCATTACTATTTTGAGAAATTGTTCTTTAACACTGAAGTGGAAAGAAAGAAACTCTGTTTTTCTATACACTGTTACTTCAAAAGTTTCAAATGAGCTTCAGGAATTCTACATCTGAAGCTCTAGAACCATTCTTGAGAGAAATTTAAGGAACAACTTATAATATTGAAAAGGAAAGGGCTATTAAATTGCAATGTGAAAATAGAATATCAATTGTCCATTGCCCTTATAATTTAGTACCAGGTATTTAGAACATGAAAGGTAATAATAAAGATTATTATTGTGACCTTTTTAATATTCTAACTTTTATCTGACTAGCCATACCTTTCAGCCTTAAACACGTATTATATGTAATAAGCAGTGGCAAAGCAGGCCTTAAACAGCAGTTACAGAACAAATGGGCTTCTTTCTGGACAGTTTAACAAGCTGAAAGGATTGGAAAGTCAACCCAATGAGATGAAATGATGTAGCAATTATAATATTGTATCCTTTCAAAAGATTTGCAAGTTTCAACATGAGTTCTTTCTTCCTGATGGACAGGAAAAATAAAGTGATTAAAAAGAGGAGTTCCTTGCATACTATTAAGCATTTGATGTACAAATTGCAATATATGACATATTGATTAACAGCAGTTTACCCCAATCTTTTCCAAGTACATCTGATTTCAACAGTTCAAAAAAATAGTTTATGATTATTATTTGGTGTAATCATTAATATCTTAGACACACTCTCTCTCTCAAGTTTCCATACGAGGTCCCAGTGAAACTTAGATCTTGATTTCTACCAAATTAACCAACCCAGAGCTCCATGGCCTTCTTCTTAACATGATGTCTATATCTATATCTATGTACATAGATGGACTGACAGATAGACAGATCTCTTTGTCAGAGAAAGAAAATAAATGTTAATGGATTTCTGTCCTCAACTCCCATGAGCTTTCAGTTTACTTTAAGCCCACAATAGCTTAAAAGCAGCAAAGGAAGGAAAAAATTGACATTTTGATGTAATCTTTCTCTAAGTCAAGGTGTTGGAAGACAAAGTAAGAAGAGAGTGATATTTGGTCAACAAAAAATGGAACTTTAGGCATGGAGTTACAAAGATGATTGAAAAAAGAAACATGATGATTGACACAAGAAAAATGAAACAAAACAATGGGAGTGATGTATGGAGGGGGGGGGATCAAATCACAGAATGGGGCTATGGGAAAAATACTTCCCTATGGAATCAATCAGAATTAATCCACTAAAAACAATGCAATTGACAATGCCATTGCATGGGAATGAAACAAGAATAAGTAAACGACAACAGCTCATGATGTTAGCCTTGGTTGGAAATGTGTCATATGGCTGCCAAACAACCTGAGATTAATGATCTACAATGGGTACTGCAAGCCACACATGGAGAAATAGTAGAGATGAGTCTTCATTGTAATGACATAGACTATGGAGTATAGCATAAGAGATAATGGAGATTAGCAAAATATGTCATAGCAGGGTTGCACGGAATAATCTCACATTGTGCTCACGTTCACGATACTATTCTACATTTCAAGCTGAGTAATGTAATCCAATCATATCTGGCTTAAAAAAGATCCAGACAATCCCACAACTACAAAAAGACAAAAACTCTTACTGTTTTTTATCCAGCTGGCTATAGGCCAGTTATAGCAAGAACGTTTTAGTTACCTTATCCATTACTCAAAAACAACACACCCAGTTAGATGTTCTCTTTTTAAAAATGAGAAAATCACTATTTCTATGGATCATTAATTTATATACCATTACAGTGCTTGGTAACAAGGTGCATTTCTGAGTAGACATGCACAGACTTGTACTCAGAGTGCACAGGAGAATTTTACACCATCCTGCTGCTTTACAATGTTGCCAGGTTCTGCGC
The DNA here is from genome assembly GCF_964273705.1 of Natrix helvetica. NCBI lineage: Eukaryota > Metazoa > Chordata > Lepidosauria > Squamata > Natricidae > Natrix > Natrix helvetica. Next base: position 70,950,753 of record NC_138549.1, on the reverse strand, counting down.
AGCAGTACTGAAAATTCATTAGATAATGACATAGATTTAATGAGTACCTAGTCTGCTATATCAGAATGTTCTGTAATTTGATATAGTCTCCCATGTACCAATTTTTAATAATCCCTTATTTATTATTAGAACTTATCTAATGTTCCTATCCCTTCTTTTAGATTCTCGTATATTGATTTCCAGTTTCTGAAAATGTCTTTCAGATCCTCGTATATTGGTTTACACATTTTGTTTTTTATTCATGTATCTTTTATATATTCTAGACGTTCATATTTTTAGATTTTTATTTTTATTATGATGTATCCTCTTTGCTTTTAAATGACTGTGCCCCACCATACTTGTGCTGCTCTATGCTCATAACAAATATTTGATTTGATTTATTTCATTTTGATGTGTCCTACTCCAACAGTTATTCCTACAAAGTAAACAAGCTGGGGAAAATGTTGATTTGAAGGAAAAATGAAGCATTTCAATAAATGAAAAAAAAAATAACTATTTAATAGCAGTGTCTCTTACCTAAAGTTAATATATCTTGTTCAAACACATGTGAGGTTGTTCAGTTTACACATTTCTTTTTTGCTCAATTACAATTAGATTACACGAGGTCTGCAAATCAAATTACATGGCTGTTTTCTTTCCTTCTGTCACTCATCATTTGCAGCAGAAATCTTATTTTCCAGCCTTTAGTGCATACGGAATCACATTATTTATTACTGCATTTCCTGCTGGTTATTAGCCCTTTTCAGCTCTGTGGTATTAGCATTGCCAATCATGGAACTCAGAAAAGTATTTAGGCAAAATACACACAAATAATAATTTCTCCCTCCTTTTTGCTATACAAGTCATTGCAGTTGCTTCCTTCTTTTTCCAACATTTTGAATTCTGAAGTGAAGTCATTGCAAGAGATACAGTTTAATTACTGATTCATTAATGTGCTTAATGTGGTGTTTGGCGCATGTTTCAGGAAAGCTTGCAATAGGAAGTAATGGACAGAGTTTGGGAAGTGCGGTCATGTTTTATTCTAAGCAGAAAGCACGAGGACCATATTTTTACTCTTCAGGAGATCAATGAGAAGTGATATAAATGTGAGACACAAAGTTCATCTCAATGTTGTCTTAGAGAAAGTTGATTATAAAAATGAATGAGAGTGTGTTAAAAAATGTCCATTATGAATATAAAGTCTAAGATTGGTGATTGAATGAAATGAAAGCTGGTATGTAACATGCAGTGGTAGTGAATGGTTCAATAATGAGCAAGAACTTTAAAAAACGAAGTATGATGTTAATTGTTTTTTTTTTAAAAAAAAGGTCCTCCCTGGTGTTTAATATAGTTGCAGATAAATAATACATGTGATGAAGTTAAAGGGGTTAGTTGGGACTGTGAACATTCCCAGATCAATAAAGGCGAACATTTGTACTGAATTCATGATAATGAATCCTTGTTGCTCACTGAGCTTTTGTTTTCTTGCAAGACATTTATGTTAGATATTAACACTAGCTACTATGGTTTCCACTCCGGTTCTCTGTTCCGGCGGGAACAGAGGTTTAATCTGATTGGTTAAGAGGTCTAACAGCTACCTATAAAAGGAGAGCTGTCAGACCGAACTGTTGCTGGATTGTACATACTTGACTGTTACAATAAAGAGCTGTTGTTGCGTTAAGCCCCAGTCTGCCTTCTCATTGCCCTACCTAACACTGGCGACGAGGGTGGGATTGAGAGGCAGATAGGCGAAGAACGAACAACGAGACATCCAGCAAGTAAATCCAGCCCGGAGCATTGGAGCAGCATCGAGCAACCATTTCGAGCGGCAAATTTGAATCGCCTCAGACAAGAATGGCCATGCACTCCCTGCCAACTCCATATGACCCTGTGGCCAAACACTGAGAATCGTATATGCTGAGGTTCGAATGCTTCCTCAAGGCAAACAACCTCATGGAGGTTCCCGACTCCCACAAGAAAAAACTCTTCCTGGGCTACTGCGGCCAAGAGGTCTTCGAAACGGCGAAGGATTTATCGGAGCCAACTCCGATGCAAGCGGTTACTTGGGCGGCGTTACAACAGACTATAAAAACTCACTATGCGCCCAAACCTTCGAGGCACGTTCACCGCCATGAATTCAACATGCAGAACCAAAAAGAAAGAGAGTCCATTAACCAATATGTTGCGGCCCTGCGAAAGGCAGCAACATATTGTGACTTCTATGACCTGGACGACCAAATTTTAGACCGCTTAATCTGCGGAGTGCAGGACATCAACCTGCAGAGACATCTGCTAGCCATATCAAACATGTCTCTCCAGGGAGTCCAAATTTGTCGACAAGTCCATGGAAGCCTTGCAGCGCCAGCACAACATGCCACAAACTGCACAGAAGCAAACATGTGTACATCACAAGGTCGCTGAACGATGATCAGCTTCTGGTCGACCCTGAAGCAAGCCATCCCGAGCCTGAAAAAAATGTTGTCTTCGCACACTAGACATCATGCTGCGTGATTACCAGGGGAACCGAGTCCCCATTGTGGGCCAAGGCACCTTCCGGGTTCAATTTAAAGGCATCAGCGCCAAGCTTCCCATGACCGTGGCCAGTGCACCGCTACAGAGCCTCCTGCGGCTAGACTGGTTCGAAGCCCTGGGGTTGGAAGTCACCAGGATCAATGCCATAAAGGACGGCGGCACCGGGGCAATTGTCTCCTGCTGAAAGGAACTATAGCCAAATGGACCGAGAGGCTTTGGCTGCTGTAGCGTGAGTCAAGTGGTTCCACGAGTACCTTTACGGTCGAGACTTTGAACTTGTGACAGACCACAAACCACTGCATGGGCTACTGGCTGGGGACCGACCTACTCCGGTTTCCTTGTCTCCGCGCATGACCAGGTGGACTGTTTTCCTGGCCGCTTACTCCTACAAACTGATTCACCAACCCGGTTCCACGTTGGGACATGCCGATGCTTTAAGCCACTATCCCCTACCCGAACTGCTGGACGACCCCACTCCGAAGGAGACACCGATCCTTCTTATTGACGGCCTGGACTCTGGACCTGTCTCGTCCAATCACGTTGCCCGCTTTTCTGCTAAAAACTCTGTTATTAAGCAGTGGAGGGGGTGGCCCAAGGGGTCTGTTGGGGCCGAATTTAAAATGTTTTTTACTAAACATGATGAGTTGTCGGTAATCAAGGGCTGTTTACTGTGGGGGGACCGGGTGGTTGTTCAAAGCAAACTGTGAAAGGCAGTATTGGAGGCATTACATGTGGGGCATCCTGGCATTGTCAGGATGAAATCCTTGGCTAGCAGCTACGTCTGGTGGCCTAACATGGACAGGGAGATAGAAGAGTGGGTGGCCACCTGCACTCCCTGTCAGGAATCCAGACCAGCTCCCCCAGAGCAGCCCACTATGGAGTGGGAGCGCCCTCAGGCACCCTGGTCTAGGGTGCACATTAACTTTGCTGGCCCCATTCATGGCCTAACGTTCCTCATAGTTGTGGACACATATTCGAAATGGTTAGAGGTAGCTCTGGTGACCTCTATCACGGCAGAGGCGGTCATCAAGGTGCTACGGAGACTTTTCTCCATGCAGACAATGGGCCCCAATTCACGGCCATGCAATTCAAGACCTACTTAGCTAGCCAGGGAATTTGGCATGCCCTGGTCGCGCCATTCCACTCGACCTCCAATGGTCAGGCAGAGCAAATGGTGCGATTGTCTAAAGAGGCCCTCGCCAGAATGGGCCCGGGTGATTGGCAAACATGGGTTGATCACTATTTACTAATCCAACACATTACGCCAAGCACCACCACAGGGAGAAGCCCCTCCGAGCTTCTCATGGGTCACCATCTAAGGCCCCACTTAGACTGGCTACACCCAAACTACTCTGCCACATCACCCCCAGACTCCACAAGCAAAATTCGGAACTTTAGCATAGGGGATTCAGTATACACCCACAACTATGCCGGGGGAACTCTGTGGATTTCTGCTACTGTGATAGGCATCAAGGGGCCTCACTCTTACTTATTAGAGCTAGAGGATAGCAGGAATTGGAGGAGGCATATTGACCAACTCCGTGGTCACCTCTCCCACTCCAATCTTAGGGCACCAGATGAAATTCCAGAACGAAGCAGCTACCCAAAAGGAGCAAACATTCACTCCTTCCATGGACAGCTCAAACCCGCAAAGTCTGGAAAACTTATCTGAATTTGTTGCAGGCCCACCGCAAGCTCCATGCGAGCAAAGCCAGGGAATTCCAGCCGCGGCCTGGGGTAAGTTCCAGCAGGTTCCACAGAGTGGAGCTGGAGAGCAGACAGGTCCAACCTGCCTGAAGAGCCGGTTCCAAATGAACTGTGCAGGTTTGGTAGAGCGAAACAAAGACCCGCCTACCTCAAAGACTATGTGACCAATAGGAACATCCCGACCAAGAGGGTGGGGGGTGTTAGATATTAACACTAGCTACTATGGTTTCCACTCCGGTCCTCTGTTGCTGGATTGTACATACTTGACTGTTACAATAAAGAGTTGTTGTTGCATTAAGCCAGAGTCTGCCTTCTCATTGCCCTATCTAACAATTTAATTACCCAAACTAGGTAACATATCCATGCTAGTAAGGAGTGGAGTTTTCTCTCAGTGACACAAAATAACTCAGCTCATAGAGAACCAAGGATCCCTCAGTCACTGCTATGTTGCCTGAATGATTTGCAGTGAATCTGGTCTAGTATGATTGAATGAGTAGAATGGATCTGCAAATTGATGAATCAAAGACCACGGTTGTTGTGCCTGACAGGAAAAAATAGAGTGAACAATGATAAATATACATGTAAATGATACCCTTCCCCCAAAAGAAACGCCTAGAACAAGTAGAGAAATTTATGTACCTTGGCAGACTATTTTCTAAATATGGCAAAGGCTGGTAAGAATGTGTTGGATAGTATGTTGTCTATGTAAGGAATTAATTTTGATAGAAGGGTAATACCCTTACTGGGATTCGAACCAGGGGTGTATTGCATATTAGGCTGATGTAATTGCCACTAAGCCACAGGCTCTCTTCCTTTATCAGCTAAGCCAGGGAAATAGGTATGTATTTGTGTTACAACCCCTGGTATGCCCAAATATGGGAGGGAGCTCACTCCTCCCTCTTTCTGTCATTCGGCTCATAAATAGCTTGAAATGGATCCATACTAGTCTCCCTTTATTTATTTATCAGCACAAATACAACACACACACACACATACACACACACAGAACACACACATATATATCCTTCTGTCCAGTTTGTTATATGAAAGTGAAAGTAAGCTAGGCAAAACAAAAGTCAGTCAAATGGAGTAGTATTAAATGCCAGTCATAAAACAAATATAAATAGAATCAATAAAGAATGGAGGTTGAAAGAATAAGGTGTGAATAAAAAAGGGAATGATCAATACAAAAAAGTACTTTGAGCTGATTTGGTCATAGTGAGTGATAAATTATATTCAAATTGCAGAACAAATGTTTGCAGGAAGACTGCTTGAGTGATGTAACAGAGGAAAACCAAGAACATCGGTGTTGGATGGAGCTGAGATCCTTAAAAGAAAGAGAATTGAGAAGTTCTGTGCTGCTCTTGTTTGTTATTAACTTTAAGCGTCAAGTAGGGCAATGCTTATAAAGAATAAAAGGGAATGGATGCACTAATGTATAGAAATGCTAAAGGCAAGGCTAGTTTGCAAGAAAGGTAGGAAGAAAGGGAGTGAAAAATATTAATATGTGCCTTATTTTTTTCTTTTTTAATCTCATGCTTTTAATTCTTTGTTTTACTATTTCATTTTTCTTTTCTGTACTCTAGATAACTTTGCTTACCAAAAAGGAATAATATGATGGATATATACATGCAAGTAAACCTAGATATGATAAACAAAAGTTAGCACACAAGTTCCTTTAAAATTGATTTGATGAATAACAAGAATGCTTCATGTTAACATAATGAGTGGAAAATAACAGGAAACAGACCTACAGTGAGTGGATGTTCCTGCTTTAGGAAGGAATGGGTAATACTTTTGTCAGTTCCTACTGCCTTGAAAAAAATAATGGAGATGGTACTATAAGAAATCTTTTAGACAATATTTTCCAGGGCAGTATGGATTGACAAAAATTATTACACTTTGCCTCCTAAGTATTGAAAATTTAAAAAATACAATAGCTGCGGAATATGTGTTAGTAATAATAATAAACAGTATTTTTACATGTGATTTTGCATATAATCTACAGCTGGGGGTGTGTTAGGGTGTAACCAACAAGTTGGGTAGACAATATATTGCACAAGGCATGTTATGTATCTTTAAGAGAGGAGCTCTGCTAATTAGTAGATTACAGCCTTTAAATTGCAGCTGATGTTGTTGCTCTCTCTCTCTCTTGATTGCTGTATGATAACTGCTGCCTAACTGTTACTACTGTTGCTACTACTTACTGTGTGTAAGTTATTTGCTACTTGTATCCAAGTTATCTTGGTAGTATTGGACTGCTTTTTCTGTGTATGACTTTTTGGCTGTGTTTATGGATTTTGCTATATTCTTCAAAAAGTAAAGATTTATTTTGTTACTTTACTATCCATTATTCAGTGTGGTTGCTTTATCTATCGCACGCTGCGTATACTTTACAGGGTTGCTCTGTTATAACCTCGACCTGGGGTTCATTGCTAGTGCTTAATCGCACCAGTACCTAACAGGGTGTCAAACTGACAGCCCATGGGTCAGATGCATCATACACAGGCTACGCCCATCCCAGCTCTGTGAAGGGAAAAAACATCATGATACATCACATGATGACAATGTGACACGGTGAGTTTGACACCCATGATCTACAGTAAGTGTCTTAGTCTACAATCACAAAAACTATTTAAATCTGATTCATAATTCTAAACACTATCTGAATCCTGTCCAAAATTAGAGGAATAGGATGCTGAAAATGCTTATCAAAACTGTGTCTGTATGTGCTATTTTTATTAAGTAATTAACCACAATTAAATGTTCAGCCTTAAAATAAAATATTTGTAAAATTAAAATACTTAGAAATAAAACTTCCAGTACTGTCTCTTAATTCAATGGAAATGCTCATTTGCATAATAATCTATTCATTTTATGAATGTTTTATAATAAGCATATTGTAAAATAAAGATCATACCATATTCTGTCTTGATGATCACAGGCAGAGGAGATGGGGCAATTATTAAATCACCTAAATGGTTAACCTATATGCCCGTCACTTGCAACAAAATTTTCACAAAGATAGTCTAAGTAAGAGGAGAATCTCACTGAACTTGACTGGCCTTGGAAACTAAGCAGGATATAGCACTATGGAATATACATGGACAGTGATATGCAAGAATTGTTACCAAAGCAACAACGGGAAAACATATCTTAAGTCCATAGCAAGCAGAAAATATGTGGAAGAGATACAAATAAAAACCTTCCTAATTTGCATGTGTATAAGAAGGGGAGGAGAATTCAGTGGTGGGATTCAAGTAATTTAACAACCGGTTCTCTGCCCTAATGATGACTTCCAACAACCAGTTTGCCAAACTGCTCAGAATGTTAACAACCGGTTCTCCCGACGTGGTGCGAACTGACTGTATCTCCACCACTGGAGGAGATACAGTACAATCAGACTTTCAAGATTCTGTTATCATACCCACTCTCAATAAAAATAATTTTAGCCTTTCTGTGAAATTAAGTCATGGTCTTGTCTACTTGGTAGGATTAACACAGGTTCAGTCATGGATAGTTTTTGGGATTTGCGACTACCAACAAATTCTTGGTCAGCTAGAAAAAGTGGGCTAATGGGCCCTTACCAACAATGTGAAGAAAACCAAGGTTTTATATATGGGAAAGAAAAACCAAAGGTACAAGTACAGATTAGACCAATATCTGGCTCAAAAACAGTAACTGTGAGAAGGACCTTGAGATCAGTGGTGGGTTTGTACCAGTTTTACTACTGATTCACTCGTGTACACACTCTTGTGCATGTGTGATGCTTCTGCATATGTGCAGGAGCATCCAGGTGGGTGGGTGGAGCCTCCCGCCCCTGCAACTACCAGTTTGGCCAAACTGGGCCAAACCGGGAGCAACCCATTTCTGCTTGACATCCTAGCAGATGATCGCTTAAATGAACCAGCAATATGAGCCAGCAGTGTGTGGCAGCAACCAAAAAAAAAAAACCTAATACAATACTTGGTTGTATAAACAGAGGCATAGAATCAAGATCACGTGAAGTATTAGTACTACTTTCTAAATCCTAATAAGACCACACCTGGAATACTGCATCCAGTTTTGATCACCACATTACAAAAAAGATGTTGAGACTTTGGAAAAAGTACAAAGAATGGAGACAAAAACATGAAGAACGGTCGCAGGAATTGGGTATAGCTAGTCTAGAGAAAAGTGGTGATATGATAGCAGTAGTCACTAGTGGTGACATGATAGCAATATTCCAGTATTTGAGGGGCTGCCACAAAGAAGAGGGGGTCAACTTATTTTCCAAAGCACCAGAAAACAAGACAAGAAACAATGGATGGAATCTAATCTAGGAGAGAAGCAACCTGGAATTAAGGAGAAATTTCCTAACCCTGAGACCAATTAACGAGTAGAGCAGCTTGCCTTCACAAGTTGTAGATGACCTTCAAGGTCCCTTCCAGTTCTATTCTGATTGTGAATAGTCCATTGGGATTCCACCTATGGCTTCTGACAGCTTTCACTTTTCACTAAGACAAAAAATTGCACAGTGGATAGATAGTAGGGTATTCCTCAATGTCATTCATCTCTTGATTCACCTTTTACTCCCATTCCATGAAAAAAAAAATTTTTTTCATAGAAAAAGTCCCGCTCCCCTCCCAGGATCTCTATGTTTTTTCAAAAGATTGAACTGAACTTTGTTAGCAGCACTAAAAAGTTAGCAGCGTTCTAACAATGAAATGTTAAAGAGGGTAAAATAGAAAAGGCTGGAGCTATGATTTTTGCTTAAGCAAGCTAGGATTGTGACTTAAAACTTTGAACTTAGGAAGTTGGCTGGAACAAAAGCCACTGGGGCTGATGGCCTAGAAATTAAAAAGGTTAAGTAAAATATACATGTAAAGCCCAAGAATCATTTCTTTGCTAGCAAATATAGGACATGGACTTTATGTTCCTTTTGTCTCTACATTTTTGTTTCAATTAGAGGAACTTCTAGTGTTACACCTGCACAAAGAAGTGAACTTCTTCTGCTTCTCCCGTTTAACCTTTACTTCATGAAAATGAATAGTTCAAATTTAATAAAGGAGTACCATTTATGGATCACATCTTACAGAACATGCATCTATAGATTTATTTGGAATTGTTTAAAATCTATAGAGTGTCATGAATTCAGTGAGGCTTGCTTGAAAGTAAATATTTAAAAAAATATTCTGCAAGCAGAAACAAAGAAGGTCTATTTAGTCAGCAGGAAGAATACTTGGTGCGGCTTGTGGCTTAGATCACAGAACTTTTTCTTGAAAAAAAAATGCTAAACTAAAGAAAGCAAATAAAATAAGTAATAAAGGTAAATAATAAATTTAATGGATTCAATTTGATAACTAAAATGTCTAAAGAATTATAGATCTAAATTCATAACAAAATGATGAAGGAAAAAAGAATACACCGAAATTCAAAAATCAAATAAGGCAAGATAGGCAGTTCAGCTTGTATCTAGTTAATACTTTCAGCAGTGTATTTACTACTATAGTATATTTTTCTAAGCTAAATTCCATTGCTTCTATTCGTGCTAAAAATTCTTAAAGTGCTTTTTAATAACTGGATTTCAGTTTCTGGTTTTCCATAAAGCTTCATCTTTCATAAAAAGCAAATGTAAGATTTTACTAGTCTTTTTGCTGTTTGCCAAGATTTGTTTACCTCTAAATCAGTGAAAGTGAGATAATAGAATGACAAATAATGACAATGATAATGAGTCACTCTGAAAGTCACCCTTGTCTCCTAATGTTAACAAGCTCATATTTTTCATTTCCAACCACCAATTCCAACTTCCACTACTTTTAAAATATTTTTTCTATAAACATTTTCTATAAACATTGTAATGAATTTATTGACATCAGTTATTCCCAAACATTTGATGACCTAACTATATCGTCTTGAATCAGACACTTTTTAATAATCAATCCAGATTATTATTATTATTATTATTATTATTATTATTATTATTATTATTATTATTATTACTACTACTACTACTACTACTACTACTACTACTACTACTACTACTACTACTACTACTACTACTACCATGAATTCAAATTGACAATATTGATAGCAACAAAGGTGCATGAATTCAGATGATGATGATGATAGGATTACAATAGCACTTTTGATTTGTAGATAGGTATGAAAAACATTACAATGGCCAAGGAACTAGAAAATGTATATAGTATTCCAATCTTAAATAGGGCAGTGCTAAAGAATGATACAAATACAAAATAATTGCTGGTATCTCACATAATAATAAAATAATGCTTAATACTTTGCATTACACACTCCAACAATACAGGAACAAGAACTGTTCTATGCAAAAGTTAGATTCAGAAATAACAAAAGCATCCAAGATCACATTACTAAAAGCAAATGGACAATGAAAAAGGCAAAAATGTTATCAAAATATATCTATTGATAGTACAAACTGGATAAAACATGGTGCACTGGCTATTGAAGAATTTGTATGTTGACAGTATAATGACTAGGTATGATGACCAGGAAGCAACTTATAGAACAGAACAACTAAATTATTAAACTTTGAGAAAGCTGTGTGCCAAAGTTATGAGGAACTCTTTATTCCTTTAATTAATATACAGAATTTAAAACATGAGAAATGCTTGAAGAAATAGAAATTGGAATTAAAATATCAACCACCTCAGAAATGCTTATGAAACTACTTTATTGACTGGAAGCAAGAAAAGAAAGAATTTTTGCTGAAGTGAAATAATATTGCAAAAGCTAGTCTGATGTTCAATATTAAAATAAACCTAGATTATGTCAAAACACAATGCTAAACTAATAAAAATAAGTGGGAAAGGAATTGAAGTAATTACAGTTTTAAACTTTCTAGGCACAAATCTATCAGTGACTGAGCTATGAAATAAAGAGAGGTCTGTTACTTGGGGAAAAGACCATAACTGATCTGCACAAAATATTAAATATGTGGTATTAAATGTTAATGGTATGTAGTGCTGTGTCACATGTAATGGCAAAACCATGGTCAATTGTAAAATATGATTGTGACAGGTGAACATAGAAAAAACGGATAGCTTCCAAACGTAGTTTGGAACGTAGGACATTTTTCAGAATAACTTAAATCTCCAGAAGAATAAATAATTCATTGCTTAGATTAAGTGAAAATATTCTGCTCACTGGAAACACGAATAATATCACTGATGACATAAACACAAGTTTATAACAAGTCAAAAAAAAAGTTGCTCTCAGATAATCCTAATGAAATTATATCCATCAAGGGATAAACACTTAATGTGACTAAAGAACTGAACTCAGATTCAACTGTCTTCTAAAACTGGAGAAGTAAACACATTTGCCTGAAATCCAGACAGCTGGTCCAATTCATATCAGTGACACTGGGCTAGAGATAACCTGTGTTGTGACTATAATACTACTTTCTGTGTAGAATATAAGAAATAGAAAGTGCAATGGAAATAGAAAGTACAGTGCACTCATAGTTAACACTAAGTCTGGCAGAAATGCTATCCAGTTCTGTATTCTAATGAACAAATCAAGAAATTTGGATCTTGTAATATTATCTATATATTTTTCTGAATTGCCTGATTTAAGGAGCTGTGGTGGCACAGTGGTCAGAATACAGTATTGCAGGCAAACTGTCAATTGCTGGGAATTCGATCCTGATCAGCTTGACTCCGCCTTCCATCCTTCTGAGGCAACTAACATGTGAACCCAGATTGTTGAGGACAATATGCTGACCTGTAAACCACTAAGAAGGCACTATGAAATGGTATATATGAGTATAAGTGCTATTGCTATTTATAGAATTCCAAATTCTCTCTTTGGGCAGACCAAGTTTAATTACAGTTCTTTACAGCTACTAGAGCTTTGATTAGATAGCCTGTAACAAACAGATGATTTATCCTCAATAAGCTCAAATAACACATTGGGCTCTCCATTCATTAAGCTATATCATCAGAATTCATTTTATCTCTTACATCTCTGCCTAAACATACATTGCATTCTACTTAAATAACTATAAACTATAAAACTCTAAAAAACAATAAAATAATAATCCATAATAATAGATCTCCAGCTCATTGACAAAGTCAGTGAGAACATATAATTTTGACTCGACAAAATTTGTTCATTATAAATCCTTTGGTGAACTTTCAGTTCAGTTGGACTGGAATGCTGATTTTGTAGAAATATAGAAGTAAATGGCTGATTAATAAAATGTAACAGCTTTTGGGGGAAGGTTGGGGGGGGGGAATGACTGAATATCTGCTAAACAGAACAGAAACATCTGATTTACATACCTTTCCAGCCATGCACAGTAGGATTTTTACTTAGTTATATTCAGTTCAGAACAAACAAGCATATTGAATAGCACATATGTGTGCTAATTAGTGTCAAAGCATTATGTAAACAGAGGTACGGTATTTGTGAATCTAGCCTTAAAGTCAGAATTTTTAGCATGATTCTCATTTGACTAGCACATTTCTTTTTGTTAAAAATACAATTAAATAATTTGACTTAGTATGGTACTAAATTAAAATGAACAGTTATAAATGAAAAGAAATAATACTAATTCCTAGATGCTAGAAAGGATGGAGATCTTTCATAATGGGTAAAAAAGGGAATATCAATAAATTTGCTTTGGTACAAACCTATTAGAGGCACAGAAACCTTCTTCTCTTTCATATCTTATTACCTTTTATTCCAGTACCTTATGGATCAAAAGAGTAAAGCAATTTTCTTCAATATTACAGAATAACACAGATGCAGAAAGGAAATCACTTATTTGTCCCAAATATGTGTAATTTCAAACAAATGCATTTTAAATAGTTCCAGTGATTAGATATCAAAAGATTTCATAAACAAGATTTACAAAATCATAACCTTAGGAGTGGTTAAGGCTGTTTATAGGAACAAGTGAAACAGTTTCATTTGTAACAATAGTTATAGTCCATGATTTCATTCTGACCAGCATCATCAACTCAAGCAATGGTAGATCAATTGATTCAAACAGAATCAAGCAATATTGTACTAGAATGAATGTATTTTGTGATACCAACAGATGAGCCTCTCAATCAAGATATTTTGCATAGAACCAGCTGTTTAGAGTACCAAATTAAGCCTCTTCAGGTGGCATAATATCTAATCTCACCTGAAGATGTATTCAATCAGTTGATCATCTCCTTTTGTAGTCAGAAAGACATAAACATGCAAAGATATGAAACAATTATTTGTCGTCTTGGGATTTTACCCAATTGCAAATTTATAGCAAAAGATATCATTTTCTTCTGTTGCAATTACCACAACAATATTATTTATCTTCACATTTTTTCCAAACCCAGATTTAACTTCTTTTTTAAAAAAATAAATGTCAACAGCTGCAGGCTAATTATGAAAAATTTGAAAGAAGTAAAATAAAATAATAAAATAAAGAAGTAAAATAAAATAATCTCTCTGCATTTTGTTTGGCGCATTAGCAGAAATTATTGAATTAAAACTGCTTAATGATTTATCAACGAGTTCTATTTATAATATTGGTTATATATCACACACACACACACACACACACACACAAAATAATAAGACAAGAAAGAATTGGGGGTTTGCTTTTCCTACTAAATCTAAACTATTTAGTTTCATGAAAAAACACCTTATATAATAAATTAACCATTGATTACAAATATCAAATATCTTTATTAAAGACAACTTAGAGATTTAGTTTATATTTAATGTGCTGTGAAATAGAACTAAAATAGAAAACTTTTACTATTTTACAATTTCTAAAATTAATTATTAAAGGTCCATAATAGATAAGTGTTAACTTATTAAGGAAGAGATTTTTCTTAAGCCAGTTCAGATATTTTTGGCGCCAATGACTTACTATTGCCAATACCATTGACAAGACATGTCAAACAGTATTAAGTAGAATGGAATTCTAACCAATATTGGATCAATCCAAAAGATACTGAGTTTTTTTGATGCACTTGCCTTCCTAATTCACTAATTTGAGTTTGAGTTTTTGAGTTTTATTACATTTATAGACCGCCCCCTCTCCCCGCAGGGACTCGGGGCGGTGTACAGACATCACATATATAAAAACAACAAAGCACAACACGAAAACCCAGACAAACAACATAAACATACAGTCTGTATATTAACCCAAACTAATTAATAATTAAAAACAATCTAAAAACCAATTTAAAACCCCAAAATTTAAAATTTAAAAAGCCATCCAGGAAGGTCAGTAATAGATGTTACTTATGATTACAAATGGGCCAGGCCGGCTAGTCGGAACAGGTGGGTCTTGAGTTTCTTACGGAAGGAGCGGAGGTCAACGGTAGTTCTAATATCGGGGTGGGAGGTCGTTCCAGAGGGTTGGGCCCATCACAGAGAAGGCCCTACTCCTGGGCACCGCCCGTCCGCATTGCTTAGCGGAAGGTACCCAGAGGAGTCCCTCTCTGTGAGAGCGGATTGGTCGCAGGGATGTATGGGGTAGGATGCGATCCCGCAGATAACTAGGCCCCGAACCATAGAGCGCTTTAAAGATGACAATCAACACCTTGAAACGCACCCGAAAAGCCACAGGCAGCCAGTGCAGCTCGCGCAGGAACGGTGTTACATGTTGTACCTAGTACTCCCCATAATTGCCCGTGCGGCTGCGTTCTGAACCAGCTGGAGCCTATGGGTGCATCTCAAGGGGAGCCCCATGTAGAGAGCGCTACAGTAATCAAGACGGGAATTCACCAGGGCCTGAGTGACTGTGCGAAGGGCATCCTGCTCTAGTAGGGGGCGCAATTGGCGCACCAGGCGGACCTGGTGGAACGCCCCCCTAGCCACGGCTGTCACATGATCATCCAGCGCCAGCCGGGAGTCTAGGAGGACGCCCAAATTGCGCGCCCTATCTACCGGGAGCAATTGTCCCCCCCCCAATGGCCAGAGATGGAACACACTGGCTAAAGCGGGGCGCCGGTAGCCACAGCCACTCCGTCTTGGAAGGGTTGAGTTTGAGTCTGTTGTCACCCATCCAGACCCGGACGGCTTCCAGGCACCGGGACATCACCTCGACTGCTTCGTTGGGGTGGTTCGGGGTAGAGATGTATAGCTGAGTGTCATCTGCATACAGATGACACTCAACCCTGAAACCTCGAATGATCTCGCCCAGCGGTTTCATGTATGTGTTGAACAGGAGAGGTGAGAGGACCGACCCCTGCGGCACTCCGCACGTGAGCGGTCTCAGGGTCGACCTCTGCTCCCCTGTCAACACACATTGCGACCGACCGGAGAGGAAGGAGGAGAACCACCACAATACGGTGCCCCTCACCCCCATCCCCTCCAGCCGACGCAATAAGATACCATGGTCGATGGTATCGAAAGCCGCTGAGAGATCTAACAGGACTAGGATGGAGGAGCAACCCCCATCTTTCGCCCTCCAGAGATCATCCACCAACGCGACCAACGCTGTCTCAGTGCTGTGACCGGGCCGGAAACTGGACTGGCGCAGGTCTAGATAAACCATTTCCTCCAGGTGTCGAGGGAACTGTTGTGCCACCACACTCTCAACAACCTTCGCTAAAAAGGGAAGGTTGGAGACAGGACGATAATTGGATAACTCTGCTGGGTCCAGAGAAGGCCTCTTAAGTAGGGGGGGTAGTAAAGAACTTTCTAAAGTTAAAGATTAGCAGCTCCAGATTTTGCACTACTCAGTAAAAAAAGTCAATCTTCTACTTCTTAGAACTGAATGAACTTTGAAATCCAAATTGCTTTGCAGTTCTTAAGTTTCAAAAGACTTATTGCATTTTGAAATACTCTTACCTTTTTATTGACCCTATTTTCTGGGTGTGCCTTGTTATATTTCAGTGTGTGATTTCACAAGTGTTCCAACTCTGTGTCTAATTTAAACAAAAATGTATGCTATTGTTTGGAATAGTTACTATCATCTGGAACACATTTTAGCATACCTGAGGTAGAGATTCTATCTTTCCTCCAGCAGCTCAGAGTGGTATACTAAGAACTCTATCTAGCACTGATGATGTTACCTAGTTTGGGTAATGAAACATCTGCAAGGTAAAAACCAAGTTCAGAGAGCACAAAGGAACCCTCAAAGGACTCTACCTTTGACTTTTCTTTCCCATAGAACAGCAGCTGAGCCATTGGGGATAAAGTTACTCAGTGACTATCAGATGTCAACTTGGGACTTAATATCCTTTTCAGCAAGTTAACACTGACAATTTTATCAAATCACTAACAGTATATTTATTTATTTTTCCTCTCTTGCCCAAGCTTTTTATACTAGAGCACTAAAATCCAGAGAAATTATATATAAATTCATATCGAGTCCTGAAACCTCCCATTCTCTCTGTCTCCAACTCTTCTGGAAAGACGCAAAATACTCATGTCAGAAGTCACAAAGTCCATGGTTAAATTCTTCTTGAAGGTGCGCAATATTTTTTTTAAAGCTTCCAATTGACACCTGCTGCTCTCTCGCTAAATGTGCGCACTGCATAAAATCAATCAAAAGTTTGATTTTATTGTTACATTGAAAATGCTTTGTCTTCCTCTGAAAAGGTCCTTCAGGGCTTTCTTCATGGGAATCAATTCATTGCTTTTTTTTTTCTCCCCATAATAGTAGTTTTTAAAGGATGTACAAAAACATTTGTACATTCTTCTTTCAGCAGGCCGCATCCCAGGAGGCAATGCCTTTGTTGAACAGAAGAAGTAGCTCTTTCCATCAGTTCAATGAATGGCCTTTTTTGCTGACCCCATTATCTCTCACTTCTCATGTGGAAAAAAAAACATTTTTTTTTCTAATACAGCTTTTAAAAGAAGGGAGAGATGAGGGAAAAGAAATACAATATAGTGTGAGCGAAATCAACAGTCTCTCGTGGCAACTTGGAAAATGTTTAGAAATACATTGTTTCAAACCACAGATAATAGTTAATGGTGAAATTTGTGGACTAAGGATAAATTTGTGTACAAATTCATAGACTGGGAGTATCTTTCCCTTAAATTCAACAGTAGTGCCAGGCCATACCACTTTGTTTCAGACTAGTGGCATGCATGAAGCAAAGTTATGATGCAAACTCAGTACATATATATTTGCATCCCAACAGCAAGGCCCATTGATGATAGAATCAACTCAAAGCCATCAGTGTCAAAACAAGACCATTTGTACACTAAGAATATATTCTGCTTCTGTCTATCTAAAGAAACAGGAGTTCCAGAAAGAAATCGGCACCTACAATATTGTTAAATTGGGCAGGAAATGATGAACATTTATGGAGAACCATATCAAGGGGAACAAGCAAGTACTAGAGTGCATATCATCAAGCATGTCACTAGAAGGCAAAATCATGAAAATGTATCTCATCTCCTTGACCAAGTCATGAGGGAATTCACTGGAGAAAGCAATTATGTTTGGAAAAGTTTGTGGTAAAAGGAAACCAGGCCATCAAAGAATATGGAGGCTGGACACTATCAAAGCCGACACTAGTCAGGTCATAGAAAAACTCAAAGTAGTACAAGTTTGGAAAATGTGGAGAGACTTGGCACACAGAACTTCCAAGAGTCATATATGGCCAAATGAATAACATGAGCCATGGTGGCACATTCGTTATAGTGCAGTCTAGCAGGTGACTGCCAGAACTTCAATCCTGACCGGCTCACGGTTGACTCAGCTTTCCATCCTTCTAAGGTTAGTAAAATGAGGACCCAGATTGTTGGGGGCAAGAATGACTTTGTAAACTACTTAGAGAGGCCTATTGTCAGTTCCCTAAAAGTGATACTGCCATTCAATTAGGAGGAGGGGGGGCTTGGAGCAGTGACATGCAGTCAGGTGAGGCAGGGGAGGCACAGCCTTACATTGTCATCATGAAAAGAAAAAAAATGTAAAAGGAAAAAGGTGACAGCTGAGGTCAGGCTGAGCTAGTTGCTACCTCACCATGGATGACTCTGCTTAACTGTTTAAAAAAGCCTCTAAAAAGCGCCTTCTACTATGAGGCAGGAGAACTGCATGCCTCATCTAGTCTGACTTTAGGCATTTTATGATCACTCGAGTTAAGCAAGGGTTAAAAGCCTAAAAAATCCTGATGTAGGTGAGGCATGCAGTTCTCCTGCCTCATAGTAGAGGGCGCTCATTTGGGCGGGGCTTCTTCAGAGGACCCGAGGCAAGAGCAGAGTTGAAATCCACTCTGAAACAGCTGGAAAAGGTACGTGTGGGTTGGAGGGAGGAGGAGGAATTCAAACTTCATCCTCCTGGTGTGGGGCTTTGGGCAAAGGCTGGAGGGAAGGACTCTGGCTCGCTTGTGCTCTCCCTAGAGTGTAGTTTGATTGCAGGCAGAGCAACGTTGCCTTTTCAAACCTGTAATCAGTGAAGCTGGACTGGATCCTTCTGGGGCTGGGGGAAAGTGTGTGTGCTCCAGTATGGCTCTTTGACTGGTTTCCTGCCTCCTCCTGTGGTCTCCTCGCTGGTGCTCTTCCCTCCAATCCGTGTGTGAGTGTGTGTGTGTGTGTGTGTGTGTCTGTGTGTTTGTTTGTTTGAGAGAGAGTGAATGAGAGAGAGGGAAGGGGGTAGGAGAGATAGTCCAATCCAACTTCTGTGTGTGTGTGTGTGTGTTTGAGAGGGGAGGAGGGAGGGGGAGAGGGAGGAGGGAGGGAGAAGAAAAAGAAAGAAGTAAACTTTTTTCACAAAGGAGAAAAACAAATGCTGTCGCTTTAAATTGGAACTGAGCATGCTTGGCTGTGGAATTCTGGGAGTTGAAGTCCACAAGTCTTAAAAAATTTGAAACCTACCACTTTGTCAGTGCCTCACCAGCCATAAACCTCACCGCACATCACTGCCTTGGAGTCAATTTATTGGCAATGCCTGTGACAACTGATATTTTACAACTGGTTTCCTGGTGCCAAAAGGCCAGAGATCCCACCACCTTTTGGGGAATGTTTATGATGGCTGTGTGGGGTGTTTTACTTTAATGCTAAATGGAAGATAGCCATGGGAATGTATGTTTATTCGGCTCTCAGGGCTGTTGATAAAGGAAACATCTTCACATTTGTGTATTGGTTACAATTTGCATGGGAGGGGTCACTACTGCTTTAATTCTACCTGCATTGCCTAAGGGGATTCAGATGTTGCTTTACCTCTAATGGTTTCCATTCTTCTTAATTAAAGGTTCCTTTTGAAATAATCCCTTTCAAAAGTCTTTATTTTCTTAAGTTAGGAGAGGAGCCCTTACATAAAGCAACATCTGCAAATCGGTCAACCAGGAGAGACAACATTTGCTCTACCGAGGGGACCCTGCAAACCATGTCTATGTTAGGGTTCTAAATACCATGCAGAAATAAATCATTGTCCAAGGCAAAACATCCTTAATGGTGCAATTTATTCCGCAGGCATGTTAGCACGGCTATGGAAATTTCAACTCTGGAAGTACATCCTCTGGGTTCACCCAGTTGAAAGTTCATGATCTCTCCCCACACCCACAAATCCATCACATGTTCCAATCATCATCTTCCACGCTGGCATGTACACCCATCTTCTTCCGGCCAGGTGTCGAGATGCGAAGACAAAAGATGACCTTGGCTTCTACAAAAGAATGTCAACAATCCATTCTACAATCCTAATCCTTTCTATTCCCCCCTCCCAACTACTACACTATTGAAACAGCATAGAAAATTATAAGAAAGTGTGGCAGGCCAAAGATCCTAAAAAGAATATAATTACAGGCCTGACAGTCTAAGCATAACAGTGAACAAGGGAAAGCTGACTGCTGGAGGGAGACATCAACCCCTCCCCCAACCAGAGACCTGCTCCATATACCCTGTCAGAGAGGATGGAGGACCTCAAAAAGACCTGCTGGTCAATCGGCATAGGGACAAAAGACAGCTGGGATGGGAGAACCAGGGGAGTCACTCTTACCCGAGGTAGCCGAAAACCAGGGTGGAAATGGGAGCTAAAAGCCCCTTCTGACCAGGAGGAGCTAAATGAAGCCTCGCTGGGAGAGGATTGTCTGAAGAGACATGTAACCCACTTGGTAATGGAGATTTTGGAAAATCTCAACATCCGGGGGGAACTAGAACAGCAACCAAGAGGCGTTGGAAGGGCGGAAACCGCGGATAACACCAGGAGAGCTAACCCCCCTCTGGGCCCTGCTGATCAAGCAGATGGCACAGCATCAATAGCTAGGAACCTAGCAAACTCTCCTCCCCAGTTAGCGCATGGATTGGGGGCCACTCCCAACCAACCCCAAAACCTGCAATTAGAAAGAAAAACTCCTTCCCTTGGGGTGAAGTTTGATGGGAACCCAAAAACATTGGGATTCTTTGTGGCACACATGCTCATCTACATGCAAGAATACAGGCATGATTTTCAAACCCAAGGATCCCGAGTCCAAGTGGTTACCCTAGCCCTGTAAGAAGTTGCCCCCAGATGGATGGTGACCCTATATGAGGCCGATGCGCCAGAACTGCAAGGCTTCAACCATTTCATGATGGCCTTGTGATGATGTTTTGCAGACCGCAAAGTATGTGACCGCATTAAATTTGTGAAGCAGGGACGCCGGCCAGTGGCAGAGTATACTGAAGAATTCCGAGACTTGTCATGTCATGTGAACTGGCCAGAAGATATCCTTGTAAGCTGGTTCAAGGACGGGCTGAGTGATGACCTCTACAAGGCCTGTGTGGCCCGAGGGGCACCGAACCACCTACATGAGTGGTATTTCACTGCTGAAGAGGCAGAGATTGACATGGCCAGGAACCAGAACCCAGCGGCGCGAATGTGGAAGAAATCCCCACCCCAATGGAAGCAAGAGCCTTTCAACCTGCAAACGGCATCTTCTCCAAAACCCTCAGCCTGTTTCAAGTGTGGAAAAGAGCTGCAGAATGCCATTCTCAAGCACCGGCTAGGAAACCAGAGCACCCATTGGTGGGGAAACCTATGAAACCTGGCAAGCGCGGGATCAAAACGGCCCTGAGGAGCAGGGAGATCGTAGAATCTCCATCCCCTACCCTTTTTGAGGAGGAAATCCCAGCTTAGCAGCAGGAGGAACCATATTCATCTGGGAGCAATCCAGAGGACGATCCACTGGTAAGCAAACCAATTGAACTGCTTACCCTGCCCCTAAGTCTGTTTATCCCCAACTGGGAGAGGGGGATAAAAATCACTGCTTTAGTGGACTCCGGGTGCACCCACTGTTTGATCAGCCCAACCCTGGTAAGGAAGTTGAGGATTAATGTAAGGAAGCTGAAGAGCCCCATAGCTTTTTGCCAAATAGTTGGGTCAATAGCAGGGGAGGAGCCAGCTTCATTTGCCACTGAGCCTCTACAGATTGGCACCGGAAGCCACAAAGAAAAAACTTACATTAATAGTGGCGCCGGGCATGGAATGGCCACTAGTTTTGGGTCTTGCATGGCTGAAAAAATGGAACCCCAAAATTAATTGGAAGCAAGACACCATAAGAGTGCAGATGCATGGGACTTTTGCTGAAAATCCACAACAAGAAACTGAAGGGGCAGAGCACCAAGAAACAGCAATGCCCGCTTATAATGTGCCAACCCAGGGCATACCCAAAGAATACATGGACTTGGCTGACGTTTTTAGCAAAAAAGTCTCTGATGAGCTCCCTCCCCCCACACACACTGCTCCACTTACTGTGCGATAGAAATTCTACCTGGGGCCAAACTTCCTAAACCCAAGATGTATAGCATGTCTCCAAGGGAGCTGGAAGAACTGAAGACATTCATTGAGAAAAACCTAGCAAGGGTTTCATTGAACCAGCCCAGACAAAAATTGCAGCCCCAGTGTTATTTAGAGAGAAAAAATATGGCTCTAAATGTCTATGTGTCGATTTTCAAAATTTGAATTCGGTCAGTGTGGAGAATATGTATCCTCTCCTCATGAAGGATATGCTAGCACACCTCGCAAAAGGGATAATTTTTTCAAAGCTGGATTTAAGGGAGGCTTACTACCATATCAGAATTAAGGAGGGAGGTGAATGGAAAATGGCATTTAACACCCCTATTGGATGCTATCAATTCAAAGTACTACCATTTATGCAATTAATAAACTAAGTGTTTAGTTTATTGTCACTGTGCCTCAGATAGGCGGGTGTGAGTCCCTTTTTGTGAAATGTGGCCTTGGAGTTCAGGTGGGCCTTTTTGTTACGTACATGTGTCCCTGCTATGTTTCATCAGCCCTGCCGGAGCTGCTGGATGTGTTAGCTGGATTGACAGTTGATTTCCCCAGGCTTATAATCCTGGGAGATTTCAATCTGCCTTCCATTGGCGAGACATCCGAGTCAGCTCGGGAGTTCATGGCTTCCATCATGGCTATGGACCTAACTCAGTTAATTCAAGACCCAAACCATAATAGGGGAGACACGCTCGACCTGATTTTTGTCTCTGGGCAGTGGATGAATGATCTAGATTTAGGGGATATTTCTATTCAACCCTTGTCATGGTCTGATCATTTCCTCATCAGGCTTGACTTCCATACTGCTACCCCTCGCCGCAGGGAGGTGGAACTAACTAGATGGTTCCGCCCCAGGCACCCTAAAAGGTTCCTGATGGAACTTGGGACTTTTCCTGAATCCCTTGCTCACAACTCAACCGAAGCCCTAGTGGAAGCCTGGGATAGTTCAGCCACTGGGGCCTTGGATCACGTTGTGCCTTTGCGGCCTCTGACCCAGTGTCAATCCCGGGTGGCTCCCTGGTTTACCGAGGAGCTCTGGGAGATGAAATGCCAGAAAAGAAGCCTAGAGAGTGGTTGGATGGCCAGCCGGTCCAAATCTGTTCAAACACTAGTAAGAATTCATATTAAATCCTACTTAATGGTGATAAAAGCGGCAAAACAGCAACATTTTTCCGCTCTTATTGTGTCCGCAGATAACTGCCCAGCCACCCTGTTTAGGGTGACCCGTTCCTTACTTAACCAAGGAACTGGGAAAGACCCGTTGCAGGGTAGGGATGAAGAATTTGTTCAGTATGTGCAGGACAAAATCGCTCAGATCCGGACAGGCTTGGACTCTGATTGGGTAGATTCGGGCGAGTCGACGGGGATGACTCTTGTGGAGACAATCTGGGATGAGTTTGACCCTGTGACCCCCGAGGGCATGGACAGGATTATAGGGAGACTTACTGCTGCCACTTGTGTGCTGGACCCGTGTCCCTCTTGGTTAGTTTCAGCTTCCTGGGAGGTGACATGAGGCTGGCTCCTGGCGATTACCAACGCTTTGTTGAGAAGGAGGCGGTGGTGAGGCCCCTCCTTAAGAAGCCTTCCTTGGACCCAGCTTCTTTAGCCAACTATCGTCTGGTTTCCAACCTTCGCTTTGTAGCAAAGGTTGTCGAGAGTGTGGTAGCATGTCAGCTTCCCCAGTACCTGGATGAAGCTGTCTACCTGGATCCGTTTCAGTCAGGTTTCAGGCCCGGGTACAGCACGGAGACAGCATTGGTTGCATTGGTCGATGATCTCTGGCAGGCCCAGGACAGGGGCTGCTCCTCTGTCCTGATCCTATTAGACCTCTCGGCGGCTTTCGATACCATCGACCATGGTATCCTACTGCAACGACTCAGGGGGTTGGGAGTGGGGCACTGTTTTACGGTGGTTCTCCTCCTACCTGTCGGATCGGTCGCAGTTCGTGTTGACTGGAGGGCAGAGATCGACCCCGAGGTGCATCACTTGTGGGGTGCCCCAGGGGTCAGTTCTCTCACCCCTCCTGTTCAACATATATATAAAACCACTGGGCGAGATCATCCGTGGTTTTGGGGTACTGTATCATCAATATGCTGATGATACCCAACTTTTTATCTCTACCCCAAACCACCCAAATGATGCCCTCAACGTGATGTCCCGATGCCTGGAGGCTGTGCGGATCTGGATGGGGAGGAACAGGCTCAAGCTCAATCCCTCTCAAGACTGAGTGGCTGTGGTTTCCGTCATCCCGATTTGTGCATCTTGTTCCATCTTTGATGATAGGGGGAGAAGTTTTAGCCCCATCAGAGAGGGCCCGCAATCTGGGAGTCCTCCTGGACACATGGCTTAGTTTAGAAGAACACCTGACAGCCATGACCAGGGGGGCCTTTTACCAGGTTCGCCTGGTAGGTCAGTTGCGCCCCTTCTATGCAAAGTCACTCATGCCCTCGTCCTTTCTCGCCTGGACTACTGTAACACTCTCTACATGGGGCTGCCCTTGAAGAGCACCCGGAGGCTTCAGCTGGTCCAGAATGTGGCTGCACAGGTTATCATGGGGGTACCTAAGTGCTCCCAAGTTACACCCCTTTTAGGCGGCCTGCACTGGTTGCCGGTTGTTTTCCGGGTGCGATTCAAGGTACTAATTATGACCTTTAAAGCACTCAATGGCTTAGGCCCAGGGTACCTGCAAGACCAACTACTGCCACCAGTAGCCTCCCACCATCCAGTGTGATCCCACTGAGTTGGCCTCGTCAGGGTGCCATCGGCCAGACAGTGTCAGCTAGCGACCCCCAGGGGGAGAGCCTTCTCTGTGGGAGCGCCTTCCCTCTGGAATGAGCTGCCCCCGGAGCTTCGCATAATCCCCGACCTCCGGTCCTTCCAACGCACCCTAAAATGTTGGCTTTTCCAGCAAGCCGGCCTGGCCTGTTAATTTTATCTAATTTTTAAAATGTTAGTGTTACATTAATTTGGTTTGTTTCTTGGATTGTTTCTAATTTTCTTTTAAGTTTTGTAATATGTGTTTTTAATGCTGTACGCTGCCCTGAGTCCTTTGGGAGAAGAGCGGCATATAAATCCAATAAAACAAACAAACAAACAAACAAGTGTTGCAGGAACATTTATATAAGGGCTGTTTGGTTTATATAGATGACATTTTGTTATATTCTGAGACCAAGGCAGAAATTTCTAAACCCAGCCAGAATATTTTATTTCCCTAGCTTTGGGTGCTGATTGTCATCTGTAGTTCTTCTATATACCATTCATTTGACTTAAGTGGCTTATAATAAAAAAAATGCACCATAGTCAAAAAGCATTAATATAAAAACAGTAAAATCAGACTTTAGTCAATCATTTCCCATGTTTGTCTTAACCAGATGCTAGGTCCGAATTAGACACTTAATAATGTAGCTAATAAAAAAGAATATTTGAATATTTAAGGGTTGAAATGAAGGGTCCTTGGTGCTTTCTGAGCTTGGTTGTTTTCTTGCAGACATTCCATTATCTAAGCTAAGTAACAATGCTAACAAGCAAGCTCAGAGAACATCAAAGACCCCTTCAATATAGCAAATCCTTGCTAATTTCCTCACTGATGCCTAAATCAAGCTGCTTCTTCCTGGCTTGTTTTTCAAAACATAATATGAGTAATTCCTGGGTTGGGGAGGAGTCCTGAACTGTCCCATTGCTCCCCATACTCACTGCAGTTGTCTGGAAAAGAACTTTAATAGAGAATTAATCAATAAAGTATTGTTAGCTGTATTGATCCTCACATCTATTCCTTCATTAGAATCCAAACTATGACTGCCTCAACCAGCAACACACTTTTAAAAAGAATTGTTCCTGGCTCCCACAAGGTGACAATGCAGAGGTGAGCTGGAACATACTGTTGTAAGAAAATGATGTTATATGAAGCAAGTAAGTCACCCCCTCCCAAAATACACTTTCTCAGGGACAATGAACTGTAAAATCAGCCATAAAACTTTTAGACACAAAGAAAGTTGATTAGGATTCTAGGAGACACTAATAAGGAGATAGTAATTCCCAGTAGTGCTGGGAAGCAAGACTGCTAGAAAATAACCCTTAGAAATGGTAAAACATCAACATTAAGTTGTCACAGGAAAGATGTCAATAAGCTATTACTTTGTATTGCCTCTCTCATTATCTCACCATCCTTACCTCACCCTCTATTTGCTACTATAAATTATCAACTCATTTACTCTGCTGATTATATAAGGTTATATAATCTGAACCAGTTATATATCTGGACTGCCAAAGAGCGCACTGATTCTGTCTGGAAAAGTGCAACTCAATGCAATCTTAACAATGAAAGGTCCCAAAGCTCAGGGCACCACAAAACCCACATACATCAGTCTTGCATGAGTTAAACCAAAGCCTGTTGCCCCTCTTCTTGATTTCCACAGATTTAAGGAAGTGGGAATGAATTTTGCCAGCATCACTTGGACAGCTAGGGCTAAAGATGTCAAGCTGAATTTTATTTACATACGGATGATATCTGAATCTATACTGTCAGATAATTGCCCAGTTTGCAAGCTATGTACTTTTATTTTTTTCCTCAAAATTATCTAAATGATATAATTGCATATTTTTTCTTTAAATTCATTCAATTTTGCCTCTGTTTTTTCCTTGAGTACAATTGAAGCTTACCAAAACCTTTAAAAAGCATTTAGAAATTTAATTAGACAAATTTCATTTTAAAATTTACTTTACATTCTGCTCTATTAAATCATTTATTACTCCCATTCACACAAGGAAATAGACTGAAAGGATTAGATAGTTACTGCCTTCCAATCCTTTCAGGCTTGTTTCAAAATAAAGTGGTAATATTCAGACAGCCTATGAAGTTGCTTAATAAAACTGATAATACCCATTTAGCAATAGCAATAGCACTTAGACTTATACACCGCTTCATAGTGCTTTTACAGCCCTCTCTAAGCGATTTATAGAGTTAGCATATTGCGTCCAACAATCTGGGTCCTCATTTTACCGACCTCAGAAGGATGGAAGGCTGAGTCAACCTTGAACTGGTGAGATTTGAACTGCCAAACTGCAGCTAGCAGTCAGCTGAAGTAGCCTTTAGTACTGCACTCTAACCACTGCACCATCTCGCCTCTTTAACATAGATTTAACTAATCTATGTGTGTTAGCAATTCCTAAAAACATCAGCAATGCCAAAGAAGAGGAAGCAAAAAAAAAAAAAAAAAAAGGACTCAAGCTGGAAAATATGCTATGATTTAAATTTATTTTATTAACATGTCTTCCTAGAGATAGGAGTCTCATTTATGTATATTAAAAAGTGAATAGAAATGTAATGGGAATATTTAGTCCTTTAAATGACAGCACTTCCAATTGAGATACATTGTCAGTAAAAATCAGCCTTCAAAACCAAACAATAATGAGATCAAAGAAACTATATATAGAAGGAGGAGAATTGCTAACATAAATTTTGACCGCTATTGCAATTAGACAAAAATAAAAAGAACAAAGCTGAAAATATTCACTCACATGAAGCCATAGGATGATAGGATATAAAGACCTAAATTGTTGCTATTATTTTTAAGAATGATACGTAGTAAACAATGAATTTAAGTTTATATGCATAGCATCAGAGGCACATTATTTCTAGGGGAGAACAACAAGCTTCCACAATTATTTGTGGAATTATTTATCTATTTATATATATGGATAATTATTTATCCATATATATGGATTTGTTCACACTTGTGCATGATAGAAGGAATATGAACCCAAATTGGCCATTAGCCAGTGAAACTGTACCAATCTATGTCACAAAAATCATATGGATGTGTTTCCAACCACATCAAACAGATTGAAAATTCAGGATGTCTTCAGATAAATATGGGAAATGCATTCTCTGCAGTATCTGCAATGATGTCCAGACATATCAGCCTTTGCTCAAGCTGCAGAACTGTTTATGTGCAAATCCATGGAAAATTGGTTTGTGAGGAAGGGAGGGCAATTATATTGAGTGGAGAGGCCATTCGAAATCTATTAGTATGAAACCAAAGAATGTTATTAAGGAGTCACATTTCATAGTTTCACATGGACTTGATTATTCACAGAAAAAGCAAGTGAACAGCTGTGTGATAATTAGAAATGTATAACTGGAAGACACAATAAGATGCAGGATTTATAAAATATACAGATAGTCCTCGGCTTATGTCCACAATTGAGCCTTTGTCTAAAATGAGATTTCTTCTGAAATTTGAGTGGATCGCATTGTGATGGCATTTAGGAGGATGGTTTAAAGAGTTGGCTGTTCTCCTAACCTTGGGCTAGGGTGATAGGAACCCTTCACTGTATGCAGTTGTATACGTTTTTGAGCTATTCACCATATTCACCATTTTAGTTTATTCTTATATCGCCTTCTGTTTATCTTCTTGTCATTAACATTGTACTTTTATTTGTTTTATTATGAGCGACCCAGAGTTGGACAGCACTTAAATTGATTAAATAAACAAAATGAATTAGACTTAAATACTATCTGTATCAATGGCCTTCAACTAATAAACCACTTGCTGGTTTTTTTTTCTTACAGCAGTTGTCAACAATCAGCATTCATCATGGAAAATTCCAAACTAAGTATGAAATCAGAACTTCCAATAAGAAGTTAATATGTGCCTCATTGATTATAGCAATTGAGTTGATGAAATTACTCTCATAGGTGAAAATGCAGCGAATCTGGACGCTTTAAAGTCAGGGATCACAGTGAAAAGGAAATGGGACTAAGATTTAAAAAAAGAAGAAGCTAATGATAATAATTACAGCAACTAGCTTTAAAACTGACAATGAAGATATTGTAGTGGTAACGACATTCTTCCTTTTAGAATTGACTATCAACAATAAAGGAACCATTGGTCAAGAAATATGCATTTGAAAGAGTAACAATCAAGGCCGTGAAATAAATATTCAGATGCCATAAATGTGCGTCTACATATAAAGATTAGAATCATGCACCCAATGGTTTTCCCTGTTATGTTCTATGGAAGCAAAACATCAGATAGAAAGAGTATTGATGGTTATAAGAATACCATGGATAGCCAAGGAAACAAACAAATGAATCATAAGCAAATTAATCCTAAGGCCTACATTGCTAGGCCCAAGTTAGCAGACTCTGACACATTATGTGAAAACCCAGTTCTCTCAAGAAGTCTGTAAATGCTGGGAATGGTGGAAGGAAAGAGATGAGGCAACCAACAACAAAGTGGATCAGTTACAGTGGTTAATGGGAGGCCTGAAGGACTAGATCATCCTGGAGAAAACCAGTTCATGAAGTCCTAAAAATCAATACTGATTTGATGGCACCTAACCAGCCAGCCACCCAGTCACTCAACTATTTTACCTTTTATCTTTTATCAGATAAAACACTCAAAACCACATGACTGTTTTGATAATTAATAGAGGATCTCCTCACGGTGTAAACAGTATGTTCTATTTAGAAAGTCTCCTTCTGTAAAAACACATCATGGTTTCTCTAACAATTTGTCTTTCTATTCTTTTGTCTATTGCTTGATGATTTTAATAGTTGCTTTCTTCTGGCAATGTAGAAAAAAAGGCTTAACTATGAAAACATTCATTCATCTTGAGAGATAAGAATTCAAAGAAGAAGCAGAACTTTTGAGCATGGTCTGGCCCTCCCCACTAACATTGTACAACCTCTATGAAGTATCCTAAGGGACATTTTGACCCAGTCGTTCCTATTGCCGCAGTGATCTCTCTTACATAACAATTTATCATGGAATCAGACAAGTAATACACTAGAGGTTTTGGGCTACATTTAAATTCAGCTAAAGCTCTAGTTTACCTTTTTAAAATTTGAATGTATTAGTAAATGTCAACTTGCTGATAAAGCATATGAAACCCAAATAAGTAGTTGTTTATTACAAAGCCTTTCTGAATGTTTTTGATGCCCTGAGATCAGGCACACAATGAGCAGTCATGCTATCTATATGTTTTAGATAATTTGCTTCTGATCTGACTTATGTGAGAGACAGGTATTGCCTGAAAAAAATGTCACATTGGCATGGAGCAGATAGGTAATCAGTATTTTAATGGAGATTTTTTTTTTTGTCTCTGGCACAACCCCTATCTGGAATGTGTGATTTATTTGCTTTCCAGAGTTTGGGAAGAAGAAATTATCAGTCTGCCAGCCTTACACTGCATTGCTAATGTTGAGCTTGAGTTAGATTCTTTTGTTATGCTTGTCTCCACTTTCTCCATGGGTGTATATATGTGAATATAGCTTTTTTAAAAAATACCATGCTTTTCCATGTACTGTTTTAACTCCTTACCTACCCTTACACTAATTCTAGTGTAAGTCATTATTACTGGGGTAATAAGAGCCAGTTTGGTGTAGTGTTTAAGATATCAAGCTAGAAACCAGGAGACAATGAATTCTAAACCCACGGTTAAAAAGCTGGCTGGGTGACCTTGGGCCAGTCACCCTCTCTCAGTCCTAGGAAGAAAGTAATGTCAAATCACTTCCAAAAAACTTTTTCAAGAAAACTGAAGTCACAAGAGTTAAAAACTCACTCAGAGACACACATACTGTACGCAATGAGAACCATCATTTCCCCCTCAAATTATATATGTTTTGCTGTTCTCTACCAGCATTCAACTTTATTGGTTGATCCTAGGTTTCAAGGGCAATTGTCCCCTGTGGGCTTTCCTCTACAAAATTACCTGATTTCTTCTTTATATTAGCGATCACTTTTTTCCTGAGCCAAATTTTTTTAAAAAAATCCTTCACTGCTTTAACCTTTCTTTAAAGGATTGTGCTGGGTCATGAGATTGTTCTTTCTTGTATCTCCTTCAACATCATTGTTGTTTTACTTCAGAAATTCAAGGGCACTTCCACATTCCCTGCTGTGTTTTATTATATATATTGCTGACTCCACTTACCTGTACTTTTTTTTTAAAACAAGTTAATACATCTAAGTATTAATTAACAGCTGCATCATTTCAGAGCCCTATTATAAAGTTTGGTAATGGACGAACACGTGCTTAATGAATGGAGACTGGCTAGAGAATTCTGCAGTGTGATTTAAGCAGCAGAGCTCTGAACTGAATATTTTAAGTGAATAGAATCTTGGCTGGTAGCATAATTTATGGGAAGAGATGAGAGGTATGTTATGTTACACCTGGATTAAAGACATGCTGGGCAAAAAAAAAATACAATTTAGGAGAACCTTGGGAGGAAAGAAATACTATAGGCTGCCAACTTCTCATTATTATTTTCATCGCTCAGTTCACCATTCTTCCAAAGCTCTCCAAGGAAACATATTTCTAGATTACTATCTCTGTCTTGCAGTAGAACCACTGAAGTACTGAACAATCCCTTGAGTACCTGGGAAACAGCACATACCTTGTATGAATTCTTTGATGTAGCAAGACATGGATTTTTCACCTTAAGAGTGTCTTCTCCAAGGACACTTCTTGATGAACAGAGGTTCATTTTGCACAATATTTGCACTCACAAGGCCTTTGGTGTGAACTCTGAGGCAATCTCTGGATGCAGAAATAAACTTAAGTAGGGCACAATTTCTGACAAAGAAATAAAACTTTTCACTCCAGTGGAATTTACTTTCAAGAACAATTGTGGAGCATTTCTTTGAGATTAATTTTAACTTGGCTTTAGAAAGTCATATGTGAATCTATAAAAGTGTCCTGGAAAATGCTGCTAATCTTATTGGAAAGCTTTGTGGTATTACTTTTCTATTTTAATTGGGGTTCCTATACAATAAAAATGACAGTCCATGCATTAAAAATGGAACAAACTTTAATTCCAATGTAGGTTAAAGCATGCTGAAACAGTCATGACTTAAATATAACTCTTGTGATCCAATCAAAGTTATTTGCAGTAGTCTCATTAATCTATTCCAGTGAAAACAAAAAAGTGGCACTTTAATGAAAAGCTTTTCATTACTTCCTAAGCTTTGATGCTCTGGGGGCTGTTTTTTCTCACTGATAATGATAGGACTAGAATTGTCAGTGAGTTACATTTTCTTGTGCAATTGTTCATTAGACCTTGCCATTTAAGGATGTATGACAAGTACTTTACAGTTTACTAATTATTCACTCATTGCTTTCATCATTAAGATCATTATCTCTCAGTAGCCATTATTTGTTCAGTTGAATTCAGTATAAACTATTATTTTTAACTTGAACTAAGCTAAGACCTCTTTCAGCTGACAGTGCATGAATTCATATGACACTGACACCTGGAATATACACTGGCAATCATCCTTTATGCCAGCTCTGATTTATCCTTGAATAGAGAAACGGTATTTCAAAAGCCAGTGCTATGTCAAAATAACAATGTACTACTTCCCTTGCTTCAAAGAATAGTGTTTGATTTTATTGGAAGTGGTTGTTCTTTCACCACACTTCCCAGTTCCAGGGTTGCAATTGTAATGTGAACTATGACCTTGCTAATTATATTAGGACTGGAAGACTGAAAGTTATTAAAGAAAATGGAGTTTTGAAACAAAGAGTATAATTAATAAATATTATATATATTCTTAAAGAATATGTGAGGCTAATGGCACACCAAGCAATCAAATAATAATTTTACTATTCATCCACTTCAATCAACAGTCTAAACTCTAACATAGATCGAAAGAATTTAATTATCTAAAGGTCAACATGAAGATCTTAAGCAGTTAAGAGTCTATGGAGAATTATTGAACTCTATGAGAGAAAGATGAAGAGCAGATTTAAAAAAAATGGAGGAGCATCTTGTTTCTGAAAGTTAAGTACAGGTGTAAATTTATGTATAACTTGAAACACATGAACACACCCTTACAACCCCCTAGAAAGCAATAAAAACGAATATAATGAAAAAACCTATCTGAGCCTTCTTGAAGGAAAATAAAGTTAGTAAAAAGATAACAGCTTTTTTATGCAAAGGTATGATTATAGGTTTGTAACCAAATAAAGAAATATACAATGACTGCAGACATGTGCAAAGCATATTCTGCAAAGCAAGGTCAATTTTGTGACTACTCATGTCCAGATGTTAATTAAAGAGGTACAGTGCATTTAGAAAGCATTCAGACCCCTTTCACTTTTGTTGAACAAAATGAAGCAGCAATAGGACAGATTAACCACAATGAATTGTTATACATGGCTGTAGCCATTACAATTATTAATCTAGATTGGCGAAATGGGAAGCACGTAGCCTTAGCAAAAAGAGGAAACCTATAGGTTAGAATGAATTTATAACTGTTATGTCTGAAGTCAGTCTCCCGATATCTATGATGGGGTTTATACCTGTTAAATATCACCTGGAAAAGCTACAGAAGGCTGTACCTCTAAGTTGCCACCCTAAATCTACTTTAAACCAGCTCTTTTGGACTTGATGTTTCTGTTTACCAACATCCCTTCCAGACTCTGGATGCTAAATCCTACAGTATGTTCATATTTGGTGACTGGCTTGGTGTGAGAATTGAACAGAAAGCATGGTAAAAAAATAGTTTTAAATCTTTGTCTTTATTTTGTAGTAAGAAACTCCTATACCCAATAATAGTAGGCACAAGCTTCTGTGCAATCCTTTTAGCTTTAGAACCTTTTTTTTTTACTATTTAGTGGGGTTTTGTTGTTTATTGAAGAGGTCTCCTTAAGTAGAGAATACAGATGGATTTTGCCTTTTGTTCCTTCTCTGCATCTGTGTTAAAGACATATATAATGATTTGCTTATAGTGCAACATTATTACAAGTTCAATGTTTGGAAAATCCTACTAAAATTAAAATGCAATTGCGCAATTTCATTTAAGTTGTAAGATAACATTCCCCTATTCAAAAATAACCACAACACATATGGTTTAGAGAGGAAGGGAAGGAGAGAGACAGAGAGAGATCTAGAGCTGTAAAACTATTTAAAGGTCAGCTTTCTGGGTAGAATCAAGTTGACAATTTTGGCCAGAGCTTTGTTGTTGCTGTTCCACTAAAATCTCCAATGTTAAAAGATTGCTGATTGAGAAAGAGAAAGAAAAATAAATTCCTAATTTTCATCAAATAAGTGTCCGTTTTACTTTCAGAAAACAGAATAACAGAATTGGAAGGGACCTTGGAGGCCTTCAAGTCCAACCCCCTGCCTAGGCAGGAAACCCTATACCGTTTCAGACAAATGGCTATCCAACATCTTCTTAAAGACTTCCAGTGTTGGGGTATTCACAACTTTTGGAGGCAAGTTGTTCCACTGATTAATTGTTCTAACTGTCAGGAAATTTCTCCTTAGTTCTAGGTTGCTTCTCTCCTTGATTCGTTCCCACCCATTGCTTCTTGTCCTGCCTTCAGGTGCTTTGAAGAATAGGTTGACTCCCTCTTCTTTGTGGCAGCCCCTGAGATATTCAAACACTGCTATCATGTCTCCCCTACTCCTTCTTTTCATTAAGCTAGACATACCCAGTTCCTGCAACCGTTTTTCATATGTTTTAGTCTCCAGTCCCCTAATCATCTTTGTTGCTCTTCTCTGCACTCTTTCTAGAGTCTGCACATTTTTTCTACCTTGTGGCAACCAGAACTGAATGCAGTATTCCAAGTGAGACCTTATCAAGGCATTGTAAAGTGGCATTAACACTTCACGTGATCTTGATTCTATCCCTCTGTTTATGCAGCCTAGAACTGTGTTGACTTTGGCAGCTCAAATAAATACTTTCATTTCAAGTATTCTTCCTAAATTGCCTGCACCTCAAGAAGAATATAAACAGAGAACTTGCATAGACATTGCTGCTTCAAGCTTTCTTTGATGGTATAGTCCATTTTGCATGAGAATTTTTATATTAGCTTTTCCAACCTGGCTGCATCAGCATCTGGGGACAGGGGAGTGGAAAAAGGCAAGGAAGGAGGAATACGCCTCCCCCCAAAAAAAGATGGGGCTCTCAGAATGTTCACATTGTCTATTCTAGCTGAGCAATTCTGAGAACTAAAATCTGCACAGATATTAAGGTTAGTGAAATTTGTTCCAAATGATTGTAGGGGTTAATATAAATAGCTACAGCTCCATTATACTGAGTCAGATACTGTTTCCTTGACTTCAGCTTTTACTATATTGGCTGGCAGCTCCAGATTTGGTGAATGAAACAAATATACATTTCTCAGAATAACGTTTCAGGATCCAGTCTGAGTCCATCACTGAGATGTAAGGCATCCACTTACGAGTCCTGGTGAGTGACTCAGATTGGGTCTTGTCTAGATTTTCCCTGGATCTTCATTATGCACTTAAATATAGAGTATTTATAAAATGTTATCTTTATCGCTCAGGATAAGAAAATCATGGAACATTATTCCCTTGATTCTTCTCAATTGCAACCTTTACAGCTATAAGCAGAGGAGTTTTGTTTCTTTACCTAAAAAAAATTGCAGGAAAATGTAGTGGGAGGAAAGAGTGAAAATAGAAAGAAAGCACTATTGTGTTTTATGCATTTTTAGAATCTGAATGTGTTGATGTTTATATTTTTCACCTTAAGCCTACACATGACTATTGTGTCACTTAACTTACAAAGGGAATGATCTTTATGAAAGATTTGGCCTTGCTGAAATTGCTGTAGAATAAATAATGGAAAACATCAATTTTCCCTGCACTTTGTTATTACATTGCATTTTAAGATACTTTAGCCTTTTCTGTTTCCATTGTCTGGAATAAATATGTGCATAGTTACCTATATATATATATACAAGCAGGCACAACAATAAGCAAAATATATCTTACAAAGGATTAACCATGTTAACATTTTGCAGCACCTCCACCAAGGAGACCCTCTCTTGTGGAGAGAGAAACATGAAAGCATTATCCCCTATCACCAGTAGCATTCTTGCTGATGGCAAGATTTCCAGTTATTGAACACTAATGTTCAGTATAAAGTATTACTGGGAGGAGTATGGGGGGGTGTAATCCACTTTCCATACCTAACAATCCTTCCCAATTTCTTTTCCAAGCAATTGTGAATAAAAACAATAAATGTATCTATATGGGAGCAGGGCCAAAGAAATTGTTTCAAGTATATGGAATGAAAAGGTGGTTGGTGTGTGTGTGTGTGTGTGTGTGTGTGTGTGTGTGTGTGTGTGTGTGAGAGAGAGAGAGAGAGAGACAGACAGACAGACAGACAGACAGACAGACAGACAGACAGACAATGGGAAATTTCATAGAGACAATATTTGACTAATTCTATAGTTGCTGCAACTGCAAGAAAAAGATAGGGGAAGATGTACAAGTTCAAATAGTTAGTTACAATCATCTGAAATTTTCATCAAACCTGGCCAGGAACTATTTTTGTAAGAATAGTCATTTTCATTTAGGCAATTGCTGAAGGCTTGATAGTGCTTCTTCTGTTTATTAACTTACTCCTATTTACCCCTTTAGCTATTGGCTAAAGACACTTTAGTTAGCTACACCCCAGCTAACTAACAGAAGACCAAGCAACCATCAGGAGTAACCTGATGATTTCTTTTAGACATATGAACTGCTATCTGGGGGAAAAAACACCAGCTGGTAATCTCAAATATGTCTAAGAGGAAAAGGATGAGTTAAAGCATCCTTTGTAAATGTTTTGCAGTGAGTTGACGCCTAAGAAAGAAAGAAGGTTTAATCTAATGCCGGCTCCCACGTTAGTGTTGTGGACCTGTAGTCCCCCACTGCCATTTCTAATTGATTTCTATCTCAGGTGTAGAAACTACTCTGAAGATAATTCACCAGTAGAAATGCTACAGCTCAGAATTTAAAAAGCTGCGCTGAAGACCACCACAGGAGAATAAGAAGCTTTTTTTGCTTTGGGAATCCAAAACAAAACAAAACCCAATAACCTTTATTACAGCAACTATATCTATTAATGAAAAAAATGAAAGGTGAAATGACCACCATTTCATATGATGAGCTTATATCTATATAGCCCATTACTAAAATTAAAGCTGTTTATTGAAATGGAATTATAAATACCATCAACATAAAATGGAGCTTGCTCAGAGGCTGAAATACACAAAGTAAATGAGATTGTGGAAGAGAGGAGAGAGGTAAGGGAAGAAGAGAGGATTAGGAGAGGGGGCAGAGGAGGAGACAAAGGAGGAGTGAAAAGAGAAGAGAGGAGAAGGAGAGAGGAAGGGGATGTAGACAAGAGAAGGGTGACAGAGGGAAGAAAGGAGGTAGGGAGGAGGAGGAGAGAGGGAGAAGAAAGTGACAGATAGGGTACAAATATGGTGAATGGAGAGCAGAAGAGCCAATAATTGTTTTGGGGGGTTGATGGTAAAATGACTTGATGTAAAGATTTAATAATATAAAATAATGTTGGTTATGTAACAGTATACATGTGGTTATCTGTTATGAAAATGAAAAAAATAAAAAATTCACTGTGTGCTATTTAGAAAAGAATTGACATTTCTCTTTTGTGAATGAAGGAGAGTAATATAAAAGGCGCTGCACTTTCTGCAAGTAAATTGTTAGATTATTAAATACTGATAGGGTGAGTTCCCAAAACAAATATATTGATTGCTGAATATCTGACATAATTAAATGATGGCATTTTATAAGATTCAGCCTGTTTTGTTAAATTATAATGAAATATTTATCAATTGCATAAGCTATGACTAAGAGGCTTTCAAATGCTAATAAATACAATACAATACAATAGTAGAGTTGGAAGGGACCTTGGAGGTCTTCTAGTCCAACCCCCTGCCTAGGCAGGAAACCCTATACCGTTCCAGACAAATGGCTATCCAACATCTTCTTAAAGACTTCCAGTGTTGGGGCATTCACAACTTCTGGAGGCAAGCTGTTCCACTGATTAATTGTTCTAACTGTCAGGAAGTTTCTCCTCAGTTCTAAGTTGCTTCTCTCCTTGATTAGTTTCCACCCATTGCTTCTTGTTCTGTCCACAGGTGCCTTGGAAAATAGCTTGACTCCCTCTTCTTTGTGGCAACCCCTGAGATATTGGAAGACTGCTATCATGTCTCCCCTAGTCCTTCTTTCTCTTAAGCTAGACATACCTAGTTCCTGCAACCGTTCTTCATATGTTTTAGTCTCCAGTCCCCTAATCATCTTTGTTGCTCTTCTCTGCACTC
The DNA here is from genome assembly GCF_964273705.1 of Natrix helvetica. NCBI lineage: Eukaryota > Metazoa > Chordata > Lepidosauria > Squamata > Natricidae > Natrix > Natrix helvetica. Next base: position 70,912,766 of record NC_138549.1, on the reverse strand, counting down.
TTTCTAGAGTCTCCACATCTTTTTTACATCGTGGCGACCAGAACTGAATGCAGTATTCCAAGTGTGGCCTTACCAAGGCATTATAAAGTGGTATTAACACTTCACGTGATCTTGATTCTATCCCTCTGTTGATGCAGCCTAGAACTGTGTTGGCTTTTTTGGCAGCTGCTGCACACTGCTGGCTCATATTTAAATGGTTGTCCACTAGAACTCCAAGATCCCTCTCACAGTTACTACTTTTGAGCACGGTACCACCTATACTGTACCTGTGCATTCCGTTTTTGTTGCCTAAATGTAGAACCTTACTCTTTTCACCATTGAATTTCATTTTATTAGATAGTGCCCAATGTTCAAGTTTGTCAAGATCCTTCTGTATCTTAAGCCTATCTTCTGGAGTGTTGGCTATTCCTGCCAGCTTGGTGTCATCTGCAAATTTGATGAGTTCCCCATTTATTCCCTCATCCAAATCATTGATGAAGATGTTGAAGAGTACTGGGCCTAAAACAGAGCCTTGGGGTACTCCACTGCATACTTCCCTCCATGTAGATGCAGTTCCATTGAGGAGTACACGTTGAGTGCGGTTGGTCAGCCAGTTACGAATCCATCTGGTGGTGATGCTGTCTAACCCACATTCTTCTACTTTATCTAGTAGTAGGTTATGGTCTACCTTATCAAAAGCCTTACTGAAGTCCAAGTAAACTATATCAACGGCATTCTTCTGGTCCACTAATTTTGTCACATTATCAAAGAATGCAATAAGATTAGTCTGGCATGATCTGTTTTTGACAAATCCATGTTGACTTTTGGCTATTACTTTGTTTGCTTCTAGGTGTTCGCAAATTCGTTGCTTGATTATTTTTTCCAGAATCTTTCCTGGTATTGAGGTCAGGCTGATAGGTCTGTAGTTTCCTGGATCTATTTTTTTCCCTTTTTTGAAGATGGGAACCACATCAGCTCTTTTCCAGTCCTCTGGTAGTTCCCTGGTGTTCCAGGATCTCTGAAAGATATAATTCAGTGGTTCTGAGATCTCGTCTGCTAGTTCCTTCAGAACCCTGGGGTGTAATCCATCCGGTCCTGGTGATTTGAACTCATCTAGGGTAGACAGGTGCTCACTTACCATTTTCTTCCCTATTTCAATTTGTGTTCCTAATCTGATTTTTGTGGTGCTGCTTTTGACAGGTTGGACTGTTTTATCCCTTTGTGTAAAGACAGATGCAAAACATGAGTTAAATAGTTCTGCTTTCTCCCTGTTGCTTGTCACCTTCTTGCCACTTTCTCCTAGCAATGGACCAATTGTTTCCTTAACCTTTTTCTTGTTTTTAACATGTTGGAAGAAGCTTTTTTTGTTAATTTTTACTTTTGTGGCAAGCCTTTCTTCATTGTGAGCCTTAGCTTTCCTCACTTCATCTTTACATGCTCGGGCTGTTTGCTGATATTCTGCCTTAGTTATGTCCCCCTCCTTCCACTTTTTATACTTACCTTTTTTGTCTTTCAGTTTGTCAGATAGTTCTTTATGCAGCCATGCTGGTTTCTTTTGGGAGCTGATATTTTTCTTCTTCATTGGTATTGTGCTAGACTGGGATTTTGTAATCTCATTTTTCAAAATTTCCCAAGCTTCTTGAGTTGTTTTCCCCTTGAGGATTCTCATCCATTGAATTTTTCCCAAGCTCTCTCTAAGTTTATTGAAATTAGCTTTCTTAAAGTCCAAGACTCTAGTTTGGCTTTGTTCTACTACTTGTGTTTGGATAATGTTGAATTCCAATATTGCATGGTCACTTGCCCCCAGGGTTCCTATGGCTTCAACACCTTCTATCATTTCCTCTCTGTTAGTGAGGATTAAGTCCAATATGGCTGATCCCCTTGTTCCCTTCTCTACTTTTTGGAAAACAAAGTTGTCTGCTAGGTTTCTTAAGAACCTGTTGGATCTTCCACTTGGTGCAGAGTTTGTTTCCCAGTTGATGTCAGGGTAGTTAAAATCTCCCATTACTATTGTGGTGTGCTTCTTACATACCTTAGTTAGCTGACTAGCAAAAAGTTCATCTACTTCCTCTGCTTGCTTGGGTGGCCTGTAGTATAGACCTATGGCAGTGTCATTTCCCCCACAACCTTTAATATTGACCCAAATGCATTCAAGATAGTTCTCATCATTGTTGTGTTCTATTTCTGTAGAGATGTAGTTATTTCTTATATATAGTGCAACTCCAACTCCTCTTTTATTTGGTCTATTTCTTTTAAATAATTTAAATCCTTCTAGCTGTATGTTCCATTTGTCGGTTTCATCCCACCAAGTTTCTGTAATGGCAATAATGTCGTATCTGCCCTCTTTTACTTGAATTTCTAATTCGCCCTGTTTATTCCTTATACTCTGTGCATTGGTGTATAGACATTTTCTATATTGGTGTATAGACATTTTCTATATATATAATGTTTCTTGTATCTCTAGGGTATTTGTGGGACAGGGTGTTGCAAAAGTAGAATAGTAACAATGACTTCAAGATTATCAGGTTTTTTTTACATGCATCACAAGCAAATGCAAAAAAGAGATGGGGCTTCACTTGTGCAGTTGTGATTATCTTGACTGCTTTGATCCCACCCACCACAAACGTCCCTGGATATTACTAGTTACTATTTCCACATAATAATCATCCAAGCCAATAAATTGAGCAGGCAAAATTCAATACTGTGATTTTTCAGATTCCGGTTTTGTTTTGTTATTGCTATATATTAGAAGACTAAGTCATATCCCTGATGAATATACAGTAGAGGTGACAAATAGATTTAAGACAGCACGCGGTAATTATCTCAAGGTAGCAAGTGCTAGAAAGAATGTCAGGAAGACATAACTCCGTGTGATCCCAGCCATATGGTATGCCCCCTAAGTAGTCTGTTTGTTCAGGATGCATGGACAGCTTCATTTTGTTTTCAATTTTGAAGTAAGACTTAATGAACTTTTGATATAACTTTGATGTTTGAAGAAGACACCATTTTATGTTCTATCACATGCAGCATAACACATTCGGTTGATTCCAAAGTCTGTAAAAAAGGCAAATAGGGAAGACCTGATTGAATGTAGTCTAGTACAGGGGTCCCCAACCTCTAGACCATGGACTACTACCAATCCATGGCCTATTGGGAACTGGGTCATGCAAGTGGTTAGCAAGTGTGCAAAGTTTCTTTTGTGCGTGTGTGTGATCTAGGTTGCAGGCGTGAAACCATCCCCTCATCCCTACTGTTCCCAGTCTGTGGAGTCAGAAAGGTTGGGGACTCCTGATCTAGTAGAACTGTCACTTGTTTCTAGGCTACTAGGCTACCAAGATTGTCACAAACACCCATGGCATTGTACCTACACTTGTACACACATTATACAGAAGCACCTTGACTCGAAAGAAAGTGAGGCACAGGTTGACACTGAAACTAGTTTGGGGTGCTAGAATTGGGAATGGGTTTGAAGGAATTGGTAATTCCACCAAAGAGAACAGAAATGTTGATTTGGCCTAACACAAGTGCTGTTTCAAAAGCATAAAAACATACTCTATTCTCTGATCCTGTGATAGAACTCCTAACAGACCTTGGAAACATAGAAGAGGCAGCAGTAACAGTGAAGGCAGAAATAAAGCTGGTACCGAAGAGATTCTTGCATTCAAGAGAGATGTGAAGTGTGAGAAAAAGACTCAGAGTAACTCTGCCCTAATTATTACAGTAAGTATAAATTGAGTGGGAGAGTTATCTCAGAAGCCGTTCAAAATTCCTTTGCATTAGCCTACCAGAAATAAATAACTTTCCATATCCCAATGGTTCTTGTTTCCTAGGTTTCCAGTCATATAGGACTTAACAAATCCCTTTTCCTATCTGGGCCAAGGAGGCTTGTTCCAGATTTTATTTTATTTTATTTTATTATTTTTGAGGGGAAAGGATTGACACAATGAAGAGTTGTTGTGTGTGATGTTACTCAAACAATTTCACATCATTTTTTGCTTATGTTTTAAAATGTACAGCTTTGAATTCCTGGTTGACTTCCATAAGAAGCTGGGATGTCTATTATGGCTACCCTTCAAGGTAGTCAAGGCAGGAAACCAAAACCATGAGAAGTAACATATTTTGTCTACCCATCCTTTCTTTCAACTCATATTTCTCTTATGAGACCATTGTCTAGCTTGTGCCTCTTCTCCCCATTTCCAAAGGTTTTTCTCACTATCCTTTACAGGTATTTATATAGTTTTGTTCTTCTGTACTTCTTGAAATAGATCAAAATAATTTTCCCCTCAGGAGAGTGAGTTCACTGTTCAATGCAGTTATTTTTGGTGGATGTAGAGTGAGTAACAACTCCCAATGTTGACACTTTTAAGTGGAGCTGGTAGGAAACACCCTGCAACAAGTTCAAGATATGAGGAAAATCAAACAACCAACAGCACCACAAAAGATTGAACACAGACTCTTTACTGCAAATTGTTAGTGGCAAGTTATTGGTGGAGGAAGTTCTGAAGGCCTCTTCCAGGCCTGGCAAATTGCAGACGAAAACCCTCCGTGTATTGTTTGAAACCACTGACAGAGACCACAAAGGGCAAGCCAAAGACAAATGGCAGGCATGTTCTAGAAGACTTATAGCATCTATTGAAATTTGGATGGCACTCCTACCTGAATGAATACAGTGATCAAAGTAATTGAAATAAGGGAGGGGTACTGATCATTTTTATTGGTTCAACATCTTCCCTCCTCATGATTAGTTTTCTATTACCAGTCTTCAATTTCCCCAGATTAGGATATTCAAAATCCCTTTAAATATAGTTTTAATTGTGTTGAGGTCTTTGGTAGGAGGAAGAAAAGCCAGATATTTTGAAACTGATAAGATGCCCATTGATCATCTGGCATTCTTAGAGCTCCCCTATTGATTAGCTGAACCTGAGCCTAAGGATAGCAGCTAGCAAAGTCTTCAAACTTGGGAACTTTAAGACTTGTGGACTTCAACTCTCAGAATTCTCCAGCCAGCAGAGCTGAATTCTGGGAGTTGAAGTCCACAAGTCTTAAAGTTCCCAAGTTTGAAGCCCTCTCTGCTCCATGCACTCAGGGATCCCCAAATGGTGAGGATTTCTTTCTATCTATCTTGAAGCCCCCCCCCCTGCTTTTGCTCCCAGGGGGCTTCAGGGAGGCTTGCTAGGTGCCCCCACGCCCTATTTTAAGCATAGCAGGCCTGACTGAAGGCTGCTGGGAACCCAAATGGGTGAACCTCCTCCCCTCCCCCCATGCTCTATTTTGGGCCTAGCAGACCTCTCTGAAGCCTGCTGGGAGCCAAAATGGGACTCGTGGGGATCCTGGAAGGGACGGGGGAAGGTAAGGTTGTGAGCCGAGTTGGTGCAGTGGGGAGACATAGCAAACTTGAGGGGGGGGGCTAGCAGGGCTTACCTATAGGCAGGAGCAGGAGGCAGCTCAGTTGGAGCGCAGGGCAGGCACCAGGTGGCACCTTAGGCAGGGAAGCCATCCAGGAGATGAGGAGTGATTGGGTGGGATGGGTGGGCAGGGCATTTGCACTTAAAATGGCCTGCGCATGCGCACAACATTAAAAAAGGAAAAAAAATTCATTTTTTACATTTAGGATTGTTCTGCGCATGTGCAGAACAGAAAACCAAGATGGCGCCACAGAGGATAGAACGGTTGCGGTCATATGTCCACCAGAGTTACTACCTATTCGGCCAAACCGGACCGAATAAGCAGGAACCTACCTCTGCCTTAGATGCTATCAGGGGCTTCAAACTGGCGGCCCATGTGCCGGATGCGTCACACACAGGCCACACCTACCACAACTCCACAAAGGGAAAAACATTGTGATGCATCATGTGATACAAGCTAGACCATTGAGTCTCTAGATTTTTGTCATTTTACGGCTCTTCAGATTTTAACCATTGGTATTGTAACTATATTAAAGGATTAAACTCTCTTGACACACTGTCCTGGGTATTCTGAGTGCAAGTTGTAAAATTGGAACCTGATTAAGTATAATCCCTTCTCTTTCTCAGTGAATGGAATCTGTAGGCTTTATGAACATTCCTAATTTATTTCAGCAATTTTCAGTCTTCGGCATATCTCTGTTTTACTGCAGTTACAACAACAAAGACATCATTACTGATGATTCTCATTACCAGGCTGCACTTGCTAAATTAGTTGAATGTATTTGGGCACCTAATATCAGCACACGTCTGTTATCTATATTGACTGCAATGCTACAGAATGTGATAAAATTCATTCCTCACAGCCTAATAATGATTACCTAACTTACATAATTACCTGCTGTTATGCTTTTCTGCTGTGTTTATTTTGCATGTCATTCTTTAGCAATTTGTCTTTATGTTTTCCATTTAAAGCATCTCTCTCTTTCATATGATCTTCTGATATTTCATTTGTTCCACAAAAAAGTTTTCTGCTACCAGTGGTACACCATTTAAGACCCCAAAGGGAATTTTATCTTGTCATCTTATGGTGCAGTATGTAGAATTTGAAAGTGTCCTCAGTACACATAAATATATTCACAGAGATTGAATTAGTTTACGTCCAGAACTTCCCTATGCATATTAATGAAATCTTGAACCTAGGAAGAAGAAAAGACACACACTAAACTAATACAGATTTTTTTAGAATTGTACAATTAAAAATTGATTCAGAAATATCTTGTGGCAAAACTCTTCCAGGATGAAACAATTCACTATCATTTAACCAAACACTTTGGGGAAAACATTTTCTCTCAAAAGGGTAGAGATTCAATAGGGCAGTGGGTCCCATGATTGGGGATTCCATTCTGTTTCTCCAAAATGCTAATGCCCATCCCTTCCCTTCCTTTCCCTTCCTTCTTTTTGTCTAGTCATATCCCCTTTGCAGCAGCAGAGCAAGCAGGCTTGAAGTGTGGATTTGATTGATACAGGCTTCTAGTCCAATACCTCACTATTTCTTGGATTAATTTATCTCTCACTGTCATTGTAAAGGCAAAACAGATTCCATTTGTGGCATCACATTTTTTTTGCGGAAGGAAGGTAAATTAAAATTACCCAGAGGAAAAAGGAAATCTCTCTCTCTCTCTCCCTCTCCCTCTCTCTCTCTCTCTCTCTCTCTCTCTCTCTCTCTCTCTCTCTCTCTCTCTCTCTCTCTCTCTCTCTCTCTCTCTCTCTCTCTCTCTCTCACACACACACACACACACACACTCAGCATAGATTTCCAGTTTTTTCTGATTATAACATTTCTTTTGATTTTAGTTATGAAGAATAGAATAGAATTATTTATTGGCCAAGTATGATTGGACACACAAGGAATTTGTCTTTTGTGCATTTGCTCTCAATGTATATAAGGAGAATAAAATACATTCATCAAGAATAAAAAGATACTACACTTAGTGATAGTCAAGATTATTAATAAGCTACTCATTGTCACCGCTACTCATTGTTACTGCTATCGCCACAGCTTGTGGTGTTCCAGCTTGCTCCAATCTTTCTGGAAAGGGATCTTATACAGACAGCAGAGATTCTCATCCTTTTCTTTTCTTTTTTATAAAAAAATATTTTTAATTTTCAAAACAAGCACAACACAAAGAATCCTCCTTCTTTACATACTGTAGAAAGTGTATCAGTTGGTTACAAAAGACTTTTGTGCATCTCTTCCACAGTCATCAACCATAACTCTTATTAACTCAAGTATTTTAACTCAGATATTTATACATATTACTATCATCATACCTCCATTTTCATTTGGCTATAATTGTTTAAACGTCCTTCATCATAAAACATAACTACATACAGGCATTTCATTTTCTATTTCTAAAATCGTCTAATAACACTGAATCCTTATGGCCTATTCTAAGTAAACATCCATAATATTTAGTAACAAAAATTTCTAATCCTCCTTTCCAAATCACTGTTTACAATTACAGTTTCCTTATGTTGTACCCATACATATATATATATACCGTATTATTATTATCCCTCCTTTATTTGACTGTATCCTGTATCATAACATTTTCCCCCTAATAATCAAAACTTAACTAAACTTAACTTAGTTCTTTTTTATTAGCCTTTATATATAACCAAAAAGATTTCTAATCTTCCTTTCATGGGTACCATTCAATATTCATATCCAATTATTACTTATCATAACAATACATATGTATACATTATTATCATTATCAATTATTTATTTGACTATATCTATTGTCACTAAATTTCACTAAATTTCACTAGTTTTAAATTATACACTTCCATCTGTCAACCTGTATCTTTCCAGTAGCAAAACAGTCATGTCTTCTGCCATTTGTGGTATCAATCCTCTAATCATCTCCTTAATCAAATTTGTGTGTACTCCTCTTAGCAACTCATTGCTTATTAAGTCTCTCATGTAATTTCGATGCCCTTCTTCTGTTTTCTTAATCAGCTTATCTTTAATTGTCAATAGTGTTAACAATGATGTTGCTAATAAAATTTCTCTCTTTAAATCCATAAATTCTTTTGGTTTTTTTCTTCTTCTGTATATTGCCATCTAGGGTAGAGTTCTCCTCCATTTAATTCCTCTTTCAGTGTTCCACTCTTTCCATTTCCAGACACAAACCAATCACCATAGGTATCAGCAGATTTAATTTATTTATGGTCATTTTCCTCTTCAGTTTTTAGGACTCTAACCTCCACTTTTTCCACTTGATAAACATCTCCAACTTCTTCATCATATTTTACTGTTAGATGCTCTAAGTTTTCCAACTTCTTCTCCGTTCCCTCAAATGTGTTTGATAATTTCTGAATTTCTAACAATATCTTTTGCAGGCTTAAAGTTTCTTTCTGCTGTTGTAATTGTGCCATTATCTCCAGCTGATAAACAGTGCTGCTGTGGCTTGGAAGGTTTTTACAAGATTAAGCATAAATTCACAATAAGGTGCTATTTTCACTTTTCTCTGGTTAAAGATATACTTCAAAGGGACATCTGTATGCTTTTCTTCTTATCACTCTCTATAGACAAACAGTGAGAACTTGAAGTGCCAAGCCAGAATAATCAGTGAGGAAAGTAAGAGTGGTTTGTTTCCAATACAAAAACCTCCAGGCTCCAAGTAGCAGTGTTTTCTTTCCCTCTGTTGTTACATTTTTTTTGTTTCCTTTTGTATCTTTTTTATATTCCAAGTTAAAAAATATCAAATTCTTGAATGAGTTAGAGATGAAAAGGGGAAAAACACCCACAGTAATGAAGAAGGAGAATTTTGGTCCATAGGTTACAAAGAATAATAATAAAAGAAAAAAAAGAAGAAAACTTAATCCATTCGTTTTAAAAGGCTTGCATAAATTCCATCCATGAACATAGCATTTAAAAAGTAAGATAACCCACTGTCTAAAAACATTCAAAGCTTAATTCCGCAGCTTATTTCTTCTGTTCTCAAATTTCAATTAACTTTAAGTTCTTTATAGGCAGTCTCTTTTAAAATGGTAAAAATTCCTCACCAGCTGGAAACACTTTCTCTTTCCATATCCTTCCGTTTTGGAGCTGCCCCGACTTTATCAGTCTAATGGCTGGATTATTTGTCGCCGGCTTGAAGAACTTCTCTTGGATCGATCAGGGACTTTGTGATATCCCTGATATCAGCAAGACATATTCTTCCTGTTCACCATCTCTGCGGGATGGTTTAGGTCCGATTGGACCATGCAGTGGCAAAAGTATCGGCTGCAGTCTCGGAGCATTGAGACCGCACATCAGTATTGTCGCAACATTGACTCCTCCTCCAGATTCTCATTCTTTTCTGTGGATAAAAAAATACATTTTTTTAATCCTTGAGGTTCATAAAATCTCACTTCAGAAGTCCTCATCTCGTTGTGGTCTGTTCTCGGTGTCTTATTCTAAATGGATATTTAGACCCTTCAAGGTCCTTTGAGAAAAACTCAAGTTCCACTACCTCATTTTCCTAAATTATCAGAAGGAGGATTTAAAATAATTTAGTCAGCTTGTGTAACACTTTATTCTGGATGTTGACGTCCTCAGCAATCTTTAACCTTGTATTCAAAATCCCTGTTATTTGAAATGATAGCCTGGTCTTTTTGTTCTGTTGTCAATTCATCTGTTCACAGCCTCTGATTGACATGACATGTGGGATTGGATACTTTCATAACCAATGCTGTGAGTGAACATACCTGCTCCTACAGAGCAATCTCAGTTGCTAGATAAACTTCCCACATGCTGCTGGTGCTTTGATTGATGCTCATTGAAATCCAGTGTGCCAGCAGGCATTGTGTACAGGACTTCAGCAGGGGAGATTTCTTTCAATATCCCCACTCAACCGTGAAACAGATATAGTTACTATAGGCAAGTTATTTTCTTTCAGCTTCTCACATCACAGTTTTGTATGTATAAAATCAGAAATCCCCTGCATGCCATCCTTAGTCTGTTGGAGGAAAGGCAGGATATGAATGTGATGGATAGTTAGATGGATGGATAAATAGATCTCTTTCAACACAAGCAATACTTTAGCTAGACCATATACTGTCAGTATTTCAATATTGGGGGGGAATCCCCTTTTCATAAATGACACCCTTCAGAATAATTAATAGAGCCCTTTAAAATGAGCCAAGTATCCAACTACTGCAATCTGAAAGAATTTTTTTTTAACAGCTCAACTGTCAGGCAAAAAAGATAAAGACTATGCATTAAGTTGCAGTACAGTAAGTTTTATTGATCAAGCCTACATACAATATAAGATTCTAGTCAACTAAAGTTCAAATCTGAGTCAGCAGCAGATAAGTATCTCTGGAATTCAAGGGTGGGCTAGACTTGGACTGCTTGTGACAATGTAATGATTCTAAACTGATGATGCACTTAACTCCACCTCCATTCCCTCATCCCATTTTGCCTGCCTAGTCCTATGACACATGCCATATTTTTCATATTAAACATGACCAACATGAGTAACATTACTCATAATATGTTGACTTATGTTTATTTCAATTAAAATCAAATAATATGTCTATGACAATTACATAGTGCAGCTCATTCCATGTACAGCTCATAGAAGACAAGTGTGAGAGCCTATTTATTTATTTGTTTCTTTATAATACGTACAGTATATGGTCACCCAACTCAACCAAGGTGATTATGAAGGGCTTAAAAATAAAAGCAACAGAAGCCAACAAGCAGAATGTAAAGCTACACTATATACACCAACAAACAATCATGAATCAATAAAGTTATAACAGTAGTAACATCACCAAGTAAACATATTCCAGGTTTGGGAAAGAACCAGATCTTGATAGCCTTTCTAAAGCTCAACAGATTTGAGCCAACCCAAGACTAAGGTCATTGCATAAAATAAAGGATGCCACTGAGAAAACAGCCTTTTTTGGTTCCAGAAGATGCTGTTGTATCAATGATAGAACCTAAGTGCACTCCTAATTGAGTGAATGGGGCAGATAGATGGCCTAGGGAGAAGGCAGTTTCTCAAATAGTCCTATAACATACAAGGCCTTAAATAAGATCTTGAATTGCTTCTGGAAGCCTATTGAGAGTCAATGCAGCTCACAGAATAGTGGTATCGCACGGCATACTGAGAAGTGCCCATAGCTTCTTGTGCCATTGCGTTTGGACCATTTATTTTCAAGGACAGTACCATGTAGAGTGTGTAATAATCCAATTGAGCGGTGACTAAGATATGAATGATTGTGAGCAGAGCTTCCAGATCTAGGAAGGGGTGTAATTGCACACACAGGAGAAAGATGTGCAAAGGTTCCCAGACACAGCTATCACCTGCTCCTCAAGGGTGAGCTCTGAGTCCACTTACTAATGTTGCCATACATAAAAAGCAAGTTGTCCTCTCTGAAACATTTATTCCTTTAATTAGGACATCTTTTAGTTGACATATTTAGTTAATTATTGAGTTTAAATCCTGCTGCAAACACAAAAAGACTCTCAGTGGCTCACAAGTTATAACAAAAAAATGCATCATAAAACATTAAAATATAAAAACTTTTAATTTGAAACAGCTTCATTACGTTAATATAAAATAACATCCATTGATTAAAAGGTGAGATATGTCTTTGAAGATATAGGACATATTTTAATTGGTGTGTTTGAAATTCAGTGCTTTTAAAAAATATATCAGCAACATAAAAATGAAAGAGTTTTATTGGATCCAGTCAAAGACTAGCATAAGTGACCACAGGTGCCAACCAAACTTCCTAGGAAGATACGAGTAAATGTCATATGGGCAGTATAACAATATACTACTGAATACAGGAGTGGTCAGAATTACACAGAACCTGAATGTTGCCCCAGATCAAACCTTAATAATTCACTTATATACTATATGGCTACTGGCTAGAGAAACATCTTACTCCATCAGAACCAATAATATCATGCAGGTTGACTGATTGTTTCTAGAGCTGATCATTCCTTGTCCAAATACCATCTCTAAAATGTACCCACAAGAAGATGGATTCTAACCTCTACATGTTCCTCAGGGGAAATCTCTACCAAGTTCAATAGAGCTTTATATGGTTTCAGTCTCAGATATACACACTGTGTTGATTTCAGTGCCTTATCTGTAATGTAAGGAAAATAAGCTTAAATTATTAAATTATTATTAAATTATTAAACAACATTGCTGTAAGGATTACTGCTATTATAAAGGTAAAATGACAGAGGTGGGAGGAAGGGGAAGAAGGACAAAGCTTATTTCTTCCAGCATCTGTTCCGGCAATGACTGTATTGAGGTAAAGTTTGCAAGCAGAATTTCAGTGCATCAGTAACTTCTTGCTTCTGTCTCCTCCACAGCTGACCCTGAAGAGGCCGTTGCTGAAAAACAGCTAGTAGTTTCCCCTCCGTGTATTTCTCTAAAATTCTTTAAGGCATCTGAGTTGCTGATCCTTATTGTATCTTCTGGTAATAATACACATGCACTATATGTATGAATTCATTGTATCGATTTTATTTGGCCTGAAACCTCCCTGCTTTCTTCCAGTTATGGGTAAGGTACTTGGATATATGTCTTTGTTACTTCCAGTATGATATATGATAGAAGTAAACAATGTTTTACACATGTTTTTTATGTGTAATAATGATGTCAGAATTCATAATAATAATTAGGAATCTATTGTATCTATTGTAAAATGATTTGTTTTATGAGACCTCAAGAGACTTCTGTTTCAATTCCCATAACTTAATAAAATGCCATTATGTCAGGGCAGGGCAAATTATTAAAATAGCATGTCCATCAAAGAACTAGGTAAACTATCTTGCTTTAAGAAGAAGGATCAACAATGATCATCACTGGTACTCATAGGGCACTGTGATTCAGCCCACACACCACTTTTTAAGATGATGAGATGATCTTGAACGCTACTTTAAAGCTAAACTGTTCTAGTTGGATGCCTATTCAGAAAATATGGAATGTCTCAGGAAGCAGACATGCTACAATAGTTGCATATCAATCTTTACGAGAGGGTTTTTTGAGATACTTTGGAGTGCTTGCTGGGAATTCTAAGCCTTTCCTGTATCATGGACAGAGTAACCATTGTCTTTATTGTAATAGGGTGTTTCTCAACCTTGGCTACTTGAAGATGCATGGCATTCTGGGAGTTAAAGTTCTTTAAGGGGCCAAGGCTGAAAAGCATTGCTATAGGAACTGTCAAAATCAGAAGTTACGAAGAATCTAAATCAAGATTCTACCAGCTAGCTTTTGCTGCTTCTGAGATTCATGAATGCATTACCTGTTCTCTTCTGCTTCTGGTGACAAAGGGATGAAATTTTTACTCTTTTATTGCTTTAGTGATGAGAGATGGGATTTCAGCTACTACATGATACCAGCTACTACCATTGCAGAGATGGTATTCAGCCAGTTCTGACCAGTTCTGGAGAACCGGTAGCAGAAATTTTGAGTATTTCAAAGAACTGACAAATAGGCTGGCCCCGCCCCTGCTGCCTCCCAGCTAATTTTCTTTTGTTGCCCTGAACAGGAGAAAGGAGCTGGAAAGCAGGTTAGTGGGGTCAGGAGGGAATGGGGATTTTGCAGTAACCTTCTCACAGGAGTGGGGAGGGAATGGGATTTTGCAGTATCCTTCCCCTGCCACGCCCACAAAACCAAGCCCACAAAGCCACACCACACCCACAAAGTCATGCCCAGTAGTAAAAAAAAAATTGAATCCCACCACTGTACCACTGCCACTGTGTTGTAGCATTAATCAAGGATGGAGTTTGTTTTCTGAGTGACTGCTCCATTCTACTTCATATCATACCTTTCTTTTATATTTGGGACTTGTCATCCAGGAGCTTCTTGGACATAGATTTAGCAATTATTCAGGAGAACACATGTTCAGAAACAGTCCGGTTAATAATTAATAGACACGGAGGACTTCTATGCCTTTAAACTATTGTCTGTGCTATTTCAGAAGTGTATAAATCAGCCATTCTGAGCATCCACCCTATCAATGCCCCAGTACATGTTAAAGATAGTTATTATTTGTTGTTTCCCTTTCAGCAGGTGACTCTCAGGAGAAGGAGAAACAAGGGCTACGGAGATTCACGTATCACCTTCTTTAATTTGCCCTGCATTAAAACTGTATGGACAACAGCATTCATCAGACTGCTACTGAAACAGAAAAGGGATCAGCAAAATGGACTGCACAGTTTAGGCCAGTACCTTCTTGCGAGCTCACAATTAGGAAGATTTTATTTTAACAAAACACATACTCAGATTCAATCCTTATGGTTGCATTGGGACAGTCCACCAGGAGACACATTTCTCATGTAGTAAATTATTGATTGATAAATTGAAATCAATTTTCACAACTTGTCATTGGACATAGTTCTACAAACCATTTATGTTGCCTATAAAGCCAGCAGATATACCGTAAGAATGCTACTGAAGGAAGAAATTGGCTGCAGTAAAACAAAACTTTTATTCATTTCAGATGGGGTTCTAGAATATTTGAGTGGGCTTTTCAATGTTGTTTGCAATTCTTTTATTTGAACGCACTCCAGATGGTGCTGCACATCATGTCAAAAGATAATGGGATACATTTAACTTTATTATATTGACAGCTTAATATGTCTGATGGCAATAGAAATCTGAAAACATTGTTCAGTGCATTCTGATTTTTGAAGTGTTCGCTCACAAAGGTGACACAAGAACTACCTCCCCCTCCCCCCAAAAAACCCTACTGATTAATTTTCATTTGGATTGTCAATACAATCATTCATTTGGTATTATGTGGAACAATTAAGTCTAATATTTGTGCAAGTTTAAATTGTTCCTCTTTAAACATTACCAAAAAATCCCTCTTGAGTACTCAAGACTAAGAAGACATGATAATTGGCTCGTTTTAACAAAAAAAGTCTTCAGTATGTCAAATCTGTATCTAATGTTAATCTAAAAGCATTTTTTCATGCCATTGCTTGTATAAAATCATATTGTAGATATATTTATCTACTCATCAACACATACATATATATATTCAATTTTGAAGCTGTTAAGTAGCTATTCAAAATTGCAGACAATGGCTGTTAATTTTCATCTTTTTAAATATGTTTTATATGGTCCTCTACAATTTCTCTTTTAAACTAAATAAGTAGCTATTAAGATACTTATTTTACTTAAAAGTCGCTGGAGGAAAACAGTCCTGAATTTTTATGCAAATATGTATATTCACATATATGAATATATTGATGTATACATATTTACAGTCCACTTCCTGATGCCCCTCCTTATGCCATGGTTTCAGTATCACCCCTACAATTTACTGTAATCAGATCTATATTTTAGTTCAATTATATGGTTAAATTCAGATAGAAGATATAGTAATAATAGGGCTCTGGCCACACCTAAAAGAGGTTGTTCTAATGCATAGATCCCAAATAGGCCATTTGTCTAATATGTGGTTTAATATATTGATCTTTGTGTTTATTATGAATGATTGTTTATTTCTGAAAGGATAAAACATAGTTTTTACTTTTAGATCTGTCTTGCTTTTCACAGCAAAAATACATTATACAATCACTCTACATGGAACTTTTTTGTGCAGCACTTCCTGAACTGACTTTGTGACTATACTAACCAGAATTCATGGAGTATTATCTTAGCTTATAAAATAATCTAAATTCTAGTTATCTAAATGTAATTTACTTTTAATTGTGATGATGAATCATAATTATCTAACCCTATGTTTTTCATTCCTTCTTTCTTATTTCACATTTCTCTGTGTGGACTAGTTCTATTAGCATTTTTCAGAAATCTTAGGTAGGTAGGTAGGTAGGTAGGTAGGTAGGTAGGTAGGTAGGTAGGTGTTTGTTTATTTTATTTATGTGTTTGTGTGTGTGTGTGTGTGTGTGTGTGTGTGTATGTATGTATGTATATGTAAGTGATATGTCAAAGCACCTGGTATGCCCAAATATGGGAGGGAGCATACTGCTTCCCTTTTGCCTTTCAGCTCCACCCTAGGAGCCTTCCAGGCAGAAAACCATTTTTGTGTTGCATTTGTACCGATAAATAAATAAATAAAGGGAGACTAGTATAGATCTATTTCAAGCTATTTAGCTCTCATCAGCTATCCATACCCTTACTGGGATTTGAATCTGGGCTGTTTTTACATGTTAGGTAGTATGCTCCCTCCCATATTGGGCATACCAGGTGCTTTGACATAACACTTACTTATTTCCTTGGCTCAGCTGATAAGGGAGGAGAGCCTGTGGCTTAGTGGCTAATACAACTGCCTAACATGTATAAAAATAAAAAAGAGCCCAGGTTCAAATCCCAATAAGGGTATGGCTAGCTGATGAGAGCTAAATAGGTTGAAATAGATCTATACTAGTCTCCTTTTATTTATTTATCAGCACAAATGCTATATATATAGCATTACATATACTTTCGTGACAACCAACTTCCCTTTCTGGATGTCCTAATCTACAAAAAACCTAATGGCTCCCTAGGACACACCATCTACCAGAAAAAAACACACACAAACTGCTACTTAAACGCACAATCTCATTACCACCTTGCACAGATCAACTCTGTAGCCAAGACCCTCATCTCCAGAACCAAACACCTAGCCGACAAAGACCACCTCAAAACTGAATTACACACTCTCACAAAGGTATTAACGGATTCCAAAGAAAAACAATTACCAACCTAATCCAAAGGGAGACACCCCCAAAAAACCGAGACACAGAACAGGACAACGGCATCGCCCTCCTCCCTTACATCAAAGGCACCACAGATAAAATCAGCAAAATTCTCCACAAACACAATATCAAGACAGCCTTTAACACTGACCCAAAAATGGCCAACATCTTAAGAAACCCCAAAGACAAAATCCAGCTAGAAAACCAAGGAGTCTACGAAATACCATGCAAAATCTGCCCTGCAACATACATAGGACAAATGAACAGGAGAATAAATGCACGCATTGCAGAACACAAGAACACAGTAAGAAAAAAAAGAAAAAAACTTCCTCCTTTTTCCAGCACCTTAAAGCTACAGGACATGAAATTAATTTTGAAGGAACCAGGTTAATCTCCAAAACTGAACACTTCAACAAGAGAATAATTATGGAAGCTATCAAAATAGAGAAACACCGTCACAACATGAATAAACGTGATGATACCTCCCGCCTACCAGACATCTGGAAACCAGCCCTAATCAACAAATGAGCCCCCACCCACCATCCATGCCATTACAACATGAAACAACGGACACACAACCAGCACCAATCAGCACCAACTACCAATCATGATACAACCACACAACCAAACATTCCACTTACTGAAACAAAGCCAGCACTCCACCCCATGCCCCCCAAGATTTATAGAAAGACAGCAGCTCCAACCACGCTTTTAACCCCAAACCCAGCCTGAAGAGACCTCGCCGAAAGGTTGCCAAGACAATCTCAATCTTACACGGGAAAAGACCCGAATACAACAAGACTAGCATACCTACACCCATGAGAATCTATGAAAACATTATACATACACACACACACACACACATTCATTCATTCACTCACCCATCATCATTTTTAATGGTTGAGAATCTTCTGGATTCAGGTCATAATTTTAACATCAAGTAAATATACAGAAAAAAAATAATTGAAAAGAAAAATGAATACATTACAACAGAATTAGTTAAATTGTGTACACAGTACATAGTATACCATAAATTCAGCTGGTATTTATGTTGCTGCTAGCTTATGGAAAATTGTGTTTTGACTATGATTGATTAAGAATAAAAGCCACCTCAAACAATCTAGCTGCAAGACAGAAATATAGAAATCACATCTTGATTGCTTAGATCCTGATGATAAAAATTGGCAGCCCCTAATTTGCAGGCATTAATAAACCTGGCTTCCTGATATCTGATTGTTTTCCTGTTTTCTTCCTATAATTTTCTTAAGCTCATATTTTCTAATTCTTCTCCTTGATATATGCACCACTCTTTACAATAAGGCTGAAGCAGTGGTGTCTGGTAGACAGTGGTCCAGTGGATAAAATAGGTAAACTTAGGTGGAAGCATAAACAGATCCTTGAAATGTATGCTATTTTGTTATTAGGAGATATGCTTCCTTACATCGCTAAACCTGCAGCTGGGCACTTGGTTACAGTTTCTGTGCAGGGCATATATAACTCTTTTCTTTGGTCTATGAGTTAAGAGATATGAAAGAGTAGACTTAAATGTGGTTGGATCTTCAGAGTAGTTAGCAAAGCAAACAAAGAATGGTGGCTTAAGCAGCTTGCTTTTCTGCTGGTGAGATAATGATAACGAGTTAGCCTTTGATAATCTTTTGGACATATTCCTATCATCTAAAGCAGTGGCCTCCAACCTTTTGGACACCTGGGACCCGTTCCATGGACAAAGATTTTTCCACAGACAGGAGGGGGTGTGATTTTGCATGCTGCCTGTTTCCCATGGATGGGGCTTCACTTGTTTGCATGTCCCAGTTGTTGACATGCCGCAGACTGGTGCTGGTCCATGGACTGAGGGTTGGGGACCCCTGATCTAAAGTTCCAGCCTTGTCTTGAATTGACCATGTCCCAACAGTTTGTTTCTTTTCATGGCTTCTCCTCCCTCTAATCTAGGTAAACTAGGTTGAGATGCTACCATGTTAGGTGATAGAAACTACAATGGTCTTCTCCATTCATTCAATGCACCAAGGGTGCTTTTCCAAAAGGCAACTGGACTTTATTGGTTTATTCTTTGAAAGCATTTTGTTTATCATCCAATAAACTTCTTGGATTAGAAGTGAAACATCTTCAAAGAAAGAAAAATAACCAAGAAAGTCTAGTTGCCTTTTGGAAAAGCACCTTTGGGACAACATCACCTGATTGATTATACACAGAATGCATAAATACATTACTAAGAATTGATTTAAATTAAATTTCAGCTACAGGAATATGGCTAGTATCTGCCTAATCAATTAGATCTGATAGGGTACTCCAGGTCCTTTTGATTAAACAATGGTAACTCTCTTGATAAGATGGGAAGCATATATATTTTAAAGCAATGAATCAATCAACCAATCAAATAATTACCAAGCTAGAACCACATATTTTCTTTAGCACCACCCAACCTTTGGAATCTCATCCTTCTGAGATACAGATACTGACCATCTTGCTGGTATTTTGAAGGTGCTTGAAGGTCTTGTCCCAAGCCTTTGGTGAGAGTAAGTCAAACCTCTTAAGTCTCTTTGATTGCATGGATTTATTTCCTCTTATTGTTCCAATCCATAGATGGTATTCAGCCAATTCTGACCACTTCTGGAGAACCGGAGAGTAGTTTAGAGAACTAGCAAATAGGCTGGCCTCACCCCCTTTGCCTCCCAGCTGATCTTCTTTTGTTGCCCTGAACAGGAGAACGGAGTTGGAAGGCAAGTTGGTGGGGTGAGGAGGGAATGGAGATTTTACAGTAACCTTCTCCCAGGAGTGGGGAGGAAATGGATATTTTGTAGTATCCTTCCCCTGCCATGCCACAAAGGCACCTCCACAAAGCCATGCCACAGAACCGGTAGTAAAAAAATTTGAATCCCACCACTGTTCCAATCTGTTTTTTGTCATCTTTGCCATCTTTATTCTGTTGAGTTTTATTGTATTTCTTTAAAGTGTTTGGAGTTATTTGGAATCAAGCAACATACAAATTTAAGGAGGAGGAGTGGGGAGGAGGAGGAGGAGGAGGAGGAGGAGGAGGAGGAGGAGGAGGAGGAGGAGGAGGAGGAGGAGGAGGAGGAGGAGGAGGAGGGCAGCTAGTTGGCTAGTGTAGAGGATATTGCAAGTTAGCTGGTGTTCTGCCTAGAATAAAATAATTACAATTAACTTTCAGAAGAATTATTTTTATTGACTCTCTGAATATACACTACATGCTTCATTAAGCATATATTTAAATATATGTTTTTTTATGTTTTCTGTTTAAAAGTTATATTTCCAGCCCCTCAGAAGCTACAGTAGGTGAAAAACTAGAAAAGAAAAAAAATGAAAAGATTTTAAAAAGTTGAACTTTCTTTATAGTCGCAGGAGAACATGAAGTTAGTGCAGTGAAAATGTACATTTGACACAATGAGGGCAATTCTGAGACACTAAAAGTATACTGGTAGAAAAATAAATCCAGCTTTGGCAGAAATTCAAAGCTGATAAGATGAAAATAGAAGAAAAAAAGTCAAGATATTTTTCATGTGTCATGCCATTATCACATTTCACAATAAAATTCTCAGCCAAAGAAAAATATCTATGTTAAGATATATTCTCCAGACCAAACTTTCAAATCAAGCTGTGCCATAAAATGAAACATGCTTGTAGTAAAACAAAGAATATCAGTAAATCAATCTTTGTGAATTCCCATATGAATATAGCTTATTTTATATAAGTATTTACTACTCCCTCCTTCCAAATACTTTTTCAAAAGCTCCAATTTTTTTCCAGATATCTCCCTTCTTTGAAATATTTGGAAGTATTTTATATAGGACCTCAGACATCTTTTGAGGGATTCCAATCCTCTGAAGGCATTCTTGCTGACTTCATCTTAGGCTGGTTGGACCCCAACAATTTTTAGAGTTTATTTTTCCAAACCACAGGTAGCAATTCATATTGAATTCCTATATCAGACTGCTGGAGAACCAATATGGAAGCGGGAATGGATTTAGGACTAGAAAAAGATCCAGAAAGACCAATCCATTATTGGAAAACATGATGAAGAGACTGGTGGATAAAAGCTAAAGGGGCTATAAAGTTCTGAAGTTACTATAGTTCCAAGAAACATATTTCCTACAATGTGATGTAGATACTTAAGAATCCAATATTTTTTCTAGTTTTGTTGGTGTAATTTTCTTCTAAAGAGTCAAAGGAACACTAAATCTGGATCTTTTTTGAGGATGGGGCATGGTTTTAGCAGTAAAAACACCATAGGCATGATTTTTATGGATTGCATTATTGAAGATACAATTACAATATATTGTATGTATTAATCTTTGAGTTCCTGAAGAGGATTTTCTTCTTTCAGTCCAGCTATACATTCACTTCCATTATATTTAGCATTTTGCAGAGTTCTGAACTTCAATGTTAAACACAAGTCTGAGAAGTAGACAAGGTCAAAAGCAAGGATGATGACCTACAGTTTGTCTACACACCTGCTGAGGAGCTGACAATTCTATCCTGTTGGCTTGTCAACCAGCTGAGAGGTGCTATCCTCTAGGTGGTTTATACACCTGTTCACTATTTTTCTCTCACAAACCTCACTACAGCTTCATTGGGAAAAATAGCTTCTCTCTCATCTCCTCTCTCTTTCTCTCTATCTCTTTAATCAATCACACAGAGAGACACAGAGGCAGAAACCCATCCCATGCCAAAGCCAGTGCGGCTAAATCTTCATTGACATTGGCAATCATCACAGAGGTATCTTTCTGTTTTGGCAAACAGATTTGCTATATTAATCTATTTGTTTTAGTTCTCTTCCTCATCATGCACATTATTCTTGCCTTTCCATATTAATTATTTTTAAACAGGTCCATCCCAGGGTGCTTTAAAATTAAGTTCCTCCTCCCTCTAGATACTAATTTTCAATCTCTGTGCTTCTGAGACAGGGAATCTGGATGTGCCAGGTGTGGGCCAGGCCAATTAAAAATACAAATCTGTGCTAACTGATGGATAATTGCCCAGAAAAAAAGGGGGGGGGGAATCACAGGCAACAGGACCAGATGTCTGGGGAAAATTGATTAAATATTCTTCTTGCTAATTCAGCTTTGACCTCTCTAGGTTTTACAGGTAATATACTGGCTGATTTGACTTTCTTCATTCATGTCTAGTGCTTTATTAAATGTTATTATTTAATAGTAAAATATTTGTATGCTACTGTCCTTGTAAGACCAACCTATTTCACATTTCATTCTTTTCATTTTACTAATTAATTAAAATCTGGAACACCTACCATGATAAACCCATTTTCTTTGCAGTGAGTCAAGATAATATGGAGACTTCAAAAACACAGGAAGTAGGTCTGAGCTATTGAAAATAATATTGAAGGAAGAACGCTTGGAGCCTTCAAGGCATAGTTCGAGCCTAGACAATCAAGTATTACATTCCCTTTCAAAATATACCTATAAATTGCACAAAATTTCTAATGTAATAACTGTTCAACTAAAAATAGTTTAATCTGATACTTCACACTTAACATTTGTATCTACAAGCTAGTATACAGCTGCATAATACTGAGGCATACTACAATAGCTGTAATAGCTCTGATTATTAAACATATTATCATACTCTTCTTTAGTTTATAAATTCTTCAGTCTACAAATTAAGGCAGTAACATTCATAAATAATATATTCATATTAAGAATAAATGGATAATCTTTTGGATTTTAATTACTCTCAGTCCTAGTTTGCGGGGGTCAGTAGCAACTGATTATGTGAGTTTTAAACCAAAACTTGATTGTGTTTAGATAATGGAACATATATTTATTTTGAATATTCAACTTGCATATACTCACTCATTCACCACACAGAGTTCTTTAGATAGCAGGATAGCAATATAAATCAGTTAAATAAATAAATAGCAATAAATCTTTAAAACACAGGTCAGCAATCTAAAGGCCTAAAATTCTAAAAACCTGTGTTAAAAAGATATGTGTTCACCATCTCTTAAACTGTAGCCTTTCAAACTGTAAATTATTTTGAAATATAGTGTTTGCTAGAGAAACTGAGGTTGTTGATGCTGGAACTGCCAACATATCTTGTTTGTTTCATTGTACCTTATTTATTTTTCTGAATAAACTTCTCAACTCCAGTGGATTTTCATTAGCAATGTTTATTTCTAGTTTATAGTAGAAGTTAAAACCAAAGGTATTAAAACTGTCAATTAAAACTGTCTATTCATCACCTAAAGTTTGGAAATGAGTAGCACGTATGTGTGAGGGGAACCTTTATCTTTGCCTTATTCATCAGCCAAGTTGCTGAATTTTAGACTTGCCACAATTCCATTTTTTTTAAAAAAACACACCAACCTCTGATACCTTTGCCCGTACTTGTGTATACCTTGAGGCTCAACACTCAAATCCTATTTAGGAGCTATAACCAATATATAGATTTGTGAAGAGTTTCTGAGAGGGTGTTAGTTTTCTTTTTCCTTCAAGCCATTTCTGTTTTTCCCTTTCTGGTCAATATAGATCCATAGTTTAAGCATCTTTATCATGCCGCTAGTTGGGATTCAGGGGTTCAGAAAAATAAGAGATGAAGCCAGGATTAAGAAAATATGGAATTGTGTGGGCTCACATGAACAGTATCATGTTTTTTTTTTTTTTAATGTAGCAACCTCCACATGGAAGGGAGCCACACAGAAGTAATAAAAGGAGGAAAATGACAAGAATAGCAACATAAAAATGGAACAATATTACAGTCCCTTTTCTATGTGCATTGTGATGCTGAACACATGCATGAAATGGGAAAATCTTATGCTGTGAAGCTTTGATATGATCCTTTGGCTATCTCTTCCTGAAATTTAACTAAGGTTTTAAGTTCAGTTTTGGCTGAGGTTGGGTAGCTGACTCCACCTCTATTTGCCTATTTTATTAGTTATTTACATTAGCAGTATTGGTGGGAGTGGTCCCCTTGTGAAATTCTCAGATTTTGAGAGCCGAAGCTCTCTCTCTCTCTTGCACTGAGATTACAGAGAAAATGGAATTTTCAGGCATTGTTGTTGGTATAATTATTCTGCATACTCTATTAGTTCAATTCAATCCTTGGCTTTTTCTTCTGAATATGGACAATCAAGGTTGAAAACTTCATAGTTTCCATGGATTGTTTAAGAGGTGTAGATACCTTGATTGAATTTGTGAATACTTTACTTCTAAAATATTTTATTCCCTTGTCTAATTAACATACAGTTGTATTAAAATCAGTACAGTAATTCAAAAACAAAAATGAAATAAACTAAGTGGAGATTAGATATTATATTGACTTTTATTTGTAATCTTTATTTTAGATATATATCATTTTAAAAAAATATGGATATAAAACCATAGCAAGACATTATGTTAGAAATCCCATTCTTTTTTCTCTAGTCTTCACATTCTAAATAATTTACTTAGATGACTTTCCTATGAACCATTTTGTTTTTGCCTGTCATTGAGATATCTTAGTAAGAATGGGAAATAATTGAATATTAAATTTCCCCAGTCAATTTACTGATTATACTTACATTAGGGAGGATGCAAACTTCTTTTTTTAAAAAAATTCCAAATGAATTCAGCCTACATTTTATTTCTACCCTGTTGAGTACAATATTCTTACAGTTTTACATATTGTTATTAAATCACAGTTTCTACATGATATTTGTTATGTGAAGTAAGATGACATCTTTTGACACTACAACATTTGACCAAGTCACAGGAAAGAACATTCTTAGCTTTATTTTCATTTAGTAACAATGAGTAATCGGTTTATGAATTTCTGCTTTATACTGTTTTAATCATTCTCTAGTTTTAAAGTATTCTCATTGAAAAGTAGAGAATATCACAGGGGAGAAGCAAAACACATCAAATGTTCAGACACCAAAGGCATGAGTGCTTTAAAATATGTGTTCTCTTGTAATACAAAACTGAAAGCTACTCATACATTAGATGTTCAAGGAAATAGTGATCAAGTGAACCATTTCTTTTATTATATCTGCATGAAATATGAATTAACTCATAATGGCAAGATAGCAATTGAAAAATTACTACAATCTTTCCCGCACCATAGTCTGTATCATGAGATTACTCTTATATAAAAAACACCCACAAAGATATAGTATGAATACAGCATGTTATGCTAGATAAGAATTGTAAAATTGTGAATAGTTCAATTGGCCCAAATATTGAGTCCAAAGAATATCATGAATGGTGTTGTTGTAAACACATTTTACCTATATTTTACAACTATTTCATACATGTTCCTTGTGATGATTTCTTGTGCTTTTCACAATGATTCTTAAGTTGAAAAGAAATAGCATGCTAGATATGTATCAGTAGTGGGTTCCTATTGGCTGAACCAGTAGTGGTTTGGTGGCTTGTGTCACTGGAACCAGCAGCGAACCAGGCCTGCCACGCCTCCAAACTGGTTCTCCAGGCGGCAACATAGGCGGCGCCATAGGTGGTGCCATCTTGTTTTTTTGCTTCTGCGCAGAGCAATTTTTATTGCATTGTGTATGCATGCGCAGTGCGCATCAAGCATGCACATGTGTGTGGTGCACTCGAAGCGAACTGGCAGTAGTGACTGCCAGAACCCATCCCTGGTATGTATGGATGGACATGTCATGCATAGGTGGAAAAATGCAGAATATCATTTAAGTATGCTTGCATAAGCTACAAATTAGCTACTTTAGTCTAGGAAATGCACCCCAAAATGGGAAGAATGGAGGCTGCATAGAGATTCATTTATCATTTCAGGGGCCAAGATGAGAAGGTTAAAATTAGACAATGTATTTCTTATTAAGCATACATAAATAGACCTGGAGCATTTCCCATTCTGGATACAATGCTAAAAAGACCCTGGAAACCTTATTTGAATTAGATTATTAGAATCCAATAAAATAGTTTAATGTTTATCACCTTTATTACATTCAGACTTCTCTTTGCATGCAGCGATCATCAATATATGCCAAAACATTGGGTAAAAATAGAATGTTAGAGAAATAAAGTGCTTAAATGGAAATTATTTCAGCAACCATAGCTTGCAAATTAGTAGGGCTTGGAGGTGGTGGTGTGGAGATTGTTTTGCTTTATTTTTTGAAATGAAACTATTAGTGCTAGCTGAATAACAAATGGATCATTAGGTATACAGGCAATTTGGGAAAAAAGTCTGATGATATCCAATTATTACAATTTGTTTCCTCTTTTATTAAATAGCTCACACGTTTAAAGTACACTTCTTAATGGTGGTTTCTAAGAGACATTAATTTTAAGAGACATTAATGTTATTGTTGGTGATATTATTTTATTATTTCAACATCATGATTAATAAGAATCTGAGATCTTAATTCATTGTGCAGCATCATTCTTGCATCGTCAAGGTAATGTTTCACATAATCAAGCTTTCACTGAATTTTTTTAAAAAATTGTTTGCTTTGCACAAATAATACTCCAGGAACCAAAAGATAAAGAGTTTTTACTTCAAATAGGGATGTTCCATTTTGGATCTCCTTTTATATCCCCCCCAAAAGACCAGTATCTATTGATTCTCTGACAGTTCTGGGTCAGGAAGATGAATGAACAGTTTGATGACCTTTCGTGGTAAGATCTTGAGAGGTTCTAGAGCTGTCTGACCTAAAAATCTCAATAAAAGAAAGTTCTCTCACATTAAAAAATAAAATAAAATGAGTCACTCCTCCCTTACCCCCCCCCCACACCACACAGGTTTTTTTTAACTGCCTAACATGTTGTGAACATGAAAGCAGCAGCTGTATGTGTGAAGGCATATGTTATTAAATTAACTTCTAAGAGTATTAGTGTTAAGACGAAAGTTCTAAGTTATATGAGTGCTGACAAGCACATATAATTTCGAAGTTCTTTTCTAAGGAAGTAGTTATTAATGAGTGGAAGAGATGGTCCATATGTTGTATCTACAATGTACTCTTACAGTAATTGCTCAGCTGTCAGGTTTTGCTAAATGTAGCAAGTGTTATAATAGACTGAATCCAGAGTAGCACTTCAAGGAATTCTAATTATGTTAAAGAAAGAAAAAGGATGGGAAAAGGATCGCCATTATTTTTCATTCCTCCTTCAGTTTCTATGTAAGAGCTATTTGGGGACCAAGAGGAATTGAGGGGAAAATGCCTTTTTGATCCCTTTTTAAATCCTGACAGCTTTAGTAACCAAAAGAAGCCTTTTCCATTCATTTAATAACCATTTAGATGGAAATTCTTTGTAAAAGGGCACCTATCTTCTGCATTATGAAAACCCTTGACAATGACCTCCACCAATCAGACACCAGTCAGACACTAGTGGATATAGCATATTTATTCCATAATAGCTAGATATTTCTTTTCAGATGTCTCAATAAGATGGAGATCCATCCCTCTTTCAGAGATGGAATTTGTCTTAAAAGATGATAGAGTTTATATTACTCCACTCATTGCTATTTTCTTCTCTTTTATGTGGGGTCCTTAGTGCTCATTGAGCTTGCTTGTTTTCTAGTCCGGATGATGTTACCTGGTTGGGTAATGAAACATCTGCAAGAAAATAAGCAAGCTCAGACAGCACCAAGAACTCCTCATTCCAACCCTGAGCTACAAATATTCTCCTTTGTTGGTTCTTCTCTTTGACCCTGACTTGGGATCGTAGTTTTTCCATTGGGATGCTACTTTTCCCATTGTCAAAATCCGTTTATGGCATAATAATATTGTAAGAGTTCACAATTAGTTGGTTCCAAATTGCAGAAATGTTGGATTTGTCATTCACTGAAATTCTGTGAAACATTTGACTGAACAATTATAGTCCAACCTGTGGTGTGAACAAAAGATTCTCTACTCGTAAGTAATTTTTCTTTGTTTTTTTTATTCTTGTTTTTCCCTCCAATTACAGTACACAAAACTATTTCTGATCTTAACACATTAGTTCCTTCATAAATATGTCACATGCCCTCCCACTATAATTTTCACTGATTGAAACTGGCATAAAAATTTGCACTTATGTACTACTTAAAAGTACATTTTCATATGCAGCACATTATCTTGATTTTTCAGCTGAAAACTCAATTACAATACTCAGAAAAAGGTAGTAGAAAGGTCAGTTCCCATTGAAATTAGCAAATATAAAATTATTCACACATTCTTCAACTAGCGTATGTGTCGTCCATAAGATTTGGTCTAGTTCAAATCTTCATTGATTCATACTGACCTGGTATCAAATCCAAAGCTTTATTCTTTTATTATTGCTAGAAACCAACATATGTTATAACTATTTGTGCTGTGGTGTGTGTGTGTGTGTGTGTGTAGGGGTTTAACAAAATGAACTGAGTACTTTCAAAATTTCACTAGTGGAGAAAATAAAGCAAACAAAATGGATACAATTCTCCTCACGGTCTTTTAGATATGACCAAAGTCAAAAATTGGTTGATCTAGTTGTCTAAAATTGACCCTTCCTGTCCAGCAAAAAACCCTGCCCTATCCTATCTAAACCATAGAATTTCTTCATCAACTCACAGTACAGCCCAAGGACAATGTTTTTTTTTTTTAAATACAATCTAGAGAAACCCCAATGTTCCATTCTCTATTAGCTGAGGGCCTCCTTCTTCACAATGGGCTTTCCGCAGCTCTGCTATCCTCCCGAAAGGCCCATTTTGCTTAGATGCATGCACTAGGACCTGCCCAGTTTCCCTGAATCAGATCCCTAGAATTTCCTATCGTATAGCCTTCAACTTCAATAATAATTTGTGTTTCCATTCTTTGGGGCTCCTTGTTCTTGTAAAACAGATATGCAACAATCATTGCAACAAAAATGGTTGTGCTTAGGGTTGTACTACTTAAATCCTCTACAGTGCTTTTGTGGAAGAAGCCTTCAAATGAAAAGGCATATATGTAGACTATTCAGAAGCTACAGTTACTTAGAAGTTCCCTGTGTATTAACAACTAGCCCTTTGTTGTCTGATACTTACAACAGACTCAGAATCAACCCGATGTATATGATCATCTTAGGAGAAGCACTGCCACCCATGAGTACTTTACTGTGAACCCAATGATGGAATACAGAAAGGCTGTATTTGAAGTTTCTTTTGTAATAATTAGCTCAATTCTTTGTTTTTTTTTAAACAATGTTTTATTGGTTTTTAAAAAATTTTTACAAGGAAAAAGGTAGTGGTTATATACAAATTTTGACGGTTGCAGTGTGCGGTAGATGTCCCCTCCCTCCATACTCAAGGTATACATTTGCAAAAAATTTCATTACTAAATAGTTACAAATAGTCAGCATGTAAATTCAATTAATAAATTCGGTCAACTTATGTCAAGCAAGTTTTCTTGTTCATTTTTGTGATCTGAGTTTTCTCAGTGTCGCCCCATCTCCCCCCGCTGGCAGAGCTCCGGCCCCTCCCGTGTCCTGTAAATCTGGTGTAGGATCATCTGGTTTTTCTAAGAGTGTTTTGTTTTTGTCCATAAAGGCCTGTGCCTCTATGGGTGTGTTGATTCTAACTCTTGTGTCCTCCCAGAATACAAACATACCTTCAGGCATCTGCCATCTAAACCACACCCCCTTCTGGTATACTTTCTTCGCTAACTGCGAGTAACTTTTTCTTTTCTCCCTTATTTTCTTGGGGATCTGTTTTAGAATGGTTATATGCCTGTCCTGATATTTCAATTCTTGCCCCCTTTGTGCACTCAGAATCTCATCTCTTGTACTTTTTCTGATTTAATGTGTATCTCCCTGGGTACATTATGTGTTCTAGCATACGCTGAGTTAACTCTATAGACCAAGTCTATTTCCCACCCCATCTGTTGTTTCTTTCTGTGAATATATTCAGCCAAAATACTTGTCATAATGTCCCTTATGTCTTCATCATCTGCTTCCACCACATTTTGAAATCTAAGATAAAAGGACATTCTCTCAAATTCTGTTTTCATCTGCTGGGTATCAAGATCTTTGTTACCCTTCTGCATCACCTCCATCCCCTCCCTCATCTCAGCCGTCCCACCCTCCAAAAGATCCAGTCTCTGTGAGTTTTTATTAATTTGGACTTGGTTCTCTTTAATTTCTTCCTTCATCTCTTTTAGTTGTTTTTTTTATTTCCTCTTGTCCCTGTAGAGTTTGTTGAAACATTTGTTGAAACTCAGTCTCTGTAGATTTAGGTTGCATCAAAGCTGTTAACGTTGATTGTGTACTAGGACTGGACGTTGCAGATGTCGGGGCAGAGGCAGCAAAGCCAGGTTTTCCAGGAGGTGGTTTTTTTAGGAGACATTGTTTGTGGAATGAGGAGATCAGTCAGTACAGAGAGTGATCAGTCAGAGAGGTGAAACAGCTAGGAGAGTCCAGGAGACAGAAGGTCCAGGCAGAAGAGAATTTTTCTAATCAGCCTGGCAGCACAGTGAAGTTTTCCACTCCAGGGAGATCAAAGGGTAGCAATCAACAAGAGATTTGTCTGAGTAGCACGGAGACAAAGACCGGAAGCCTGAAGTTTCAAAGGTGGAGTCAAATTTCAAAGCTCATGAAGACAACGGAAGTGTGCCATCTTGCCCTGCCAGCTTCAGGTTTAGAGGCATAATAAAATTTTCAAAGTTCCCAATAACTTTTCAGATCATCCTTCCATTGTAGCTTTAAGTTCAAAAACTTCACCATTATTAGGAGTGTGGCATTCTTAGTTGGCTCTCCCCCCTCCTCCTTCCCTTGGGGCTGAGAGCAGAGTTGTTTCTAGCCGCCAGTCCGAGGGGGGGAAATCCCCCTCCCTCTAGTCGCGCTTCTCCAGCCAAGCCAAAAATCAAGTTTAAACTGCTGGCAATTTTTCTAAGTTAATGAAAGGGATAGGAGAGAGTTGTTACCTCACCACACCGCAGCCGCATCCTTCAGCTCGTCTTTTTCTTTCCGGCGGCATCACAGCGAAGACACCGGAGCGTCCCCCATCATGCTCCCCGATGCCTAGAGCGAGGCGGGGGACCCCTCTGGACGCCACCAATCCAGGGCATCCCCCGCGGTGCCGCTCCTCCGGCAGGAGCCTCCACGGGGTGTCCTGTGCCCCCCAAGGAGTGGGGAGCCCACCGGGAAAGCGTGGGGCGAGCAAAGCTCGCCGGTCGCCGCTGGCCGCCGGAACCGGAATCTCCAATTTTTTGCTTTTTTTGTGGTTCAAATCCCTAGTGCTGCATAATGGAGTGAGCTCCCGTTACTTGTTACTTGCCAGCCTAGCAGTTCAAAAGCATGTAAAAATGCAAGTAGAAAAATGGTGGGAAGGTAACAGCGTTCCGTGTGCTTTCAGCATTTAGTCATGCTGGTCACATGACCACAGAGATGTCTTCGGACAGCCCTGGCTCTTCGGCTTTGAAATGGAGATAAGCACCGCTCCCTAGAGTTGGGAACGACTAGCACATGTGCTAGGGGAACTTTTATCTTTACCTTTAGGTGTCATATCTGTATCTCACTTATGAGCTTTAGCTCCCGGGCACCACTTGTTGTAACATCCAAAGTTATTGGGGAGCTTAACACAGCTTGTGAGGACTGGATGAAAACATGGTGTGGTATCATCAACCCCCTGCCATAGTGTGGGCTCTTATGTTGTTTATGAGAGCTTTAAATATGGACACATCCCACAGTCAGCAAATATAATCATCTACAGTTTAGCTTCTAAAGGGGCTTAAATGTTTACAAACATTGTCAATTAGCATATAAATAAAAGAAGGAAAAGGGCAATTAATAGGGTTTTTTAATTTTATACTTTGCCTTTTTCTGTTTTAATTATGTTAAACTACACGCACACCAACATCCATACATACTGTATGCATATACACATGCTAAGTAACAATACAATGGAGATTTCAATATTATTTTATCTTAAGATCAAAACCTTTATTACAAAACAAATACCTTGATGTAACTCACATTGTGTTCTTCTTTCATCTTTCTTTTCCAATGTTATATTTTAACTTAAATAAAAAGCTAAAGAAATATAATGTTCACAATATTGATAACCCAAATTGCAATTAATATTGACACAACATACTTTTTTCTCTTTTTTTCATCATGTCCAATATGCTAAGATGTCCAAATAATAAAGAATCAAGAATTCACTACTCTTGTGAAATAACAGTGAATCATTATTTATAGTAATGTAATAATAAGGGGATAGAATATTATTACTGCAGCTCCAAAATATAAGAAAAACATAGAAGTAGCTAAAAAAAGAACAGTTCTTTTGAGATTCTTCCCTAAAAACAGAATTGGAGGGAAAAAGGGGTAAATTTTTCAACTGAAATATATTGATTTTCTTGTGACTCCCAATACCACTTTCTTTTTCCCAAATTCCAGATCTCCCAAAACTTCAAATTTAAATGAGGGCAATATATAAGATAGTTCATGGTATGAATCCTAAATTGGACTGGCTCTCAACGTTGTTGTCAGTGTTCCAAATATCATCCAGAATTAAATCAGAGTCCAAGGCATAGCTTTCATCAAAGTTCCAATTTAATAAGAGAGACATGTTGATACAATCTGTGGAAACCTGAACCTGAAAGCTTCCTGGATTTCCACCCAGTTGAAAGTTCATGATCTTGTCCCCACATCCACAAGTTCATCACATGGTCCAACCTTCCTCTGTCACACAGGCATTTCCACCCATCTAGTTCTGGTCAGGTGCAGAGGTGCGGAGACAAAAGATGACCTTGGGTTTCTAGAAAGGAATGCTTTTTTTGACAATAACACATTCTGCTCCTTACTATTCCCCCCTCCCTATTCCCCACTAATGAAACAGCATAGTAAAATAATAGAAAGTGTGGCAGGGCAAAGATCCTAAAAGGAATATGACTGCAGGCCTGACAGTTGTTTGATCAAGATTTTGTCTATAGTCTAAACAGATCATAAATGTTTTCTTTGCGACATATTTGAGGGTGTTGAAATATGTGCTGTTGTCTTGGGGCTGGGCATGTCTGAACAACACATAATAGATTTCAGCTCAAACCCACCCACACTGAGTGACTGTGATGTGGGGACTATCCAAATCCAAGAATTTTCCATTTTTACTTCTGGATAAATTTGCTCCTAGTCAGGAATGATTCACAACTTGGAACCACAGCTCCTGCTCAAATGTCAGTAGGCAGTTATGGCCAAGAAGGACTTTGCATAGTTTTATTTATTACACCAGTTGCACCCTTTCTTGGATCAATCAGCTCTCCAATCACTCATGGCCTTGTCACCTAAGCATTCAATTATTGCAACATGTCCCATATGATGCTGTGCTTTAAAAAAAAACAGAATACAGTGGCCCAAGCAGTACTATTTGAACTGCCAAATTGCAAGCAGCCAGCAGGCAGCAGAAGTAGCTTGCAATACTGCACTCTAGTCACTCCCCAATTGAGGCTCTGCACTTCAAAGTGCTGGTTATTT
The DNA here is from genome assembly GCF_964273705.1 of Natrix helvetica. Lineage (NCBI taxonomy): Eukaryota > Metazoa > Chordata > Lepidosauria > Squamata > Natricidae > Natrix > Natrix helvetica. Next base: position 70,879,245 of record NC_138549.1, on the reverse strand, counting down.
ATTTATAAAGTCTACATAGCATAGGGCTGGCTCTTTGCAATAACTCCTATCTATCATTATTTGTGCCTACCTGATAAAGCCAGTACAGTGGTGGATTCTGGATTCCTGCCATTAAAAAGTCCATCTATCATCTTCTGGGATCCAGAAGGTGGAAGAATGAGGTCCCCATAAGATTCATATGGTTCCCACCCTGGTGATGTTCCCAAAAGCCTCAAAGACCCCACTATTTAACCAGTCCTTAGAATAGAATGAATAAAATCCCCCTGTTTTGATGTTTTATGTTTGCTTTCTTGTTGGATTTCCATCTTGTGATTATTTTATGCTTTTGTTTGTATTTGTTATTTATATTATTTTTATTGTTGTCAGCTACTTGGAATCAGTTGGATATGGGTGGCATTCAAGTTGAATGAATTCATGAATTAATAAATTCATTAATGCACGAATGAATGAATGAATGTTGATATAGCTGCACAAAGACCTCCAAAGGCTGATATTTTGAAAGCTCCATAACTATGGAGAACTGTGCTAGGTATAAACATTATTTTAGGCATTGCAAAAGGAAACTCCTGAACCTTGGAACAAAAGAGATTTACAGGAACTATATTTATGTAGACATTTAAATTGCAAACTAAGCAGTGGGTTTCCAAACATCAGCTGTGACTCCCCTTTTATAATAATAAAGAGTTATGATAATGTTATTAACTCAGTGTAATCAAACAGTATGTCATCCCTTCTGATTCTCAACCCTACAAAACAATCACATGGATTCACACTTTTGTTATTCATCTACAATTATTTACAACAATAATTATTCAATGTGTGGAATCAATTAGTAGACTAGAAATATAAATACATTTAATGCTTTCAAAGTAGCATATGGCTCAAAATATGGATACCTTAGAATGGGGCCCTAGCTAACATCTACTTTTTTTCCACATCAGAAATAAAGATAATCTTTAAATTAAAGCAGCCCTTCGGATTTTACTTTATTTCTTCCCCTTCCCCACTTCTGCCAAAAGCAGTGGTTTTGTTTCCTCATTATTGATATTATCTCAATTGAATGTACTTCTCATCCATGCTTTCACCATTGATGTTGGCAAAAGTTTTCATAACAATATTAGAATTTGTATCTAGGTAGACTAGAAGAGATCAATGGTGGTGTAATAGAGCTTCAAAGGTAATTGCCTGTTTCAGTACTACATGTCACCAATAAGGCCTCCATTGAGGAGTAATGCAGGGAAACTGGAAAAAATATAAATTATAGTAACATATCAGTTGGTCATAATGTTTAATTTCCACCAACTTGTCAAAATATAAGAGGTTTTAAATCTGCTTGCAGCAGTAATGCTTTTCAATTTGTTCCTTCTGTAACTATCTTGATACATAATCAGACAAGGCTTACCTCTTTCCAAAGGCAATGTATATTCATAGAACCCAGCCAGTGAAGGAGAACCTTTTTGGCACCAAGTGCCCAAATCAAAATGCATGTGCATATGTGTGCACCGGAGTTTCCGGCATGCATGCTGGCCAGCTGGTCTTCACAGGCCCTGGAGCACTGGAAACTCAAAGATCAGCTGGCTGGTGCACGCACCCTGTTTTGGGGCTATTTTCCAGGCTGTTCTACGGGACATTTTTCGGCTGTTTTTTGGGCCATTTTCAGGCCATTTTTTGTTTTTTCTGCTGGAGCACCAGAAAATGGCCCAAAGAAAAACAGCCTGAAAAGAGCCTGAAAAATGCCCGAAAAATGGCCTAGGGCTTTTGGCTATTTTGGGTCGTTTTCAGGCCGTTTTCTGGTGCTCTGGCACTCATGTGCATGCCAGAAACCAGAAGAGCAGCTGGTGACAGAGTGCATGCCCACAGAGTGGGCTCTGCATGACACCTCTGGCACACATGGCATAGGTTCACCATCAAGGACCTAGGTTTTCATAGGTGCTATTTGTTGGGAAAATGACTATGGATGCAGTGAGACGCAATGAATGTGTGCTGATCATTTACCAGAAATGCTACTTGTTTCCTGAGAACAAATTTGAAATTGAATTTGGCAACAGATGTTGTGTCCTTATATATTGCTAGAGTTAAATTTAACATAATGCCCATAGTCAACTGTGATTTTATCAAATATTTACATATTCACATAAATTGAATAGTAGTTTCTTTTGCTTCATCTTCCAAGATCATTGTCATCGTAATGAGCTTCCTGATCTTTAAAAATCTAACATTCAATTATGTCTGGATGTCAGGAGCATAGACTGGCATGGTAATTGTGTAGCATCTCCAAAGTTTTGGATGGGTGGGGAGGGGAAATAATATTATTTGTTTTTGTTTTTAAATCAAATTGATATCTGTAAAACACTGAAAATTGACAACAATTTCATATTGGGTAGTTTTGATATTTCCCATGTTCCATGGGAAAATGCAATATCCTGGGTCTATCCAAAAACCATCAAATGATAGTTGTATATTTAGTAACATTCTTCTTCAATACCACTTATTTCCTACCGAATGGAAAATATTCTGAACAAAAATGTGAACTAGCTATAAAGAAACATTTTTTTTCTAGAATGGATGGCACAATGTATTTTGGATTCCCAGGAAGGAGAAGCTACATGCCTAAGGACCAAGAGACAGCAAACTTTAATAGTGTGATTGGGAGAAAGAGGGTCAAGATAACTCCTCCATAGATTTCTCAGAGTATACTTTTAATAAAGTAGTTGCTTTAGTTTGGCAAGATTTCTGTCTTTAGGAAGTAACAATAAAGAAAACTACTAAGAAGTCTGCATGTCTTTCTTGGTTTTTGGAAACTGACCAATGATCCTCCCACATTCCTTCCCTGACCCATATGACATCTCTTTCCCTCCCACACCTTTCTCAATTTGCTCTGCCCCCCCCCACCATCCCCAGTCTACCCGACATCTTTTACACTCTCCCAATTAACTTCAGGCACCTTTCTCAACCCCACACCTACCTGCATACCATCCCTGACTTCCACGACACTTCTCATACTCCCTTGTGACCCCAAAGAAACCCACTTGATCCACGCAACTTCCCATTCATCCTACATGACGTGCGTAACTTCTCTTATGCCCCTTCAGTGATCCCACACCCTTATTGATCTCTGGTCCCATTCACATGCCCTATATAATGTGCATGGCATTTCTGGCATGCACTCATACATCATTCCCAATCCACATGGCACCTCTTGCATAACCCCATTTACCAAGCCTATCCCACACATTTACACACACACTTGATCTCTCCCCCACATGGCAACAGACACTTATTTGCCTGCTGGCTTTCAATTTGTAAGGGAGGGGGGGAAGGAGGGAGGAAAAGAAGGAAGGAAGGAAGGAAGGAAGGAAGGAAGGAAGGAAGGAAGGAAGGGAGGGAGGGAGGAAGGATACTTCCTGCTTGCTTCTCATAAGGAAACTCAGTGGGGAAGCTGGCAGGAAGTTAAAAGCTGTTACGTCTCCCACTGCCTTTTTGCTGACCCAAGATCATTATGTTGCTCTGTTTGAGTAAAGAAATATATCTGAAATAATGACCCAATGGGTCCTGTGTTTTCTAGTAGACAATAGAAATAGAATTCTCAACAGGAGTTCAAAGCAGAATGACATACGCTACTCTAGAAACTCATCCTATGCAGTTGCATTGAATTGAATGAAAATGATATAAATATGCAGCTTCCATATTAAAACAAAACAAAATAATCCATTAACTCAGAATAAGTCACACAGCTACTCTGCTACTCTAAAACCTGATACAAGTTTTAATGACACCTTTGCAGGTTTGATGTGGACTTTTTTCATTGACTTTATTCCTGAAATCACAGACAGGAAAAAAAATCACTTAGGACATGCTTAGCATTCTTCCTGGTTTCCCATACTTAATGAAACAACTAGAGAATAAGACAACTTCTAGAGGGATTTTTCAGAAGATGTGGCCAGCTGAACAGATTGCAGGGTGTTGGAGGAATGGATAATAGAGATAGAGAGAAAAACACAGTCCAAATGGCAATATTCAAGTGACCAGATAAGATATCCACAAATGGAAGTACAAACCTCTTTAAACCCCCTTAAACTGGGGCAAAAATATAGAAATAGAAATAAAAACTTTAGAAACATTTCAAATAAGCAGAAGGATTTCATTCCCCACCCCAGAAAGTAGGGTTTGTCAAAAGTATATAAAAAAAGTTTCAGTTAGATTTTTTTTAAAAAAATGATCCTATCATCTATTCAAGCAGATTTACAAATTGAAGCAGGGACTTTGTAGCCCCAAAGGAACGACTTTCAAACCACCCTATCAAATCGGTGCTTTGCAGCCTTTCAAAGTGCTGTGTGGATTCAATGGCTTCCCTGCTGCTTCCGGGATTGTCACACGTATATGCGGTGCTGCCATTTCAGTTCTGTACATGAAAAACACGGAAGGATGCATGGGTAGTATGATGAGCTCTTTAACAGTGGCCTAGGTAGGTGGACAATGACATTTATCATCTCATTAAAACCTCTGCCTATCACTCCTCTTTTGAAACTAACATTGCATTGAGCTTCATTCACATTCTAACTTTCAGTTTCTATAGTGTGGGTCTCTTTAGACTTTAGTATAGCATTCCATCTAGGTTTTTTTTTTCTTGTGCTAATGAAACAGTACTACCATTCTATATCCTTCTGTAGGTGCTTGATGCTTTCTCATTATAGTCTGAATATATTTCTTTTTCAAATTCAATGTCAAAAGCATTCAGGTCAGATCGCCAGTAGAAATTAATTCATTCTCCCCATCTTCTTAGATTATTTTTTTTCTAACCTCTGACTGATTTGACAAATAGGGGAGATCAGTATTATAATGTGAGATTTTTCATTTACACTTAATATGACATTGTGCAGAATGAATTGCTGCTTCAGTTCCTTCTCTATTTTCATGTTTGTGCTCTTTGATCACCTGGTGCAAAAACATTAGCCGTAATGAAGAAAATAAGGCTAATGAACCAAATGACTTCCATGATTGATTCATAATGGGATTCTTAGCATCCTAGGCAAAAAGAAAAGAAAAGAAAGAAAAGTTTGTATTGCTATCATCTCAGAAAACAGATCTAAGCAAAGAACGGCAGCGGAGGAGAACCGAAGAACAAAATAAATAGAAAGAACTTACAATTCATAAATGCTTGTTCAGGAACTGGTATAGGTAGAAAGAACAAATGAGCTTTGGAGAATATTTATTCTTTGGTGCAGTTTTGTCTCTCTTTCAATCATGGATGGAAGCAGTGATGTGCAGTGAGGTTTATGGCTGGTGAGGCTGGTGACGTCATTAGCGCGCTCCGCGGTCCCCTTCAGGTTGACTCAGTAAGGCAGGGAATGGGACGACGTGTGCAGAAGGCTCCTCAGCACCTTTTCCCTTTTTTTTATTTTCATGATGAGAGCGTTGAGGCTCTGCCTCCCCTGCCTCCCCTGACCGCACGTCCCTGGATGGAAGTATTTCCACAGTGTATTATGAAGGTTCATAGACTGAAATCCGGGTGCTGCATAGAGTCAAACAGGGGGAGACAACTATGGCTCTTCCCATCTTATCATCTCCTGCCATTTCTTCTGCTGTTTTGTGCCAGATATTCAGAAATACAATAGTCAAAAAAAGGGAATGAAGAAAAGAACTTTACAATAAATAGATGGAATGGAAAGCGCTATCGTGAGCCTGGTTCCACATTTGAATTACAAAATGCCAACCCTTTTCCCTCAGGCAGGCAGTGACTGGGAGTCAAGCCACATATACAATTATAATTATTATAATTCACCTCACAGTCATGTTTAGACTAGATTTGGCATTTTTATCCAAATACCAAGTCCTTCCCAAGGACCTGGGATAGGCAGATGTTTTGCTGGTGGTTAAAGATATTGTTGTAGGATGTAAGCTGCTCCAAATAAAAGGGCCTTCTGCAATTGACTGATGATGGTTTTGTCAGTGCCGATGGTGTTCAAGTGGAGTCCCAGATATTTTGGAATTTCACCCGAGGCACCTATTACTATTGGTGCTAACTTTGCTTAATTTTATCACAGTAGCTCTACTTCTATTTGCAAATCTTAGCATTTTGTGATTTTCTCCAGTTCTTTTTCTTCCATTCTCCGGTCTCCCAGTACTGCCACATCCACTATCTGGACTCTTTTGTCTTTCTTATTGATAATGAAATCTGGGTTGCTATGTGACAGGTTGTTTGAATTCTAATGAGCACTTCCACTTCTGAATTGTCATCTATGATTGTTATTTTTTGGAACTATCAGATTTTTCTTGCCAGCGGATGGTATTTATTGTAGTTCTTCCGGTGCACCATTGTTGCTACTTTGTCATGCCATTGTTTTTAGGCAGTCTGTTCAATCACTTGCTGCAACTATGTAGGTAGTCCACTGTTTTTTCATAATTCTTTGCAAAGGCAATCTGTTGCTGTCTTCTCAATTCTAGCCAGAATTAGCCCTTCCGTCTCTCTCTTCATTTTTTTTTTTTTTTGGCTTTTAGCCTTGTCAGATCTTGTTGTTATCTGCTTTGCCTATTATTATTATTATTTTAATACTGGTGGTGTAATATTTTGCTTTGCCAGGTCTCTTTTCTATTTTTCATTTGGTCTTTTGTGAAGGCCAGTGTGGTCTCTCCAATTCAAAGTAAGCTTTCATGGTATATTAGCTTTAGTGCATCTTTTTTTACTGTAATTCAGATATTGTTCTAATGCTCTTTTCTTCTTCTTCAAAAGGTTGGTGTACTTGCAACATTTCATCCACACCTTATTTGCTTGGTAAGTAGTCTGACAATATTGCTGTGTAAATGAAATTTGTTGTTATTATTTTTTCTGATTTTCCTATCCAGGGCTTTTAGTTCTTCTTGACTCAAGTCTCCTATTACAGCTGCATATCTAATGACTGGAATTGCTTAGGCCAGTAATTGCTAACCATTTTGTTGTTGCATGCCGAAAGCGTGTGCATACCCATAATGCAGTGCATGCATGCCCCCATGAACCCCCATGCATCCCCCCACATGTGTGTGACCCCCTGCTCTCCCTATGCATGAGACTTCCAGTTCATGCTCTGCCCTTGCACATGCACAGCAGAGACCTGAAGACCAGCTGGCCAGCGGGAGGTGCACATGCATGCGTAGTGGAACTGAGCTTGGGCAACAACTCACATGCCTACAATAGATGGCTCTGTGTGCCACCTATGGCATGCATGCCATAGGTTCGCCATTATGGGCTTAAGCATTACTTGCCTTAATGGTATTTCCTCCACTGAATGTAGCCTTTAAGATTTTCTTCACTCTCACAATGTATAACTTCTAACCTTCTTCTTGACTGCAATATGCTTGATGTTATCAGCTTGAAGGATACTCTGTTTGTACTGGTTGTGTAAATTCAGATTCTTGATGTTATTTCATAGTGCGTCCTTCAGTTTTACTGTTTTCCCCCTGTGATTAGTGAGAGTGGCACATTTGTCCAGTCCAAATTCCATTGCAATATTCTTGTTGTATATATGGACAGTCCTGAGCAGCAATTCAGATTTTGTTTTTCCATAGAACTTCAGATCATCCATGTGAAGGTAGTGTAATAGCTTGGTAGATGTTTTTGACATTTGGTAGTTATGGCCTGACTTACTCGGTATTGTTGATAAAGGAATCAGTGCAATAACAAACTCTAGTGATGATAATGATTTGTATATGGCTGTATATTTGCTTTAAAATTGATATCCCTTTCTGCCAAACTTGTGAGGTAATCCAGACAGGAAACATGCCCAGATGAGCAAAGTAACTTTATTATAAGGTTACATTAGCGGAATCTTGCAAGTCTGGAAGTACTTTTTTCCTCTAAAGTCCTTCTGTCAATATGAGAAAGGGTGGGTGTGCGCCCGCATGTACGTTCATGTGTAAGAAGATTTATAGCAGGGGTGTCCAAACTTGGGAACTTTAAGACTTGTGGACTTCAACTCCCAGAATTCCCCAGCCAGCCATGCTGGCTGGGGAATTCTGGGAGTTGAAGTCTACAAGTCTTAAAGTTCCCAAGTTTGGACACCCCTGATTTATGGGAAAATCTTTAAATGCTAAAGATTTTAATGTGATGTTGAACTATATACCAAAGCTTTGGAATCTGATTGTTTACCTGACTGTTTATAGTTGCATTGAACTGGTGTCTGTCTGTCTATGTGTGCATGAAAAATCATATTGAGAAATTGGCAATGTAATATTATTCCAGATTTTAAAGAATGGTTGCTGAAAATGTTCCACGCAACCTGTCCAAATCCTCGGGGGCAACAGAGTCAAACTCCTCCCAGAATGGTCTCTCAAGACTCGCTGTTGACGGCTCGTCTGGTCCACTGACGGAGGTCCATCCGCTCCGGATCTGATCGATTTTGTCCTGGAGATATTCCCCAAACTCCTCTGCTCTTCCCTGTAAGGGTGTCTCACGCGTCCCTTGCGATAGAAGGGAGCGGGTCACCCGAAACAGGGCGGCAGGGCGGTTATCCGCGGACGCAATAAGGGCGGCACAATATCTATGCTTGGCCGCTCTTATTGCCACAAGGTAAGTCCGCAAATAGGCTCTTACCTGTGTTCAATCAGATTCGGAGCGTGAGGACCTCCACCTGCTCTCTAGACGTCTCCTGTGGCGCTTCATCACCCTTAGCTCCTCAGTGAACTAAGGAGCCCGGGTGGGTCGATGTCGCAGGAGAGGTCGCAAAGGCGCAACCCGGTCCAAGGCCCCAGTCGTCGCCCTATTCCAGGCAGTCACTAGGTCCTCGGAGCGGGAGCGGGACAGGGCTACAGGTATTGGCCCAAGCTCCGTCTGGAATCTGTCCGATTCCATCAGGTGCCTGGGGCGGTAACAGCTTGTAGAGTCTGGTTCCGCCTCCTCGCGGTGGGGGATAGCGCCAGGGAAGTCCAGCCGGAGGGATGAGTGATCCCTCATCAATATAACATACAAGCATGATATATTGTACCTGATTTTTTTTGTCCATATGAAGAAAAAAATATCAATAGCTATTTGTGGATTTCCAGTTCAGTGAATTTCTACCTTGGAGGGACAAAGCTTTACTTTCTGAATTCCTTTTAGGAGTTACCACTGAGTGGAATCTGATTACTTCCAAATTGGTCTGAATCAAATCAGTGTGTTTTATGAACCACACAGTTGGGTTTCGGCAAAGTCTTCCAATTATAGCAAACTTCCATTTTCTATATAGTTAGGACTAGGATGATTTAGAGAGAGACTGGTCCACATGTCAAAGGGAAGAATAAGTACAAGTTCTGCAATTTTGTTGAGCTAGTGACCTGTTGCCTAATGTAACTCATGAAGTTGCAATGGTATAGGCCACCTTGGAGTAGGTGTGAATGCTAAATCAATGTTATGAAATGTAATCTTTGTATAATGTAATTAGCTGTGTGCAAGCCTCAGTCATTCAAAAACAGAATATTCTAGGAAGATGGGAACACTTCATTTTTTCTTCCTAATATGCCAGTTCAGACATTCAAGGGCGGGGCAAGGACCATTATTGTTTTCTGGAAATTAGCCTGCCAGAGAAAGCAGTTAGCATTGTTATGGATGAGGTCCAGCACTTAGATGCGATCAATCTAGAATAAAAATTGTGTACATTCCCATTCACCATTATAAATGATACGTTAGTAAGTGGTACCATTGTAAATAAACCATCCTGTTCTACCTCAGGTTTCCTAAGGTAAAAGAATAGCATTGAGTTCTGCTGGCAATCTTTTGGAATGCATGTGCCAAATGGAACACGAACCAACCTATCTACCATATGGGACAATCTTTCCCAGAGCACTTTGTAAATCATCAATGCAAATCTGGAAAATTGGGATGGGGTGCGTAGCCCTTGATAAGCCATCCCTTCAGTAGGTAAGCATTGCTTATGGTGAAAATTGAAGATTCCCTAGTGTATGGAGGAGTTGTTTGTGATTCTCTCTGATGCATCTGATGCATCTGATGTTGTTTAGTCACTTCCTTTTCTGTATGAATGTGAATGAAACAAGCAATATTTGACGAACTACCCCACCCAGTTACACCCCATCCCAATAAGGTCTGCCAGAAGAATATGCTATCCACAAAGGAGTTACATCTGGTAGGATCCAGGAGAGGTCCTATCCTGCAGTGGCACCACTATGTGGAACATCATTCCCTCCAAAGTGAAACTGGACCTGACATCATTCCAGAACATCCTCAAAACAACGTTGTTTCATCAGGAGTTCTCAAGGACCTTGTGAATTAAATAGATGGTGGAATGCCTGTAATAATAACTCCCTTGGGCTATTCTGTTACTAGTAATCCTGACTGGTACTTTTCCTTGTATTTTTTTAATTGATAGTTTTTATGATGCGGGTTTTTTATTGTACACTACATGGAGTAATTTTATCTGTGGCTATATTAATAAATTTAACTTGATGTTTTTCCCATGGGTTCCTTATCATCCTATCACTTACCACTGAAACTCAAGCCTTTCACAGGAAGATTTTACGGAAAGGATTTCATACATTTACTAAGTAAGAGTGTTGACAATTTTTTGCAGAGAAGGAATAAGATCACATCTATAGTAACCTGTAAAGAAGATACTAAATTCCCCATTAAAAAGAAGAACGGAAAGAAAAGTATTTGGGTTTCCATAGATTCCTATAACTTTTTATCTTTATTTTTATCTTTATTAACTGACTACACTTTCTACATGGGGGGGGGGTTACTACTCTTAAGTCCTTATTTCCTATTATCAGTTATGTGAACTACACGATATAGTGTCCAGGCAATTTACATGTTCATCCCAGCTTTATTTAAATAATCTCTGTGTCTGAAATCAATAGGGGGCTATTTCCCACCCATTCCACCTCTGAATCTGAATTTAGTGAACCTTGTGTTCTATTGTTACATTTAGAACTAGTAGTATTTTAGCATGTCCACAAAAGTAATTTTAGATCCTGTAGCACCGGTGAATTACCAGAGGAAAACCGTTGATTTGATTCCCATTTTCAAAAAAGGAGAGGGGAAAAAACCAGACCAATCAGCCTATGATCAACACCTGGGAAGATACTGGAAAAAGTAATAATTTTAAAAAACCGGATCTGTGAACATCTAGAAACAAAGTTATAACTAGCCAGTACAAGTTTGTTAAAAACAGATATACCAAACCAATCTTATTTCATTCTTTGACTGAATGAAAATTCAATCTGACTAAATTAGTAGACAACAGTGACTAAATTAGTAGACAACAGTGGTGGGTTTCAATTTTGTTTATTACCAGTTTGCTTGTGCCAGTGTGTGCACTTCTGCATGTGCAGAAGAATCTGGGTGGATGGGTGGTGTCTCCCGCTGCTGCCACTACTGGTTTGCCCAATCCAGGCCAAACTGGGAGCAACCCACCCCTGGTAAACAAGGGAAATGCTGTGGACAGCATTTCAGCATAGTCAGCAAGGCATTTAACAAAGTAGTCCATAACGTACTTGGTAAACCAGAAAAGTGTGGGATAGACAGCATCACAACCAGATGAATTTTAACTGGATGACAAACTATACTCAAAGAGTAGTTAATGGTGCTAAATCTACATGGAAGGAAGGAAGAAGTGGCATACCACAATCATCTTAAGCCCAGTACTCCTCAATATCTTTATAAATGACTTAGGTGAGGGAATAGAAAGGGAACTCTTCAAATTCGCAGATGACACTAAGCTGGCAGGAATAGCCAACACCCCAGAAGACAAGCTCATTATCCAAAAATATCTTGATAGACTTGAAAAATGTGACCTATCCAACAACATGAAATTTAATGTGGAGAAAAGCATGGTTTTACCACCTAGGCAGGAAAAGCCTTCAGAGGTTGTAGATGCTTCATCACTGGAGGTTTTTAAGAAAAGACTGGGATGGTATAGGGTTTCCTTCTTGAGCAAGAAGTTGGCTAGAAGACCTACAAGGTCCCTATACCTATTGGTTTAATTAAGAATCTCTTTTTATTTCAAATGTTCATTCAAACCAAAGAGTTACATTGGGTGAATTGGGTTCATTTGTTTCTCCTTTTTTCTGTTCTATTCCCTATTTGAACAATATAGATTCTTCTTTATACTTTGAGTAGAAGAAAATATTCTCTGGCACAATATCTCCTTGTTAAAAAAGCAGCTAAGACACTTTTCTAAATGCATATAACTAAAATGCAAGTAACTGAAACTTTCTGATATTTTATTTCATCAGTATGTCTATATTATCAGTACTAAAAGATTCAGTCATGTGCAGAAATTCCCTTTCAATTTAGTTACTTTATTCATAAATCCAAAATACTTTCGCATCTGATTTTTTTTGGGGGGGATTATCTCACTCAGCCAGCCAACTGGGACTTGTCAAAGACTCTCCTCGTAATTTTTCAAGTAATTGGAAAAAGAACTAAAATCAGTTGATTGCAAAATGACTCATATGTAATGTCACCATATAGGAGGAAGTATTCATATGTCTGTCAGTGCAGATCTGGGTTTTTTTAAATTCATTTTTTGGCATATTTCTACCAGGTAATATCCTTCTTTGTTCTGAATGAGTGAAGATAGGAAGTACCAGTACAGAGCACAATAAAGAAGCGGCAGATGTAAGATCAATTAAATGTAACTTTTTGCTAAGTGCTTCTCCCAAACAAAGCAAATTTTCTTTCTCCAGTGTGATATTTCCCACGATTTATGCTAAATTCCTTGTATGGGTTTACATGTAATGACCAGCATGTTGGTTCACATCCAAAAGTCAAGCAGCGACAAGTTCAGCTCCCTAAGCAATCAGTGGTGGGATTCCAAATCTTTTCCTACTGGTTCTATGACAGCATGCTTTGTGCACACACACATGCAGCACTCAATGACTACCCTTGGTGTCAGTGATGGTGAGCTGAGTTGTTTTTTAGCTCAGCTGAGGCATGGCAATCTGCTCTGCCACAAGAATCAGCTGAGCTAAAACAAGGGAATATAGGACAGGGAACAGTGGGGGTGGGAACAACAGGGGTGGGAGGGCAGGGCCAGCCAGAGGTGCTGGCCCTGCCCTCCAAACTACTCAAGCTACTCGGAGTAGTTCTCCAAACTACTCAAAATTTCTGCTACTAGTATGCCTGAACCAGTCCAAACCAGCTGAATACTACCTCTGTAAGCAATGATGTCAACCAGGTGCACTACCATATATTCACCCTACTGCCCGGGTAGCCGGATTCTAGAAGGGGAAGAAGGAGAATAAATGAAAGACATTGAACCCTTTTCTTCCCAAACTGCTACATATTCATGCATCTAACATGATGTTTTCTCTGGAGGGGTCCTGTCTGCTTCCATTATCAGTAAATACAAATACAAGGAAAACAAAAACTTTGAGAAGCTACTGCAATAGCAACTGTCAATTTCAGCCTACCCATAATTCCAGCACCAGGGCTTCACCAACATTCCCATGGATGGGGAATGGATTCCTGATCTTCTTGGGGTTGAGGAATAAATTCCTGATTTTCCACTGTACCCCTCAATTTGTGGTATGAAACTGGCTGTCATTTTATATATTCTGATGGTCTAAATACATATTGTCACCATCACTTTTTCTTAATGGCGGAATTCTTCTGCTGGATACAAGGAAAAATTATGGTGTTGTTGAGAAAAGAAGGGCTGCGGTAAAAAATAATAAAAATGCACAGTCAGTCTATCCATTTTAGAAAATCTAAGCCCTAGAAGACCATTCCATCTGGCAAATACTGGAAAGGTAACAAAATCTCACTAAAATGATTTGTCCAAGTTGCCACATATCCCTGTGTGGCAACTTGGACACACAGGGAGGACTGTATTTGTTTGCAGTTATACACAGTGCGTGATGACTTCATAAGTAGGTCCATACATTCATACAGCATATGATTCAAATAATCATATAATTTCATATCCTTTTCATGTAATTTTCCAGTCATATAACTTAGCATGTTTAAAAGCAAAAGAAAGCACAGTGGAACCCATTCTAATTATGTTTTGGCTTTGGTTTTGTTTGTTTGTCTGTGTGTGTTTGCAGGAAAGTTGGCATTTTGTACATTATCTTCAAATCCCACAGCAGTTAATTGATTGATTGAAAATAGAAAAGGTATTGACAGCTACACTGAATAAGACCTAGAAAATTAAGCACAAATGGTAAAATTGGACATGACAAATAAAAAAGGAGATGATATTGAAGAGAGTTAAGATCATTTCTAACTGGTCTTCAAGAAAACAGTAAAAACTTGGATTTATCAATGGACATTGGAACCAGAGTTTTGATGAAACTGGCACGAGGTGGCTATGAGCTTTAACATAGTCTCAACATTGATTTTTTAAATAGTTGTGTTATATTTTAATATTGTTTACCCCCAGAATTCCTTTTGGTAAATGGATGGATGAGCTTAACAGCATACAAATCAAATCAAATCAATCAATGACACTTTTTTTCATTTTATTTCCAAAGTTGAAATACAAAGTTCAACTGAAAGAAAAACAACAAACAAAAATGGACACATAAATTTGAAGAACCACAAACAAACTAAAATTTGCTTCAAAAACCATATCATTGCTGCTAAGGACAGATATTTTTTTTCCTTTTTTGACACTGCATTATTTTAATTCCAACCAGAAACAGCTTGAAAGCAGAAGCTTCAATACCTTTTTTATACATTCACATGACCAATCAATAAACAGAAGCAACATATAATTTTATGTAACACTGACCAATCAATAAACAGAGGCAACCCATGACTTTAAGAGCTGTGATGGCACAATGGTTAGAATGCAGTATTGTATGATTGCCGGCTGCCAGCAGCTTGGCAGTTTGAGTCTCACTGACTCAGCCTTCCCTCCTTCCCAGATCAGTAAAATGAGGATCCAGATTGTTGGGCAATATGCTGACTCTATAACACTCTCTAAGCAATATGCTTAAAGGGGGCTATAAAGCACTGTGAAGCAGTATATAAGTCTAGGTACTATTGCTATTTATGTAACATTGACTAATCAGAAAGCAGAGACAACACTTCTCCCTATTTGAAGGAATCTTATGTAATACACATTCTATAAGGGGTTCCCCAGCTCTGTCCACCACCCCAACCTGCCACTGCTCTGCTTGTATCTCTTCTACCACCTCTTCACAGTCAGCAAATAAGAGAAACAGGAATATTCAAGCAAGAACTCGTTATGTGTCTTCCCCTCCCTAAAAGAGAACTGAGACATTGAAATGGTTAAAAACACCAAACGTGTCACCTGGAAAGCTGACAGCCTGGGTTCAAGACCCAAATGCTGTGCAATGGGGTGAGCTCCCATTATTTGACCTAGCTCCTGCCAACCTAGCAGTTCAAAAGCATGCAAATGCAAGTTGATAAATAGGTACCACTTTGGTGGGAAGGCATTCTGTGCCTTGGTATATAGTGATTCAGGCCACATGACTACAGAAGTGCTTTCAGACAACACTGGCTCCCTTGACTTACAAACAGAGATGAGCACTGCCCCCTAGAGTCAGACACAACGGGACAGGGGAAGCATTGACTTTTATTTTTACTCACTGAAAAGTTACAAGACTAAATTTTGATGATATTTCAGATGGAACCTTCATGGCTGGTTGGTTTCCACCTATGAAAACCAACTTAGTTTCAAGAAAGAAGTGTTTCTGCAGGGATTGGGATGAGGAATGGATGGGGAGGGGGTAGAGAGAATGTTCAGGTAGATGCAATCACAAAAAATGGGGAACATGAATCAGAGGAGATCTTTTCTTGTTTGGCATATAGATGCCTGATTAAACATTGTGAGTAAAAACAAGATTAATAATTTAACATTGTTAGAAAATTATATGAGTGATTAATGAAAATGGTATGCTATCTATAAGGAGAAAAATCCTTTCTAATTATATTCAAAGGGTGATGTTAGAATGGAAAGTAACTTTTTGATTTGATCTACACAATAGAGGATCAAAGCCTCTCTAAACAATGATAATAATTTATATTAGTTTGAATCATTTAATTTATTCTGTCTTTATATATTTTAACATGTATTTATTTATTTAGCGTTAGAACCAGACTGATATAGTGGTTAAGGCTTCAGGCTAGAAGGTGGAAGACTATGAATTCTAATGTAGTCTGAGGCACATCGTAAATTGGCTGACCATGGGCCAGTCATTCTCCCTCAGTCCTAGAAAACAGACAATGACAAATCACTTCTGAAAATCTTGCTAAGAAAAGTGCAGGAACTTGCCAGGAGTAAAAAAAGTGTGTTTGTGTGTGTGTGTGTGTGTGTGTGTGTGCGCACTTCTATCCCACTCCAAATGAATGACCTTTAGCAGTTTATGGAACCAGTGGAATAGCTTACCATCAGAAGTTTTAGATGCTTCATCACTGGAGGTTTTTAGGAAGAGATTGGACAGTCACTTGTCTGAAATGGTATAAGGTCTCCTGCTTGAGCAATGGGTTGGTCTAGAAGACTTCTGAGGTCACTTCCAGCTCCATTCCGATTGAGTGATGATAAGGTTCAAAGCAGTCAAATCAATAGTAAACAATAGTAACCATAATCAGACCTCACATAGAATCCTCAGAACAGAACAAATGAAAATAATAAAACAAGAAACAGCAAGAGAAGTCCTCCAAAAACAGTTCAGTTTTAAAGAATAAAAATATATCTGGAATAAGATAAAGGAAATAAAGAAATGTGCTCTTTCTGATTCTTTTTAACCAAGAGAACATTTTTTTTTCATTCTAAATTAAGGGCTTTTTCTTTAGAATTTATTATCATAGCAAAGAACTCTAAAGGCTTCAATTGTAAAAACGTTTATGTGAGAATTGAAAAACTGGAAAAGAGGGAAATCAATAAAGATATGTGGGAAAGATATTAGGAGACTTAACGAAGAGACACTGCCAAGGGAACAGTGAGATAAGAGACAGTATAACCTGCAATTTAACAGTGAGTGGGGAAAGGTGCTCAGAAGAGACCATCCTTAGTTTCTCAGGCTATAAAGGAGATGGGGTGGGGGTGGGGGAGGATTCTATCAATGCACCTTTATAATGAAGTAGAATTTAGCTCAATCATCTGGTTGTGATTCCTATCTGGTTTACCACACGAGGCCATCCACAATCTTGTGCCTATGAATTATTCAAAGGGGGGAGGAAGCATTAATATTTTTCCTTTGCTACTTACTATTGTTTAGAGTCAAATCTAGGCATAATTTCAAAGTGGCAAAATATTCACCAATTTCAGTAGAGTGAAAGTGCTTGACTATTGGCAATATAAATAAAAAAACAGAGACAAGGTCAGAGATTAAAAGGTTAAGTACACCTAACCTTTCGGGATACTATTGTGATTGTACAAAATATTATTGTCCAAAAACATGACTTTAGGCAGCTGCTTTGCCAAGGAGGATATTTAGTTCTTTTACTGCATACAGGATGTTTAGTTCTTTTGCTGCAGGATTTATACAGGATTACAATATAAATAAAAATAACTAGGCTGAAGGGCAGAAGCAACTAAAAGGTATGGATCAGTAATAGCCAAGATGAAATGTTGGATCCTGGAAAAAAGGAGCAGGAGGAGGAGGAGGAAGGACATTCATGAATTGGGAACATTGGGTTTCAGTCCTACCTTAAATAGTTTATTTTGAAAAAAGTCAAGCAGGACTCTCACGACCTTTATCCTGGATATTTGACCTGGGGTTGTACTTAAGGAAATGGAAGAATTAAAAAATCATTTTTGAAATATGATATGCAATATGCAGAGGCACTAGCAGACATAACGGAGCAAGTGATTGATCTTAATTATTAATAATGAGGAAAGATTCACATACTGGCTTCCATAATGTTAGTATCAACTAACCTGCATTTTTTTCGACCAGTACTTTTATAAGATCCCCTCTCTATGTAATACAAAGGTGATAAAATTTGAAATGCTCAGAGAGAGGAGGGTAGGGGTAGGAGTAGGGGTGGGGAGGGGGAGAGAGAGAGAGAGAGAGAGAGAGAGAGAGAGAGAGAGAGAGAGAAAGAGAGAGAGAGGGAGGGAGGGAGGGAGGGAGGGAGGGAGGGAGGGAGAGAGAGAGAGAGAGAGAGAGCTTTGTAAGGATAAGCTCCCTCTGCTTCTAAACAGACTAGTGAATTTGTGAAGTCTGGATGAAGATCTGTCAGGATAGAAATCAATCCTGCAAACCAACAAGAATTTACAATGATCTTTATTTCTGTAGTGTCAGCATGGCAAAACATAATGAGAAACCATTCACACAAAATAATTATCCCATCAGTAGGGATACAGTGTGATAAATTCCACTAAAGCCCATCGCATTTCTCACTCACCTTGTTCATTTGGCTTTCCATATAAGCACTGATAGCAGAAAACAGAAGGGCTGGGGGTGGGGGAAGGCAGTGGATTTTCCAGCTTTCCAAAAATCAACAAATCTCATCCATGTCTTTTATCATGTTGTCTGATATACTTACTCAATTGTAGGCCCAAAACCTGGATTTTCTTTCTCTTCCTTAAGTTTTGTGCTGATCTTATGCCAAATTTATTTTAGACTTCCTTACTTGGTTTCTGTTGTTAGATTGTCACTGCTGGTGATGCTTCTGTTGACATGTGATATTACCTAAAATTGTAACCTTTAGCAGGAAGAGAGAAAATATCTAAAGGTGGGATGAATATTTGTCATTTTGACATTATCTGTTCCATTCTAATATCAAAAGTTAAATTGGATCTTTTCTTGCCCTTTATTAAATAACCTGACTGATTAAAATCTGTTCAGTCAAAAAATATTTTAACAAAGGTTTCATGATATTATCAAAAAAGGTCAGGTAATTGAAAATATTACCTTTTTGAACATATTTTATAAATCTATTTTAAATTAATGTAAACTCTCTTCTCACAAAAAACATGTTCAGAGAAGGTGAGATAATAAATATGCAGGGCTATTTTTCTTACCATTTCAGCATGCTAGATAGAGGTTTTTGTGAGTGTAGCATATGCAGAAGGCAACAGTTGGAGAAAAAGTAATATAAATGAAGTTCAGTTGTAATCTCCTTCCCAGTGGTTCTGAAATTGGACTTTAATACCATGCCAGTAATCCATAGAAATGGACAGATGGAGTGTAGATAACATCAGTAAGGTAATCAGTGCATAGAGTTATTTCCACATACAAACTTTCTCATTTTGGTTCTCTTCCTGCTGACCAGATGCATGGATGGAGAGATGGAGGGATGGAGGGATGGAGGGATGGAGGGATGGATAGATGGATAGATAAGACAGACAGACAGACAGACAGACAGACAGACAGACAGACAGACAGACAGACAGACAGACAGACAGAGACAGAGACAGAGACAGAGAAAATGAATAGATATTCACATCTGGATGTGTCTGTGCTTATACGTGGAGAAAGAATGTGTGTATACATCCAGTCAAAGCAGGTAAGTCCTAACCTACTGTCTATTCCCTCAAGATGATTGCCCATTTCTGCTTTAAGTAACCTCAGCTTTAATATTCACAATCCTTTGTCTGTTAAGGAAAGAATTCAGCCCTTCACAGCATTTCATTGCTATACTTAGCCTCTGATAGTTCAATATTTTCCATTCCAGGTAAACCACAAACATATATTACAACTTGGCTCCTTCTGCCCCAGTAATACAGAATCTGGTCCTTATACTTTCCTCTCTTTCCTCCTCACCCTCACCCTACTTCTGTCTCTTTCTTTTTTCCTCATTAGCTTTTCACTTATTAAATGAAATTCAAATCCCAAGGGACAAAAGAGTTCAAAAAATAATTTTCCATAATTCAAAACAATTAAAATAAGACCTTCATTGCATGTTAATCACTGTATACCTAAACTCACAAAGTGTTTAAGCACAATGATATATAAGACAACCCCAAATCAGATAAGAAGATGTAAGTCATTTCAAGTCTTCATTTCTTCCAAGTCTTCATTTCTTCCAACCTTCTTCCATCTTTCAGGAATCATGTTCATTATTTGGCTCTGGGAACAGTTCCTCAGATCACAGGGCTACTGTCATCTAAGTATAATTCAGAGCAATTTGCCATTGGCTACTTATATGAGGCTTATGAGAGGCTTTTCACATTTCATCTGCTAATTGCAAGAACTAAAACAAGGAAAGAGACAAAAATAATACGTTAAACATCTAACTAATGTGTTATTTTTTCACTTACATTTGACCACTTAGAAAGTTAATACATAAGTGAAAACTGATATCTGAAAATGGCATTTATTTATTTTTTGAGAAGGGAAAGAGACATGCAAGTAAAGAAATGTGGTTGCTCTAATTGCTTAACAAAAATATTAGAATGTAAAAAAAGAAAAATCCATAGTGTCTTCGCTGATAAATGCAAGGTTAAAACATTATATATTAGCATTTTTCCCCATCAATTTTAATCTGTCGGAGCTGTAAAACGTATGCTATTCCTTCAAATAAATGAGCCGAACTTTATCTTTCCCATGTCATACTTTCATTTTAAGCTTTAAAAATATAAGGAAACTGTTCAGAAGAAAGCAGAAAAGTTCAGTCAGCCACCCTCATTCACTGTGTTAATTGTTGGGAGAGACAAATTAAATATGCACCATGTGACAACTTCAATCCGTTTTCAGGTCTAAGTAGATTACAGTGCTTAATTTTGAGTTTGAATAACATAAATTGGTTTGAGCTTTTGGGGAAAAAAATTCACTGGCATGATGTCTGCCTACTTCTCTATGAAAGCAGTTTGATCATTTCCTAATCGTCCAATTGGTTTATTATATTACTTATAAATCACTTGCCTTCATTAGACAGATTTCTGGCACTATTTTCATCAGAAGTAGGATGCATAATAGGATTGTGACAAACACTTTACTTTGGATTGTCTCTTTCTCAGATAGTGAATTTATTTATTTTTCTTTTGCTGTTATACATTAATTAGCATTTGCTTGCAGGCTTGACATTTGTAAATTTGATATGCAAGTTGTTTTGAAAGCTTTTTCTGAAGGGAAAAATAGCTTCTAGATTGGTGGTGGTGGTGATGATGATTATTTTGGAGAGAAAGAGAAATAAAGAAAAAAAATGAATGAAAATAAGCTTGAGTTGCCAGTTGGAAAAGATATCCTTAAATGGGATCCAACTGTAGGATCAAGACAGTCTCTGATATTCATATGATGGACTGTGAATTGTCTGTTTGTGAATAAAATTGCTGTTGTTGATTATTCTGTTATAAGAATATCAATTCACTTGAATGAAAAAGGGCTACCGCTGGCCACTATCAATTATGTCATCCCAACATTACCTTTCCTCCTATGGCAAAGGTAAAACAACTAGGACACAAGAAGTGGTCTCTGACTCTCAGAAAGTTGCCTGTTGTAAATTTCAGTGTTTCTGGATCTGAATAACTATAATGCCATATATGGCTTGGGTCCATGCAGTGGTGGGATTCAAATAATTTAAAAACCGAACTTTGCAAAAAGTTAACAATTGGTTCAGTTGAACTGGTATGAACCGGCTGAATCCCACCACTGGGTCCATGGCATTTGAGGAGGCATTTTACTCCAGTGGGACTAACCCATCCCATTTATGCCAGTGAAAGAGGACTGCTTTGGATCCTGTCTGCTAAGGAATTCCAGTGGGTCAAGAAGAAGAGCATTTTCTGCTGTGGCTCCCAACCCTTTGAACCCTGTAGAACACCAGAGGTGAGAACTGTTTCCACATTTTTGGCCTTTGGGAGAGATATGAAAACTTGATTTTGCTGATTGGCTTGGGGCCCTGAGAAGGGATGCTCATCAGTGGAGGTGGTTAACTAGGTAAAGAGATCTCATCTTTGAACTGTCTCCTAGTACAGTTTAAAAATTTTAATCTCTATAATTTTAAATATTTTAATTATTTTCCTATTTTTCTTTTTATAATCTGTAAGCCACCCAAAGCAGCCTTTATAGGGCAAGTGGTCAGTATAAAAAATAAATGAGCCTTTATGTTTGAAATCTCTGATTTTATTATGACATACTTTCCATCAGCTACCCTTCAGCACTGTGGGAAAGGAAACAATTGTTTTTCTTCACCTTGGCCTTTTTTTGTGGGGAGGGGAAAAGAGGGACTCCATAATCCAAAGGAGAACCAGTTTGGGACAATTGTTAAGGCTTAAGGCTAGAAACCAAGAGGCCGTGGGTTCCAGTTCCATCTTAGGCACAGTCAGCTGGATGAACCTTGGGCCAGTAACTCCATCTCAGCCCTAAGAAGCAGACAATAAGAAACCATGTCTGAAATCTGGCCAAGAAAATTGTAGGAATCGGCCCAGGCAGTTACCAGGAATCAAATAATGTTTTGAAGGAACTCACACACAAACAGATACCATAATCCAATGCTAAAATGAAAGTTTTAAATAATTTTGTGAAAGGAAGGAAGGGAAAGGAAAGGAAAGGAAAGAAGGGAGGGAAGGAAGGAAGGCAGGAAAGAAGGAAGGAAAGAAAGAAAGAAAGAAAGAAAGAAAGAAAGAAAGAAAGAAAGAAAGAAAGAAAGAAAGAAAGAAAGAAAACCAGTACATCACTCTTGTACTTCAGTGACATCTTTTGCAGCCCCTCTCTGTCTTGTTGCAAAATCAGAATGGATTCATTGCTCCAGACTTTGTCAGTTACATGTGTCAAAAATGAATTTGTGATCTTCTTTTAATAATCTTGTCTTTTTATTCCATCTGATAGGACAAGTGTCACCTACAGTAGGGGGAATGGAGGGACAACTGTGAACAGTTGAAAGAATTCTCAAATAAATATCCAGATAAAATCTTTCTGTCAGCATCATTCCCATATAAACACTTAACCAGCAGAGCAAAAGGACTTATAGTGCTTTGAGCAGGAGCAGGAGGTGATGTGAAAATGTATCCATCAAAAATGAAATCAAATAACCCGAAACCTGCTTCCAAATACCAAATAGCCACTTTATCGGAATCTTAGCTTAGCTTTCCTTCAGTGCATTAATGGCAGAATGTATGAAAAATATGGCTAAAGGAACCAAAATCCCTACTCTCTGGAGTGTTGAGGATCATATCGATTGTAAAACATATTCTGATATTGTTCATTCTTTTTACTTTATCTTGGAAATGCTGAAGCATGTGCCACAGTAGGGTATACAGAAAACTAATTTCAAATGCAGTTTGCTTTCCTGGTTGCTAATTTTTCATTAATGCTCATTAAACCTTTATTTAAGTACAAATGGGAGAAAATGTCTTGGAAACATATAGATTCCATTATGAGTTTGGATCTAATTAAGCATGTACACACTTTTATAATTTAATTTTAAATTGTATCAGCATGCCCTTCAGTTGCATACAAAGAATAATAAACAAATGTGTGCTTTCTAATTAAATTTTGGTTGTTATTTGGCTTACCTGGAATTTTAAAAAAAGTCTGTGTGTGTGTGTGTGTGTGTGTGTGTGTGTGTGTGTGTGTGTGTTGTTAAATAGTCTTTTCCAATGTTGTATAACAAGGTCCTATTTATCCAACCTCAATAGTAACAGCTATGGACATACCCCTATCTTTTACATGAAAGTTGATTAGCACTTGAACATCTGTGTAAGTCATGCTGAATGTTGAAGGAGATTTTAGGGAGATGAGGGTGAAATCTACCCAAGTTTTAAATATCTGATAAATATAACAAAAAGAAAATAGTAAAGTCTTTCCCGTGTTTCATACTCCAAGTATTTATATTCCACTCTTCTTCTTCTTTTTTCATTTGGAAACTTCCATTTTCTTTTCCTTCCCATGCCACTCTTCTGTTAAAGCAGTACCAGTGCTACTCATATTCTAGCTGGCCAGGTGGTCAACCAACTAACCCAAGCATTGCTTAACAGGCACTCTTCAAAGCAAAGAATGCTGTTATGACTATGGTGACTGACTGTTTTGATGGATCAGACACATGCCATAAGTGTAAAATTAAATAAAGAGCACACACCATCTGGGTACCCTTTTTGGCATAATTATTGGAGAGAAATCTTGACTAACAATGTAGAGTTGATATTTGATGCTTGACATTAAGATACATTTTTAGGAGCTTATCTGTGACTTTGCTGAAGAATCTAAAAGGATTGTACTGTTTCAGAATATATATTTTGAACTGTAATTTGAGCAGCCATTGATGGAATAGCATACAGTAATAGTTTTATGCCAGTACAAGATGTTTTTAAAGGGATTGTGTCTATTTAGCCAATCCATGGCCAAGAAACAGCAAAGACAGAATTGTAATGATACCCCTGCTATCATTGATATGCATTTCAATTTTTTGCACATGTAATCTACTACACACCCTATTGCTAGATGTAATTTTTAACAGTCCCCAAATTTGTCATCATGATCAACCTTAAGGCAGTCTTCAGACCCATACAGGAGAATGTAAAGAGTGGAAGGAAAGTGTTGAATACTATAAAATATTTGAAATATCAACATATTCATATTTTCTAATTAAAACAAGGTCTTATTTGTCCAACTTCAATAGTAACAAAAGATACGGGCTTATCAGTTCAATATGTTTTTTGTTTTACTTCTTCTGGATCTCCATATGCCATGCATACATCTTTCTGGTGCCTATATTAGTTACCTGGAAAACAGTTTTAAGGAAAAGGCAGCCAGCTGTCCACTGCTCTGACAAATCTCCTGCTCAAAAAACAAAACCCTTCAAGCAAAACTGATTGTTGTGGTATTCAAATGTTTTTTTCCCTCCACTCTAAAAATCTTGTAGCCTTAATGGTGCATAAAGAGAAAAGCCACACAAGCACAGACTAATAGGGGCAAAATAGCCTCAGTGTATTGTACTGATTACCTATTCACAATAGTTCACCAGACTTTCCGCAAACAGTCTTATTTGTGCTCAGAGAACAGGTATTTCTATTAAGGTAAATGGAGAATCCAGTGATTCTTTGCACAGAAGAGAATATTTGTAGGTCAGAGTTAAACTCTGGAGTGCTTGGTGCTCTCTGAGCTTGGTTGTTGTTGTTTTTTGCAGATGTTTCATTCCATACTAGGCAACATCAGTGTTAGTAGGGAATGGGGTTTGTTCTTATTTTATATACAAATGGCATACTCTGTAAGTGTTTATGGGAATGGTCTTGATGGTTCCTTGATTGGGGTATTGTTTATTTCTTGATTGTTGGTCTAATATTAATCTTGGTGTTAATTTTTGCTTATCTGAGCGTTGATTATTGATGAGGAGGTGTTTGGTTTGCTTTTTGATTGTTTCTTTTGAATGATATGTAGATCATTCTACATACTGTATGCAGTAATCAATATCCAGATGGACCAACCAAACAAGTTAAACAACCAAGGAATCACCAAGACCACTCCTACCAACATCCACCATGCAAGCCACTAGTATATAAAATGAGAGCAACCCCGCTCCCTGCTAGCACAGATGATGTTACCAGGTTTGGTAATGAAATATCTATAAGAAAGCAACCAAGCTCAGAGAGCACCCTTCACATAACTACAGCCCCCATCAACCAGATCATTATAAGCAATTTTTGGAACTTTGGGATAATGTAGTCCAGAGTACTCCAAGCACCATTGTTTGCCTTAGATGGCCACATTCTGTTAGGTGACAAATTGCTTAAACTTACTTTCTGATAATGGAATATTCAGTCTATGGAAGAAATTTCCCAAAGACTTGAAGCTTTCTATTCTCCATCTCATTCCCTTTCTCCCCCCACCTCTCTCTCTCACACACAAATGCAAATATAAATGCAAATGCAAACGCATACACACACTTTTGTCTTTTAGATAGGAGATTTTCAAGGAAAAAAACCAGGTAGTTCCTCCCAAGATGTCTGCTTTCTTTTCTTTCCAAAGAAATTTGCAGTTAGTCCCAAAGCAACATGACTGAAATACTGCTTGAGGCCAAATTGACCCCCTTAACTAAAACCCAATAGCCTCTAAAATGTCAAGGATTTTTTTTTCAAATCTTCAATCAAGATATCTCTGACTTAACATCATATGTATCTGAATATTCTTAAAAAATGTTTGGGGTAAGATGTGAAGTACAGGCTCACAATTTGTTCTGATGACTTTGATGGAACTACTGTGCAATATCCATTACAAGGACAACAGGGGTTGACACATGAACACATGTTTCACAAGACCACAACAGACAGATAATATTAAGAAGCAGCTGACATATACACCTCTCTGATTCAGTGGAGTTTTAGAGGAAGGGAGACACAGCACAATCAGACTTTCAAGATTTGTTATAATCAATCTCAATGAAAGTAATTTTAGCTTTCCTGCAGTTGATTTCTTGGACTGGTTTACAAAGCGAGGCTGACATCAGTCAGTAAAATTGTTTCAGTTGTACTATTTCCTTCCCTCCTTCTCTCTCTCTCTCTCTCTCTCTCTCTCTCTCTCTCTCTCTCTCTCTCTCTCTCTCTCTCTCTCTTTCATTGGAAGTCATATCAATTTTTAATTCTATTAGATAGTTTGATTTGTGACCCACGTTTACAAATAATTCAAGACAGTGAACGTATTCAACAGACCTTCCTCCTCCTATTTGTTTGTATTAGCTTAATAATATTTACTTTTAACTTTAGTTTCCTTTAAAGTCAATAATTTCATCATGTCTGTAATATTAACAAATTAATCCACTTGGATTTCTGAGTAGATGCTCAGACTTTCTAATATATTGTGTAATTCTATCCATTGTAATGCTTTAGTTGCACTATATGCTTTAATAAATATATTCCAATCTTCAGAATCATTATACATATCCTTGTTGTACTTAATACATTGTATTTCCTTTTGGTATTAAAAATTCAAATTCATCATGTTTATTTTCCATACTCTGAGAATTAGCTGAGAACATTTTGAGCCAATTGATTCCAATGTTTTATTGAGTGATTTAATAGACTCCATTACAACAATGTTCCTGTTTCCTTCCACAGTTAACTAGTCTTTACTTCAAGGTTTAATTTCCGAGACTTAATTACATTCATTAGTCTTGTGCCAAATAGATTTTTTAAAATCAATCCTTGTCTTATACCACTGTTTTTTGGACAGCTTGCTTTCCAATGTCTAAGTGAATCAGGATTTGTATATTCACTACAATTACTAAATATTTCAAAATATCTCAAAGCTGAGACATTTAGCAGAATAGGCTCACTTCCCTAAACCAAACTTTCCGTGCAACTTTTTAAAAAATCCTATTTTTGTCTACTTTCATTTTTCCTTTTAGAAATATTAACAAAGTAAGAAATTTAATATATAATTCACTTGAACCCAAATCTGTTACATTTGCAGATGTCATTCTTTTATCTATTTCTACGTTTTACACTACTTACTGTATTCTTATGTTGATGCAAATGATATATGCCTTTAGCAAAATATTCTCTTAACCGGCCCTAATTGGAACTGATGCCATTTGGTGAAAATTTAGTTACTCATCCTTTTAAAGAACATTAGTTCCATATTTGTACTTTTTGTCTTAAAGACTCTCCTGCTCGAGAAGGGGGTTGACCAGATGATTTCCAAGGTTTCTTCCAATAACTCTGTTATTCTATGTTATGTTATTAAATATTTAGGTTTGTATATACAAAAGATATAATCCAGTTAGTGGCATATAATATAAGCAAAACATGGAGAGAGGTTTCTTCAAATATTAAAAGATAAGAGTCACTAAACTTCACTCTTTAAGGAAAGTTGAATGCTCTCAAATGAATTTCACCGCTAGATTTGAAGTACCTTTATACATTCTAGAACAGCGGTCACCAACTGGTGGTCTATGGACCGCAGGTGGTCACGAGAAAATGTTGGTGGTCCACAGAAAAATCATTTGCATTTTTTATATTGCACTAAATACTATTTAACCTTTTTAAAGAAAAAAATCCGTGTTAGTGGTCAGCAGGGTTTAAAATTATGAATTTAGTGGTCAGTAAATCATTTAATAAAATTTATCTTTTAAGTTATGTAAATTTCAGCCACATCCATTTGTATAACCAAAGTTTTTAGTCTCCTCAATAACCATGTTTAAAGGACATGTTCAGTTTCTGAGACAC
Source organism: Natrix helvetica (assembly GCF_964273705.1). Classification (NCBI taxonomy): domain Eukaryota; kingdom Metazoa; phylum Chordata; class Lepidosauria; order Squamata; family Natricidae; genus Natrix; species Natrix helvetica. The sequence goes on along the minus strand of NC_138549.1, from coordinate 70,851,265 downwards.
CAAATCATGGCCAAACTATGTATTGTAGCCCAATGGCTACCATTTTTCCATTCCCCAGCAGTTAAAGAAAGAAACACCACCACCCCCTAAAATATCCATTTACTAAGCCACCATAAAAAGACTCTCATTGTGGATGTAAATTGTATTTACCCACAGTGTCATAGACCAATTCAGTTATTCAATTGAAATAGTGTATAGATGGATATACTGCGTTAGTCTGTTGCAGCTTGTTGCCTTTTAAAGACTAATATGTTTTAATGTGGCATACATTTTCCTAAGTTCATGGTCAATCTTATATATGAACTATGATCTTCATTTGCCAATTGATCCAGTAGAATAGGGAGCAACAACCCTCAGCCATTTTAGAACAGAACCAACATATTGTAAACCCATAAAAATAATCCAATAATTACTATGATTGATGTTAACAAAAGCTACTAGGACATCACTGTTCCTATAGTCATCTTGTTCCTCTCTTGATAGGGTCATTCTTCAGGGTAAGTAAGGTTATAGTAGGCCTGACCCTGGATAAAAATGGTTCCTGCACATGTCTTTATAGTCTTTTCAACAACACATATAAAATTAAACTGTGTTATATATAGGCTAAACCAGAGGATTACTTTTGACTGATAAGTAGCAAGGTTGATAATCTCTTTTAAACATTGTAAGCCTTCATCTTAAGTGCATGTTCTTTGGAAGCTTGCTGAAATGAAATGAAATAATATAAAGAATACTTTTTCTCTTATAAATCTACTCTCAGGAACCAGGTTGTTTATTTTTTTATTACCATCAGGTGCCTTTATATTATAATAATAATGCAATAATATTAATGCTGCCCCAGTTGAAATAACCTTATAAGGCACTTCAGTGCATCCTAGCAAAAAAACAAAAACAAAAACCCTACTCCAGAAGAATTCAATCAGTTCCTGGGAGAACTTTGTGATGTGAGGAAATAATTGAGTGCTTGACATCTAGTTTTATAGGTCAGAGCTTGAAAAGGCAATATCTCAGCAATAAACTGAGATAAAATTGTGGAATTTCAGTTTAGGAGGCTGGCTTGCATTCTGAAGACTAGAGTGAATTTTGTGACCTGGCTTTCCCATCATACTTAATTTCAGTAAAAATACAACAACACTGAAAACCTAGATATCTAAGAGAGGTATTTTAATGAACGATGTAGCAAATGCTTAGAATCTAATTCAAAGAATGAATAGTTTATATACTTTTAGCTGCACAGCAGCAGTTCATGAATAGCAACAGGTTTACAAGCAGTTACTAAGGGATCATGCACAGTGAAAAAAAATAGAATATTGGGCAATTAATTCAATTTTGTAGAATACAGAAATGGGTTTAATAGCCACTTGCTGAGTATTTAAATAGGAAGCCTTTGATTAGCATATTACACTGGATGTAAGTACAACAGCTGGATTTTTATTTTTATTTTTTGGGAACAGGGAACATGATCAGCATAATCTTTAATAAGGCTGCAAAGAGGTGGTTCTGTCTTTTTTCACTTACGGATATTTCTTTCTTAAACAAACTCGAGATTATTTATGCACAATACAAAAGTGCATAAAGGTTTATATTTGCTTACTTTATATGATTTATGCAATGTGTGCATATATTTTCTCAAGTCTGTACTTTTCCCCATTGAGAAAATGCAATTTTATGCACATTGCTTTTTACCATGCATATTAATGTGAATATTTCCCCCTAATGCATTTATTTTTCTGTGTTTTCTTTGACCTCTAAATCATGTCAAAATGTCTTAGAAATGGAGATTTTGACATTTGCATTTGGGCTCACCAACTTACTCAAGAGTTCCAAAATTAATATTTTTGTAAAATTGTCCTGTAGCAGTAAATTATTCATAGATTCCTAAGTAGTTTAGTTTAGTTTGGTTTCTATGAGTTTTATTTAATATTATGCCAGATCTTTACCACCCACATTCTTAAAACAAACAAACAAAAAAGCCATTTTTACCATCTGTTAAAAGATGAAGCATTTTTAGTCACTTTAAGGCAAAGTTGTCAAACTCCCAGCCCATGAACCGGATGCATCAGGCACTGCCCATGCCTACATCCAATTTAGCAAAGGGGGAAAAGGTCCCAATATGTCATGTGATGCCGCTGTGATGATATGAGTTTGACACCCCTGCTTTAAGGAGTTAAGCATGTCCCTGATTATTCCTTCATTAATGGCATTTTCTATAACACACTACCATTCAAAAAGGTCTCGAGATTATATAAAATGAAAGATTAAATATAGCATGGAGATAAAAAGGTTTAAAATTCTGCAGAGGCTTTAAGAATCTAGAAAACAGAAAGTAATGTTATTTTTTATAGTCTCTTGCTGTTTCATAATTCACTTTGTATTAGCTACCAGATCTCCTGTTCCCCTGTTCCAGAGGTGGTATTCTACCAGTTCAGACCAGTTCACCCAAACTGGTAGCTCTGGCTTCAAGCCGAGAGCAAACCAGTTCTGTTTCTGTAAAAGTGGGCCCACCTGCCTGCCCCTGTGTTATACCTTTATTTCTGCTTCTGAAGCCCAGCTGATCAGGGACAGTGGATTGAATTGCCACTCCTCAGCTGTTTTCCTTGCTCCTTTCCTTGTTTTCAATGCAGAAGTTCAACATTCTCTTAACTGCACACACACACACGCTCAGCTAACTGGTAGTGAAGCTGGTAGGATCCCACCTCTGCCTTGTTCCTTTGCTGACATGTTTTATTTGTTATTTTCTCTCCTTTCTTTGAGAAGCGATGGATCAGTGGCTAAGACGCTGAGCTTGTCGATCAGAAAAGGTCGGCAGTTAAGCGGTTCAAATTCCTACCACTGCATAAGGGAGTGAGCTCCTATTACTTGTCCCAGCTTTTGCCAACCTAGCAGTTCAAAAGTGCATAAAAATTCAAGTAGAAAAATAGGAACCACCTTTGGTGGGCAAGTAACATGTTCCATGCGCCTTCAGCATTTAGTCATGTTGGCCACATGACCAGGGAGACATCTTGGGATAGCACTGGCTCTTCGGCTTTGAAACAGAGATAAGTACCGCTCCTTAGAGTTGGGAATGACTAGCACATATGTGCGAGGGGAACCTTTACCTTACCTTTACCTCTTTTCTGCAGAATTTTCAACATTATTTTGATGGCAGATGGTATTAAGGCTACTAACCCATTGGAATAAGAGCCATCCAGGGCTGTAGGCTACAGATGTTCCAGAAAAAACCAAAGGTTGGAATCAAAACCAGTAGAAGAAGTGTCAATAGTGTGAGAAACATGGATGACACTACCTGCCAGAAGATGACAGAACAACAATAAGAATATATCAGCTGGAAAACTGGAAAAATTTCAGGTAAACCATGAGGTGATAGAAGTAGATGATAATTACAACTTTTTAGATTCCTGAAGTGTAAACATTTCATAAATGTATTCCAACAATCTAAAGCCATTAACAAACTTATACATATCCATTGATTTGGAAATACTGAAGAAAAGAATTTAGAATTCAAATGCTAGAGCAGTCTTGCATAAAAGTCCTGAATATTTTCTTTGCACTTGGCAGTCAACTATTGTGTTAGTATTCCCCTCTGCAATATAGACTCTAAACTACAGACTAAAGTCTGACGATTTCTCCCTAAACCAGCCAAGAACTGGTTTAAATGCTGAGGATTTGGAAATGGGTGATTTATTTTGGAAGCTTTGTGAGAAGGGTGAGCAATTAAAATAATAATAATTAAAACAAAAATAAAATAAGGGAAAAAAGGACTTCATGAACAGTAAAAAAAAAAGTGATAAAATGTGGCTGTTCTTTGCATAATAATGTCAAAACCTGCACTCCAGAAAGTGTGCAGATGAGTTGCAACAAAATTTGACTTAATTAAATTGACATTGACTTAGAGTAAAATAAAATTCAATTCATGTGATTATTTTCTCCTGTATTTAATAAGTTCCCCACTTTTTGATATGAAAAACGATATAGCAACTTTTGGAAGCAAAGTAGAGGTACATGTGGTTTGGGGCTCAAGATATAGAAATCATTTCTGGTTTTCATGTTGTTTATTCCTGTTTTACAGTGAAAAGAACAACTAGAGAGCCATTTATTTTTGTCTTACACGACAAAATACATGTCATGAGGTAGTGGAATTTGAGTCAACAGGGCCAAACAGCTGAAAAACAAACAGTTGGCTAAAATAAAGGACAAATGATCTAAATACAGACACCATTGCCTCAATTATAATAGGATTTGGAGAATCCTATTATAGGTCATCTGCCTCCAATGATCTTCCATGATTTTCAAAACTGCATAGTTAGATAGTGAAGAATATGTGAAGGATCTGAGAATAAAAGAAGGGAGACAAATCAGTATTTTGACCCTGGGAACACTCATTGGTTTTTCACATATATAATTTTTACTCAGACTCTTGATTATAATGGTAAAATTGAATACAAAGGAGAGGGGAGGGGAGGAGAGGAGAGCTAAAAAGTGCAAGGAAAAAAGAAAAAGAAAAGACTGTAATAAAGAAAAAGAGAAAAGAAATATGTGAAGACAATTTGGAACTAGAGGACAAGGATGCATACTCAATTCTACATTCATTCATAGTTGAAGTCAGAGTATTTAATCAACATCATGTAACCATTACCACCACACAACAAAAACATACAAAATAAATTTTATTTAATGAAAAGCTAGAAGATGTAGAAGTTGTACATGCTGTATATGTATTAAGAGAGAAAGTATATCTAAAAAAGAAGAATCCAAGAAAAAAAGAATTTGATTTCATTACATCAGAGTTCTAGTTATTGTTGTTGTTGTTGTTGTTTAATTGACTCATACTCTTAAGTTTTACTATCATTATGGTCATTTCCATTTATGTTTGGGACTCAGTTGCTATAAAAAAATATGATGGGTGGTCTTCTTCCCCTTTTCTAAAAAATTAATTTCCTTCCCTGTAATCTTCGAAACACAAAAGCTACAGGGACATCACAAAAGATAAAGAATGTCTGCTCTCTCATCTATCATTCAAGCTGTATTACCAAATTACGATCTTCAGTGAAAAGCATAAAAGACCATGCTAGAGATCTCCAGCCAGACAAATCCAATACTGTATTGTGCTACTTTGAACTATTCCTCTTTGTGTTTAAGGAAATCTAAGTTCAAATATGGGGAAAATGCTGTTGGGACATTAAGTGTGGGAGGACATTAAGTATTGGGAATAAAATAATAAATTGAACCATAAGGGTGTTATGTTTTAATGACTTGTCATAGCTGATTGGATTAGTAAGTTAGTTAATAGCCACAGGCAAAGCAAGCAAATTCAGACATATATCAGTGAGAAACTGATAACAACCCTGCATTTGACATTGACAGAAACGCTGACGTACCATCTGTATGTGGTGATCATTATGGATGATTATGGCAGGAGACATTCACATGAATGAACCATTGATTGAAGTTAAAATTATTCACTACTTTTTAACCAGTCATTCACATGAATATATTATCATTCATGCAATAGGATTCTGTCTCGCTTTTGTCCTGTAGTGCTATTGCAGAACCTGCTCTGGACAATTGGAGAACCTGTCAGTAGAACTAAAGCTTTTGCTGATGGAAATATCCCTCTCTTGATTTACAGTATGCATTTTATACCTAATGTGAATTTTCTCTAATGAATATACTAGGAACAACTGCTAGAGAAACCAAAGATTATCTAGCCATGAGATGAATAAATGTGTGGGAAGCCATCCCCATCCTAGAAGAATGAAATCTTTTGAGAAATATTTTAAAAGGCAGGATAAAATATTTTCCCTAAGAGAGAAATAAAAATCTTAAGGGAGACAGAAATTTAGAGCAGTCTTTAAGAAAGACTGGGTCATCCTATCTACAAAACAAAAGACCTTCAGCCCCCAGATAATGGAATTAAGACATGACCCTTCAAGACATAAAGGATTAACCCACTACCATTTAGCAGCAGAGCTCACTACAATGTATAATCTCCTAAGGACATTGCACCACCCTCCAAACTTCAACCAAACTTAACTCAGACAAACACCTAGGATTTATACTTGCCTGTAGACCCATCTGTGACCCCTACATAACCCCTAGGGGAGACTGACAATAGGCAATAGAATACATGTTCTTGCACAGGAACAGGAACCTCAAATACAGAGCCCAGAGTGGATATAAAACCCCCTCACTCTCAAATCCATGTGGTCAGCAGTACAGAGACACAAACCCATGTGGTTCTGCTTCATCATTAAACCATCTTTCCAATCAGCCTCCACCCACCATTTTGTCTCCAGTGCCTTTCTCCTGGCTTGGAACTGGACCTGGATATTTCTTCCAACCAGTGTGTGTGTGTGTGTGTGTGTGTGTGTGTGTGTGTGTGTGTGTGTATGTGTAGACAGGCAGGCAGAGAAACAGATAGACAGATAGATGTAAATACAGATGCATGCAAATACAAATACATAAATATATTTTGATAGATTTTGTCATGTGTTTTTTTTAGCAAATTTAAGCATATTTAAATGATTTTAAATTTGGAAAGGTTTGCTTTCAAGTTAATATTTTGTACAACCCCCCCCCCACACACACACACATGCATAAATACATTCTGATATGTTTTGTCCTGAGATCTAATTCAGCATTCTATGCTTTCTAGAATATTTAAGCAAAAGAAAATTAAAGATACATTTGAGCTGAGCTTGACTCCCAGTGATTACATGGACATAACATGAAGTTTTCTTGGTAATTATAAAGGAATTACAAACTAAATTCCAACTTTATCCCAAGTACAAACCAGAGCTCCCCTGGAATCACTTGTAATATTTCAAGGGAACTGAAAGCCACCAATTAAGAATGGGTAATTCTCTTTAAGGTTTGTGCTACTTAAACAACTTAGTACTATTTTCTTCTCTATATTTTATAAAATACCACATGTAGGATATTTTTTTTCAGAATGCATAATGATATGTGTTATATACTACCCAAGTATATAACTACAGAAATATTGCTTTCAAATATTTAAATTAACAATAATAAAATGACATCTGTAATTATATACCTGCCAGTCTGACTAACCCCTAATTATGAACAGTTTTAGAAGTATACATTCTGTGATGAATGATGTTAACATTTCTGACTCAAATGAATATATCACTATTTCCTCATCCCTGCCACTTTCATTGGAGATGTGGGGGTCTAAATTTGTAGTCACAAATTTATTTGTGAATGAGCTCTGAGATATCTGCATTATTTGGGGCATAATTCAACTTAGTAACATTCTGTAGGTTCATTTTATATAAATTGAAGACGTGAACAGATTAACAGAACAAAGAATCAAGATATCCCTAGTTTGAATCTTGTCCATATTACAGTATAAACCCCATGTGTGTTCACAGCAAGACATCGTTTTTCTTCATTAGTTTCTTCTCTTTATAAATGTTTAAGGTGACATCTCTGTTATTCTCATTATTAACCAACAACAAAATTGAAGGATCCAATCTAATCACCCAGACCAGAGGTTTCAGACTCCATCTTCAGGGAACTTCTGTCTAGCCAATACCAGAATTGTCAGATTAATTTTAATGGCAGTATCAGTTTTTCCAAATTATCCCAGAACCTGAAAATTCACAGAGGGTATCATACAAAGAGAATACTACAATAGAACAAATTACTGGGAAAGTGATTTATCAGGTGGTGTGATCAAGGCATTATGTTTCCTGTTAGCTTCAGTTCATCTCTAGCTCTGTCACTTTCGTGTGTTTTTCTCTGATCTCAAACACAGATGAGAGGTGCTTAATGCAATTACATTGACAAACTGATTTACTCTTACCACTTCACTCTTAACATGAAGTAAAACATACTCAGAAAGAAAATTACCCATCAGTGTGGGAGACAGGTTATCCATTGAATATGACAGTAGATTTGAGAGGCAACTTAAACATTTTTGTTACATTCCAACTTTTAAAAAATAAAGCAGTATTCAGTTAAAATGGCCCTTGGGCATTATGATAATTCCAGCTCAATTCCAGGTCAAATCAGAAGACCCCCATGTCAATTACTAGCTGGGGTGTTTCTGTAGAATCAAGGTTTAATTCTCAGTGTGCACCTATATCTTACATTTTAGAAGTATGTAAAATCTTCACTTGAATGTCTAGCACTTAACTCCAACGTGCTCTGCATAGTTTCTACCAATTTTCATTTTATCCAATGAAATAATTTTTGCTTTCAAAATCCATCCCAACAAGATACGGGTGGGGTCTTAATGCTCAATTTTTCATTTACAGAATAATTTTCTCCACTGTTTTGTGATATTTTGTTTTCTCATATTGGAATTACTGTATATCCCAGCTTTTGCAGAATAGAAATTGTGGGCATCCAGGAAGACTACTAAGTGATAGAAAAAAGTTTAACAAAAAAAGCAACGGTTCTATTATTTTGTACAATGAACAAAATTCCAATCATAACTGGAAAAAAGAAAATCAAGGTCCAAACGGACTGAGAAATCACTTTCCCAGAGTATGAAATATCAGTGTAACAAATAAGATAAGGACGCATGATGGAGATATCTGTTATGTCAACAGTCAAGGAACTCTCGTCTTTAGGGTCATAAAATGCAATGCAAAGAGTCCTTGGAAGCACCAGAGAGAAAGGATGAATTTATCAGTTTAAATGCCATGGGTACAAAGAGGAAGCACATCTTCAAACATATGCAATAAAGATTTTTATCAATTTGCATCATGTTGAAGATATGAAAGAGTTCTGATGAGTCTAGCACACAGTCAAGACTGTAAAATTGGCTATTGGCAGCTGACTCCTGATCTAGGAAGACTGGCAGGTAGTTTAGTATTGTGTTTTTGCTGCTGTTTCCCTGCATGGGCAAAAGAGATATTGTATTGTCAGGTATGCTGATGATACATCACCACCCTAGTATGAATGGGAGATTCCTTAGAGCTCCCTGGCTGCAGGGCATAGATGGAAGAAAACAAGCTCCTACACAATCCTAGCAAAAAGGGATAGCTTTTAATTCAGAGGCTTTATGAATTAGGGCTGCTACTAAAGTTCTTGATGGAGCTATGCTTTCCCTAAAATAAAAGGCTTGCAATTTTCAACTCCTCATGAACTCATGGCTCTTGCTGGATAAGGGTCTTTATCCAGCTTTGCTGTGTCCTTTCCTTGAATAAGATGTAGCAAAATACTTTTTTATATCCTGGGATTGCTATATAGGTAGTTCTCAGTTAGTGAACACTCATTCAGAGACTATTTGAGGTTGTGAACCAGTGGTATAGAGAAATGAAAGAGTGATATTTAAAAGTAGTCGCTGAAATTGTGGTCATCATACCACCCACCATCTTCATGATCACATGATCTGGGCCAGAGGTGGTATTCAGCCAATACTGACTGGTTTTGGCGAACTGGTAGTGGAAATTTTGAGTAATAATAATAATAATAATAATAATAATATTGAATTTATTAGCCGCTCCCTTTCCAAGCAGGACTCGGGGCGGCGTACACTAGAAACATATAAAACATAACACATGTGTACAAACACATAAACATACATATATACAAAGACATACATGTACGGAGTAGTTCAGAGAACTGGCAAATATCACATCTGAATGGCCCTGCCCCCATCTATTCTCAGCCTCCTGAGTCCCAGCTGATTGGCTGGGTCTTCTTCTGTTTCCCTGCACAGGAGAACGGGACTGGAAAGCAGGTTATTCGGGTGGGGAGGGAATGGGGGATTTTATAGTATCCTTCTGCTGCCACACCCACAAAGCCACGCCCACAGAACCGGTAATAAAAATGTTTGAATCCCACCATTGATCTGGGCACTTGGCAATTATCTCACAGTTCCAACTGTTTCAGCATCCTGCAGCCACATGAACATCATTTACTATCTTCCTGGCCAGCTTTCCATCAGTAAGGTCAATGGGGAAGCCATCAAGGAAGATTGAAAATCATTCCTGCCATTTTTGCTTCCAGGTGACCCTGATTTTGTACTCTGTAGTGCACAAATCCTTTCCCAGCCCAGGTGCACACCCACCACATTCTTTTTAAAAAAACCAATTTTTATTTATTTGTTTTTGAACAAGGACAAACAAACATAAAAACAAAAAAACCATCTTCCATTACAAATTGTAGAAAATGTGTCAGTTGGTTACAGTATTTCCATGCATCTCTTCCATAGTCACCACCTGCTTTTCATATCAAATCGCATATTTTAAATTCACCTACATTCATGTATATCACAATTATTATATCTCAACCTTAATTTGACTATGATTGTTTTTACACCCTTTTATATATAATATTCAAAATCTAGAATAGGATTATATGATAACATTCCATTAAATCATCCTAAAATCATCCAATCACAATACATCTTTATAACATATTCTAGATAAAGCTTTTAAACCTCCTTTCATAATCTCCATATATTGTTTATATAAAATTTCATATTATCAAACTAATATATCTATATGTATTGTTATCATTATTAATCATTATTTAACTATAGCTATTGTCACTTCATTTTATACATATTACTAGCAAACTAAATTTAGCTTAATTTTTTATTTTACATTTTCATTGCATCAACCTGCATCTTTCCAGTAATAGTACGGTCTTACATCTCTTGCCATTTGTAGCATTAATGTTCTAGTTACTTTCTTAATAAATCTTGTATAAATTTCTCTTGGCAACATGTTATTCCTTACGTATCTCATAAAAGCTTAACTTAAATTTTTTTCTTGGGTAGTCTCTTCCTCTAATAATAAAATTTCCTCACCAATTCGACACACTTTCTCTTTCCACTTTCTTCCCATTCCGGAGCTATCCCAACTTCATCAGCTTCATCAGTTGTGTTTCTGTTGCTAGAAAAAAAAGGGCTATTCCTGGATCTTTCAGGGACTTTGTGGTGTCTCTGAGATCAGCAGGAGGTGCCCTTCTCGATCACCATCTCTGCGGGATGGTTTAGATCCAAATGGACTATCCAGCAGCAGAAATTTGACTGAGATCTCGGAGCCCCAAGATCACACGTCGTGCCGTCACATCAGCTCTCCACCCACCCACCACATTCTGTAGTATTCAGCAGCACTCCAGTTTGTTTGAAACCACCCTGTACTTACCATCCAACTTCTGCATCAATTATGTTATGTAACAACAGCTTGGGGACTGCGTGGATTGTCATTTCTAGACAATACAGTCACATGACATTGCACTTTATGACTAAATTTTTAAGTTATGAAAATTATGATGCCAATTACTATTGTTAAGTGAGAAGTACCTGTGAACTGCTTGTCATAGGACTTTCCTTGATGATAACCAGAAACTACATCTGGAAAACTGCAGCTATCCATATGATTATTTGTTAACCACAGTATTGCCACATAACATTGTTGACTATATTGACCATTAGTTTGTTTTTTACTCCAATTCAAGAGGCTGCTCATTGCCCACAATTATTGCTCGTAACTGTAAATCTTCAAGAAGAAAATTGTGTCAACCAATCTGGTTGAATAGGAAAGGTCTACTCCATGAAAGGAAGGGCCACAGAGATGGGCTTTTTGGTGGTGGCTCCTCTACCTTAGAACTTCTTGCCCACTGAGGTGAGAGCAGACTCCGTTCTTATGGATTTCCAGACATTGGTGAAGATCTGGCTTTTCCAGTAGTCCTTTGGAAATTAAACAGCCCAAGTGGAATCAGCACCAGAACTTGTAGGTATTGATGTTGATCTTGCATTAGAGGCCAATAAGCAGTCATAGGATCTTTATAATTTACATACTTGTTTGCGTGTGGGTACTTTATAGAAATCATTCCCATTTATTAATAAAAAAAAAGTTTTCTTTGCCATGAGAACTTCCTTGACAGGTTCTAAACTGGTGACAGAAAGGGCCTACTTCCTCTTAGTCCACACTTCCTAGATTGTTTATTAGACTCTAACAGGCTGTCCAAGCCAATAGAAATAATTAGCTTAAGTCAGATGAAAGTGGACAGATGGGAGTAAAACCACTTTTCTCTTTGTTGTACTTAATGATAACAGCTTCCTTTTAGCTTCCATTACTTGAAATCTGCATTTGCTGCAACAGCCAGATATCGATCTGTTTATTCACATTCTGCTCATTTGTAAGAAGCATGAATACAATCAGCCTTGAGAGATGTAAAAGTAGTGACCTGAAGTACAAATAGATGTTATCATTTCAGGAAGGGAAAAAAATAAATTGAAATGATGAGTAGGTCATACATAATTTTTTGTAATAAAAGTAAGTAAATTAATTTTTCAGATATGGGAGAGAGATCAACTTTATCATAATATTATATTAATTAAGAATGTTATTTATCATTTTCTTTTCTTATTTTTTTCTTTTTGCAAACTACTCAGTGCAGTTGCAGATACCTTTTCCTTGCTGTTTGAACTTCATTTTTTCCCAAGCTGAGCAGCAGTTTATTGTGGATCCAGCAGTAAAAGCAAATAATGAATAAATACATACATGCAAGCATACATACATCAAATGATCTTCCCCTATTCCATTTCACATATAAACACATACTTAAAGCTTTGTCATTTAGTCATGATCAGAAAAAAAATCAATTAATGGTTACCAGAGATAACAACATACAGGTAGTCCTCAACTTACGATGACAATTGAGCCCAAACATATGTTGCTTAGTGAAACATTTGTTAAGTAGGTTTTGCCCCAATTTACAATCCTTCTTGCCACATTTGTTAAGTGAATTGTTGCTGTTGTTAAATTAGTAACATTGTTGCTAAGTGAATCCCTTTTTTTCTTTTTTCTTTGGAGCATTCAAAACAGCATTTTCCATGAGAATGAAGAATATAATTTCAAAATATTATTTTAAATCCATCTGGCCTCTAGTCCATTTGTAACTATCCAAAATCAAAGTTCTAATCACACATTTGATGTTCATTCCCAAAGATTGTTTTAAAACTTTATTCATTCATTCATTTGCTAAGGATTGAAGGAAACTCACTTAAAGCTATACAACCTCTTGAGCCAAAGATTCTTAATAGCTGAAAAGCAGTTAACAAGCAATTCCTGAAAATGATTAGAAAAGTAAGTGTGCAAACTCAATGTCCTTTTGAAGGTACCAACTGCAGTTTTACCAAGAAAGTGATTACTGTTGTGGTCAACAGGCAGCCTGCAGAGCTGGCAGTGGAGTCAGACAGTGAGGAGGTTGGGGAGAAACATGGGCCAGTCCTGGAGTCTGGGAAAGGCTTGGACGAGGGCTCTGCATTGGAGGCAGAGGGGGACCAAGGCCATCTGGTAGTGTTGTGCTGCCTCCGGAATTTGACATCAGTGAGGTAGAAGAACTGTGTGAGCCTGTGCGCAGAGCTGCCAGAAGGCAAGAACAGTTAAGACAAAAGGGATGACTCAGGAGTAAGGCTTGGAGATGATTGGCCCTTCCCATAAGACATAAAAGAGGAGCAAACAGATGTGAGCCTTTGCAGGAAGCAATTTTGTTCGTTCTGGTCAGTTTAAACTCTGAAGCTCTGTTTAACTCTGTGCTCCGTTTGGCCTTGCAAAACTAATTGGCAATTAGGTCTCTGGCAGTGTTTCAAGAAATATAAAGGTGGATGCTTATCAGCTTTACCCTGACAGACTGTGGTAGACTTTTGTTGGACTCTTTACAAACTGGTTGTGAATCAACCAGTGAATGAACATAATTCACAGCGTTTAAATAAAAGAGGGTTTTGAGGGCTGTGACTTTTACTGCTCAGGAAGCCTAGGTCAGAATAATTACTGCCTCATCTCCCAGATCTCTAAACCCATCATATACTGCTGTCTTAGGATCTCCTTGCAAGGAACAACTATCTGGAATACTTTTGAATGATCTCAAATCCTCTCCTTGTCAGAAAGGAAATATGAAGAACTATATTAATCACCAGGTCTTTATTCCACCATGATTGTTCAGTACCTTTTCTGGAAGACTGATTCTATTATTTCTGCATCAAGTGATATTTGTTTTACATCATTCTTTTATTAACATACTTTGAATATTCTAATCAAAGGAAGAGAGATTATTAGTGATATTGTTAATATTGTGGCTACCGAATTCTGGTCCAATTCTTTGGCCATATTATCTAGTATTCCAAATGTTATAGCATTTTGTGTTATTTTATCAATCCTGATACTGATCCAAATCAACTTCAATTTATTTTGCCTGTAATATTTGACCCCCTCTAGGGTCCAATTTAAATAATAAAGTCTTTAATCTCTGTTATAACTCATAGTCAACAAAAAAGTGATTCACTGAAAAAGTAAACATGTGTATGTGCCTTTGAATCAGAGTTGAGACATCATGAGTTATCTACCTCCTGCCAGCTGCCTCCCTGATTGTACCCACCTACCCCCACTGCTGACTATCTATCAACAACTGCCCCTGCTTACTATCTGCGTGTGCCCTGAAGGATTCCTCCCTATCTTCTATGACTTATTGCTTGACTAACCATCTACCCCTTGCCCATTACCAACAATAGTCCAACTACCCCTCGCCATCCACCATTTACCATCCACTAGCCCCCACTTTTCGACTGTTATCCGACCAGCCTACCACCACCACCACCACCCCATCTAGGACTGGACTATTCTCTTTCACACTGGAGCTCTGCTTTTCTAATTACACTGGACTATGGCATTTTGCCTGGAACATCCTCAGCACTATCCTAGGCCCCTGACAAATTTTTTAACATTCTATGTATTTAAGGTCAGACCTGATCCTACTGTGGGAGTCCCCCCTCTCGCAGGTGTGGCCCTCCGCCCTTTCAAGGGCCCACCTTGATGACGGATTTATTAATCTCGAGAGGTGGAGGAAGCGGAGACTTAGGGGTTTTTTAGTTAATTGTTTTTAAAAAACTTTTAGGGGTAGGGGTTCAGGGGTTGGGGGGCGGGTGGGTCAGGTCAGGAGCGATGAGAGAGCCAGGTCTCCAGGTGTGGTCGCTAGCAGAAGGAGGGAGGAGGGGGAGGATATCGTTCCATTACAGGGCTCGCTGATTTCAACGGTTGTAGGGAGGGGCAGATACGAGGACAGATTAAGAACTCATAGTCGGTTGGGAGACCGTGGGTGCTGGTTACACCCGGTCGCTCGTACCAACCCCCGCGTTCTAGGTGGTCAGGAGCTGCAGACCCAGGGCCTGAGACTGCTGTTATGCAATGCGAGGTCCGTTGTTAATAAGGCCCCCCTCATCCACGATCTAATTTTGGAGGGGGAGCCGGACCTCGCAGGAATAACTGAGACCTGGTTGGGCCACGAGGGAGGTTTACCCCTCGTGGAAATGTGCCCACCAGGCTACCGAGCATTTCACCAGCCCCGGGCCCAGGGAAGGGGTGGTGGGGTAGCAGCGATTATCCGGGAGGATTTAGAGCCAAGGGAGTCCACTGTGCCACAGACGTCCGGGTGTGAATCCCTTGTTGTGAAATGGGGCCCTGGGAGACAGTTGGGCCTGCTGATAGTATACCTGGCTCCTCACTATACATCAGCGGCCCTGCCTGAACTCCTCGAGCTGATTGCATCGGTGGCGGTTGAGACCCCCAAACTCTTAGTGATGGGGGATTTTAACCTGCCATCGGTGGGAGAAGCATCCGAGGGGGTTCGGGAGTTCATGGCTTCCATGACAGCCATGGACCTGACTCAATTGATTCAGGGCCCGACACACGAGGGAGGACACACCCTGGACCTTGTTTTTGTCTCTGGCCAGTGGTTGAGTGATCTGGGAGGAGGGGACTTAACCATCACTCCCCTGTCATGGTCAGATCACTCACTCCTCCGACTCGACTTCCCTGGTGCTACCCCCCCGCTGCGGGGAGGCGGAACCAGAAAACACTAGATGGTTCCGCCCCAGGAGCCTGATGGAACCAGATAGGTTCCAGACGGAGCTTGGGCCACCTCCTGCAACCCTGACCCGCCCCCGGGTAGAGGACCTGGTGGTCGCGTGGAATAATGCGACTACCGGGGCCTTGAACCGGGTGGCGCCTTTGCGGCCTCTCTGGCAGCAACGATCCACCCTGGCCCCTTGGTTTATCGAGGAGCTAAGGGTGATGAAATGCCACAAGAGATGCCTAGAGAGTCGTTGGAGATCCTCCCGTTCCGAATTTGACCGAACACAGGTACGAGCCCATTTAAGGACGTACCTTGTGGCATTGAGAGTGGCCAAACGTCAATATTGTGCCGCTCTCATTGCATCCGCAGAGAACCGCCCTGCCGCCCTGTTTCGGGTGTCCCGCTCCCTCTTGTTTCAGAGGCCGTGGGAGGCCCCTTTACAGGGTAGGGCAGAGGAGTTTGGGAAATATCTACAGGATAAAATCGCTCAAATCCAATGGAGACATCCGTGGCGAGTCTTGAGACACCGATCTGGGAGGAGTTTGACTTGGTTGCCATCGAGGATTTGGACAGAATGCGTGGCCAGGGCTGTATTGCATATTAGGCCGATGTAATTGGGCATACCAGGGGTTGTAACACAAATACATACCTATTTCCCTGGCCTAGCTGATAATGAAGAGAGCCTGTGGCTTAGTGGCAATTACATCGGCCTAATATGCAATACAGCCCTGGTTCGATTCCCAGTAAGGGTATGGCTAGCTGATGAGAGCTAAATAGCTTGAAATAGATCTATACTAGTCTCCCTTTATTTTTTTATCAGCACAAATACAACATATATATTCCCCCTTTCCCTCCCTCCCTTCCATTTCGTTTTGTTTAGAGCAAAGTTATATGCTTTTTGAAAGTATGATGTTGCAAAATGTTGAGAGACATTTTTGTTGCTGTTGAAATAATGATTGCAAGAAACTGTACCAAAAAGTCAGTTAAGGTTCAATTTCTCATTAAAGTCACAGAACTATGTTCGCAGAAGTAATTAGGAGTCAACCTTTCATGTTGCCTAGCATTTAGTTGATAAAGCTAATACAGTTGGTGTTGATCTTCTTATTTATGTTCTAATTAAGTTCATCCTAGTATTCTCTGATTATGTCAGGCTCCCCCCCCCCAAAAAAAAACGAAACTAACCCAACTTTACTAAGTTCTTAACTTTCTGAAATTGGTTGGCATTTTCAGATGTAGCCAATACTATTTATTCTGACAAAAGATCCCACATGTTAGAGCTGCACAGACTTTGAAGATGATTCCAAGTAAGTGTTTCAACCTTCACTTGCACCAGTAAAGCATATCAAAGTGGTGGGGGTTGATTACACAATCACAGTCTTGATTTTTTTTGGACCACTCTTTCCTCCCATTGACACCTTTGACATATGGACAGACCTGTCTGCTATTCATTAAAACAGCCCAACTTTTGTGTGCAAGCAAAAAAAAAAATGTGGTTGTTGAAAGAGTTGCATAAGAGCTTTTATTTATATATGATACATTTATTGCCCTTTAAAGAAAAAGAATCAAAGTAGTTTATTTAGTATAAAATGGAAAGAGGAGGAGTCCTGAAATATTGGCCATTGAACATATTTAATCACTTGTCCAACTTCATATTTAATGGTTAAAATATTAAAAGAAATCCAGCGTGATCACCAGTGGTCACAATACCTCTTCCTTTCACTGTGTTGTCATATTGCTTCAGGCTGAAGAGTCTACAAATTAAAAGTTAGCAATCCGTAGATGGATAAATGAGATTTACAATCCCCTTTTCCTTTGATGGCACTGTGATAATTGATTCTTACATAATATTTACTCTGAAGTTCCAGAAATGAGCCCCATTAGTGATGCAATGGCTGATGATAATGAAGTTCTATTGATTCTATGAATGTGACTAATTGGTGTCATTCCCTTATTTCCTATGATATATTATTGCTCTGAGTCATATAAGCACAATTACTGTTGACCATAATTGCTGTAGTACTTGGTTATTTAAGTCAACATTAGTGTCATCAAGGATATCTCTACAGTGTCATAATGAGTCCCATAAAACTGTCACAGATCTGAGGCCTTTCAGTTGTATTTCAGGTTAGCAAATGCAATTGAAAGCAGCATAGCACTTCAGCATACATGTTGAGGAAATCTAAAGTAGCATTCAGTTATTTATCTTGAAAGTTGGATAAAATGCCAACAATTTGTAGTTCTCTTGATTTTGGGGGAATGTTTCATTGGAGACCTTGTCTAGTTTAGTGGTTAAAGCACCAGATTAGAAACTGGGAGGCCATGAGCTCTAGTCCTGACTTAGGCACAAAGCCAATTAGTTGACCTTGGACCAACCACTCTCTCTCAGCATTAGGAAGAAGGCAATGACAAACCAGTTTGAAGAAAACTGCAAGCATGAGACAATTGATTGATGTGAAGGCACAAAACAACAAGAACAACAAAATCCCTCCAATCAATGACTAGGAGTGGCCTTTTTAATATTTATGAAAACAATCCTGAGTAGCATCAATCAGCATATTCAAATATGAGGTATAATAGATGTTATTTGAGAATGTCAGTAGGCCTATATGCTCCTGATCTAAACATGATTCATTTGTTAGCTGGCTGGTTTTTAAAATAGCTATTGCTACTGAGCAAAATAATGGATAAGTAAGAATAAGAGTAATACTTTTGCAAAAATGCGTACATAAGTGGATTAATCATGTACAATATTAGGTTTGAATGGTCTGCCCTGACTAGGAATTGTATGTGCTTTGTCAGGGAAAAATACTGAGAGATGGAGAGGCAATTGATTGGAGAGCTACCCCCATAGATCATTGATCTAAAAGAATAATGATGTGATGAAAACCTACATAAGTCTGACTCAGATGCAAATGACTTGATTGGCAATGAACCAAAGTAGCTAGGGAATATTGTGGAAAAAAATCTCAGAAGGGAGAATACAGGTAGTCAAGGAGAGAAAGGGAAGGAAGAACAAGCTGAGATAGTGCCTTATGAGAGTTCAGCATAGCAATTTTTTTCTGATTCAAGAGACATACAAACAAATGATGAATGAGCATTTGATAAGTGGCATATTTCTTATGAAAGCCTCTATGCAAAGCTATTTAAAACAGGAGCTGTATTTTTTTGGGGGGGGGGACTTAGATTATTCTGGAGCTCTAGCTGCTCCAGATTAACTCAATAACTGCAGATAATTTTGACTCTTTGGTCAACGGGAATCCCTAAATCAGTCACACTAGGCCGATGATTTGTGTAATGACTAAAACGTGCACAATATCTGCACATTATTTTTTGAATAAATGAACCCAGCAATTTAGTTTGCAACTGAATCTTTTGGGTGCAAGTCAACTTCTCCACTAGTAAAGGAAAAGATGCATAAAGCAAAAGATACATTAAAAGGAAAGATGTAACATTTAAAAATATATAAAAGTAATGAGTAGCCGAATGCCTTTTCAGTTAATTATGTCACCTGCAGTTTTTACAGCAGCATGGGACAAAGAAATGATTTAATCAAATTATATTTAATAAGGGAAAATAATTATAGTGCAAAACTGATAGGTTTGAAATGAGGAAAAAGAATCTTTTAAAATATAATGATTCTGAAATCATTTTGCATATTTCAGCTTTATTTGATTGCAATTGCACAGTAGGGATTATGTTTGTGATGTCATTTTTTTCTGTGTATAGAACTGCTGTGAGTCTTAATTTTTTAATGTGTTGAGTATCTTCCTAACTAACTTAGGGATACACAACATTGGTCTCCAAAAGCCATGGTTGTTTCCTTTCATGTAGCAAATTACCACTAAATAAAGAGTATGTGCACTCTTTATATAGTGGGTGTGAGAAAAGGAATTGGGTGGCGGCAGTGGTGATGTTCCAAGAGGGCAGGCAGTGCACATATGCAGCAGCCCCAGGACACCCATCTGGTGCCCGCCCCACCCTCCTTTTATATTTTACTAGCTGGTGATAACCCAGCATTCTCCAGGTATTTATTTATGGGGGGAAAATGTCCAGACCAAACATATTTTCTAATGTTGGATTTTTCCCTTTACCAGAGGGAGCCCCCTTGTAGAGTACTGTGAAGCCATTACCATGGCAACTCCACTGTGCTGCACAGTAGAATCCATTATATGGCAGTACAGTAGAATCCATTTTAAGGCAGAGTAGGCTGTATCTTAACAGAAAACACACACCAAGGGGTTTTAGGAGTGTCTTAACCCCACAATATTTTTCTCCAGAGGGCAAGTCATCTGTGTACCAAGTTTGGTTTAAATTGCTCAAGGTGTTCCAAAATTATGCTGGAACACACACGCACGCGCACACACACACACACACACGTATGTAAGTAGATTCTACCTATGGATTAAGGTTGGTGGCTACATTATTACAGTGTTCTATTTTGTACCTCTTCTTGCAGAGAGATCCAAGCCTCCCTTTTTGATGTGTTCCAGACATATAAATAATTAGAGAAGTTATCTATATGTCAACCTCTTTTCCAAAGCAGAAGAAGGCAAGAGAAGAAGCAACAGATGGAAATTAATCAAGGAGAAAAGCAACCTAGAACTAAGGAGAAATTTCCTAACAGTGAGAACAAGTAACCAGTGGAATCGCTTGCCTTCAGACATTGTGGGTGCTCCATCACGGGAGTCTTGGAAAAAGAGATTTAACAGCCATTTGTGAAATGGTATAGGCTTTGTGCAGGAGCAGGGGGTAGGACTAGAAGACCTCCAAGGTCCCTACCAATGCCATTATTCTGTTAAGTATTATAATGGTGCCAAAAGGAAAGAGTATCCACATAGTAAATGTAGACTCCCCTGCACCACTTCCTGCCCTATATTCAAATTACCCTCAACATGCCATAAGCCTGAAGCCACAAACATTGTCTCCTCATCAATGGTACATTACTAGTAGAGGCAGGACAGAAAAGATGGTCTGGGGAACAAAAGCATGCATTAGTTTCACTTACAGCTGGCATTTTACAAATGCCACCAGAATCAGAATGGGGTTTACCTACAGGTGATACAACTTGTTTCATCTGAATTGGTCCTTGCTATTTTTATTCAACAAGAGGTGATACTTCAGAATTAATGCTTTGAGATGTGCTGTAGGCAATGTGCATAAAATTAACTTATTCCACACAGGCTAATTTTGTATCCGGGAAACACTCCAAGAGTTAAATGGATAACGGTTGTTCTGATATATAAAATACCCCTGTTTCTAATTATGCTTATATGATATAGCCTGAACCTCCCTCGCCTACCATTTAAAGCTTGAATTATAATTATATTATTACTGGCCAAGAAAGTACAGTAAAGGAAAAGTGATATTCCCAAGGTTAGATAAAATTGCCTCCATGCATTCTTTGTCTCTGCTTACTTTTGTATGATAATTGTTCATTTAAGTGTGGCTTCTCATATTTTGCATTATTTCTATAGACGATCTATTGCTATGGAGGGGTTTTGCCGACCATCTACCTAAAGAATATTTTAATTAATTTTTAAAACCTGGAATTTAAGGCTCTAATACAGAGATGGAGAGCTTAATATCCACTTAAATCCCTTTTTCATGCTGAGCAAAGCATGATCCAGATGAAATCCCATATATTCTTAGATTGAGATATATTCTCAAATCCTCAGTGAATAGGGGAAAGAACATGGCAAGCAGTGATATATGGATTCAAGCCACCCAGCCCTGAGCTGCTTATTATTTGAAAGGCTTCAAAAATTTGGTTGAATTTTGATGATTTTTTCTTCTTTTTTATGAGGGAATTGTATTGTGGAAATTGTGTGTGTGTGTGTGTGTGTGTGTGTGTGTGTGTGTGTGTGTTGTATTTGTACTGATAAATAAATAAAAGGAGACTAGTATAGATCTATTTCGAGCTAATTAGCTCTCATCAGCTAGCCATACCCTTACTGGGATTTGAACCTGGGCTGTATTATATCTTAGGCAGGTGTCTTAGTCACTAAGCCACGGGCTTTCCTCCTTATCAGTTGAGTCAGGGAAATAGGTATGTATTTGTGTTACAACCCCTGGTATGCCTAAATATGGGAGGAAGGTCACTACTCCCTCTTTCTGTCCTTCGGCTCATCATAGAAGACCATGCAGGCAGAAAACCATATTTTTATTTTTAATGTTGCCTTTTTATATTTGTGTTGTATTTGTACTGATAAATAAATAAAGGGAGACTAGATCTATTTCGAAATATACTAGTCTCCCTTTATTTATTTATCAGTACAAATACAACACAAATATAAAAAGGCAACATTAAAAATAAAAATATGGTTTTCTGCCTGCATGGTCTTCTGTGATGAGCCGAAGGACAGAAAGAGGGAGTAGTGTAACCGCAAGCAGAGATTTAAGTTCTGACCTAGGCCATGTGGTTGAGAGCCAGTTTGGTGTAGTGGTTAAGGCACCGAACTAGAAACTGGAAGACTGTGAGTTCTAGTCCAGTCTTAGACACAATTGTATTATGTCTACTTGGAAGAAGGATTTTTAAATGATCTCCTAGGTCAGTTTATGAAAATCCTAAAATCCCTGAATGCAGAACTAGATCTAGTTATTCCTGCCACCTATTCTGGGAAAGGTCTACTTTTCGACTCTGTACTACAAGACAAATACTTTTTTTTTGTGTATGCTTTCAAATGACAGCTTCTGAAATGACATATATCCATCCATGCCTTCGCTCCACATACAATCTACCCTTCATAATGTCACTTCATTCTCAAGGAGCCTCTGTTTAATATTTATTTTAATTATTTTGCAAATACCCTTTTATTACCCAGGACACTTTATTAACATAATTTTCTGTCATTCGTGAATGACAAAACTTTTGCGCCAATGACGATGTGACAGTTCTGAAGGATATCTTGTTCATGTGCTGCATATAAACATTAATGTAAGAAAATTATTTTGCCAAGGGCAAGTTTTTGTTCTGGAATGAAAGCAGCTATTAGAAAGAGGGGAGGGGAAAACAGTCCTCTCGTGTTTTAGGTGTGATGTGCAGAATTTCCATTATCCAAAGGTCCATTACACATATCTCCAAGGTTACATGCTCTCAGAGGTATGTTGCTAAACATCCATAAGGTTTCCATTATCCTGACAGAAACAATTATAATGGGCATGCAAGAATAACTTCCCTCTGAGCAGCGAAGCAACTATCAGACAAATCTTGGGTTAAAAACTGTAAAAAAAATAGAATCTAATATTACCATTAAAATTCATTAATGAATAATAATCACTTGCTGCTCATAATAACCATAAAAAGAAGAAGAGAAATAATACTAGGAATAATGAAACACATTTTTATAGGAAGACATTTTGGGAGTATAAACAAATAACTTGTATGATACGCTACCTTTGGTGTAGTATTTATTGAGATTTCAATAAATCATCATCATCATCACCATCATCATCATTTGCTCAGACATTCATTCATCATCAAGTAACATGTTCACTTTCAGTTTTTTAAAATTGAATAAAGTGTACAAAATCATATAACTGTCCAGATTTCACATGCTACCTTAATCTCTCGGTATTTTATTTTAGAGGAAGGTTTGTCTGGAGAGATTTGGCAAATGGTTAATTTACCTTTGTCTTTCTTTATCTTTTCATTTATCTTCTAATTTATAATGCCTTGGTAAGATCACACTTAGAATACTGCATCCAATTTTGGTCACCATAATATTTAAAAAAAAAGATTCTGGAACCAGGGATGGGTTGTTCCCGGCATTACTGCTGATTCGGTGCGGGCAAACATTTTGCATACATCTTTAATGCACATAGGAATAAAGGTTTAACAAATATCTTGTAGCAAATATCAGCTACAAGATCAGCTACAAGATTAGATCATGATCTTCTGTTTTGTTAGTTTAGTTATTGTTACAAATCTATACATTGGTGAAAGAATTAGATTTGTCACGAACATGCAAATCCCTATTTAAAATGCAGACTGTAATGTCCTCCAATTAATCAGTTGTGATATTTTGCATCAAATTTCTTTTGTCAAAGCCAAATTGGATTCAGCTATTTATTGGTTGTTAACATAGCCAGTTCAAGGTACCACAATATGACCAGTGGCCAGTCAAATTTCACCTTGTGGGACATTTCATTCACTGGGTGAAAATACATTAGGTTTTATTAGATAAATAAATAAAGGGATAATAGTATAGATCTATTTCAAGCTATTTAGCTCTCATCAGCTAGTCATACCCTTACTGGGATTCGAACCTGGGCTGTTTATACATGTTAGCCAATTGTATTAGCCTCTAAGCCACAAGCTCTCCTCCCTTATCAGCTGAGCCAAGGATATGATTAAGTGTTATGTCAAAGCACCTGGTACGCCCAAATATGGGAGGGAGCATACTGCTTCCGTTTTGCCTTTCATTTCTACCCTAGGAGCCTTCCAGGTAAGGGTATGGCTAGCTGATGAGAGCTAAATCTATACTAGTCTCTCTTTATTTATCAGCACAAATGCAACACAAAAAGTGTGCTGTGTGTATGTGTGTGTATATGTGTGTGTGTGTGTGTGTGTGTGTTGTGTCACAACCCCTGGTATGCCCAAATATGGGAGGGAGCATACTACTTGCCTTTTCTGTCTTTCGGCTCAGCCTAGGAGCCATCCAGGCAGAAAGCCATTTTTTTTATGTTGCCTTTCTTACATTTGTGTTGCATTTGTGCTGATAAATAAATAAAGGGAGATTAGTATAGATCTATTTCAAGCTATTTTGGTCTCATCAGCTCATCAGATAAAGGAGAGCCTGTGGCTTAGTGGCTAATACAACTGCCTGATATGTGGTACAGCCCAGGTTCGATTCCCAGTAAGGGTATGGCTAGTTGATGAGAGCTAAAAGCTTGAAATAGATCTATACTAGTCTCCCATTATTTATTTATCAGCACAAATGCAACACACACATACACACACACACACACAAACAAACACACACACACATCAGAATACAGATACTAGGAAAACTTTCCTATAGAAATACATTATATTAACAAAAATAACATATAGAAATATATATTTACAAAGTGCATGTCATTATGTATAATGTACCCAAAACTGACAAGGCAAATGCATACTTTTCTTTCTTTTTTTTTTACTGTAATTTCAATTTTCACACCAAAAGAACACTTGGAGTTTTAATTAGAGATTTAATTAGAGATATAAGAAAGGTGTTTAATATAAAGTTCATTTTAATTTTAATAATCCATGACAAAAATGTGCTTTTTAAACTAACATTATTTTTAAATCTTTAATTCTCAGGATTCTTCCATTTCTAATTCTTTGGCTGCACTTCTTTCATAATGCCCAAAATATGACTAAATTAACCAATATTGTGTCCTTACAATTAGCAAGGACTGTAATTTTATCTACTCTTTGTCAGATTTATATTAAAAAAAGTGTACTATGAAATTCTTCACTGACCAAAGCTATACTGAGGGTGGGCAATGTTTGTAGTTTATCTGACCAAGTTTCTATTATCTTCCACCTGCGATTTTGGATTATTTTTTAGTATTTTGTTTAATGCTTACCCTGAAAGAGAATTGAATGATATATGTATATTAAAATAAAAGGTATAAGGTAAATTGCAGATAAATTCCATGGCTTATATATTAAGAATGTGTTAATATTCACAGCTAAATCAATGGATCTTAAATGGACACACTGTATTTCTATTTCAATCCCCCTAGCAATGTAGTTACAGATTCAAGGCAGACTTTTCACTGAATGAATTCCTTGGTAAGTATAACTTGCATAGCAGCTAAAACAGTAAACAAACAAACAAAGCAAGAAAGTGGATATGTAGAACCAGTTAGACAGAGCATAAAACAGTCCCCTGGCTTAAACATTTTGTTTATCATGGAAGGGATGTAGAGAAGAAACCAGAATTATTCTCAACACAAGTTCCTGAGAATATATTTACTTACTTAGTTTTGATGTTTTTTTCATAGACCATACAATTCTGCAAAGAACCCAGTGCTAGACAGACTAAGGAATTAACCAAGTATAACACAGGTATAATTAGTCATAGCTTTTTTCGTACTTATTTGATTTCTCAATGGTTGAAGCTTTCCTCAAAAAAGTAGTCCTATGAATTAGTCTCTGTTTGAAGTGAATGACTGAGAAACAATTCTTTCTGGTCTCTCCCTTCTCCAAATTCTACCCATTCATACAGAACCAGAACACTCTCAGTTCCCATAGAAAAAGAATTATTATGCAACTATTTCAAATTTCTAGCACTAGATCCTGTCTCTTTCCATCATGAATTTAATGTCTTTTCACATTTTATGGCTCTTGCTTCTTTCGAAATGAGACAAGAAGTCCTCGGCTGAACTTTGATCTAAAGGTGATGTTCATTATGGAAAGACAATACATATAACAGGGCATGAGGAAAGATAAGGAGAACAACTCCAAAATGGCAATTGGGTTTTAAAGATTCGATTCAGATAAAAGATGTCAATTACATGGTACATTCTCCATCACTATTTTGCCTGTGGCTCTTATATCTCTGTCTAGACATTTATTTCTAATTTTTCCCCAGACATCTCTGGAGGTGATTGCTGTCACTGGAATCACATCTCTTTCTTGGGATGCTGCACCTAAAGAATGAAATACAATCAAGGTAAGCAATTCTTTAATAAAAAGTAGAGATGTGCAATAACAATTGAACCAAACTTATTGCTAGTCAGAACTCCTTTGGCTATGCTGCTTTTAGTGTTGGTGCCTGGGAATGCTAGACGAGGTAGGGATAAGTTGAATCTCTTGAAATTAATCCAAAAGCATTTTTTTCATTTATCATCTTCTATCATCAGCCTCATGTGCTATTTAAAGCAAGTGTGAAATGTCGATTGAGACCTTGTATACTTCACAATGGAAGAGGTAAACCAAGGATTTAGGACAAACAAGACTGTTCTGTTAAGACACTGCATTAAGAACTCCAGAAAGTTTAGGAACTTAAAAAAAACCAACCTTATCCATCCTTAGATTTTGAGTTCCATTCTTCCATCAACTTTACCATCTTCTTATATTAAAAGTGGATACCTTGGAGAACTAACAGAGAATCCTGAAACAAATCTAGGCAATTCTCTTTTATCTGTAGGTGCTCCTAATTGGCTGACCTTTCTTTCATAGTCCTGTTAATTCATTTGCCCTTACCTTGAAGAGTAAGGAGCTACTAACCTCACAATGATTTCCACATATGCCAAGAGGCATATTTTGCACAGGTCCACATTTTGTATTACTGTACAAAGATTGAAATTGCTCAACATGGCCAAATCATTTGCATTTCTGAGTATAAAGGGTATGATTCATGCATTTTATTCTGGTTAATAAATACAGTTCAGGAGCTTTGCGCATATCAAATCTAGAAATGGTTCATTCATCTATTTAGAAGAGCAAAATGAAAAATGAGTGCAATTAAGAACAACTCCTGAACAGTGGTTTTCAGCCTGAAGAACAATGGGAAAAAAAGGTTTCTTCAGAAACGCGATTTTTGCAGAAATGAATAGATTCACAATTTTTGGAATTATAACTCCTCATATGACATTTTTGTTAAATGCTGTACTTCAGTCTTTGATAGTTTGAATGAGTTGTAATATATTTAACATATTTTGGAAGTATAAGTTTAAATGTGTTAACCACCAGCTTCATCCATTTTGATTTTCAGTGTACATCTTGGCTTCAATCTTTTCCAAGACTAATTTATTTATTTTTAATATATATTTGTATGAAACAACATAACTTTCTTTCAGTTAGTGTCTCATTTAGCATTTGATTCCCTTAAGAAGTAAAATGCTGCAAGGAGCATGACAACAGTCTATTCATGAATACTACAAAGAAACCTTTAGCAAGTCTAGATCATTCTTGAGCAAGGCTCTTATTTAATCTGTAGTGAAACGTAATCCATGTTTTACATTGCAGTACTCTGGCAAGCTCACAAACACCATCAGTCACATAATGGAAATAATTAAATATTCCCAAACTAAGCAGCTTGCTTTCTGCAGATAGGAGACTCTTGACATGAAATTGTTAAAGACTCAACATTTAAATCAAGCCAGAGATGGATGGTACACTTATTTCATGCCAAATGAAGTTAGAAACAGAATCACATCATCTGTTACTTCTCCTGACCTAAGTTTTCCAGTGCTTGGAATCATGAATTCAAAATGCAACTGGGATGGAGCCAGTTATTTAAGTCAAAGGGATGGTATTTACATGCAATAACAGAACCAGAAGAGGATTCACTTGTTTTGGCAGATCTGGAAGTAGCAAATATGTGCTGTTTGCTTAAGTCATTGGTTAAAAAAAAGTGTCCATGTTTTTGATAGTTGTTTATAGCATTAATTAGATATGCTTCTCTGAATGAAATACACAATTAAAATGGAAAGATCTGGCTAGAAGGGGATATTTTATTTTGTTACAGATTAATTACCAACAACATATTTGCTTTGAATTTCTGTATGTTCCTGCTCAATCTCCCTGTAGTTCCCTTGAATGAATGGGTGCTCTACTGAAAAGCTCCCAATTTGTATATTTGCTCCTCTCCTGATCAACATCACATTGATATCTGTAGACCCACAAGCTAACTTCTGTCTGAGCTTGGCTGGAATAGGTATCGGTGACCACCCACTTTCTCATTTCCAGAGCTTTGGTTTGCCCATTCCTTTTATCATGGAATCAGCTTGTGTATTGGCTCAGAATGATAATAATCAGGAAATCTGTTTAAGTGTTCTGATTAGGGAAAAACCATCAGATCTAATAATAAATTATACCTCATTCCCAGTCTACCTTAGATCAAATGCAATATGTTTGTTTATATATACCCAAGTAATCATCATCCATGATTTGATTGTGGATGAGAAAGTCAATCTAGCATTATAGGAGGGCTTTGAAGAGGGATGTTCCCCTCTCAGAGCTGTTCCAGTCTGGTAGGTGTCATCATCCAGGGAATAGGGGTAGGGGGTGGCAATTATCATTCACAAAATCAAAAGCAGTGGTGTCAAATTCCTGGCTTCAAGTTTTCATCACCTGACCTATCACGACTTTTTCCCCTTTCACTAAACTGGGGGTGGGGGGTGGCCATCACATGACACATCCGGCCCGCAGGCTGTGAGTTTGACACACCTGGTCTAGAGAATTTGTTCTATAGGTGGGACCATCTAAAATATTTGATATTTGGCTCTAGGAATCAATTGGTTTTATTGATACTTTATTAGCCTCCTGCTGCACAGTGATGTCTTCACCTGAACCAACGAACTCTGTTGCCAAGGCTAGTAGTTCTTGATGAATTCAGCTTTCACCCAGCTAACATAGTCTCTAGGGCAAGAATTATTGACCACCATGACCTTGACTTATCAAGGGCCATTATTAATTGCATGCTAGGTATTGCATGTTATACATGAGGTTTTTCCCCCCCCTCCACACAGTTTCAACATAATCTGGTAGTGGAACACATTAGCACGAGCCTTTTGATTTGGTCAAATCATCCTCTAATCACTTTGGGGGATTTCTGGTGCCCTCCCCCTGCAGGGACTAAGATGTATTATTTTAATCTGCCTAAGGTGAGTAATAGACCCTAATGAATTCCGAAGGGAATTTAGGAATTTCTCCAAGGATCTGGTAGGCAGTTCTACAAGGCCCTTAGCCTGAAATGGTTATTTGATGAGAATAATTGCTTTTATATGGTTACTCAATGTGTTTTGATCCCTGAATGATCTCTGGTCTTCTGAAGAACTCTAGGAGATGCAACACTACAACAATGCATAAATATAGAGTGAAGAAAGACAAAGAATGAATCTAATTAAACATGAGTAAGAGTTCATATTAGGGAATTGCATTATCGTGCTGAGCAACAAACTGTAGGTTTTTTTTTTGGCTGTTATTGGGTCCTCATAGAACCACCAAGTGCCTTTCCCCCCTTCCTTGTTAAGAAGTCTTACAATCCTTTGAAGAACTACTGAGAGAAATATACTATGCAACTGGTACATAATATCACTCAGATTCTTGTGGCATTGAATTCTAATTGGCTGCATCCTTAAAGTGACATTATCACAATATTTTGTGGCTAACTAGTCTGAGTTTTAACTGTAACACCTGAGGATATAGGTAGGCTTTGGACTGCTAACCCACCCACCTTTTTATTAGATCCTTTTTAAGATTGTTGAAAGAAGCTGAGGAGATGACATGTGATTGGCTTGAGTTGCTCATCAGTAGCAAGCTGGAAGCCAGTAGGTTCTTTAAGATTTAGAGGGAATAGGTTCAAAGCAGGGTGAAAACCTTAAAAAAGTTGGCTTTTCTCCCTGAGAGGCTTAGAGAGAGAACAAAAAGTTGCCAATACATATCCTTTCCAGGAATTTGCAAAATATCAATAGACAGTCTCCCTGGAACTGTCTGAATTGTGCAGCACTTTTTTTTTTTTTTTTTTTTTTGCAGCTTTGAGCAATGCCAAAGGTTCAAAGTTTTGGGGGCTTTTGCTACATTTTAATATGTATACAAAAGATAATGCAATACTAAGATGGCTTACTCATAACTTCCAACAGTTGACCTTCTGCCAAAGATATTTCAAATAAGGCATCATCGCTAACAGACACCACCAGGGGATGATCTAATGACCAATCTTGTCAATAATTTGAGAAGAATATTCTAATGGGAAACATTATACAGCTACTCATCACAATCCACCACCTCAATTCCCAGTCCTGAAAGTGTCAGACTAGAGAACTGCATTCCAAATAGGATAAAGGCTTCAAAGGTGGGGGGGGGTGATTTATAATACAATGATGCAATTCACAAAGCTTGCTAAATAACTTAAGTGCAAAAGAAAAAGAAAAACAGGACAGAACAAGAACAAGAACATAATGTTATATTATATTAGTGTTGAGATCATTTATGGGAAGCCAAAGTCTGCCTAATTTTAGAGACAATATACTGTACATTCGAAAAAATTGTATTTCCTGATTCAATATAGCCGTACATAAAAGAGATCAAAATTTCCCAGATTTTTTATCAGGCAAGGGATTATCAAATGAGTCCATGAATCCTTATAGATGGTGTAATATAACAGGATATGAGGTGTGGTTTCAATGGCTGTTTGTCCCAAGATGTTATGCAGTGAAGAAATGTTAATTTTTTTTAGAAATCAACAAATAAATAAATGTACATTTGGAAGTATTGTATTTGAAAACCATAAAGGGGTAAATTATTTTATTGATAAGGCCGGGCTGATTCTGTAAAACAGTGGTGAGGTTTATGGCTGGTGAGGCTGGTGACATCATCAGGAAGGCGGGGAATGGGGCCACGTGTTCTGGAGGCTCAGGCTGCCTCAGCCTCCAGCACACGTGATCCCATTCCCCGCCTTCCTGAGCGTGCTCCGCTGGCTCGTGCTCCGCAGTCCTCGAAAGCGACTGGGGAACGACGAGAACCTTCCTGCCTTTGCTGGACTTTGCGCGCTCCTCGAGACTGCATATTGCAGTCGCGAGGAGCGTGCGAAATCCAGAAGAGGCAGGAAGGTTCTCGTCGTTCCCCAGTCGCTTTCATGGCTTCGTCATCTGGGAGCGCCGACAACATTTCTGCCTCCGCAGCTCCCGGGCGCGGCCGGCCGGAGGTAGCCAGAATGGGGCCGAGGCAGTCCAGCGGGCGAGCGACCAAGGATCAGGCTGCCTTGCTCGCTCTTTCGTCTGCCCGGACCGCCTCGGCGTCGCTGTGGCTACATCCATCCGGCCGCGCCCGGGAGCTGCGGAGGCAGAAATGTTGTCGGCACTCCCGGATGACGAAGCCACAAAAGCGACAGTCGCATGAAAACGACAGGAGCGCGCGAAATCCAGCAGAGGCAGGAAGGTTCTCGTAGTTCCCCAGTCGCTTTCGTGGCTTCGTCATCCGGGAGCACTATTATTTCATGAAGAGAGGTGAGGCTCTGCCTCCCCTGCCTCCCCTGACCGCACGTCCCTGCTGTAAAACCTATATAGGAAATGAACGTTTCCACGGCCTTTAGCCATATCCCTTTTTATTTTTTGCAGAGCAATTCCTTAAGGGATCTGGGAGTTTAAAATAAGACTTTGAAGGCTGCATTTAATATAAAAGTTGTTGGCTGTCTACCTCTGTTATAAACTAACTGAGACATTTGGGATGGGTTAATGAATCAAGATATATTACTTCTGGATGAATTCTTCCATTATTCATAGCATTCATTAATAGATGCTATGAATACATTTTAATGCATTAATCTGCATTTAAAAAGCTGCATGAAACTTCACATTTAAATATATACTTAAATACTTACTTCTAAACCAATTCTCTCTCGCAAGCTAGGAATTTTTAATATATTTTGGAAAGTGTCAGAAAATTCAGGAAGTGAAAAAAAAAATTAAAAGAGAAGTGCTGTCAGTTCTAAGCCATTTGTGTATAACAATTAAGTCATTCTTGCTAATATATAACAGTATTATATATGGGATGGACCAAATTGCAATTGTCTTGCAGTATTTGGAGTATGGAGAGAAATTTACATTCCTTGTGATGGTTATATTCACACAACATGCATATTCTTATCCGGTATTACATGTTCATGTATTAGTTGTGATCTGTGTTTGAAATGTGTGCTGAAAGGGTGTCTAAAGTTTATGAAAATAGCACCATTGAAAAGCAATCAATTTGATTTTAAGGGGAAATAATTGGCCAATAGAGTTCCATTTGATCTTACATAAATAAAGGCTCAACTTATCCCAAATCGAGCTTGACTCCTGGTGACCTAAGACCCATCTCCATGAATTTTTATTGGCCACAGTTTAGAAGAGTTTGCCATTGCCTTCTTCCAGCCCCCCCCCCTCTTTAAAATTCCCCATCTAGTGTACTGGGTTGGAATTTTCCAATGATCTCCTATCCCCAAGTATTAACTAGTCAAAGCCCAGCACTATTGATTTTTCAGTATCAGTCAAGGCCAGCTACAAAATTACTTGCTGGAGGTAAGGAACTCATTTGCAATGGAAACAGCACTAGGAAAACCATCACTGCCAACTGTAAAAACAAATACCACTTAATAAGTGTGGGGTGACTGAAGTCTAGTGGGGAGAGACAAGTTCTTAATTTTTCCTCCCTCTCACTCTATTTACAACAGAAGTTAATGTGGGGTGAGGATTTAAATGGCAAAAGCCTTTTGTGCTAATTCCAAGAGACATCAAGGCACAAAATTGGGTAGCAGCATTCAGACTTGCCTTGTTTCAATTCTTTATGCTCTACTGATAACTAGGACTGAGATAGCCGAATAATAGGACTCAATCTACAATCCTTCATAGCTAAGCAAAACTAAAATATGATAGCTAAAGAGTTATTGAGTCAAGGTCTCAGTGAAGTGGTAGCACAGTCTGAACTTCAGGTAAAAGGAACAACAGTTTTAATGTTAATGGATGAAGTCACTGGGGTCACTAGCTATTTAGCTTCTAGATTCATATTCTTTCTCAATTAAATGTTTATTTGCTCTCATTAAACTTCATGATTGGCAAGTCATTCTTGGAAATAGGAGGAACGGAGGGAAAATTAATTGCATTGTAGGCAATACAAAGTGGCCTAATTTGTGCTTCTAAAAGAAGATGTGTTCGGAGCATGGTTATGCATGTCTTAGTCTTCTTGCTCTTCTGAATTTTGCATGTGGTCCTCTGACACATTATTTTTCTTCCATTCATTCATGTCTGATTCATCTAGAGACTATCTAGATAAGTTCCTGCAGTTTTTCTGGCAAGGTTCTTCAGAAGTGGTTATCCCTTACCTCTTTCCTAAATCTGAGAAGAGGTGATTGGCAAATGTTGTCCTTTGGGCTTTGTCCCCAAACAAGACTAGAACTTATGTCCTCTCATTTTCTAGGCTGAATGCCTTAACATCTACACCAGATTGGCTATAGTTCTCTGAGAACATGAATTACATATATATTTGTTCCTATTGTATAGTCGCATGGCCATCCCAAGCAGCTTCAAAAAAAAGTCCATGCTTCAAATCAATAAATATGGATACATTTTAGAAACTAAATATTCTAAGCCTGACTATAGCTGATGAGATAAATTTTAGTAATGATCTTTCCCTCTCTCAGCATTCATACTACATACGTACTAGTACTGCCACTAGAAAATGATAGCATAAAGTTAATATGTATAATCTTGAGAAAGAAAATTGTGGTTTTACCTAATAGACAGGAGGCCACAAGAAAATCGCAACACTCTAGTCTAGTTCGATAGTCAGAGAATTATCGGAGAAGGCAAAGACAGTTGGTTTCTTTGGTCAATCCTTGTGCTCAAAAGTTGAACTTGATTTAAGGTACATACAGTTTTCCTTAATCCCAGCATTAAAATGTAATGTCATTTCCGTTCTATATTTCTGACTCAATATGAATATTAATCTATGCAACACTAATTGATTCAGAGGCAATTTTGAATTACAATTATATGGGGGGGGAAATGGTGCTTTATTTGTTCATTTATTAGCATTTTTCCAAGTTGCACTGAGATTGAATTTAGCAGGCAAGGATGCTTTTTGTTAACTTTATTCTGTTTTTAATAGACAGAACCAGGCTGCCTAATTTTTCCTGTTGTAACATAAATATGAAATGGGGAAGTTGTTGTCATAATGAACATTATACCATATCCCATAAACTATAACATGTCACCATCAACA
Organism: Natrix helvetica; assembly: GCF_964273705.1. NCBI lineage: Eukaryota > Metazoa > Chordata > Lepidosauria > Squamata > Natricidae > Natrix > Natrix helvetica. Next base: position 70,816,728 of record NC_138549.1, on the reverse strand, counting down.
CCTCTTCAATGTCCTGAAACATGGATGCAATTAATTATTTCTTCATTCTCAAGATGGAGACGAAAAACTAAACAGAAGACTCAGAAGATATAATTTATCATATGAAGATTAGTTGCACCATCATTTTCTCTCTTTTTTTATAAATGTAGATAATCTCTTCCCCCCACCCCCTTGCTCTGGAAGATCAACAATCAATTTATAGCTTATGATATGCAAGCTGGTATTCTTTCCTAACTATCAATTACTCCAATTACTCTACAAAGATAAACCATAAATACTGCATGCATGCCAACTCTTCAGAGTCCCCATATTGCTCAAAGCTATTAATCAAGTTGTCTCTATTGTTGATTTTAATTGTCAGATGTAGTTACATCTATTAATTGCTTGGCATCAAATTTTGGCATTGGAAAGCAATGTGCAAATCTGATTCCAACACTAATAACACCTGGGATCTATTGTATGTTAAATTTGCCTAAGGAAGCAATTTCAGAGTAGAAATACACATTATCTCACCACAGAAAAATAAGTGAGTTATATATAAGTAGTAGTCCTCAGTCATATATTTTGGCAAGGGTTTAATGCATAAAAATGTGCTAAATTTGGTTTAGCCAAAATGAATACTAGGCTGAACCTGTTTTCCAACATCCCCTGTTTTCTTTAAGCTTTCTTTCTCTGAAAAAGACTCGTTGGTTTCTCTAGGTAAGAATGGTTTAAAAATGATTTAAGATTTTATGATAGCTTCTTTCAGAGGTCTTTTAGACTTGCCTTAGTATTGTGGTCTGTCCAAGTTTCCCAAACTGGGTAAATGTGGCGGGGGATTTTGTGGGGGTGGGTTGGGGGGTGTTAATGACAATTACCCAGTCACTACAGGAAATTCAATTGACTTGAAACCCTGCCAACAAATTGACTTGAAACCAACAAAAGTATGTATAGACAAGGCTATGGTTTTCCCAGTTGCAATGTATGGCTGTGAAAGGTGGACCATAAGAAAGTTGACCATAAGAAAGGCCAGAAAGAATTGAGGCCTTTGAACTATGGTGCTGGAGAAGACTCCTGTGAGTCCCTTGGACTGCAAGGCGATCAGACCGGTCAGTCCTATAGGAGATCAACCTTGACTGCTCTTTAGAAGGCCAGATCCTGAAGATGAAATTCAAAAAGTTTAGCCACCTAATGAGAAGGAAGGAGTCACTGGAGAAGAGCCTGGTGTGGGAAAGATTGAAGATAAAAGAAGAAGGGGATGACATAGAATGAGGTGGCTGGATGGAGTCACTGAAGCAGTAGGTGTGAGCTTAAATGACTCCAGAGGATGGCAGAGGACAGGAAGGCCTGGAGGAATGTTTTCCATGGGGTCATGATGAGTCAGACATGACTTCACAACTAACAACAACAAATTTTACCTGCACTGGGAAATAAAAGACTTTCTGATAATCAATTTGGGGTTAATGAAGAAAAAAATAGGATGCACTGGTCTAAATAAAATGGTTGTTGTCTTTCAGACTTTCAATGAAGAGTTTTCCTGTGACTAAAGGCCTGCTCTGAAAACCACTGAGAAGATCACTTCTCAGCCCCTAAATGAGTGTCCACTCATTGAATAAACTATTGATTTTAAAAAATGAAATATTCTAACTTTATGTCAGGGAAGAATTGTGATGTCCTGTGTAGCCCACAGACCCTCCTGTCTAAAATTTCTCAAATGAACAGCTGACAACAATTATTTCTGACTTTCTCTCCTAAAATAATCCTATTCTAATACACTGAAAGGTACAGATGAATACTTGAGTAAATATATTACTCCACCTCCTGGCAAACATTTTAAACATTTTATTGGGGAATTTTTTAAGGGAATTTTAATAGTATTTGTATTTTAATTAAGAATTGTACAGTATATTTTTACCTCCTCCGTCTACGTCTATGTCTTCGTCTACGTCTACGTTTCTGTCTATGTATTTGCATATGGTTTTAACATGACTGTACACCGCCCCGAGTCCTGCCAAGGAAAGGGTGCGGTCTAGAAATAAAATTTATTTTTATTTTTATATTATTATTATTATTATTATTATTATTATTATTATTATTATTATTATTATTATTATTATTATTATTATTATTATTATTATTGTAGATTTTGAGAATAAAACCCAAAAATTAAATGTCAGAACATTACATATACCCATATATCAGGCTTTAATTTCCACCCCAAACCACCCCAATGAGGCCGTCGAAATGTTGTCCCGGTGTTTGGAAGCCGTGCAGGTCTGGATGGGGGACAACAGACTTAAACTCAACCCTTCCAAGACTGAGTGGCTGTGGCTACCGGCGCCCCGATTTAACCAGTTGACGCCATCACTGGCCATAGGGGGCGAATTATTGCTCCCCGTGGAACGGGCGCGCAATTTGGGCGTCCTCCTTGATGCCCGGCTGTCGATGGATGACCATCTGACCGCCGTGGCGAGGGGGGCGTTCCACCAGGTTCACCTGGTGCGTCAATTGCGCCCCCTATTGGATCGGGACGCCCTACGCACAGTCACTCATGCGCTGGTGATGTCTCGCCTGGACTACTGCAATGCTCTCTACATGGGGCTCCCCTTGAGATGCACCCGAAGACTGCAGCTAGTTCAGAATGCGGCCGCGCGGGTTATCATGGGAGGATCAAGATACTCCCACATAACACCATTCCTGCGCGAGCTGCACTGGCTGCCTGTGGTTTTTCGGGTGCGTTTCAAGGTGTTGGTTACTATCTTCAAAGCGCTCCATGGCATGGGACCTAGTTACCTGCGGGACCGCATCTCACCTCATACATCCCTACGACCTATCCGCTCTCACAGGGAGGGACTCCTCCAGGTGCCATCCGCCAAGCAGTGCCAGCGGGTGACGCCTAGGAGTAGAGCCTTCTCTGTGATGGGCCCAACCCTCTGGAATGACCTCCCTCCCGATATTAGAATTACCAATGACCTCCGCTCCTTCCAACAGAAGCTCAAGACTCACCTGTTCCGACTAGCTGGCTTAGCTGATTGACAGTTCCATCTTCCACCTCCTGGCAAACATTTTATTGGGGAATTTTTAGGGGTATTTTAATATTTGTATTTTAACTAAGAATTGTACAGTATATTTTTTACCTCCTCCGTCTACGTCCACATCTATGTCTATGTCTATGTTCATGTCTATGTATTTGTATATGGTTTTTTTTAAACATGACTGTACACCGCCCCGAGTCCTGCCTAGGAAAGGGTGCGGTCTAGAAATAAAAGTTATTATTATTATTATTATTATTATTATTATTATTATTATTATTATTATTATTATTATTATTATTATTATTATTATTATTATTATTATTATTATTATTATTATTATTATTTAATATATCCCATGCTTCTGCCAAGAGCAGTTTCACAATGCCTGGAAGCATACACAATGGGCACAATTATAAAAGCAGTTTAGAAGTGAACATGACCACATTTCATGATGCCCATCAGGAACATTTAAATGCACCGTAGACACACATTTACACACACAATATGCTATCACTTCCCTGTCTCATTCTTATGTCAAAATTGGGCTAATGCTGCAGTGGATTTGTGTGTCTTTTAAACATCCATTTAGAAAGGGAAAAGTATTTTCACAGTTTCTCTTTCTTTATCCTAAAATGATTTTAAGATTTGACTTTCTGAATCTCCTTTTTTCCCAGCAACCCATTTCCTTTGCTTTTTCATTTGTTACAGTCATCCTATATTTCTCATAGCTTTGGCCTTCGACTACGAATTTCCAACCACAATGAAATGCGGGAAATTCTATCTATTTCTCCTACCTTTGCTTGCTGCCTTGAAAATAACTGTACAGATCAAAGGATCGTGAATAATAGGCAGGCCCTAACAAAGATGTCTTTGAAACTAATTAACATCATCTATAAGATAACATTAAAAGAAATCATTGTTATGCAAATTTCCTATGTGTCCACAAAAGGAGAGGAAAGTACAATGATTCTCAGCTTTGTTATTCAAGGCAGTTTTTTTTAACATGTAAGTATAGCATATTTTTTTAAGGTCCAATGCTTTGTCAAGGGATGGAGAGAGAGAAGGGAAATGAATGTCAAGATGCAACTGTTAATGTTCTCTATAATTCATTTTCAAACTATTTCTTTCAGTTAGAGCTGCAATTGTAATTGGAAATGAATTCTAACATTTTTTTCTGGATATATCTTTCCTTGGGATTTATTGGAACCATAGAAAGACAAGGAAGTTAAAGAGCACTAAGCAATATATGTATTCACATGCAACAAATATGCATATAATTAAATACATATAGCACCACCAAAGGTGGGTTCCTACCGGTTAGAAGAGCTTCCACCGGTGAACCCGGAAGTAAGTTCCGGAAAGCCCGGCCCCGGCCCTGTTGCTCGCTCGCCCTGCTCATTCCGTCGCAGATCACTCACTCCCCCACACATCTGCAGTAAACTAGCCCAGCCCACCGCTCACTGATTGGCTGGAGTCCAGCCAATCAGTGAGAGGGCTGGAGTCTTAAAAGCATTTAAAAGCATTTCTTTAAATTGTCTTAGACTATTTTTAAAAATATATTCTATCAACAATAAATTGAAATAAACCATTTAAAAATATTCTATACTCAATACGCTTAAAAGTATTATGTATAGAACATTTTTAATGGTTTTATTGTAATTTATTGTGTATGGAATATTTTTAATGGTTTCATTTTAAATTATTGTGTGTAGAATCTTTTTTTAAATTGTCTTAGACTATTTTAAAAAATGTTCTATCAACAATAAATTGAAATAAACCATTTAAAAATGTTCTATACTCAATACATTTAAAAATATTGTGTATAGAATATTTTTAATAGTTTTATTTTAATTTATTGTGTATAGAATATTTTTAAAGGGTTTTAAGGACTTTTTAATTATTTATAGAATATTTTAAAATTATTTTTAGGGAATTTTTATTTATTTATTGTTTATAGAATATGTTTATTACAAGAAATGTTATTCCTTTTTGCAAATGGTTTGTTTGTGATGCAATATGTTGCTTTTAACTGTGCAGGTTGGTGCATGGTTTATGTGTCTCAAAGTGGCTGCTTTTCTATGGGCAGGCCAGGTTGGTGCAAGGCAGCTTTGCCAGATTTTGTGTGTTCCTGTGTGATACCTGCTTGTTTAGGTAATTGTGAGGTGGTTGCTGGTTCTGTAAACTTCCTGGCACTGTCCTTTATCATTTTCCACCATGCCTTGATGTTTTTTATTCCAGTGGCTTTGTCTTTCCTGTCCTTAGGGTTAGGGGAAAAAATGGTTTCATCTGCAGTCTTTTGGGGGGAAATTGTTATTTTTGGTGTTTTCCTGGCACTATCATAGTTTGTGGGTATGTAATGTCCCGCAGTTATCTACGCATTAATAATGACCAAGTACTAATAATATTTCCTTATACATTTTAGTGACCTTTCCTTACATAATTGGTGTTTTCTTTCATACTTTTAGATTTCCAATTTCTGTTTCTGTTAATTAGCAATTGCTAAAACAAATCCCACATGAAAAAATATTCAAAGCCTTCTTGCTTTTAATTGTCAATTTATTTATTCCTGCACATTCTAATATTTATTCATTTTCATATCTCTGTTTTTCACTGTTGTGCAAACACAATTCCAGCAGCTGCTAACATTTGTAAAATTAAATATGCATTGTATTCCCTTTCATATAGCCAACAAAATATTTCTGGTTTTAATTCCATATCTTGCTTTACCATTGCTTCTAACCACTAACTCTTGAATAGCTACGTGGACTGACCTAAGTACTGAACCTAATTCATATATTCCTGTTTTTTTGAACTGAGAACTAAATTTCAGAAAAAGAAATCTGTATTGCTCTGGGAATCTACCTATGACATTCATTATTGATCTAACTTCTTGGATGAAAGACTACATCTTTCCTGTTTGTTTATATCTTTCCTGTTTCTCATCCTTCCTGAAAGCAGTGCTGATAGTTTTTGTTAGAGTTGAGGATCCAAAATGCCTGACAACCATTTTCATTGAGCTTTTGGAATTAGAGAAACAAGATGCGGAAACCATATGTTCTACAGCAATGGGAAGCTTGCGTAAAATTGGGTTTACCACCAAATATCTCCAGAAGAATTTCTGCTCCGATGGCGCCAACATTATGCTTGGAAGAAAATCTGGAGTCAGCGCCAGAATAGCTCAAGATTCCCAAATATCGTAATCTGGCACTGCTTGAACCACCGCCTCCAACTTGTGCTGGATGATGCAATAAGAGAAATAAAGCAACTCAACCACTTCAAGATCTTCCACACCACCTTCCACAAATCCTGCAAGAGCCAGAATGACCTTTTCCAAGTCTCTGAACAATCGGGCATTGAAATTGTGAAGATTGGCAGAGTTTTGGGACCAAGATGGGCTGCCTATAGTTTAAGGGCAACCATGGTTGTGTGGCATGCTTATCCAGCGCTACATCAGTTTTTTTCTGGGCAATGAAAGATTCCCAGGCATGGCTTCCCATTTTGAAAATCTAAATTTTTTGAAGGATTTGGCCTTCATGATATATATTCTAAATGTGATTTCTCGTCTGTCAAATGCCCTGCAGGGAAGAGACACAGATATCATCACGGCTGAAAAGTTAGTATTGCGAACAATCAAAGCTTTTGAAGTGCTTAGACATAAAAAGGGCACATATGAAAACAACATTGATGCAATGCTAAAAACACAAGCCTTCAAAAACATCAATTTAGCTCCAAATCAACAATTTGTTGCCCTTTCTCATGACAAGATTCTGTCAAGCATCATCACCAATTTAAACAAAAGGCTGATGGATTGCGGCCATCTAAAAACAGGTAGCCAATTGCCAGCCCCCCAAAAGTTACACTTTATCACATATTTGGAGCCAGATTACTGGAACATTGAAGATGTAGTTGTTCCATGGGCTGATGCAGAGGAAGCATTGTTTGAATTTGGTGAAAATTTTAATTACAAAATTAATTTGAACGAGATGTTTTGGAAAATGTGCTAAAATATCCAAACAAGTACAAAATTCCTGACGGTATCAGAAAAGCTAGACATATTGTCAGGACAATTGCTGTTAATTCAGCAGAGGTGGAAAGGGGGTTATCAAAAATGAACCTCATATGTTCAGAGCAAAGAACCTGCCTAATTGTTCCAAACATAAGTAATCTGATGGTGATAAGTGTTGTTGGCATGCCTTTTGAGAGATGGGACCCAATTCCTGCAGTGAAAAAGTGGCTCAGAGCACACCACCACACAGCTGATGATCCACGAGTAAAGACCAAGAAAGGTGCAACTGAGGAGTCTGGAAGCCTAAGAACAATATGGAGATATCAACAACCAGAAAACCAATAACACAGGTAAGTACTTCAGTGTATCTCTTTCATTGTTCTTATATAAGGTATTATATACCTTAATACTTATATAAGTATTATTCTTATATAAGGTATAAGTGTATGCGATTAAAGTCCTCCTTTCTGTGTCTCTTCTTTGTGCAGGTTATTGGAGCAAGGTGGTGAGGTAGTGGTGTGCAGAAGACTGGCAAGGCAGTAATCTTCCCTCTGTAAGTAGCTATCTTTATTGCTGGGTGTGCTGGGTTCATCCTTAATATAGTAAGTGCAAGCAATTAAAGTCCTCCTTTCTGTGTCTCTTCTTTGTGCAGGTTATTGGAGCAAGGTAGTGAGGTGGTGGTGCAGAAGACGGAGAAAAGGACAGTAATCTTCCCTTTCTATTATTTTGTGTGCTTGTTTCATCCTAATGCAGTGCATGCGATTAAAGTCCTCCTTTCTGTGTCTCTTCTTTGTGCAGGTTATTAGAGCAAGGTGGTGAGGTGGTGGTATGCAGAAGACTGGCAAGACAGTAATCTTCCCTCTGTAAGTAGCTGTCTTTATTGTTTTGTGTGCTGGTTTTATCCTAATGCAGTGCATGTAATGGAAGTGTTCATTTCTGTGTCTCTTTTTTGTGCAGGCCATTCATTGGAGTCAGTGATACTGAAGACTGGCAAGGACAGTTATCTTCCTTCTCTAAGTAGCTCTTTTATTGTTTTGTGTACTTATTTTAATCTTATTGCAGTTTATCCATTGGGGCAAAGAATTCAGTGACATCGTCTTGGCCACTCCCACCTGGTCACATGGGCAGCAAGCCACTCCCACCCAATCACATGGGTGGCAAGCCACTCCCACCTGGTCACATGGGTGGCAAGCCACTCCCACCCAGTCACATGGGTGGCAAGCCACTCCCACCCAGTCACATGGGTGGCAAGCCACTCCCCAGCCACATGGGCGGCAAGTCACTCCCACCTGGTCACATGCTGCAAGCCACTCCCACCCAGTCACATGGGTGGCAAGCCACTCCCACAAAGCAGGCCATACCTACAGAAGAGATTCCAAAAATGTTTGAAACCCACCACTGAGCACCACCCTGTAGCCTATTGTACCCATAAAAATTTCTCCAATATTCTTCTCTATTCATTAAGTGAAAAAATAGTTTATTTAATTCCTTATGAATAGGAAGTGCGTCCTCTTTGAAAAAAAATATTGATTCCTTTTTAAATATTCATGCAATATTGAAAACAAGAAAAAATAAAGATCTAAACTAGAAAGAAAATTCCTCACCAATTCAGGCAGCCATAAGCTTTGAAATTTGTTCATTCAGGGACTATCTTCTATAAGCAAGCTTTCAGGAAAAAAATGAATTTCTGAACATTTGCTACTTATCAACTATAGTGAACAGAAAGATTTAGAACAAGGGATAGGAATTAATTATGGGGGAGGAGATGTCAGTCTCCACACAATAAAATCTCTCAGTGTTTACACTGGAAGAGGAAGCTGTCCCAAGAATATTAGAAGGTCGTTGGCTTCAATGTGAAAATAATGAAGCCTTGTTAACGTTGGAAAACTACTGAGGTAAATTTCCATTTTAATTTGTGGCCCCCATACTCCCAATCTGTCCTTATTTTTAGCTAGAGCATGCACACAAGAGCCAGTAAAAATATAGCTTGGTGTTCATTTATTAAAAATTAATAAACATCCAAACAATTAGCTGGATAAAAGCCAGTCAGTTTCTTGTCTCCTTGATTTCTCATGAGGATGACCTCAATCTTGCAAGTCTGAAAGTATATTTCTCCACAATGCTGAGATGTTTACCATACTCACCTTTCTGCTGTGGGCTAAACTGCTTCTTACCTGACCATATCATGGCTGTGGCTCTTCCTCTCTGTCTCACAAGCTCATTCCCACATACCCTTACAGAGAAAGACTTTAACAATAGGCAACAATTTCCATTCTATCTATCTATCTATCTATCTATCTATCTATCTATCTATCTATCTATCTATCTATCTATCTATCTATCTATCTATCATCTATCTAGCCAGCCAGCCTAAAACCACTGAAAACTAGACTGTGGGTGATTGGCATGGATAATCCTAAAAGCGAGGGGGAGAGGCGATAGTCATTGACATGACCATAACAACTTACAGAACAGAAATATAACCTAAGACATCAGTTGATCCCTCTTTCATTCTGTAGATGAAGGAAAGCAATTTGGTGGATGAGAATGATGTGCTCAACAATTATTTCAATGTAGCTTGTTGGTTGAATCTCTGGAAGAAAGACTGCCAGGCCAAATTACTCACTATCCCTAGCCAAGTATTGCACCAAAACCTATTGCTTTATGATAATCTTAGGCCAGATCAAAGGTAGTGTTACAAACAGTCAAAACACTAATAAAGTTAGTAAATGTTTTCTTCTGTGTCCGACCTAGATGATCTAATTGTCTATCTAATTCTATGGAGCATTACCACAGGTTCTTGTTGCAAAAAAACACATTTTGCAGCTGACTGAATTAATCCCTGGTTTCTGTCAGAAAGCAAATAATCAATATAGAGTCTGTCTGCATGACTGAAGAAATTGATTAAGAGAGGCTGAATTAGCCTTAGTTGAAAATCAGCATAAAACGTGCAGCGTAAAGGATATGTTTATTCTTTTCAGTATTCTCTGCATTGCAAGGACATTCTCTAATCTCTGGGAAATTGCAACTTCCTTATATTCAGCTTCCATGAGGTGAAAGAAATGCAATTAATGAGGCTCTGAAGACTGTCTATCAATGTTTTAAGTGAGAAGGTGAATTCAGAGAAGCCTCAGGGAAGATATTGTGAGTTTTCATGAGAGAGAGAGCAACAGATCCCTGTAGCTTGGGATATATTATTTGGTCATTCTGTGCCCCAAGTCATTGCCCCAAAGCATTGCTTCTTTAGCCTTATCTAATCCTGAAATCCCTAATGCCATATAATGGAGTGAGCTCCCATTACTTGTCCTAGTTTCTTCCAGCCTAACAGTTTGAAAGCATGTAAAAATGCAAGTAGAAAAATATGGACCAGCTTGGTGGGAAGGTAACAGCGTTCCATGCACCTTCAGCATTTATTCATGTCACCCCCATGACCACGGAGACATCTTCAGACAGCACTGGCTCTTCAGCTTTGAAACAGAGATGAGCACTGCCCCCTAGAGTTGGGAACGACTAGCACATATGTGGAGGGAAACTTTTACCTTCACCTTAATCCTGAAATTAATCAATATTCTGGGGAGGATCCAAAGAATCTCAATTTGTTCATAATATTTTCGCATTGTGAAAAATGTTATCCAATATTAAAAAGGAAATCAATGTTTCCCAACCTTAGTAGCTTTAATACTCTACTACCAGAATTCCATAGTCAACCATGTTGACTGAGGAATTCTGGGAACTGAAGTCTACATACATTAAAGTTGTGCAGGTTGGGAAACACTGATCTAAATAAGAAAGAGATGGCTCTTCAGACATAGTAGATATCTTTGTAGATTTTAGTGTCAATCCTAATCAGACCAGCTTCAAGCCCCAAGGCCATGCTTGGAACATATTTGGACATCCTAATGTAGGATAGCTTTCCATGCCAACAATCTTTTGACAGCTGTTTTGTCTCTTTGAGGGTAAGGCATCCAAGATGTGAATAGAAATAACATCTGATTTCTCACAATGAATTTCTGATAATACTTCCTTACATTTCTTTCTCATATCAGTATTCCCTGTCAAATTTTCCTCTTTTTTTCTGATTTTCTTCATCTGTATTCTTATCACTTCCATGGAATTAAGTAATGGATTATCTCTGCTTTTTGGGTTGCATCCCTAATTTAGGATTTTCATTAATCTATTTGCCAGTAACTTATACCTGAGCTAATTTATAATATTTCAAAACAGACTTGAACAATATGTTAAAATATACTTATGGAAAAATGCATGGAAAAATCAGAATAGATAAGTGGGCTTGTATTATCACAAAATTCCACCCAATTATCTAAATTAAAATTTTAAGACAAGGTAAATGATGGCATTAACCTTTTACAAGAATAATTTAATTATTCCCTGCACCAGTGTTTATACTTTTTTTCTTTGAAATTAATGTCTTAGCTGTTTTAATTACTTTAATGGCATTATCCGTGTTATTCCAATAACTTTACTACAGAATCGGTTTGTTGAGAAGAATGTGAATCTGTTCAATCAATTCCCCTATCCTTTGTAATAATAAGCAAAAGCTGAGGTGTTCATATTGCTTTTTAAACTATCTGGGAGAGGCAGTCTTACAGATAATCTGTCCCATGACAATTAGGGCTTTAAAAGTAATAATCAGCTATTTCAATTGCACCTAGAACAGGGCTGTCAAACTCATTGACTGTGGGCTGGATGCGTCATACGCTAGCCACACCCTCACGCGGTTTAGTGAAGTGGAAAAAAAGTTGTAATACGTCACTTGACGCCACCATGATGATGCAAGTTTGACAACCCTGATGTCCCTAGAAGTAAATTGGGAGCCAGAGCAGCTCACTCAATAGAGTAAGCCTCAGTGTTGTGCTCAGTGCTGCAGAATAGACAAGCTGTAACTTCCAAGTGGTCTTCAAGGCATCCCCATGTATAGTGCATTTCAGTAACCCAAATGGGAAGTGACTAAAGTGTGACCATGAGTAAGGCCTTCCAGTCCAATTGGCATAGATAATGGACAGTGACGTGCGGTGAGGTTTATGGCTGGTGAGGCTGGTGACGTCATCAAACCGCGTGGTTGCCCTGATTGCACGGGCGCAGCCTGACCGGAGAAGTATCTCTTCTCAGAAATGTCAGAAAGGGACAGGCAGATTGCCACAGCTCCACTGAGAAGACATTTCTGAGAAGAGAAACTTCTCCTTTCTCCTCCTCCCCCTCCTCCCTTCTAGCACTGATGATGTCACCTAGGCATTTTTTGCATCGGGCGAGCCCGGGATCCTTGCAAGGGGAATGGGACCATGTGTGCAGGAGGCTCCTCAGCACCAGGCTCAGATCAGCGCAGCTGTGGTCCTCTTCCCCTGCACACGTGGTCCCATTCCCCTCCTTCCTGAGCCAACATGAAAGGGACCACAGTTGCTCTGATCTGAGGCTGGAGCTGAGGAGCCTCCTGCACACGTGGTCCCATTCCCCTTGCAAGGATCCCAGGCTCGTCTGATGCAAAAAAATGGCAAGATTGGCGCACTTGGGGCTGTTGCTGCGATGTCCAGGGAGGCTAAAACAAGCCGCGCGCCTCTCCCAGCCACTTTCGGGCCTTCCCGCAGTATTTTTTTTTATTTTCATGATCAGAGCAGTGAGGCTCTGCCTCTCCTGCCTCCCCTGACTGCACATCACTGATAATGGATTTACACACTCCAACCACAATTATTGCATCCCCAACATTTTACTGTATCTGTCCTCCAGAGTCCCTCAAGTTCAAATCCCTGAAATTTGGGGACAAAGCACTAATTTTTGCTAATAAGACACTTTGGATTGTGTTTGTTTGTTCTAAATCCACATTATAATAAACATGGCAAGCCTAGTCAGCATATTAAAAAGCAGAGACATCACCTTGCCGACAAAACTCCATGTAATCAAAGCTATATGTAGTAATGTATGGTTGTGAGAGTTGGACGATAGGGAAGGCTGAGTGCCAAAGGTTTCATACTGTAGTGCTGAACTCTTGACAGTCCCTTGGACTGCAAGGAGATTAAATCAGTCAAACATAAAGGAAATCAACCCTGACTGTTCTTTGGAAGGAGAGTTATTGAAGCTGAAGCACAAATACTTTGGTCACTTAATGAAAGGAGAGGACTCATTGGAAATGAGTTGGGAAAAACTGAAGGTAAAAGGAGAAGGGGATGGCAAAGAAAAAGATGCTTAGTGTCCTTGATGCAATGGGCATGAATATGGGCAAACTCTGAGAAACAGTGGAGGACAGGGGAATCTGGCATGCTATAATCCATGGGTTCACAAAGAGTTGGACACACCTTAATGACTGAACAACAAATGTATATAACGTTTATAAAATACAGTAGCATGTTATAATAAACATATAATAAACATTACGAGCCATGATGATGCAGTGGTTAGAATGCAGTATTGCAAGTTAATTCTGCCAACTGCCAGTAGTTTGTTTCTCACTGGCTCAAGGTTGACTCAATATTTTCTTTGCTCACTGATAGAACTGAGAAGTTCCAACTTGGTTTAGCAAAGTTCACCTTTGGAGAAGTTCAAAATAACCTCAGAAATTCCCACTTCTAGTCTTCCCGTTTCTAGCAGCATTTCCCATTTCTAGTTTAATTGGAAACTGCTTTGTAGGATCTCAGACCTACCAGTAGATGCCCACAAGTTAATCTAGGATATTTAGCAAGCCAAACATGAGCAGAACCACTGAGTGACAGCTTAAAATGTTTATGGCACCATAATATAAGGAAATCTCTCTGATGATCATGTATATTACTCTTTCAGCTAACATTGTCTGATTATAGCCTGTGGCAAAACAAAATCCTTGTTTTCCCTTCAAGCAACAATAGCTGTAAATTGTTCATCTCAGAAAGAATCTTCATAGCCATAACAATTCTGGCATAATGATACAGCTCAATTATAGTGAATTGCATTCACTTCTTTAAACACACATTTTCAAGCAGTGCTCTGGTAGCATATGAATCAGACTTTAGCCTAAGAGTGCAGCTGCAATTGTAAAACAAAGAGCAGTCCTTACAGACAGATGTCGACAACATAACCCATGCTAATAAAATATCCTGACTGCTGCAGCCATAAAAATGAATTACGTTTTCCCACCAAGAATATGGTTTACGCATCCACCTTTCTTACAATACACACATCCACCTTTCTTTACAGGTAATGCTCATTTAATGACACTGATTGGGGTGGGTAACTTCATTTTTAAGTGATGCAGGCTTATGTCAAAAAACCATGTACCTATGCCAGTTTAGCAATGGCAGTTCTTGAAATTACTGTTACTGTCATTAAAAGAGAACTATGTGGATTGTTATTCAAGTACCTCATGTAACTATGAGTTCCAATTTCCTGCTGACTTTTCCATTTATTTATTTATTTATTTATTTATTTATTTATTTATTTATTTATTTATTTGTTTGTTTATTTATTTATTTATTTATTTATTTATTTATTTATTTATTTATTTATTTATTTATTTATTATTTTTGCTTCTGGAAAGCTAGCAGCCATAGTCACAAAGCGCAATCACATGACTACAGGGAATGCTGTGACAGCTATAAGTAGAGATCCAATTATATTACCACTCATTCAGCTCTATCAAAATTTTAATCAAGGAACACCTGTATTTAAAATGAAACCTTTTTTTTTCATTTAAGGCTTTAATAAGTTAAACTTTTGGCTTGGTCTTCCATCTCAATATTGTTCTCATAGGCTTACAGCTACTGTTCAAGATTTCAGGTGAGTAATTTTCCAGACTTCAATGTCAAATTCTGGACTTTTAAAATGTTGTTTATATATCAGATGCTCAAATGCTAGACTTTAGATTCTGACATGCTCTTGGGTTCCTCCTCCTGCCTATGAGAAGTTCATCCTATCTCAAGAAAGAAAATGGTAATCAACAACTGTTTTGGATAATACTCTTATGACACACTTTGAGTGTCAAAGAGCATTTTGCCTCCCCATTGTATTCTAGATTTCTTATCTAGGACAGCGATGTGACGAACTCTTTTGAGCGCTTGGCTGGGCAGCTTCCCATCTGGATATGTTTACTTGATAAGAGGCCATTGGGTAAATGACCAAGGACGCATTATAGGGATCAACTAAAAAGGAACAAATTGCAAAGTGAAGTTTTGTTTTGTTTTGTTTCCTTGAAAAAAAACATTTGGTAGCTATATTCAGGTTATTTAACAATATTTTTTT
This sequence comes from Natrix helvetica, assembly GCF_964273705.1. Classification (NCBI taxonomy): domain Eukaryota; kingdom Metazoa; phylum Chordata; class Lepidosauria; order Squamata; family Natricidae; genus Natrix; species Natrix helvetica. Next base: position 70,801,485 of record NC_138549.1, on the reverse strand, counting down.
TAAAAGATGCACTCATTCTTGTTCAAGCTGAGCAAATGCAGATTGAAGGAATTAATCATAATAGCTCAGGCTAATGGAAAGAGAACCGTGTGACTGAAGCATAGAACAGAATTCTTTATGATTCTAAATCGGCTTATTAGAATTCAGACAAAACACACATCTTCAAATAGAATTTCTCATGTCTCCACCCCTACCGTCTTACAAGTCAATATAAAAATGCACAATTGTCACGAATGGCAGCATTTCCTACTACAGGAAAGCACTGACTACGTATATTGGTATAGTCAGCACTATTATATTATGTCAAACAAATTGATTATTATTAATACCATGTTTCCCTGAAAATAAGACATTATTTTCTTCTGACCCCTGAAATAAGTGCTTGGCCTTATTTTTGGGGAGGGCTTATTTTTAGGGGAGGGTTTATTTTTTGGGGGGGCTTATTTTAGCACATGCACTCAAAAGCCCAATTGGCTTATTATCCAGAGAGGTCTTATTTTCAGGGAAACAGGGTAGAAGAAATAATAGTACAAGTTGGACTCTAACAGGAATTGCTATCTTAAAGATGGCTCGCTTCAGAATATGTGACTTTCTTCTTTTTCTTTCTGTGCCACTCCATACTACTATTCTTTTCCAATAGTTATGTAGCATTCTATTATGCTTATTAAGTTTTAATTGGCTGATTTAGAGTTTACAGGTAGTGTTCACTTAAAGATGGTGATTGGTATGGAAAACTTCATCAGTTGTAGGTCAAAAAACCTACATATGACCATGCCAGTTTAGCAATTGCAGTTCTGGAAGTCCTTCTTCCTATCCTTAAAGGAGGACTGTGAGGGGAATTATTCAAGGATTTCATGTGACTACAAGTTCCAGTTTCCTGCGAGTCTTTTCCATTGATTTTGCTTCTGAGAAGCCAGGAGGGAAAGTTGAAAATTGAAATCACCTGACCACCGGGATGCTATTACGGTAGTAAGTACAGGGTCTAGTTGTACTATCACTCAATCCACCCCATCATATATTTAATCAAGGACCACCTGCATTTAAAATATTAATTTCATCTCCTAAAAACTAAATCTATGCCAATAGGTTGTTATTATATTTTTAAGTATCAATACTTCTGTTGACACTCCCTTATTGAGTTAAATATTATAAGGAGTAATCACAATTATGATCATAATAAAGATACCATTGCATTGTACAAGTCCAATGTTTTGGATGAAAAACAATCTTCTTCCTTCATGTCTTTCTGATTAGATGTTAATAATTATTTTGAAAAGAGGGTCTCATTCACTTTTAACTGACTGCCAAACAACATATTCAAAAAGTGAACATGATCAGGGGAAAATGTAGCAGTGAATTAAAGTTGGCTATAAGCTAATATTTTAAGCCAAGAACAGATTTTCCCCTTCTTAGAGCTTTATATGCCTATGATGTCTGAACTCAAAAATAGATCGGACAAAGTCAAAAGAGGCTTGGCCTGCCTTGTTGTATCTCAGATTTTCCCATTGTTCCCAGAAAACAGACAGAATAAAAATAAAGGAGAGAAATAGAACCATCTCCAAAAGTCTGTGTTTAATTATGCTTTATACTTAAATAAATACTTTATATTTACACAAATTAAATGCTTAAATATTTATATGTGCATAAATGTTTGACGTATGATTGGAAACTTCCCAAAATGAGACCTAAACACTAAATATAATTAATCCATAGGGAATAGTTTTAGTGTGCTGACATCTCTGGGAGAGGCAAGAAAATGTAAATGATGACATGAAATAATAACACATTAGATTCTATTTTGATATTATTTATCACATTTATAAGGCTGCTCAACTCCATAAAGACTCTGTGATAATTTCATTTATATCCCCAATCACAATTAGAAGTTAAGATTGATTTTGATAAGGGTAAAGGCATAAAATATTGGCAGAGCTCTAAAACATGGTTCTGTTAATATGCCAGTCTATCCAGTTTAGAGTTTGTTAGATAGTTGCATTGGTTGACACATGACTTAGACTTGACTGTTTATTATGTTTTAATTTCTGGTTTTAATTGGGTTTTAATCTGGTTTTAAATGATTTCGTTTTCTATTGATTTTTGCATCTTGTTTATTGGTTTTGTTGTTTGTTTATTTAATTATGTGAGCTGCCCAGAGTTACAAATGTGAGATGAGTGGCTATCCAAATTGAACAAATAATTAAACAAAAGGCAGACCATGAAAATGAGGTGATTATGTTCAGTCCAAAGCAAAAATAAGGGTGGTAAAGAGAACCCCAGGAAGGATAAAACATTCTCTGAGTTGTGAAGAGCAAAAGGTTTGAATTTTGTGATGATAAGGTTTCAAGAGATACAGATTGCATTCAGGGATCATGCAAAGTGAGGGGTTTTTACACCATGGTTTGCTTAATCAAATCATGTAGCTTTCAGTTTACATAAGAGGGGATTTCAACCACAAACAAACCTGAATAAGACAATAATGGAATAACAAGGTTGAAAGAGATCTTGGAAGTCTTCTAGTCAACCCCATACTCAAGCAGGAAACCTGATATCATTCCAGAGAAATGGTTGTTCAGTCTCTTAAAGACTTCCAGTGTTGGAGCATCCATAGCTTCTAGAGACAAATAGTTCCACAGATTAATTATTCTATCTGTCGGGAAATTTCTCCTTAGTTCTAGTTTTATAATATGATTAGTTTTCTCCTTGATTGGTTTTCATCCAGGAGCTCTTGTCATGCCTCCAGGTACTTTTGAGAATAGATTGGCCTCCTCTTCTTTGTGGCAATCCCTTACATTTTGGAACATTGTTCTCTTGTCACCTCTAAATGTTCTTGTCATTAAACTAGACATACCCAATTCCTACAACCAGTCTTTATATAATTTATCCTCCAGTCACCTAACCACATTACTATCTAGCAGAATGTGTAAACCCAGTGACTCTGAGGCAACAGGGTAGAATATCAACAAGAGTTTTTGCAGAGGGAGGGGCAACAAAATGATATATTCCTAATGCTACCTAGTGAAAAATTGTATGACTTAGTAAGTGACTGAAGAACAAAAAAGTATGAGTGAAACAGAGGTAAAATAGAGAACCATTTTAGGGGGTTGGGGGAGGGAGATTGATATCTTACAGACCATTGAAGATGATTGCAATCATCTCCTGAATGGATTCCTGAAATGTACCAATAATATGACTGAAAAAACCCACAAAGGGTTAGCTGGTGCTAAATGCAGCTATCTGTGTTCTCACAGGAACATCCCAATAGCCATTGTAATGAACTGTGTGGATGACCTTGAGGGATGAGGGAAGAGATGATGCCTGGGAAATGATCAGATAAGAGGAAAAGGAGCCCTGAATGGCTTAATGGTCAGCAGAAGACATTTAGGAATGATCTGCCCTAATTGATCAAATGATGGCTGCAAGAAGTTTGTACCTTTAGAATTGATATAGCCTTACTATAAACTAGAATCAGTCTTATTTCCTAGTCTTATTTCCTGTCTGGTTGACCTGGGAGAGCTGGCATTTGTATTGCTACCAATTGGCTTATAGGTGCAACTTAAGCTGCTACTATGAACTTCTAAATACCTGCACGTTTTTGGAGTGCCTATGTCTGGGGCCACTTACTCAAAACTGAATCTCCCATCCCCAATACAGAAATCATAGAAAAAGTCCCCTCTATTTACCATTCAGTTATGGTGGAAGGGACTCAAAGTTAGTAGTCAGAGATCCCCTCCAGAAACCAGATCACTGCCTTCCTTGTCATTTAGAAAATTAGTGAAAATACGTTTAGGATTATTTTTTGGAGATAAGAAATGCCAAACACGTATATACCCACGATGTGCATGTGTATTAGAAATATTACATAGTTTATTACATGTCACTTTTGTAAGTTCCTATTTTTTTTTAAAAAAGAAACCATATAAAAGCACTCATAAGAAATATAAAACCACTTGTAATAAATACATGTTAAATAAGATTGCTTTCCAAGGGTATCAAGAGGGCTCCTGCTATCAATAGCAGGATATACTTATATATACCAATATATGTTTGAAGCAAGTAGTGAGGGGTCAGAAATCCTTTTACATTCTTTAGCTGCATTAAATTCCTGCCTGCCTCTCTTTTGTCATCTGCTAGTTAAGAGGATGGATGGGTATTAAAATCTATTAAGAGGTAAGCAGTTGGCATTTTGTACTTCCAGACTGGGGCTTATGAGTGATGTAATCTAGAAAGTATAGAGGCTGCCTGGTTTGTCTATTTTAAAGGAATCAATCTTGTAAAACAGTATCCTGGAATTGCTCAGGGAGGAAAAGAGCACACAACAATGTTGTTGTAATACAATCAGCAAAGATCCAGCATTGCTTACAATGTACTGTACAATGTTACACAAACGGACATTATATTTAAACAATCCTGAATTTATTTAATTGCAATATCCGGGGAAGGGGAAAATAGCATCACATAAAAGTCTTCCATCTATGCTATTCGTTTTTTCCCCTTTTCATGAAACAAACCCAGAATCACAGTATTTGAAAAGATAATTGGGAATTACAATAAAATGAATCCTAGCCACACATTTATTTTAATAAATAAATAGATTAAAATGCTTTATCTCAGAAGGCTGGTTGAAATTAACACGCAACACGTTAACCAGATAGACTTTCAGAAAGCAAAGAGAAAAGGACTGCTTATAATATGATAACTGCTAGTCATCATTACCAAAAGAACAGGGAGATTGATTGCCAAAATGATATCACCATTGCTCCTGAATTGTATAGCCAAATGTTACATAGCCCTCTGTTGTAGGGTATCCATAAAATCTAACCCTAAGCGACTACACATAAGTCTTTTCAATAACATGTTTTGATGTCCTCCCATTAGGATTGCTGGCAGAAAGAGTTTGTGGCACTTCTTATTCATATAAACTTTGTCCTTGTGGATCCAGAGAAGCAGATATTCTTGAGATCCTTTTTGTGATGCACCAAGATATGCTTTGATCTCCCCAGTCATCTCTAAATTTGAAGATCATACCGATAAATGGCATATGTATTACTTTTTATGGTTTGCTAACTCTTCCCTCATATTCCAGGTAACTTGATATTTTCAAGTCATATAATGGTGTAAAAGCCTTGCTTTACTGTATTATTGTTCTCTCTTTTTTCCCCAATAGTGAATTGCTGTACCAAATTATTTCTTTTTACTACTCTAAAGACTGGTCAAAGACCAGAATAAAAATATTTGACTCCTTTTATTTTAAATGCAAGTCAAGCTGTGGGTCTTCTAAAATCAAGATGGGCTAAAGCAGCATGGACAACAGATAAAGGATTGGAGAAAATAAGGTAAACACACCACCAACACTAGATCTCAGATCAAGCACCAATATGACCAAAGTAATAGTAAGGATGCTTTTTTATTATTTATAAACACTAAAACTAAACAAAAAGAAAATAAGCTGGCACATTTTTTTCTCACAGTTTATTTGCTGGAAAACATACTCTGATACAGAAGGCACAAAGGTAGATCCAGACATAGGAGGCAAACTTTACAATAGAAAACAGAAAAAAAATAGCTCCATTGTACCTCCCACTCCTCCTGCTGTCCCCTTCCTCTCCTTCCCCTTTCCCTCCCTCCCTCCCTCCCTCCCTCCCTCCCCTTTTCCTTCCCAATTTTGTTCATTTCGTTTCTGATCATTTTGAAGTAGTAAATTTCAAAACTACTTGGGCAAGTCTTACAAACAAAGCACAAATGATTCCCACAGAAAAATGCACAATGCTGGGCTTATCTATATGAGTTTATCCACCAACCCACTTGATAGCATCATGGCTCTCTAATCCCAAAACAATAAGTCTCATTCTAGTCTTTTAAGGATTGCTTATCATGCTTTAAGGAAACCATAATCCTGAAGTTTCTGCCAACTTTTAAAGTAAGGATCAGGTACACTTGCCTTTGTCTTTTAACTGAGGATCATACTGCCATACATTTTAGGTGTTTAGAAACTGCAATCCTGCTAAACCATAAGAGTTTTCAAGTTGCATGGCTTAGGTGCTGATACAAATTGCATGCATTAGATGCTAGGACAATGTGCTGTAAGTAAAAGGAATTGATAGTCTCCAATCAATCTGATACAGAATTAGCTCTGTAGGCCAGAAGGAACAATTGCCAGTATTTACAATTGCTTTACAAACTGAGTTTTTACATTAGCTTAGTCTAGTCACGAAATTCTTCCATTTATTGACTTCTGTAGATCAAAGTGCTCTATAGGTTTTAGATCTGACTGACAAATATATTTAGGAGTGACATGTACAATTTCCATTTTCCCCTTAGAATATCCACAAGGAAGCATACTTCAAATACAAATAATTCTTAACCTGATCAGGACTTTAATATAGAGCAATTTGTAAAACCTTTGATTTCCTGAATAAAATGAGAGTGATGCCTTGATATTGTTGGATTACAGTGCATGAGTATGCAGACCTGACAAATTTCAATTCTCTTCTGACTATCACCTCTCAAATAAATAAATGAGGACTTGGTAAAGTTTCAAAGGAGTGTTTAATTTCAACAAAATTCAAAAGAAGCATCCCCTTTCAAGCTGTTCTGAAAAGAAATAGTAATTCTTTCACATTTAGGATTGAAGCAAAGCAATCATATTGTTTAAATCTGATTAAAGCCCATCCAGCCATTTCCTACAGAGAGAAAGATAAGAGTAAGAAGAACCTTCTGCATTATGAACTTAGTAGTGGTCCAGGTTGGACAGCTCCAAAAAGGAGCATGCTAAGATGTTTCCTAGGTTAGGTGTGTGCAGTTTGGAGTTGGAGATTAAGCCCTTCTGCCTCAAGTGACTAAGATAATGGTGAAATGGTCAGGAAAAAGGAAGGGAGGGAGGGAGGGAAGAATATAAAGCTAGGGGAGGAGTAATTAAAAATGTTTTTGCTAAATTATAATCCCAGATACCTTCTATTTGCAAGTATTACACCCATTGAAATATCTATGAATTTTCAAAAGGCTATATTAAACAATATTTATTTATTTATTTATTTATTTATTTATTTATTTATTTATTTATTTATTTATTTATTTATTTATTTATTTATTTATTTATTTATTCAATTTATAGGCCGCTCCCTCTCCACCAAGGGACTCGGGGTGGCGTACAATTCAATATACAACAAATGACAAGGAGGAGGTATATACAAAAACATTGTATAATACATAAATAAATAATCATAAGTTAAAAACAACACAGTAAGATTAAAACAATTAAAATACCCAAAAAGTCAGACTTAATTTAAAATTTAAAAAAATTGTCCAGGGGGATTAGAAAATGTAAAACAACACAGTAAGATTAAAACAATTAAAATACCCAAAAAGTCAGACTTAATTTAAAATTTAAAAAATTGTCCAGGGGGATTAGAAAATGTAGTTATAATTCAAGCCAGGCCGGCTAGTTGGAACAGGTGGGTCTTGAGTTTCGTGCGGAAGGAGCGGAGATCGGTAGTTGTCCTAATGTCGGGGGGGAGGTCATTCCAGAGGGCTGGGCCCATCACAGAGAAGGCCCTACCCCTTGGCGCCGTCCTCTGGCATTGCTTAGTGGACGGCACCCAGAGAAGTCCCTCTCTGTGAGAGCGAATTGGTCGCAGGGATGTATGGGGCAGGATACGATCCCGCAATATTACCAGTCTGCCTTCCACTGAGGATCTGTATACTGCACAAAGCAGAAAGAGGGCTGTGAAAATATCTACCCTCACATACTGGACATAAAATGTTTCAACTTCTTCCCTCAAAATGACCTTATAGGGCATTCCAAGCCAAAACAACTAGACACAAGGATAGTTTTTTTCTCCCATGCCATCACTCTGCTAAACAATTAATTCCCACAACACTGTCTTACCGCCCTGGGATGTCAAACTACCTAGTATTGTCCTTCTCATTTTTCTGATTACCTATTTTCTTGCTTCTTATGACTATAACTTTGTTGTTTGTACCTTATGATTTATGTTGATTGTTTTTATTTAGTTTCCTATTATGAATTATGTTGATAGTTCATTTAGTATCTTATGACTATCACTGAGTGTTGTATCTTATGATTATGAGTATTGTATTTTATGATTGTGATAATGATTTATCACTTGTTGCTTGTATATGCACTGAGAGCGTATGCACCGGAGATAAATTCCTCGTGTTTCCAATAGAACTTAGCAATAGCACTGAGACTTATATACTGCATCACAGGGCTTTACAGCCTTCTCTAAGCTGTTTACAGAGTCAGCATATTTCCCCCCACCATCTGGCTCCTCATTTTACCAATCTCAGATGGATGGAAGGCTATGTTAATCTTGAGACAGTGAGAATCAAACTGCCAGTAATTGGCAGTCAGCAGAATTAGCCTGCAGTGCTGCATTTAACCATTGCACCACCATGGCTTTTAATCACACTTGGGCAATAAAGAACTCTACATTAGAAAACATGGTAAGCATTGATTCAGTGGAAGAGGCATTCCTTTCCCTGCAATGCCACTAATGAAGGGCTGGGGTTAGCCTGCAATGCACTGATAGACACATGGGCAGGAGTTTCATGAAAACATGAATATAACATAATATGGAAGATTGTACTTTGCAGAAAAACTGCCCCCGGAGTTTCATGTAGGATAAGTAAGGGATAATGCACTGTCCTCTCCTGCCCAATGGTTGGTTGTCTGTGCTAGTAAGAAGCAGTGTGTATAAACCCAATGTCATCTTCATTTCAAACCTTAAATATACAAAGCTTAATATTTTTGTTTGGATTTGGTTTTGCTATCTCTAGCAAACGTACCCAAAGATATGTTTAGAAATGCAGTGCAGATGTTTGTTAAAATTCTTGATGCTTTTCAATTTATTTATAAAAATGCAAATTAAGAGGATTAATTTCAGATTTCTTCCCCAAATAACTTTTTTAAATATTTAGACTAATCCTCTGCAGAAAAATATGTTTACTGTACTGATTCAGATAGATCAGTTATTGGCTATTATTATAGTAATACATCCTCCTGCTTCTTCTCATTGTAATGAAAAATAAATTATTATTTATGGTTTAAGTCTCAATATTCACTCAAGAAAAGAGACAAATGTTTATATTTTCTCACCAAGGATGCTGTGGAATAAGGAATTGTAAAGATGGCAGCAATAAAAATAGACTATAGTCTATTTTTTTGATTGAAAAAAAAAGTGAAGTGGATATGTATGCAAGAACTGGGTCTAAAGCAGCCTAACAGCCTCCAAAAATTACAGTTGATTTAACCATGCTGTAATGAGCACCTCTGACTAAGAATGTTCTGTGGGGTTCTTTATTGACTGTAAATTAATCCCTTCTAGTTCTAGTAAAGAAGTGTGTGAGTTGTCTAAATCCCTGAGCAAGTATAAATTCACTCCCACCCCCTTTTGAGATTAAACAGGGAAGAAAGAATGGATGTGAGGCTTGATGTTATTTGATGTGAGGGAGGGAGGGAGGGGAAGGGGATCCCAGTCAATGAATAAAATCATCAACTCCAGAGTGCAAATTCAGAGAACTGAGTTCACAGCAGACATTTTTTTTTTCTTTGCGCCCGGAGAAAGACATCTGTCTCTACCTAGGATTGAACTCTCAACCTTCCCAATGTGAGGCGATTAGCTTCACCAATAGGCCACCAAAATTGACGCTTCAATAACTCTATTGAAGATTAACCCAGATTTATAAATACAGTGAATGATTAGATTTGAGATACGATTGGTTGTATTTTGTTTGAGATCAATTGCATGGTTTCTCCCAATGCTCGTTTATTTATGGGGCTTAATTTCCATCTTTGATGGAATGAATTTTTGTTCATATTTCCTCCTTAAAGTGCATTGCTTTAATTTAAATCTAACATTTATCTATTTTTAATCTTTGTTGTTGCATAGTTTAATAACCTCCAAATACAATTTTAAACAGTTATTTTGATGCCAATTAAATTCTTGGGGGGGGGGGGCTTTCATCTATATCATATGTTTCAGGGGACCCATGCTTTGATATACTGATTACAAATATATTGTTAGTCCAGGTACTTTGCAACTTGTAGGAAATGAAAAAAAAAATACCTTCGTTCTTTCTAATTAGAGTTATCACCTTTGGTCATCAAAAAGCCAGAAAAGTACTAGATGATAGAAAAGAATTAGTTGAACACAGTGTTTCTCTAAGTCGGCAACTTTAAGATATGTGGACTGCTCAGCCATGCTCTTTAGGGAATTCTGGGAGTTGAAATCCACATATCATAAAAGTGGCCAGGTTTGACAAACACTAATTTAATGTGGTGATGTGCTGCCATCTAGTGATCACCTGACTTTTTGCTTACCAAATCTGGCATTTCAAAAGCCCTAATTGAGAGGAAGAGGGGGGGGGAGGTGGTAGCCAATTAACTCCCATTAGAATGTAATAACTGCTGCATCTGCCTGCATGACCTGTTTGGTGGGACATGACTTGTAAAGTGGGAGAGGCAGCCCATTACAGATTTGAAAAAAAAAAGTGTTCACCATACTTCCATCTGCTCCCAAAGCACTTCTTCCAAAGGCTTTGTACAGTTCTGATGCATGATAACTTTACTTGTAATAAAGCAAACTCATAAATAAGATCATATAATGATGTGCACACATGCAGTGTAAGTACATGTGGTAGAAACATAGAATACAACACAGGAAAGGGAAGCTCTGCAAAATGATAGATCTTTTCCATGATAGCATGGGGCGGTGGGGGGAGAAATCACTCGTTTCTCTTGGTTAGGGATATATCAATTTCTGGAATCCTTGGTGGCTTTGAGTTTGGTTGCTTGTTTGCACACATTTCATTACCCAACTAGGTAACATTGTCAGTGCTGGTGAGGGTGAGGTTTGGTTCCTGTTCTTTCCTGTTGCTTCCGATGGCCTAGAGGTAGAAATGCTTGCCTCACAATTGGGAGGTTGAGAGTTAATCCTAGGCAGTACAGATGTTCCTCTATCATGGTGCAAAGAGAAAATACCTGCTGTGAACTCCACATAGGTATCAGGAAGGGTATCTGGTCAGTAAATGTTCAGCTCCATTCAGCTGTCCTGACTTCATCGCAATAAAAGGGATTACAGGGTTGTAAAAAGAAAACAAAAATCTCTGTTGTTCCCAAGAGCAGCAAACCCCAAACTCACTAGCAGTGGTGATGTATACCATATAATGAAATATCTTCAAGCAAATATCTAAGTCCAGAGAGCATCAAGGACTCTACAGTTTAATCCCAAACTAGAGATATTCTCAATTTCATTTCACATCTGCCTCAGGATCTTCCTCTTTCTGTATTTCTACAAAGAAATTGTAGAATTTATTTGGCATTCAATATGGACAAAGCATACCTACATACATTCAGGAAAGAACTTGTATACACAGTTCTAGGCTGCATAAACAAAGGGATAGAATCAAGATCACGTGAAGTGTTAATACCACTTTATAATGCCTTGGTAAGGCCACACTTGGAATACTGCATTCAGTTTTGGACACCACGATGTCAAAAAGATGTGGAGACTCTAGAAAGAGTGCAGAGAAGAGCAAAAAAGATGATTAGGGGACTGGAGAATAAACATATGAAGAATGGTTGCAGGAACTGGGTATGTCTAGTTTAATGAAAAGAAGGACTAGGGGAGACATGATAGCAGTGTTCCAATATCTCAGGGGTTGCCACAAAGAAGAGGGAGGCAAACTATTCTCCAAGGCACCTGAGGGTAGAACAAGAAACAATTGGTGGAATCTAATCAATGAGAGAAGCAACTTAGAACTGAGGAGAAATTTTCTGACAGTTAGAACAATTAATCAGTAGAACAACATGTGTTCAGAAGTTGTGAACGCTCCAACACTGGACGTTTTTAAGAAGATGTTGGATAACCATTTGTCTGTAGTGGTGTAGGGTTTCCTACCTAAGCAGAGGTTGGACTAGAAGAGCTCCAAGGTCCCTTCCAACTCTGTTATTCTACTCTATTCTATTCTAACACTTAAACCAACTCTAATCTCAAAAAAGTAAACAAGGATGGTCCTGGTTCACGGAACACACTAGAAAATGCCAGGGTTATAAGAACTTTGAAATAAAGATAATTCTCATGTCAAGGCAATGGTAAACCATTGTTTCAATGAAAACTATGTGGATGTGTCAAAAAATCACAAGGGATTAACTCAACTCAAGGAAGAAATGGAGAACATGAAGATGAGGTCGGCCTAATGAAAGCAATAAGCTGATAATAACCAAAGGCTCTTCCTTCATCATTTATATGATGCTTTTCTCCAGCAATGAAAGGAGACTTTGGATTCAGGCCATCTCTCTGCTAGCAGTGAAATGAATAAAAACACCAAGCAGCACAACGAAATACACTTCTTCCTGGGTAGAAAATAGGTGTAAAATAGGAAATGTAAATATTCAGTGTGTTTCCATGCCTTTATTTTGTTTGTTCATGGTTTTTATTTTATTTTCCTCCCATCTGTCAAAATCAGCTCAGACTGGATTCTTCTGAAACAAACTACTCTGCCAAACTAATGAGGTATATTAAGTTAAAACAGAAGTGACCTACTCAAAACTGTTCCATATGCTTTGCTGGTAATATTGTATTTTAGCTGATTCTTTATAATTAATCCAATACTCTGCTGTTTATACTACCCAAGTTTCCCATCATTTGTTTCATTTCTTCTGCTTTTTCTCATGAAACCGATAAAAATCTTACCCAGTGGAAAAGGTAGGTGAACAGCCATTCCAAAATATTTGGAAACAGCTGAGATACATTCATACCTGTATTTGCTTTTCCCCCCATGACCTATTCACCTGCTTCATATAAGTAGCATGAATCCTTTCAGAGGATTTTGTGAAAATGTATGTGTTGATTTTCCTTGAACTGGTCTGTATAAGAAAAAACATTTAAATGTACTTTCAAGAATCAGAGACTTTTAGTTAGAAAATGTCCTTACCACCTTCCCAGTCCATGAATGGAAATTATATTTTATGTAAATATGAGCTCTTTGGATCTGTTTGCAGTCTACATTTTCATACTTGTTACAAAATTGTGCAGAATATAGATTAAAATTTTGTCGGATGGCTTTTGTAGAAAAATTACTAGCACATTAATAACATACTCTTGTTTTCTAATCAACATATTATATTCCTATGTATCCAATATTGAAAATAGTTTTTCTTTCTTTACTTTACTTTACTTTATTTCAAACTTTTATACCGCCCCCTCTCCCAAAAGGGACTCGGGGCGGTGTACAGTCAGATTAAAACACATAAATACATGGGAATAAATACAAATGTAGTTAAATACTAAATACTTAAAAGAGGAGGCTGTAAAAAACTGTACCTAAAGTAAAGCAATTAAAACAATGTTAAAAATAACCCCTAAAAATACCCAATTAAAAATATCTGCCAGGAGGTAAGATAAGACTATGAATGGGCCAAGCCGGCTAAACGGAACAGGTGAGTCTTCAGTTTTTGTCGGAAGGAGCGGAAGTCGGTGGTGGTTCTGATATCGGGGGGGGGAGGTCATTCCAGAGGGTTGGGCCCATCACAGAGAAGGCTCTACTCCTAGGCGCCGCCCGTTGGCATTGCTTAGTGGACGGCACCAGGAGGAGTCCCTCCCTGTGAGAGCGAATTGGTCGCAGGGAAGTATGTGATAGGATGCGATCCCGCAAGTAGCTAGGTCCTGTGCCATGGAGCGCTTTAAAGATGGTAATTAACACCTTGAAACGCGCCCGAAAGACCACAGGCAGCCAGTGCAGCTCACGCAGGAACGGTGTTACGTGGGAGTACCTAGTACTCCCCATAATGGCCCACGTGGCTGCGTTCTGGACTAGCTGCAGTCTTCGGGCGCGTCCCAAGGGAAGCCCCATGTAGAGGGCGTTGCAGTAGTCCAGCCGAGACGTCACCAGTGCATGAGTGACCATGCATAGGGCATCCCGGTCCAGTAGGGGGCGCAATTGGCGCACCAGGCAAATCTGGTGGAACGCCCCCCTTGCCACGGCTGCCACATGGTCATCCATTGACAGCCGGGCATCTAGGAGGACGCCCAAATTGCGCGCCCGTTCCACAGGGGGCAATTGCTCGCCCCCTATGGCCAGTGATGGTATCAACTGGCTGAACCGGGGTGCCGGTAGCCACAGCCACTCCGTCTTGGAGGGGTTGAGCTTGAGTCTGTTGTCCCCCATCCAGACCCTGACGGCTTCCAAACACTGGGTCATCACCTCAACAGCCTCGTTGGGGTGGTTTGGGGTGGAAATGTACAGCTGAGTATCATCAGCGTACAGATGATACTCCACCCCAAAACCACGGATGATCTCCCCCAGCGGCTTCACATACTGTATGCGTTGAACAGAAGGGGCGAGAGGACCGACCCCTGCGGCACCCCACAAGTGAGTGGCCTCAGGGTCGACCTCTGCCCCCCTGCCAACACACATTGCATCCGGTTGGAGAGGTAGGAGCCGAACCACCGCAGAACGGTGCCTCCAACTCCCATCCCCCCCAGCCGGCGCAATAGGATACCATGGTCGATGGTATCAAAAGCCGCTGACAGATCTAATAGTACCAGGATAGAGGAACAACCCCTATCTCTGGCCCTCCAGAGATCATCTACCAACGCGACCAAGGCCGTCTCCGTGCTGTGTCCGGGCTGGAAGCCGGACTTTCCCACAGAAGTACATTAATTCCTTAGTATTAATTCCTTAAGTATTAATTCCTTAGAATTAATTTCAAAGTCTTAATATTCAAAATCAAATATACCAATGTTTTCAGAGTTCCTAATCAATGTAAAACTTTGTAAAGCCAAAACGTCTCTTGCTTGTTTGTGTTTGTTTGTTTATTTTAAAGTGTTAAAGCTTTTAAGGAAACAATTTTATGTTCTCATATTAAGAATTAAAGACACACATGTGATGTTTCCAGTCTTGTCATTCAGAAGATGTCTAACATCTTTAAAGTAATTAATTGGTAATTGCTGAAAAGTGACTAGCAAAAGAAGTGAATATTTAGTGTCCTTTGAAAGTTCTGGTTGCAGCTAGAGCAAGTATGGTAAATTCCCTCAGCTCTTGGTTCTCATACTGTCTGGAGACCACTGCTTTGCAATATCCTTGTGAGAAGCAATCATATGGAGCACAGTTTGAGTGTCTTCATCTCATGTCTTCTCTTCCCAGAGGGGGTTAAAGGAACCAAACTGCTCATCATCTGTTCTTAGTTGCAATTGTCAACTCTACTTATGCTGTTTTCTGTCTGCTGTTCTTCTCCAGAAATCCAGGTGGCAAAGTTCTATGAATAAAAATTGGGATGTGACTATGAAGACTTTGAGAAACAATAAATCACAGTGTTACTAAACACGGAAGGAGTGAAGATAAGGCACCTGTAGTTTGCTATAATTAAAACGAGCAATTAAAATATGACATTTACTCTAGTCTAAGCAACCCTTCTGATCATGCATGAATATAGAATTTAGAACGTTTTTGAACTCATAAAACCAACAGATAGAAAAAGGCTAAAAGAAATTGAGTTGATGCATCATATATGTTTCATAACTATTTACAAACATAGTAATAAATAATCAGATTGTCTATATTCCTTGCTGCCAACTAATGATTGATCTGGATTTTAGCAGCTCAGATCTGGTAGTTCTCAATTGTTGCTGCTGAATGTATTTAATTATATGTTAATATTGTTACTTTTTTCACATAAAAGATAAATCAATTGTTTTGGTCACAACCCCCTCTGAACTTTACTAGGAAAGGAAAGGAAAGGAAAGAGAATGAAAGCAAGGAAAGGAGAAGAGAGAAGAGGGAAGGGGAACTAGTAAATGTCTTTTGTGTTATTTTTCTTTCCTGCAATTCTGATTTTAATGAGCGTACTTAAATTCCCTTTCTGTTATTCCATTCCACTATCTCTTTGAAATGAAAGTGAATCACATACAATTGTTCAGAAGAAAGTCTCTTAATAAAATCAATAGTGGCATGCGTGTGCCTGTTGAGAAGGAAAGTTTCCCACCTCAAGTTAGACACTTTCTAGCATGCTAATAAAATTATTCTTTTTTTTTACAGAATAAATCAAAAGAATAATCCTTCCAGCTGTGTGCACCTGGTTTAAGAGAATCTCTCTTTCTACATAAGGACAAAGAATTTGCTCCCAACTGCACACAGTCCAAATTACAGCTGTTTGGAATTCTTCTCATTCATCATCACCATTTATTTAGGGTTGCCAACATGTTGACAGTTCCCTCCATGCTCCTGCGTTTTAACAGCAGCTTAATCTTCTGATATAATCAGCTGGAAACATTTATCTCCGTGCTATGAAAAACATTACTTGTTAATATTTACAGCTCAAGCTGTTGTTAAAACAAGAACAGACCATGTTATTCAGAAGAGTTATCTGTTAGATGTTATCCCACAATAATGTCCTATATTCTTATCCAATTTTATGGTAGCTTCCAGAAACCAGCATTTTACATTCACAACTTTATTAGAAGTTTCATACTCTGTCTGTCTGTCTGTCTGTCTGTCTGTCTGTCTGTCTGTCTGTCTGTCTGATAAAGTATCTACATACTGGTGAGAATCTTTGTGGTATTTGTTTAGGCAAAAATACAACACTTGAGAGCATGTCTACAAAGAATTACACACACCCTCTTTCAAATGCTACTTGATGCATGGATTTACTTCTAGAGAAATCATTATACTAATTGTTTAGCATCACCAAACCCCACTTTGTAAATAGTGCTTTATTTTTAAAGACAGCCAAAAGGCAATGGTTCAAGATTACAAAAGTTGAAGAGCATAATGCAATAGCATCAAATAAACACCAGTGTAGGCAATTTGAGTAGGAATATTTGACAATAGCCAATTTGGTGTAGTGATTAATGCATCAGGCTAGAAACTGGGAGATGGTGAGTTCTAGTTCCAATTTAGTCACAAAGGCAGCTGGGGATCTTTGGACCAGTCATTCTCTCTCATCTCTAGGAAGGCAGCAATGACAAATAACTTGTCCAGTGGACCCATATAAATATTGCAAAAATCCATGCATTGTGTCAGTGAAGGTCCAGATAAGCATTCAAGATTTTTAACAACATACAAAATAAAAAAAACCTTAAATATTTATTAAAATCAATTAACAATGATATTCTGAGGAAAGATGCATCTTGACAGAGCTTCTAAATGCTGAGTGTGAGCATACAACTAAGGGAGTTCATTCCAAAGCCTGGAAATAACCCAGGACAATGCCTTTTCCCCACAGGTCAGATCAATGAGTCATTGACAAGAGAGGTTTCTTAAACAGATCTTAACAAAGAAGTAATATTTTGTTGCTAATATGGAGTTTAGTGTCCTATGAAATATACTTACTTTTTTGGCTGTTTGTACTTTACACCAGGTTTAAAACATAAAACAAGAGAATCAATAGCAGAACACAATATAGCTTAAGTAAGTAAGGCTGAACCACAACATGTTCCAACTCAAAAACCATTTTGAATTGGCCTGCTCCAAAAAAATAAGATAGCCCTTCCTTTTCTTCTTAACTATTTGTCTTCTTAAAAGATAAATCTGCAGGTAGCAGTCCCGGAAGGTTATAAATAACTAGCTGGATACCTGTGCTTTGTAATGAAACTATGTGATTGGGCTATGCAGGAGAAATTCGATTCACAATCTGTTGGCTCAGTGGTGGTCGGTGATTGAAACATATAATATCAGCAGGGAATATCTCCACTGCTGCCTTGAGTCTGAAAGCAGTTCCATAGGTGGAAAGTGTAGACATTTTGGTGAGGTACCAACATTTAGTATTGTAAGGAACCCCAGACTGCTCCTGAGTGAAGGAGTCTGCCAGTTTGAACTGAGGTAACAGAATTTGAGGCAACTGGCAGTTGGAACAGAGTTCTTTTCAGATGGGGAGGGGGAGTAGAACTCCTTAGCATCAGAATGTGTTAATTACTGTGTAAGAATAACTAATTATCTGATTATTATTTCAAAAAACCCTTTCTTAGTGGACACCTAAAATTCAAAAAGAATATACGTGCCAAATTTCAAGTTTGTAGGCCTTACAGTTCTGGAGATTTTGTGATGATGCATAAGTAGTATTTGCCTTTTATATATCTATATATAGATTATCTATCTATCTATCATCTATCTATCTATCTATCTATCTATCTATCATCTATCTATCTATCTATCTATCTATCTATCTATCTATCATCTATCTATCTCTGTGTTTTCGTAGATTTTCACGGGTGTAGGTATGCTGGTTTTGTTGTATTCGGGTCTTTTCCCGTGTAAGATTGAGATTGTCTTTGCAACGTTTCGGCAAGATCTCACCTGCCATCTTCAGGCTTGTGCTTAAAATGGAAACGGAGCTGCCGTCTTTCTGTAAATCTTGGTGGGAGGGGATGGGGTGCTGGCTTTGTTTCAGTAAGTGGAATGATTGATTGTGTGGTTGTATCATGATTGGTAGCACAATCCCATCACCACCCTGCACAGATCAACTCTGTAGCCAAGACCCTCATCTCCAGAACCAAACTCCTAGCTGACAAAGACCACCTGAAAACTGAATTACACAAACTCACAAATGTATTAATCTCCAACAGATTCCAAAGAAAAATAATCACCAACCTAATCCAAAAGGAGACTCCCCCAAAAAACCAAGACACAGAACAGGACAATGGCATCGCCCTCCTCCCTTACATCAAAGGCACCACAGATAAAATCAGCAGAATTCTCCACAAGCACAATATCAGGACAGCCTTCACTACTGACCAAAAAATAGCCAACATCTTAAGAAACCCCAAAGACAAAATCCAGCTAGAAAACCAAGGAGTCTACGAAATACCATGCAAAATCTGCCCGGCAACATATATAGGACAAACAAACAGGAGGATAAATGCACACATCACAGAACACAAGAACGCAGTAAGAAAAAAAGAAAAAACTTCCTCCCTTTTCCAGCACCTTAAAGCTACAGGACATGAAATCAACTTTGAAGGAGCCAGGTTAATCTCCAAAACAGAACACCTCAACAAGAGAATAATTATGGGAGCCATCGAAATAGAAACACCCCCACAACATGAATAAACGTGATGATACCTCCCACCTACCAAGCATCTGGAAACCAGCCCTAGTCAACAAATGAACACCACCCACCACCCAGGCCGTTACAATACAAAACAACAATGCACACACAGCCAGCACCAATCAGCACCAATCTACCAATCATGATACAACCACACAACCAATCATTCCACTTACTGAAACAAAGCCAGCACCCCATCCCCTCCCACCAAAATTTACAGAAAGATGGCAGCTCAGTTCCCATTTTAAGCCCAAGCCTGAAGATGGCAGGTGAGATCTTGCCGAAACGTTGCAAAGACAATCTCAATCTTACACGGGAAAAGACCCGAATACAACAAAACCAGCATCTGTCTGTCTGTCTGTCTGTCTGTCTGTCTGTCTGTCTGTCTGTCTGTCTGTCTGTCTGTCTATCTATCTATCTATCTATCTATCTATCTATCTATCTATCACACTATGATCTAGAACAATGGGTTTGTGTGAGTGGAGTTGTTAGGTGTCTCTTGAACTGTCTCCAAAATCCCTAGCATAGTTTCTATGGAATTATCCCTATACAGGCTGCTTTGCCTAGAAAATGTATGACTTTTTAAGAATCTGTATTTCAAAAACCACAAAATGATTGAAATGATTTGCTTCTTTCCCCCTTTTTTTCTTTCAGAAAGTCATGTAATCATTTATCACATCTATACATTTCTTTCCAGAATGCACTTTCCCTTATTCATTTGTATAACAGCTAATGTGTGAAGGATGAATGTTATCCCTCATCAGAGCTCACCACTTTTCAATTAATTTCCCAGCAGTATATTAATTAGTTGTGTAGAGTATTCTAGAACTCTGCTATTTCCTTAACAAGATTAAAGATTTATTGTGTGAGTATCTATAATATCACAAGTCAAAATCACTTAGGAAAGAATGATCTCATGATCACCAGATATTACAGGGCTATTGTTAACTAAGTATAGACAACAAAGAATACAAAAAAAAAAAAAAACTTGCAATTTTTTCCATCATGATGTGTCATGATGAACGCCTGTTCCTCCCCCCCCCCCCCCCAAAAAAAAGGCAAAAGTTCTTTACTTTCTCAGAAAATAACATGGAAGGGAATGTTGTTATTGCTGACCCAACTCAGCCCATGGTTTTGATATATTGGAACATATTTTTTGATATTCCATTTTCTGAAGTTCTACAAAGGCTGAAAGAATTTAGACTTCAAAACCAACATTTTACAGAATTGATTTATGAATTCAATCATCGTGTGGTATTTGATTTTGCCCGAAGTCAGAGAAGAGCAAGGTAAAACATATTGATGCATATGTGTTTCTGTTGAAAAAGGCATTTTGAAGTAATCTGCTTCCTTTCCTCCCATAGATTCAACATGTTTTTGTTCAGTATATTGTAGAAATATGTTTAGTCCATGGACATCCCTTAACCTTGCATCCGCCCCCTTTTCCATCCCACAGACTACGCCTGCAGTCAGTGGAGCCAATTTTTAGCCCACTTGATGTTTTGTTTCATTTTGGAGCAAAATTGGATTCATTTTGCTTTTTCAAACATCCCAAATTGCCCAATTTCCCCCTGTGGCCTCGGTGTCTTAGCAAACGCATTCACTCTTGCTTAATACAAACTTTCTCAAATACAAAAAGTCAATTTACTCTCTCTCTCTCTCTCTCTTACTGTGTCTCTGTGTGCATGTATCTGTGTGGAAGGTGGGAAGAAGAGGGAGAGGGAGGGAGAGGGAGAGATAAAGGGAAAAGGACAAAGAGAGGGCGGGGGAGCGAGAGAGAGTGAGAGTGTGTGTGTGAGAGAGAGATGCTTAGAATTCTGGATGTTTCAACACAAGAGCATTTTAAAACTGGAGCATCTGTTTATATAAGGCAAAAATGAAGGGTGCATTTTTTATCTCGTGCAAAAAGGAAGCAGGAAGCAGATGGCTTCCTCTCCACAAAGATACTGAGCTTGTCAACTGGAAAGCTGACAGCTGAGGTTTGAGACCCGAGCAGCGCACAATGGAGTGACTCCTGTTCCTTGCCTCAGCTACTGCCCACCTAGCAGTTCAAAAGCATAGGGATGTGAGTAGAGTAATAAGGATCACTTCAGTGGGAAAGTAACAGCGTTCCATGCATCTTTGGCGTGTAGCCATGGTGACTACATGACTATGGAAAATGTCTTTGGACAATGCTAACTCTCTTGGCCAGGAAATGGAGATCAGCACTGTGCCCTAGAGTCATACACATCTGGTCAAGGAAACTTTACCTTGAAAAAGAAAGGGTGCAAGTTCAGCCTTTATAGGCACACCATACATAATAGATAGAAACTGAATAAGTTGTAATGTTTTCTTTCATTTCTATACGGTACTTGAGGGCTTGGCTGGTAATTGTGGCAATCCTCCAGTATTAAGAGAGGAGCCTGCAGGGGATGGGCAGGAATTGGCTACATTACATTCTAAGTATTGCACAGAAAGAAATGGTCCTGATAACTAGTTCACCAAGGAAAAATATGAATATAAGGTGCAAAGAAGAAAACAGTACAAAAATCAAACAAGGGAGTTTAACCCAAGAAAAAAGTAATAAGAGAGTGTACAAGACAGAATAGATGTATATTCTACATGAGACGTGACACGTATACTATTTGAATGTTGATGATATAAGAAAGAGAGAGATCTTAGACTGCACATTAGATGAATAGCCTAAATTCGGATCCTTACATTAAAACAATTTCATAGGTGGTCAGAACCCCCAAATTACATAGAATTCAGGGGTTTTTTTTCTGAACAAAGCAGTAGATATAATGTTGTTTGTGTGAATGATCTTGGGAAATTGGAGGAAGAACCATAGCCAGGGAAATAGTTGGACAACAGGCATCTTAGCCTATAAAAGGAATGTGAATAGAGTAAATGCCTCAGAAGAGACTCTCCCTAGTCTCTCTGTTTGTAAAGGCATCACGGGAGAAATGTAGCTTCAGACTTGCAAGATTCTGTTTATGTAACCTTATCATAAAGTAGAATTAGTTCATCTGGGTGTGCTTCCTATCTGGACTTCTCCCTCTAGGCTGACATCAATCTTGCAAGTCTGAAGACACATCTCTCCCCTGTCAATGGTATAATTGTGCAAGTTATTTGAAGAGAGAAAATTGACGAAGATGTTTGAAAAGACAAAAAAGTGGGTAAATATTAATCTACTTCTCCACAAATTATACCATTCTGGATAATTGTGTGTGGGAGAGTTGATATTCCCAGGTGATATTCCTGGGAGGGATGAGTGAAGATTCCCAGGACCATTTTCTAAATAGAGTACATAATTAGAGTAAGATCACCCTAGTATGAAGCTTATCCCAGCTGCCTAGTTTAAACAGGCAGACACCTACATTGTACAGAAGATGCTGAAGATGGCTGATCACTTTTTGACAACGACCAAGGAATTATTTTGAAATGTACAGCAAAAGATAATGGTAAACCACTGCCTTATTTACCAAGAAAAACCATATGGTAGAACAATATAAAATAATGAATGATTTAACCTAGGGTATGTGTGAAATATAAATTGCTAGATTGGGGGAAGATGAGAGTGGTTTGGAGAGTGGTTTGAAGCTAGATTGGGGGAAGATGAGAGTGGTTTTAAAAGAAGGAGCAAGAAACATCAGTGCCTGGGATATGCTGATGAGATTACTTGAGAGCTGAAAATTCAAATTATCTGCAAGCTCTAGGAACAGAAGTCATGGAGCATGGTAAAAAAATAATACTACGATGAAATATAAAGAAAACCAAATGAAAAGTGACAGGTGCAACAACTGATGATGGTGATATTGAAGTGGAAAGTGGTTTTTAACTATCAATTATCAATAGTTTTTTAAAAAGACTAATCAAGAACTAATCCACAAACTAGCACTTCATAAACTAGCAATGAAGATTTTGGAAAATATATTTAGATGCCAGGTTGCATCTATATTTACAAAGGTAAGATATGCACAGGTGATGGGTTTCCCGTGACGCTCTGTTGAAGTGAAAATTGAATTTTGAAGTAGGATACTTTTAAACTTTGGTGTTGGAGAAGATTCCTAAAAACACCTTTGATAGCCAACCACCACCCCTCCAAAACAAAACAAAACAAAACACCCAAATGGATCTGTCTAAGGAGATTCTCTGCCATCCTGGTCATGGTTCTCCCAAGGTGCTTTTTCAAAAGGCCATCGGATTTTCCTTGTTTTTGCTTGAAGAAGTTTCGTGAAGTGAAGATGGATCCAGACAACTGGATTATTTTTGTTTTTCCTTGTTTTTCGAGGACTGAAATGTCTTCAGGGAAAAACAAAGAAAGTTCAGCTGCCTTTTGAAAAAGTACCACCTTTGGGACAAACAAATGGATCATCAAACAACTCAACCAGAATTCTTATTTGAGTCATGGATGGCTATTATGTTTTGTACATATTATGCAAATATTTACCTCTGTTGAGGAGTTTATAATGTAGGGAAAAGCAGAAGGAAAAAGAAGAAAAAGATGATCAGCAGCAAGCTGGATGGAGAGAACTGATTACAGTAAAGATGGGTGCACTATTGGAAGATCTGTATGACCATGTTGGAAACAGAATGCCTTCATGGGAAAACAAATATCTCCATGGTCGATAAAAGTCACCATAAGCATTAACATAAAATGACAATAATGTAAGATTATCTTCATTTTTTTTGTAAGATCAGGATCTGTTCCCCAATGGTTTGTTTTCTTTTATGGACTCCTGTCCTAAGGCATGAATCCCATTGCTTTTCTGCATGTAACAGAGAAAGCAAAGCTAAGGAAATCATGGCTACCTTTTGTATAGTTGTTTTTTTTTAAAGAATTGCTTTATTACTGTGATTTTTATGTTCCATTTCCTAGCCCCTATCATTTTTGTATGTTGCTAATTGATAGCTGAGTGGGGAACAGGGAGAAGCTGAGGAGAGCAAACAAATTCACAATTGCCATTACAGGAACTCTAAAAATCAGTCTGCTTATTTAGCACGGTGTAGTGTAAGGCATGTTATCACCTACAATAAATACCTATAAAACCATACAATATGGACACCAGGGATATAGACAACCTGTGCTATTAGACACGAGGCTCCTATAATTTTCTAAACATGCATTCAAAAGGTGGTAATTTATATAACTGTTCCAAAGTTCTGGTGTTTTTCTCTTACTATTACAAATCTACAAACACAGCTAGCTTTTTTTCCCAAGTTGCTTCAGCAAACACAGCGGATTTATCGCAGTTCTGCTGCCATCTAGTCTCTCAATGAAAAAGCTGCAAAACTGAAGCCAAATGCTGATGAAATGATAGAAGCAATCAATTAACGGAACAGCACCACTGAATATGTTGGCAATGTCACATTTATTGCAATGAGACAAAGTGAAAAATGCAGACATTTGTTAAGATCCTGATATTGTTTTTATTATTTTATATTTTACAGCTTTTCCATTCACCTGTAGTAGAAAAGCTTAACTCTTAGTTTTTTTTTCCTTTTTCTTTTTTTTTAATGAAGTGTGCTGTCCTAAATGGGCAGGTATACTCACACATAATGTGGGAAATGGAACAATATAAAAATGTACTAACAATGAGTGGGAGATTCACAGAGGCTGTTATTAACCTCCAAAAATTGTTACCTCACTAGTCTAGTGATAGAGTAATGGTGTAGATAGGTCCAAAGCCTGGTAGAATTTTATTATGCAGGTTAAATAGGAAACAAATTTGACTATAGTTCACTTTTTTGCAGAAAGGGGCAGGGATTGCTTTTCTGTTACTTCAAATGTCTTTACAATATTATTATTATTATTATTATTATTATTATTATTATTATTATTATTATTATTATTATTATTATTATTATTATTATTATTATTATTATTATTATTAATTATTCGATTGTATCACAGCGGCCAGTTGATTCGCCGGATTTGGCATTGATTACTAGTCGGGCCCCACCCAGGGGCCTAGGACGTCGTAACATATTTTCTTAATATACGTGCAGATCCAAGCAGTGCAGCTTTTTGCATTTGACTGATGGTGATTTTGTCAAGTTTTAACTGTTTTAAATGTAATTCCAGTGCTTTTGGAATAGCACCCAGTGTGCCGATTACCACTGGAATTACCACTGCTGGTTTGTGCCATAATCGTTGGATTTCAATTTTTAAGTCCTGGTATTTCGCGACTTTTTCATGTTCCTTCTCCTCAACCCTGCTATCACCTGGTATTGCGATGTCTATGATTGTAACCTTCTTTTTCTCAACCAGTGTGATGTCTGGTGTGTTATGCGCTAGTATTTTGTCTGTTTGTATACGAAAATCCCACAGGATCTTGACCATCTGATTTTCGGTGACTTTTTCAGGCTTATGTTCCCACCAGTTTGTTGTTGTTTTAATATTATAATTTTTGCACAAATTCCAGTGGATCATTTGTGCTACTGAATTGTGCCGCATTTTATAGTCAGTCTGCGTGATTTTTTTACAGCAGCTGAGTATGTGGTCAACAGTTTCATCAACTTCTTTGCAGAGTCTGCATTTGGCATCATCAGAGGATTTTTCGATTTTGGTCTTAATGGCATTTGTGCGGATAGCTTGTTCTTGCGCAGCCAGGATTAGTGACTCTGTTTCTTTCTTTAATGTACCTGCTGTTAACCATAACCAAGTTTTTTCACTGTCCACTTTATCTTTTATTTTTTCCAGAAATTGGCCATGCAATGCTTTGTTCTGCCAACTCTCCATTCTTAATTTTATCACATCTTTTTTGTATTCTTGTTTCGTCTGTTGGGCCTTCAATAGATTTTTGTTCTTTACTTCGATTAATAGATGTTCTTGACTTTCTTTTAAATAATCAGCCAGTGCATGATTTTCTTCTTCAACTATTTGCTTCACTTGTAATAATCCTCTGCCACCTGATTTCCGGGGTAGGTATAGTCTATCAATATCACCACGTGGATGTAAACTGTAGTGCATTGTCATTAGTTTCCTGGTTTTTCGGTCTAAAATGTCCAAATCAGCTTGTGTCCAGTTAACTATACCAGCTGTGTATCTTATAACTGGTATTGCCCAGGTGTTTATGGCCTTGATTGTATTTCCACCATTCAATTTAGATTTCAAAATTTTCCTAACTCTGTTGGTGTACTCTCCCTTGACAATAGTTTTTACTTCTCCATGCTTGATGTTATCCAACTGCAGAATGCCTAAGTATTTGTAGGCTTCATTTTCGTTGCATTTAATTAGTTGGCCATTGGGCATTTCAATTCCCTCACACGAAGTGATTTTGCCCCTTTTTATGGATACAGTGGCACATTTTTCCATGCCAAACTTCATTGAAATATCGGTGCTGAATTATTATTATTATTATTGTTGTTGTTGTTGTTGTTATTATTATTATTATTATTATTATTATTATTATTACTACTATTATTATTATTATTAAAATGTTGATGCCTGTGATTCACAGGCAGATATGAATCTATTACATTACCAACATGTATTGCACTTTGAGTAAAGGGCTTTAGATTGGAGCTATAATTATTTTATGCCTGATAATCTTAGTTTCCACTCTCCAGATATGGTATGCAAATGCCTTCTTTTAAACCATATCTTGGTTTAACAATCAGTGTTAAAATACTGAGTCATACGAGCTCATGTAAAACAACCTAGATTGTCATGTTTCTGAAACAGGCACCCCCAACCTTATGGACTGATGGACATATATAATCCTTTGGCCAGTCATAGCATGGTCTCTAAAGGACACCAAAGCAAGTCATCATGGATATTAGAACTTCACTCTTAAAGCAATATAAACAGAATACATAAACAAATACTATTGGTCTCCTATGGAGCAGAGAATATTGCCCTTTCTCTGCACTCATCTTATCCTTAACATGAGCCAAGATTATTTCATTGACTTTATATATACATCTACTTATGTGACTTGTGATCCCTCAAATGAGATGAATTCTATCATTCCAAAAGGTGTGGCTTTACTGTTCTGGGAATAACTGAGAAAACAACCAGGAAGGGATCACAATTGATAAATTGCCATGTCAGATTGGGTTGATTGCTTGCATTCAGCAAATTGATGTTATACAAAATTGACTTTGAATGGAGTCAAATTTGACTCCTGTAGGTCTGCTTTATTTGCCTCTTATTACACAATCATCATATGCAAATTAACTTTATTATTACCCTCAAAAGAATGTGCATTTTTTATGCATAGATTTTATACTAGCTTGGTATGTTTCTTCCAGTCTCATATCAAAGACAAAATGAAAGTAAACACATTTGTAGGATTAAGCATACTAAATCATGTATTCCTAAAATATTGTTCATCAATGGATTTCTTAGACAGGCTATTATCAAACTGGAGAAACCTGAAGATAAAAAGCAATGGCAAATGGAGAATTTAAGTCTTTTGCAAGCATTCTTGTGTCCTCACATGCCAAGATCTGCATAGCCAACTACTTCTATACTGTCACAGATGTTCGCTGTAGCACATTCATCTCACAAAGGTATGCCAAGAGAAAAGTGTCAGACATGTTAGATTGTCTGATCCACACAGCTGGAAAAAGGTTGCTAATGAGTAATATGGAAATGCATTAATTTTTGATGAGGGAGGACAATTTTTTTTAGAAAAAAAGTTCACTCATAATTACTTTTGGTACATTACAATCTTTTATTTTATTTTGGCCAATTTTTTGTTTGGGCATAGCCTTAAGCAAGGAATTGTTTAATCATGATTGTTGAATCAGTCATAATAGTTTGGAATTAGTTTCAGAATGTCCTTTTTAATTGGGAATCTAAAAAGATAAAAATGCCCAGGAATTCTAAGAAAACCTTGATCCACCAGTCCTAAACTTCCTCTTCTTCTCTCAAGGCAATATCCTGTGGTCACTGTGTTAGTTAATGGATGGAAACTAATCAAGGAGAGACACAACCTTGCACTGAGAAGAAATTTACAATTAATCAGTGGGACAACTTGCTTCCAGAAGTTGTAAATCTTCCAACACTGGAAGTTTTTAAGAAAAGATTAGATAACCATTCGTCTGAAATGTTGTAGGGTTTGGATGGACTAGAAGACCTCCAAGGTCCCCTTCCTTCTTCCACAACTTGCTGTATTGCATTTAACTTTCTCCAAAATCCTCATAATACTATATTGTTGAGTTAAAAATCAGCATGATATAATATTTTGATGGTATCATGCTTAGAATGAAAGCTAAGCATTATAGAAATATTCATTCAAATCTGCTCGGAGTTCTGATTTCTACTTGACCAACTATTATTCCTCTTAGGTTTATTGTGAAAATAAATTATTAATTTAGAAAAAAGCATATACAGGTACAACCACAATTGAGATCATTTTTTTTGTTTTTAAGGGAGACATTTGTTAAGTGAGTTTTGCTCCAATTTACAACCTTTCTTGCCACAGTTGTTAAGTGAATCACTGCGGTTGATAAGTTACTAACACGGTTGTTAAATGAATCTGGCTTCATTGATTTTGCTTGTCAAAAGTTTTCAATAAATGACCACATGGCCTTGGGACACTGCAACAATTGTAAGTATGAACCAGTTGCCAAGCATCTGAATTTTGATCACATGATCATGGGGATGCTGCAAAGGTCTTAAGTATGAAAAAGTTTCATAAGTCACTTCTGTGGCATTGTAACTTTGAACAGTCACTAAATGAACCGTTGTAAGCTGAGGACTACTTGCACTGTATATGACCTGAATTTCTTGGAGGGCAAAAAATAACAAAAAGTGCTACCAAGGAAAGATTATTATCAACATACTCAACATTCATGTTTCGTGAAAAAGTCATATACAGATTAATGCTAAAATCCTCACTGTCAAAGAGAAATAATAGGGATCATGGCCTATTTCCTTGTTTTTGATCAGTGATGACAGATTTTCTTAGAGTTATATTGCTCCCTTCTTCCAAAATCTCAAGATGATTTACTTGAGGTTTTTCTTCATATTATCCTTATGGAAGCTACTTTCTGAAGGGGCTGAGTTGAGGGACAGTGATTGCCCCAATCTCACCCAGTGAACTTTCATGACTGAGAGTAGGTTTCAACTTGGATCTTCCAAGCTCTAGTCCAATATTTAAACCACGCTAGTTAATTGGACCCGTGTCCCTCCTGGCTTGTACTGGCATCCTGGGAGGTCACACGAGGCTGGCTCCAGGAGTTAGTCAACGCTTCCTTGAGTGAGGGGTTCCTGCCGGCTGCCCTGAAAGAGGCGGTGGTGAGACCCCTCCTCAAGAAGCCTTCCCTGGACCCAGCTTTGTTAGCCAACTATCGTCCCATCTCCAACCTTTGCTTTCTGGCGAAGGTTGTAGAGAGTGTGGTGGCACAACAGTTTCCGCACCACTTGGAGGAAACTGATTATCTGGGCCCGCACCAGTCCGGTCTCCGGCCCGGCCACAGCACGGAGACGGCATTGGTCGCGTTGGTGGATGATCTCTGGAGGGCCAGAGATGGGGGTTACTCCTCCATCCTGGTCCTATTAGACCTCTCGGCGGCTTTCGATACCATCGACCATGGTATCCTATTGCATTGATTGGAGGGGTTGGGGGTGAGGGGCACCATCTTGCAGTGGTTCTCCTCCTACCTCTCTGGCCGAGTGCAATTTGTATTGGCAGGGGGGCAGAGGTCGACCTCGAGGCCACTCTCTTGTGGGGTGCCAAAAGGGTCGGTCCTCTCGCCTCTCCTGTTCAATGCATATATGAAGCCGCTGGCCGAGATCTTTCGTGGGTTTGGGGTAGATTACCACCTGTACGCAGATGACACCCAGCTGTACATCTCTACCCCAAACCATCCCAACAATGCTATCGAAGTGATGTCCCGGTGTCTGGAAGCCGTAGGGATCTGGATGGGAAGTAACAGACTCAAGCTCAACCCGTCCAAGACTGAGTGGCTGTGGCTACCGGCGCCCCGGTTCAACCAGCTTACTCCATCACTGGCCATTGGGGGCGAACGTCTGGCCCCCGTGGATCAGGTACGCAATTTGGGCGTCCTTCTGGATACCCGGCTGTCCATGGATGACCATGTGACAGCCGTGGCCAGGGGGGCGTTCCACCATGTCCGCCTGGTGCGCCAATTGCGTCCCCTATTGGACCGGAGCGCCCTTCGCACAATCACTCATGCGCTTGTGACGTCCCGGCTAGACTACTGCAACGCTCTCTACATGGGGCTCCCCTTGCGATGCACCCAAAGGCTGCAGCTGGTTCAGAATGCGGCCGCGCGGGCAGTCTCGGGAGTCTTTAGCTACTCCCATGTAACACTTCTCCTGCGCGGGCTACACTGGCTGCCTGTGGCTTTTCGGGTGCGTTTCAAGGTGTTGACCATCATCTTTAAGGCGCTCCATGGCACAGGACCTAGTTATTTGCGGGATCGTATCCTGCCCCATACATCCCTTCGACCGATTCGCTCACACAGAGAGGGACTCCTCCGGGTGCCGTCCACTAGGCTTTGCCAGTGGGCGACGCCTAGGGGAAGGGCCTTCTCTGTGGCGGGCCCGACCCTCTGGAATGACCTTCCCCCCGACATTAGAATGGCTACGGATCTCCGCTCCTTCCGTCAGAAACTTAAAACCCACCTGTTCCAGCTAGCCGGCTTGGCCTAATTCCACCATTCCCACCTCAGTTTTATTTCTAAATTTTATGATTGGTTTTATGGTCTGTTTTTAATTTTTATAAATTTGTACAGGGGTTGTTTAATTTGATTTTTAGCTATGTATACGATTGTTTTTATGGTTTTTAAATTTATTCCTGTACACCGCCCTGAGTCCCTCCGGGGAGAGGGGGCGGTCTAGAAATATTATTATTATTATTATTATTATTATTATTATTATTATTATTATTATTATTATTATTATTATTATTATTATTATTATTATTATTATTATTTCCAGGGCCATTATCCAATTAGGATTGTAGATGTGATTGAGCAATGATCCATAGCTTCTAGGTGTGTATGAGAGAGAGATTACTGCCACCACTTGCAATTTCTTCTCCCTGAATTCTTAACACCTCTCAATATTTTATTTCAACTACAATTTTTACCTTTATATCCCTGTTATTTTCCTGCAGGACTGCAATACTAGGAGTAGAAATATAAAGAATCTCTCAAATGAAAGTAGATATAAACTAGTGTGTACTAAGTTAAGGCTGCCTTCTATGTTTCAAAGAAACCACATCCCAGGTGTTTCAAGATAAGGCATCCAAAACATTATTTTATGAACAATACTTATAGATGAAGGACCTCTGGGAGGCATACTACAGTAAAAACAAAATTTAAAAAATGAGTTAACAATAAAATCACACTCAAAGCACTCAAGTTAGGTTAGCAAAAATAGAGATTTAACGATTACTGGATGTTAACAAGAGCTGGGAAAATGAATATCTTCTCCCAAAGAAAACCCAGAGGTGGTATTCAGCAGATTCTGACCAGTTCTGGAGAACTGGTAGCGGAAATTTTGAGTAGTTCAGAGAACTGGTAAATACCACCTCTGACTGGCCCCACCCCCATCTCTTCTCTGCGTCCCCAGTCTCAGCTGATTGGAAGGAAATAATGATTTTGCAGTAACCTTTTCCTGGAGTGGGGAAGGAAAAGAGATTTCACAGCAACCTTTCCCTGCCATGCCCACCAAGCCACGCCGCAGAACCAGTAGTAAAAAAAAATGTGAATCCCACCACTGAGAAAACCAGACACCATATTGTAACAATAACTAAGGTGACCAACCGTCCTCCTTTAGGGAGGACAGTCCTTCTTTTGTAAGATCTGTCCTCCCTTGAAAAGTGTCCTCCTACATGTCCTCCCTTTTGATATTTGAAGGCTAATCTGTTGTGTGTTATGTGACATTTTTTATTAAACAGTTTTTAAATGGTGTTTTTTTTTACTTCATCGCAAGTATATTGAACAGATATTGAATCTTGTGTTGAATTTTTATCTAAAGAAATGCTAGACATTAAAATAGACGACAATTGTCTCTTTGAAGAAATTAGAAGACTGAATGTATATTTAAACTCTGAAAAATTAATACAATGGGAAAATCAACATGTTGAAATTGATAAAAGATGGGTGGATATTTTCAGCCATTTCAAAAATGAACATATTCCATGTGAACATTTATTTATACTTGTTCAATTTACGTTGTGCTGCCCTGGAACTAATGCAGCAGTTGAAAGAGTTTTTTTCAATTGCCAATGATTTTTCGACAAGTGAGAAATCGAGATTGAATGTTGATACTCTAGCTGCAGCACTTGCCGGAAAATTCAATATGAAGGATATTTCTTGTTCAGATATTCCCAATATATTGTTAGAAGATGATACATTGACAAAAAATATTAATTCAATGGAAAAGTACTCATTTAAATAATAATTAACAGGCATGTAAGCATAATTACAATATAAAATGTTGCAAATGTTTTTATTATGCATATATCATCTTTTAGTGTATTATTGTTGCAATGAATAAAATATTTCTTTTATTTACGATATATTTTTTCCAATTTATTTGTCCTCCTTTTCATTGTAAAAAAGTTGGTCACCTTAGCATTTTGGACAATAGAACGTGTTTTGTCCTCCTTTTCATTGTAAAAAAGTTGGTCACCTTACAATAACCATTGGACATTTCTCTACAAGAGAGAAGGACATTTATGTGAAAATATGTATATGATCCCACACATGCATATACATTTAACATATTTTCATATACCATGTTTCCCTGAAAATAAAACCCTGTCTTATATTTTTGGCCACCAAAAAAAACACCAGCTCTTAATTTTTTTTGGGGGGGGGGAAATGTCATCCACTGACTCACCTCACTTGCGTGCTTCGCCCCTGGCCTCCTTTTCGCTGTGAGAGGCCTTCAGGAACTTTTTCAGCTTTGGATAGTTGCAGCCAGGCCTGGCACACATTGGCCCATTTCTTCTCCAGCTGCAAGGCTTTCCTGAAGGCCTCTGTAGCCGATAACAGAGCTCCAGATGGATCCAAAGCTCTGTTATCGGCTAGAGAGGCCTTCAAGAAATCCTTGCCAGCTGCAGAAGAAATTGGCGGAGGTGTATGACGCCTGGTTGCAACTATCAGAAGGTAAATAGTAGGGCAGCTCCACCCCCACCGCCATCCCCACCCTAGCTTAATTTTTACTTGTGCATCCTGGAGTGGGTGGAGTCTTAATTAAAGCTTATTATGTGGGTAGGGCTTATATTGGGCACACATATAAAAATCAAGCTAGGACTTCCTTTCCAAATGAGTCGGGGAAACACGGTAGTTAATTATGAATAACTAAGGAAGGTTACTGAAACCAAAGCTGATACCAACCAGAGCATAGAAAAACTCAAAGAAGTAATGCGAGATTGGAAGATCTGGAGACAACTGGCCCGTAGAATTGCCAAGAGTTGGACACGACTGAATGAATATCATCATTAAGCAAGGTTACATCATGGTTCAGTGCAGTTGTTCCCCTCAATCAGTGTTTTTCAAACTTGGCAACTTTAAGATGTGTGGCTGGCTTTCAACTTTGAGAAGTCCTCAGCAAGCAGAATTCTAGGAATTGAAGTGGATACACCTTAACATCGCCAAGTTTGAGAAACAATGATCTAGAAGACTACAGCCACCAGCTAACTACTTAAACAAATATTAAGAACATAAAAGAGCTGGTGCTTAACCATCCTGAGGCTAGCAGGTTTTGTCAATCTATTGTGTCAGCTAGCATTTATAGCAGATTTCTCCAAAGGTAAGCATATGTCCTCTGGATTGCGCTTGTTTCATAGTCTCTGTTTATTATCCAATCTGCCTCAACACAAAATGGCAACTACGTGTACATTTGGGGAGATTTGGGGGAGGGGTTAGTTTGTTTTTATATAAGCCAAATTATAAATAAATGGCCTATTTTTTATTTGAATGGAGACAATATCAGGACAATTTCATAGAATTTCTGTAAAGAAAGCATAAATGTTTTTTTTTCCATTTCTCAAAAGTCAATGTTTGCAATGGCAGCATTTTTTCATTTCATTTTCATCATTACCATCATGGTTGCTGATGGTACTGTGAGTTTTGCTATCATTGCAATTGGCAACATCTGCAGCAAATACATTGCACTTTCTTGAGTGCTGTAGAATTACCCTCATTTTATTCCATTGAAATGGGGGGGGGAATCTACCACAAAAAGGAAACAAAAGTTAAGAAACCTCTTTTTGGGAGGAAAGATGGAAATACTTTCCCCCCCAACATTACCTTAAAATGTCTTCTGAAAAATTTCAGCTGTACTAACTAAATTATAGATGATATCAATAATTTAGTAAAGGATAGATTCTATGATATTACCTTTTAGCCTCATGGAAGGGAATTGCTCTCATTTTCAACATTTGCTAGGCTGCTTCTTTGGTATGTGTTAGAGCACAAATGTCTAAAGGTTTTCCATGGATTTGTGGACAAAGAGACTGAGAGGACCACACATCCTCCTAGAGAGATCATTATGCAATGAAAAACAGGAGATTCATAGTGCCCAGCTTTTGGCCACAATCTCTCTAAAAGGATGAAAGATGTCACAATCCTTTGAAAGCCATTTCCTCTGAAAGAATTTCAGTTGTAAATTCTTCTTCACCACTTGAGCGAGAAATGGAAGAAAAGATGCAACACAACTTCCTTGCCCCTACATGAGGTTGCAGATGTTTAAAAAGATTGTAATTAATTGCCCATATTGGATTGTGGCTTGCTCTGTGGAAATTTATGCCTCTTTTTCTTGTAATAGGATACTGTGTGGTTTACAGCCCAGATAACAGCCAAACTCCACTTTTATAATCGAGAGAATAAATCTATAACATTTAGGCATATTAAAATCACTATATTTTTTGTTGTTTGTTTTTGGCGCTTGTTTTCCAAACACTAGACTAATGAACTGTTTGAGTCAGATGCTCTGCAAAAGCAATTACACGCTGTGATAAATGACTTGTTCGGTTTGGTTCCAGGTGCTGCACCTGATGCATAATGGGAAAACACAGAATAAATGAAGAGTTTTCTTTGTACATAGGTTACGTGTGAACAAAATGATCACAGCCATCTCTTCTCATTCTTACAATCATTTTGCATCTGCAATTAATGGGTAGCCATTTCTGTTACAAGGTGCAGGGAGCAGAGGATGGGGAGAGTGTCAGCTTAATGAAAATAAAGGATTTCTTCAGGGAAACCATTTCCAAGAAGGTCTTACATTAGCAATGCTTGTATGAAATATTGCCATCGTTCATGCATATAAAGGGAACAGCTCCCACACTTACTGAATCCAGTATAAACATGTGCAATAAAACTGGAATAATAGCCCCTACAATAACATTATAGAATAATAATGCTTGGCAGTGCACCTGCGCTTATTTTCCTGAATAACCCATCTGCATTTCTATTGGCTTTGACAGGTTTTGGCTGTCCATTTAATTTAGAGCATGGGAAGAAGAAATGAATGTGCATCCACAAGAAAAGAAATAAGTGATTTACAATAACCCAATTCTGTTGCCTATTGTTAAACAATGGTAGCAGCAAAAATATTCCTTCCCCTATATTGTTGAAATGAAAATATCTGGGAAATTGATGGTTCCAAAATATACTTTTATGTGAATGCTATGAGATCCCCTGAGTTCCAATATTCAGCAACTGCCTTAATTTTACTTTGATTCTCTTGTGCAAGGCAAAGACTGTTGATTCCCATCCCCTTACCCATTTTATTCTTGATCATTGCTGGAATAGATTTGCAATGTTAAGAATACCTTTCAGATGACATTTCTGGACATCTTTTGGAGAGCCTTTTAGCAGATAAACTGCATTATCAGCTAAAACAGCAATGGCCTTCCTTGCTCATTCATACTCTATAGCAGTGATGGTTAACCTTTTTGTCGTTACATGCCAAAAATGCACCATAATGCAATGTACCCCCTGTGTGTCCTGCCCCCTGCGCATGTGTGTGTGACCTGCCCTGTGCTCCCCAAACCCCCACACGTGTGTGCATGGCACCCCCTTGAGTCCCATTTTTGGCCTAGCAGGCATCCCTGCAGCCTCCTGAGACCAAAAATGGGCCACGAGCAGGGCGCGCTGCACCCCCTCACTCCCCACACACACCTCACATGCTCACACATACCTCAACCTTAGATATGGTGGAATACACAATGTTCCAAGGGAAGTTCATGTTAAATTTTTTAGAAAGACTACAAGAGATGAGATTCTAGGAGTTCAAAGGGGGGAACCTTTAAGATATAATGACAAAGAAATAACCATTCTGAAACAGATACCAAAAAGAATAAGAGATAAGAGGAAGAAATTCTTATTTCTAACTAAAAAATTGTATGAAAAAACATCTGGTTCAGGTGGCTAGTTCCAGAAGGCTTGTTGATTTTCTGGGAGGGTGGGTAGAGTGAGAATTAATACAGTGATGGAGGCAGATGCCTTAATGGAAAAACACAAGAACCTCCTAGACGAAACAAGAGACAGTGCACAAGACATGAAGGGGGGAGGAGCCATGGCTCAGCCAACAGACAGGGGAGAGGAGACAGCAATGAGACTTAGGTCACAGAAATGAATTAAAAACACATTGCAATTGTTAATATAATGAAATGGTTAGAAGTGATATAAAGTATGGTTGAAGATGTTAAAGAATTGGAAGTAAACCTAAACTGCTAATATGTATGTAATAATGATATTTTGATATATATATAAAATAAGAGAGAGATGTAAGATCCAAGGGAAGTACCACCTTCCGTATGATGTAGCTGTCAAAAATTTTCTCCACATTTATGTACCCTTTTCCCCAAAATATTTGAAAAAACCAATAAAACTTTAAAAAAAAACCCTTAGATATGGTGGGCAATTCTCCCCTCCACCTGATGCTGGAGACACAGGGTCATGATACCCCCACATATGATAAGGTTGACTCTCACCCTATCAAGAAAAGAGTGATAGTCAATCCTAGAGTGTATGATTATTTTAACCCCATATCTAGTCATCATTCTATGTGAATTCAAACCAAAACTAAGTAACCATGAACAGAACTCTGGGCTGCACTGTATTTAGAAAGCAGAGCAGACCCTATTTATGCATTGTGAAATAAAGAAGAGCCTAATGATGCTTTCAATGTTTGTGGGTTTTTGAAAAGAGCACTTTGAATGCAGGAAAAGGAATCCCTGAAATGTGGCCACAGCCTGCATTTGCCCCCTTTTCCAAAAGATTTTATTTCTATGCAGTTTTAAATCACTCCTTCAAATGCAGGAAAAAGGTTTTTAAACCACAACACTCTCAGAGCGATTAACTTAACCCTAACACTAATCCCAATCCTATATAGATTCAAATAGGGCCTAAATGAACCACAGGAGGGTTTAATTTTTGTAAAAGCTGAAAAACATCATTTGCAAATTCTAACCTGAAAATATCTAGGCACATACAACACGTACAACTTAGTATTTGTAAATGTAATTGGTAACACAAATACACACATGCATGAAATCATTTTGAAACATGGCCTTAATAAAGTTTTATTCCATGCACCCCTCCAACAAAGTCAAAGGTAAATTTAACCAGGAACCAAGGACTAAATCACACACAACAACCAACCAAGCAGCAAATATCCAGCAGTGATACTTAGTATGACCATGTCTGGGCATGTCTGAGTTGTGATTGTATGCATGCATACAATTCAGTCATGTGACAGTTAGTAAAAAGGGGAGGTTGGGGTGGAAGAGCTAGTGGTGAGAGGAAATATTTCTTGTTTTTCCTTCAGTTCATCTGACTTCCTTCCTGAAAAACCCAGCTGGGGTATGGACATCAGTCCCACCTCAGTAATACATAAGACAAAAGCAAATAATTGATTAAGTTTTTTTCTGTTTCTCATTCTCATTAATGTTCCTATCAACAGGTTGCCTAAAGCTTCCCAAAATGCAATTTTAATCTACTAGTTGCATATCCTATGCCATTTTTTTATTCTCTCTTTTGGCAATTGTTTTGAACAAGGTTCTCTTTCACTGCATTTCTGATCTTTCTAAGTAGTTACTCTGGTGCCCTCTTGCTCCCAATCAGACATGTGTACATACTAATTGAGATGTTGTTTTGAAATATTCAAACATTTTCCCATTTTGCCCCCCACTAATCAATCATCTTTAAGAAATCAGAACAATGCCTCCAGTTACCTACATCTTGGCTAAAGTATTCTGATCATTATTCCAATTCATTGAATAACTTTTAGATCTCCTGGAAGGTTTTAAACTGGTTAGGAGTAAATCCAGTGTGGTATGTTTTGCCTTTCTCTTGTTCCTTAAATGAACCAAAATTCTAAAAATAAAATTCTGTTTTAAAGAATTATAGTTCAGATTCAAAACTGTCCAATTTATCAGTTGCCTGAAGGCTTTGCTGTACTATCTCTGCTAAAAATTCTTCTTCTCTTTCTCTTTCACTTATATGGACAGTTCATCCCTTTAGAGAGAAAAAGTTAAGATGAACCATGTTGATCAAGGAGAGAGAGGGGGGAGGGAGGGAGGGAGGGAGAGAGAGAGGGGAGGGGAGAGAACCCCATTAAGAATTTTTGAAGGTAAGGTTCCAAAGGCAATTTATTATGAAATTGATATAAATTGAGGGAAGGAAGGAAGGAAGGAAGGAAGGAAGGAAGGAAGGAAGGAAGGAAGGAAGGAAGGAAGGAAGGAAGGAAGGAAGGAAGGAAGGAAGGAAGGAAGAGGAGGAGGAGAAGATTCTGCAGAGTAAGCCTGGACAAAAGATACTAAACATTTTTCTATTTTGCAGAAGTAGATCACAGATATAGGGAGTTCTTTGCTTGCTATCTCACCTCCTAATTCTGATAGTGGTTGATAGGATGAAAGGTGGAAAGTGTTGATGCTTCTCAAAATGTTACCTTCAAAGGTCTATATCAGGAATGATTGAAAAGGATATGTCTTTCATATAGAAGGGCCATGCAATGTCCCTATTGCCAAACCATTCAGATAGGTATTTAAACATTTATAAGAGTCGCTGAAAGTTGAGAGTAATATACATTTAATAAATCTTCAGAATGACTCATTTTAAGATTTCCAGAGCAGAGGTTTGCACATAGATAACACAGTTCCTTCATAATGCATCATATCATTTATGGCTAGTATTTCTTACAGTTCCTAGGGTTGGCATTTAAGTTTGTCACAAATGGCTTGGTAATTAGTATTTATAGCAGTAATTAGCAATTATACTTCTTTTGAAAATGGGACTATTTATCTGAGAATTGATGGAAAGGTTCATTCTAAAGTCATTGAAAAGTATAAAAAGAGATGTTGTAAACAAAGATATGATAGCCAAATAGAGACTTCAAGAATTTGCTTCAAAACTAAAGGAAGTTCTTCAAAAACATTTTATATCTTTATAAAGTAAGCATGGGATAAGGGTTAAGTGGAGAAAGAGGCAATTCTTTATCTTCCAAATGACTGCATATTTTGTGTTTCTGGGCAAATACTTTATTTAAAAATTACTGTATTTAAATTGTGGAGCTTTGATTCACTGTAGACCAAGGAGTTTACATATCATCACTATTAGATGAACCATGCCATTCTGCTTGCTTTAAATTACATATGTTTTCTGCTCAGTGTTTCATCCATATCATATTTAGAACAAGTTTTTCCTTTCCTTTCTCTCTCCTGCCCTCTCCCCTCCCCTCGTCTCCTCTCCTAGAAATTAATCAGAAATATAGGATGTTGAAGGTGAAGACAATAAAGATAAAGTTAGAAGCTGAGAAAGGCAATCTTTATTCTATTGCTTTGTGACATGGCTTCATCCAGCCCCATGTTCTAGCCTTCCTCAACTTTTATTTGAACTTTGACGATTCTTAAGAAAATCCGAAAAGAAAGATTCTGCAGTATTATCAATCCTTTAATTTATTTATAGAATATATTCTGATATATTTATCCTTGGATATGAATACACTGAATTTTGTACAGAAGTTTAAAATATATATTCCTCAAATTGCTTTCTTTGTGTAATATAGTTGCTTTTATCCTAGATAGTTTGATACTATTTTCCCTTTTGTTATCTTTCCTCCATTGCCAGTGACTTCTTTTTAATTTTTCCAGAAATATTTTTTTCTCTGCTGTATGTATTACATCCTCATCTAACACAATTATGTATAATTAGAAAAAGGTCAACATTATAGTTTGGCCTCTCCAAAATAACTATACCTCAGATTTCAACTTCATCTTTCAGGATATAACCAAGACATTTCTACAATTCACTCCAAATTGTTGATGGATTGATATCATTCTTTACAAAATGGCATTATGAGCTTTGAAAGTCCACAAGCATCAATGAATTAAGTGCACTCTTCCTTAGATACTAGATTTACATGATACTGGCATCACCATGGCAACTGCATATTTGAGCTAAAATAAAAGAGAATGATAATATCTCCAGGCTATAAAAAGATTTGAAGTAGAAAGTTACTTTATAGACTTTCGGTAAAGAATTGGCAACTCCCATATAGGCAAACTATTAAAAAAAACCTTTTTCTTTCTATCTATTAAAAGAAAAGGCCTGCAGCTAAACTGTCTGCTGTGATCCAGATCTTATGATCTAAGCAAGGTCTCTGAC
Source organism: Natrix helvetica (assembly GCF_964273705.1). NCBI lineage: Eukaryota > Metazoa > Chordata > Lepidosauria > Squamata > Natricidae > Natrix > Natrix helvetica. Next base: position 70,760,837 of record NC_138549.1, on the reverse strand, counting down.
AATAGATGCAAGCAGTCAGTCATTTAATGGCGACTCTGGTAGTTAAATCCTGTTTCCAATATATGCTGAGGGCTCCTAATGAACAAATGGTTTGTCGATTTCATTGTTGGAGGGAAGTGAGAGGACATAAGTAACACTTGCCTTTTGCTTTCTTTCTATTTGCTATTTTCCCTGCTCCTTTTTAATGCCAACACTGGAAATTTTGCCGCCTGAAGCAAAGCCAATGCAGAGCTCCTGAACCTAAGCTCTTTGTACCATTTCAGACACCAGTTTCTTCCTCCATTGATTTTCCCTGACATTTTGCTGCCAGAAGTCAATTACTTCACCTTGCTGCATAGCAGGACTGAGCCTTTCCCCCTTGCTGAAAATTCAGGGCATTGATTATTTATCTAGAAGAGTTTTGCCCTCCATTTTAATTTTGAACTACACTTTGCATACATGCAATGACTGTCTGATTCAGTCACTCTGGATGAGCATACTTTTTGACCATAAATTAACATGAGCAGTTGTGGAAGTGCTGGAAAAGGGACAGAAGAAAGATGGATAGATATAATCAACAATCAAGATATTAATGGCTTGTCCATTGTCAGTTTATCTCAAAAACAGCAGCCCAGCAAAACGCGTTTCAAATTATTCAATGGGATTCTCCAGTATTAACTCACTGTTAATAAGGATGAGGAATTGCGGAATTCCTTTTCCAATTTCCAAGTTTTCTTTCAATTATAATTTATTTATTGTTAAACTTGATGCTGCCTGATGTCCAACCACTCTAGGCAGATCGCAAATGAAAACATAAACAACAATACCAAAACAAAAATGAGAAATAAAAGATGGCAGGCCAGATGGAATGGCACAAGAGGTCTCACTTTTCCTCTTCAAAGGCATGGGTGAAAAACCAGGAGTACCTAGCTCTTCTAAGCAACAGCAGAGATGGCCATGCAGTTCTTAATTGAGAACCTCATTCTAGAACCTCATTCTAGAAGACAATCACCAGAAGCCAGACATAGTGAAAGTGCCCTTTTGCAGTCCCAATAGATGGCATAGTTTACTCAATGAGCCTGGAGTGAAACAACCCTTCTAGAGTGAGAGGTTGAGGAGGCCATGAAGATGGGAGATAGGCAAAAGATGGAAGATAGGCAGTCCATCAAATAATCAGACTCTATGACATGTAGGGCTTTATACGTAGGTACAGTCATAATCTTGAATCTGTATTTAGTCCCCTGATTGAGTTTAAAGATAAGGGCTCAAAAGCATATATTTGTTCCCATGAACAAGTTATATCCTGAGTCCTGTGCTGCAACATCATGGGAGGTTGGCTGCATTGTAACATCCTGGGCCTTTGCGTTGCAACCTCCTGAGTTCTGTGATGTAATATCCTGAGCAGATGGCTGTGATGTAACATCCTGGGCTTTGGTTTGGCTCCGTGTTTGCGGTCTGGCCATGTGTTCATGATGTGTGTCAGTTTGCTTTGTGTGGGGGTCGAAGGGGGGTGCAGCAGTTGGTGATGCCCACTGTGGTTTGGCTTCTGGATGGTGCTTGCATTTCGTCGATGGGATGGGTTTGGGTTTAAGTCTGGTGAGGGTGATTGGTGGTGGCGTCCTATGTTGTTCTGGTCCCGGTGTCGGTTTTCGTGACTGGAACTCATTTGTTGACTAGGTCTAGTTTCCAGATGTCTGGTAGGCGGGAGGTATCATCACGTTTATTCATGTTGTGGGAGTGTTTCTCTATTTCGATGGCTTCCATAATTATTCTCTTGTTGAAATGTTCAGTTTTGGTTCCTTCAAAATCAATGTCATGTCCTGTTGCTTTAAGGTGCTGGAAAAGGGAGGAAGTTTTTTCTTCTTTTCTGACTGCGTTCTTGTGTTCTCCAATGAGTGCATTTATTCTCCTATTAGTTTGTCCAATGTATGTGGCTGGGCAGATTTTGCATGGTATTTCATAGACTCCTGGGTTTTCTAGCTGGATCTTGTCTTTGGGGTTTCTTAAGATGTTGGCTATTTTTTGGTCAGTGCCGAAGGCTGCCTTGATATTGTGTTTGTGGAGAATTTTGCTCATTTTATCTTTGGTGCCTTTGATGTAAGGGAGGAGGGTGATGCCGTTGTCCTGTTCTATGTCTTGGTTCTTGGGGGGGGGGTCTCCTTTTGGATTAGGTTGGTAATTGTGTTTCTTTGGAATCTGTTGGACATTAATACATTTGTGAGAGTGTGTAATTCAGTTTTTAGGTGGTTACATCACAGCCACATGCTCAGGGCATTACATCACAGAACTCAGGAGGTTACAACGCAAAGGCTCAGGATGTTACAACACAGCCAACTTCCCATGATGTTGCAGCACAGGACTCAGGATATCACTACACTAGAACTCAGGATGTCATCACACAGCCCATTACCCAGGTCGTTACAACACAAAAGACTAATGGGCACACAGCTAGTGCATCAGCCACACAGGATGTTACGAAACAGCCGACTAATCTGCATACATCAACTCCATTGACTAATCAAGATGCAACAACACAGCCAACCAACCCGCTTACAGCAACAAAGCCAGCACTCCACACACCCCAACTAATATTTACAGAAAGATGGCAGCTCCGATCACGCTTTGCTCACACAAGCATGAAGCCAAAGGCACCAGCCTGATGATAACCAGCCTGAGTGGGACCTCGTCGAAACGTCGCCAAGATACTCTCAATCTTACATGGGAAAAGACCCGAATACACCAAGACCTGCACAGATGAGATAGAGATAAAGATAGAGATAGAGATGATAGAGATAGTGATAGTGATGGAGATGATAGAGATAGGGATAGATGATAGATAGATAGATAGATAGATAGATAGATAGATAGATAGATAGATAGATAGATAGATAGATGATAGATAGACAGAGAGAGAGAGAGATAGTGATAGAGATGATAGAAATAGAGATAGAGATAGATAGATAATAGATGGATGGATGGATGGATGGATGGATGGATGGATGGATAGATGATAGATAGATAGATAGATAGATAGATAGATAGATAGATAGATAGATAGATAGATGATAGATAGATAGATAGATAGATAACATTTCAGGATCCCCTCAAACTCTCCTCTTTCTCTTTGTCTTGTTTCATATTTTGTACATGTATACACAACTTACTTACTTCATCCTTTAACCTTACTGTCTACAATCCTTTGTATTCACCCAGATTTCTCCCACTCTTAAATGACCCACATCCTTCTTTGGGGTAATAGTTTAGTAGTTCTGTTTGTCATTTCCTTTCCTTTAGATATTTATCACCTGTTGGATAGCTTCAATTATTAAAATTCATAGCACAGAAATTGATATTATTTTAATAGGAGGATTCCTTGGTTATATGCATAGTAGCATAGAAATAGAGGATTTAGTCTTTCCTTCCTACCCATCCTTTGTGAGTTAAGACTTAACAACATAAACAGAATAAAATTAACTTTAAAAAATATAAAATAGCTATTTTTTATTAGCTTATAAGATGCAGGCATTTAACGCAGGTGAAAATATGAGAGCTGTCCAGGTCATTATAATACACCAGCTTATAAATTAAAAAAAAAGTCCAAAAGAAAATTAACAATGTTCCTGGCAGAGTATAATGTGGCTACATCTAAGGACTCTTTGCCCAAAGTCTTTGGTAAGACTGGGGTGGATTTAAACCAAGAATGAAAGTAAGCACCCAATTCTATACACAGTGGGATAAAGAAAATGAGACCTGGCAAAAAACAGAAAGCCAAAATCAAAAACTTTATGGAAGTTCCAAGTTACATATATATGTATCTATTTCTGCAGAGATAGACATATGTCTGCTTCAATTTCTATGGGACCTCTCCTGCTTCTTGGAGATTCACAATGTTGGGAATGATGAAGCCCCATTCTTTACCTTCATTGAGTTTTCTCTACTCCCCCATAACAAAGTCATTATTTTCCCTATTCAGCAGAGAGATGGATTTGCATAATGTAGGTCTAGACATCGAGGATTTGGACAGATTGCGTGGACGACTGCGACCCACCACATGTTTATTGGACCCGTGTCCCTCCTGGCTTGTACTGGCATCCTGGGAGGTTACACGAGACTGGCTCCTGGGCCTAGTGAATGCTTCGTTGGGCGAGGGGTCTCTCCCGGCCGCCTTGAAAGAGGCGGTGGTGAGACCCTTGCTCAAGAAGCCTTCCCTGGACCCTTTGGAGCTGGCCAATTATCGTCCTGTCTCCAACCTTCCCTTTTTGGCGAAGGTTGTAGAGAGTGTGGTGGCCCACCAGTTCCCACGACATCTGGAGGAAAATGATTATCTAGACCCGCGCCAGTCCGGCTTCCGCCCCGGTCACAGCACGGAGACGGCCTTGGTCGCGTTGGTGGATGATCTCTGGAGGGCCAGAGATAGAGGTTGTTCCTCTATCCTGGTCCTATTAGACCTCTCGGCGGCTTTTGATACCATCGACCATGGTATCCTGCTGCGCCGGCTGGAGGGGTTGGGGGTCCGGGGCACCGTCTTGCGGTGGTTCGGCTCCTTCCTTTCTGACCGGACGCAGCGTGTGTTGACAGGAGAAGAGAGGTCGACCCTACGCCCCCTTACTTGTGGGGTGCCACAGGGGTCGGTCCTCTCGCCACTCCTGTTCAACACATATATGAAGCCGCTGGGTGAGATCATCCGTGGTTTCGGGGTGGGATACCATCTGTACGCTGATGATACTCAGCTGTACTTTTCCACCCCAAACCACCCCAACGAGGCCATCAAAGTGATGTCCCGGTGTGTGGAAGCCGTACGGATCTGGATGGATGACAACCGACTCAAGCTCAACCCTTCCAAGACGGAGTGGCTGTGGGTACCAGCCCCCCGGTTCAGCCAATTAATTCCTTCATTGGCCATTGGGGGCATTCATCTTGCCCCCGTGGAGCGGGCGCGCAATTTGGGCGTCCTCCTGGATGCCCGGCTGTCCATGGATGACCATGTGACAGCCGTGGCAAGGGGGGCGTTCCACCAGGTTCGCCTGGTGCGCCAATTGCGCCCCCTACTGGACCGGGATGCCTTGCGCACAGTCACTCATGCGCTGGTGACGTCTCGCTTGGACTACTGTAACGCTCTCTACATGGGGCTTCCCTTGAAATGCACCCGGAGGCTGCAGTTGGTCCAGAACGCAGCCGCGCGGGTAATTATGGGGAGTACTAGGTACTCCCATGTGACACCGTTCCTGCGCGAGCTGCACTGGCTTCCTGTGGTCTATCGGGTGCGTTTCAAGGTTTTGATAATAATCTTTAAAGCGCTCCATGGCTCAGGACCTAGTTACTTGCGGGATCATATTCTGCCCCATACATCCCTGCGACCAATTCGCTCGCACAGAGAGGGGCTCCTCCAGGTGCCGTCCGCTAGACAATGTCGTGGGGCGGCGCCTAGGAGTAGAGCCTTCTCTGTGGCGGGCCCAGCCCTGTGGAATGACCTCCCTCCGGATATTAGGAATACCTCTGACCTCCGCTCCTTCCGTATTAAGCTTAAGACCCACCTATTCCAAGCAGCTGGCCTGGCTCAACTTTGATCTAACCATATCGCTCCTGACGGGTTTTTAACTGGGTATTTTAATTATATTTAATTTCTAGGGGTTTTATATACTGTTTTTAATTGTTTTTATCAATCGACCTCCTCCTTGTGTATGTTTCAGTGTATGTCTTTGCTATATGTTTGTTTTGTTTACATATTTATTTCGTATGTTTCGTTGTACGCCGCCCCGAGTCCTGCGGCTAAGAAATAAATATATTATTATTATTATTATTAGACCCATCAATCATTCCTAGATATGTAGATTATGAGTCTTAAGTCTGCAGATGGCATGCAAGCTACATTCACAACAGCAGCTAACAGCATTTCAAAGCAAAGACCTCATTTCTAGGTGACAGCCATTGTTTACTTTCTTGATGAGTTCCAACAGAATTTGTCAAAAAAAAAAAAGGTAACAGATGGCAAAAAGCCAATACATAAATTGGAAGTACTCTGGCCACTGTATATTTTTTTTTAAAGAAATCTAAAATGTCAGCAGGATTAAGGGTGGGGTAAGGACATTGGACATATTGCACTAAATTTGAAATGACATTTGAAAAGCTAGTGGATTCCACAAATAAGCTGCATGTTTGCATCCCTCATATGGCAATTAGTTTTTGCTTTTTTCCAGTGACAAGGATGCATTATTTTAGATAACAATTTGAGTATTTGAAATGTTTAAAAAGATCCTGAAAATCGAAAACAGGTTCTGAAACAATGTGTTTAAATAGGGATCCTGTGAACTTAATGACTGCTTTAAATGTTTTTAAGCTTTCTTTCATGGCCATATTATATTATGTGCTCCAGTGAAAGAAAAAACAGAAATATTTAAAGAAAATGTAGGAAATAAAATTAAATAATTGTTGAGTAGATATGCAGCCTTACAAGCTAGACTGGCAGTTTATCAAACTCTTAAGTCTATTAACCATGAACTTAATTCTGTCTATGAAGAATTTGATATTTGTTCAAATATTGAATAGTTACTAAATGTATAAAGCCATTGATGTGATGAGAAATCACCTTTTGTTAACCTATTGGCCCATCAGTTGAAACATATATAAAATAATACTATTTTACCATTAAGAATATTGAATATACAATTAAATATACAGTGATCTTGACTTAATTTAATAAATCATAAATTTAATTAAAATTGATTATATAACTTGTATGTTGTCTCCATCACTGGTGTAATTCTAAAAAAACTTACACATTATGATTAATAAATCAGATTTTTTATAAATAAATTATACTTGATTTTATAATGCCAAGTCAAACATTACTAAAAAAAAAACAATGATTTTTATACAATAGAGTTCTTTGAAGTTTATGCATGATCAAACTGTTGAACTTGCAACATCTCCTTTGTTCTTTGCTCATAAAGTTAAAAAACAACAACCTTACAATAATCTTTCAGGAAATAATAAATACTCTGAAACCTATGAAAAAAAGGAAATGTTCCAGATCCTAAAGATTAATTAATTGCATGCATAAATATAGATTGACTTTTATGCCTCATTTTTATTAGAAGCATATAATTGTGCTTTTAAAATAAGTTTTTCCAATTTCATTTAATGAGATTTATATAAGTTTAGGGCTGTGATCGTACATCTTATCTAATGACTATTTTGTTAATTGTCAGTGCTAGAATTCTGACAGTAACCTTGCATAGAGCTTGCAGGTAATATTACTTTGGATTATTCCTCCAACTCAGTTTGGTTTTATAAAAGGTCACCGGGCCTCAGACAAAATTAGATCATTAATTGACATTTCAGTTATATGTTCTGCAAAACTGAAATTGGCAGTGGTAATTTCAAGTTGAAGAAAGGTGTATATTTGTGTACTTTTGTACACAGGTGAGATAATCTTGTTGGCTACTAGCCCACATAATTTGCAGTGTCAATCTGAAAATCAATGCATCGAAGATAATAATAGCTGTGTTTAACATGGAAAATGGATGTAGTAATTTCAAGTTATTAATAAATGTTGAAAATGAGAGCAAGTAGATTAATTTGTGTACTTTGGTAGAAGGTTTACAAAAGGAGATAAAATGGAGGAAATGTATGAAATTTAAGTTCTGTGGAAAAGTAGCAGATAATATCTGATCTAATATGTGAATGAAGTGGTGCAGTGGTTGGAATGCAGTATTGCAGGTTAACTCTGTCCACTGCCAAGGGTTCGATCCTGACCAGCTCAAGGTTGACTCAGCCTTCTGAGGTCAGTTAAATGAGGACCCAGATTGTTGGGGACAATATGCTGACTCTGTAAACCACTTAAAGAGGGCTGTAAAGCACTTTGAAGCAGTATATAAGTCTAAGTGCTATTGCTATCTGTTGCAAGGAATAAATGTTTTTTCAAAAAAACGCAGTGGCTGTATATCTTATTCTTTTCACTTTGTTACATGGAAGAATGTTTGTTTTGTGCTATAGGAATTGGGCATATGAAGAGAAACATAAAAAATAAATTGAATTAAGTAAAAATGGGATTCCTTTCTATGTTTATGTGGGAAAACAAGTAGCAATACAATAAAGAATGTGGTTTGCACACAAAAGTGAGTCACTAGTATAAAGATCGTATTGCTCCTTATTTCCCCACATAAACATAGAAAGGAATCCCATTTTTAGTTAATTCAGTTTTTTTTTATGTTTCTCTTCATATGCCCAATATATATTGGAGTGGTTTGGTTAGTCAAAAAGAAACTAACATGAATTGAATTCTGAAACAAATATATAAAGAAAATATGAATAGTTTAAGGGGAAGGGAGACACTAAGAAAATAATAGTAGGATTGAGTTCATGGCACTTTTTTAGAAAGAGAGAGAGAGAGAGATGAGAGTTGTTTTGAACAAAAGACAGTGTTTGGCCCAGTGTATGAACATAGTAGAAACAAAGATGATTTGCAAGTATAGAAAAGAGAGGTATAATATACATTGATGTGGTAAACCAGATTGCTTTTCTTTTCTAATAAGTCTTTAATTTATTTTGCTTGCTATTTCTTACTCACTTTCTGCCTTTTCATAATATTGTTTACTTCAAAAGCAAGTATTAAATATGTAGGTAAATAACAAAAATAATTATGCAGCATTATATGAAGAATTCTTGATTTACTAAGTGTGTGGCAATGCTATTCTTGTGCTGAAAAAGTAACACTACCTTGGATTTATAATCATGGGTTGCTTATATGCTCATTTTATACTGGAAAACTGATTCTTTTTGATGCAATGGGAAGACTCCTCAATTTGATGTTCATTTGATATTGTCAAGGTTTATAAAGTGGGCAGTTTTCAATGTGGATTTTAATATGCTTCTGATTAGAGTCTTTTCTACATGGTAAAGCAGTAAACTTAATTTTAATTAAATATGGTTGGGAAAAATTAAGTATAACTGAGAACACAATTAATGATTGCAATTGGAGACAATTTAACAAGTTAAATACATGAAAATATATAGACGGATGTAGGTGGTGGTAACAGAATCAAATGGTAGGCACAGAAGTTGTAACTGAAGCCCCATTACTTGTTATGTTCATTTACAGTATACGTAATACACATTACCAAGGGACGTGCAATCAAGAACGTGATCACATCAAAAACCTGATCATGTCTACCTGATCTCCTTTTAGATGCTCCTATACAGGTAGTCCTTGCTTACCATATCTAGTTGGGACCAGCAACCTTGTTCCTAACAAAATATTGTATGATCAACCCACTTAGCAACAGTAGTTCTGGCAGTCTTAGTTGCATTTGTTAAGTGAATCATCTGGGGCAGTGATAGGATTCAAAAAAATTTACTACCAGTTCTGTGGGCATGACTTGGTGGGCATGGTGTGGCTTGGTGTGCATGGCTTGGTGGGCATGGCAGGGAAAAGATACTGTAAAATCTCCATTCCCTCCCCACTCCAGGAGAAGGGTACTGTAAAATCTCCATTCCCTCCCCACTCCAGGGGAAGGATACTGTAAAATCTCGATTCCCTCCCCACTTCAGGGGGAAGGGTACTGTAAAATCTCCATTCCCTCCCCACTCCAGGGGAAAGGTACTGTAAAATCTCAATTCCCTCCCCATTCCAGGGGAAGGGTACTGTAAAATCTCCATTCCCTCACCACTCCAGGGGAAGGATACTGTAAAATCTCCATTCCCTCCCCACTCCAGGGAAAGGATTCTGTAAAACCTCCATTCCCTCCCCACTCCAGGGGAAGGGTACTGTAAAATCTCCATTCCCTCCCCACTCCAGGGGAAGGGTACTGTAAAATCTCCATTCCCTCCCCACTCCAGGGGAAGGATACTGTAAAATGTCCTATAATCATATAGCATTGATTATGTTCAGAATTACAAGAAAATCAAAATGCCAAGTGTTTCCTGAAATTTCTGTCTGCCAGTTCTACTCATTTATAACGGTTAGCAATATGTACTGTATCTTGTAACTAGATGAAATTAATTAAACTCTGGAAAGAAAAAAATCCAATGAAGGTAAAAATCAACCAACAATCTACCATTGCAATGCATCTCAAAACTTATTAAATTAGGTTTACACAATCTAGAAGGAGAGTTTGAAGAATTAGCCAAGTAACCCTATCGTTTGTCCTCCAGACTTCAAGCTTAGGCTCTGACAGTAATGATTGAATTTGAAGTGTAGGATGAGTCATTTTAGATTTTGATTGCACTAGGCAGGGATTGTGATGAAAAACAGCAGCTGTTCCTTGAGGAGACATTCAAAAAGATCACCTCCAACTCTGCAATAGTGCTTAAAAGCAATTTTATTAGAATCCAAGAGAGGAAATTGTTTAAAACAAAGAAAACAAAAACACAGCAATATTTGTATATAATTGCTCAAGACTCCGGCTGTGAGATAGTTATTGGTGGGAGGGGATGGGGTGCTGGCTTTGTTTCAGTAAGTGGAATGATTGGTTGTGTGGTTGTATCATGATTGGTAGATTGGTGCTGATTGGTGCAGGCTGTGTGTGCATTGTTGTTTTGTATTATAACGGCTTGGGTGGTGGGTGGTGTTCGTTTGTTGGCTAGGGCTGGTTTCCAGATGTTTGGTAGGCGGGAGGTATCATCACGTTTGTTCATGCTGCGGGGGTGTTTCTCTATTTCGATGGCTTCCATGATTATTCTCTTGTGGAGGTGTTCTGTTTTGGAGATTAACCTGGCTCCTTCAAAGTTGATTTCATGTCCTGTAGTTTTAAGGTGCTGGAAAAGGGAAGAAGTTTTTTCTTTTTTTCTTACTGCGTTTTTGTGTTCTGTGATGCGTGCATTTATTCTCCTGTTTGTTTGTCCTATGTATATTGCTGGGCAGATTTTGCATGGTATTTCGTAGACTCCTTGGTTTTCCAGCTGGATTTTGTCTTTGGGGTTTCTTAAGATGTTGGCTATTTTTTGGTCAGTGGTGAAGGCTGTCCTGATATTGTGCTTGTGGAGAATTTTGCTGATTTTATCTGTGGTGCCTTTGATGTAAGGGAGGAGGGCGATGCCTCTGGATAAAAGCCTCTGCCATCAGTGAAGAGATCCAGCAAAGAATCATCCCCAGAGAGAAATCTTCCAGATGCCCCAAACTCTATGGACTCCCCAAGATACACAAAGAAGGAACACCACTCAGACCCATAGTCAGCTCCATAGGCTCACCTCTACAGAACCTCGCCAAATTTCTCGCCAAACAACTCCAACCCTACGCAGAATCCATCACCTCACACGTACAAAACTCAATCCACTTCATAGAAACAATAAAGAAACAAAACTTACAACCCAGTGACCTACTTGTGAGTTTCGACGTCATATCCCTCTTCATCCAAGTGCCCATAAAAGAAGCCTTGACAGCCATCCAGAAAAAACACAACCCCCCAAAACACATCCTAGACCTGACCAACCACTGCCTAACCAACACATACTTCATCCATAATGGACAAAGATACAAACAGATAGAAGGAGCACCCATGGAATCACCCCTCTCACCTGTCATTGCAAACTTATATATGGAACATTTTGAAACCAACGCCTTAGACAAATCTGAACACAAACCCAAACTCTGGCTTAGATATGTTGATGACACTTTCGTGATTTGGCCACATGGAAAAGAAAAACTGGACAACTTCCTCACACATCTCAACAACCTACACCCCAAAATACAATTCACCATGGAAATAGAAGCAAACAACCAACTTCCCTTTCTGGATGTCCTAATCTACAAAAAACCCAATGGCTCCCTAGGACACACCATCTACCAGAAAAAAACACACACTAACCACTACTTAAATGCACAATCCCATCACCACCCTGCACAGATCAACTCTGTAGCCAAGACCCTCATCTCCAGAACCAAATGCCTAGCCAACAAAGACCACCTGAAAACTGAATTGCACAAACTCACAAATGTATTAATCTCCAATGGATTCCAAAGAAAAACAATCACCAACCTAATCCAAAAGGAGATTCCCCCAAAAAACCAAGATACAGAACAGGACAATGGCATCGCCCTCCTCCCTTACATCAAAGGCACCACAGATAAAATCAGCAAAATTCTCCACAAGCACAATATCAGGACAAGCACAATATCACCACTGACCAAAAAATAGCCAACATCTTAAGAAACCCCAAAGACAAAATCCAGCTAGAAAACCAAAAAATAGCCAACATCTTAAGAAACCCCAAAGACAAAATCCAGCTAGAAAACCAAGGAGTCTACGAAATACCATGCAAAATCTGCCCAGCAATATACATAGGACAAACAAACAGGAGAATAAATGCACGCATCACAGAACACAAAAACGCAGTAAGAAAAAAAGAAAAAACTTCTTCCCTTTTCCAGCACCTTAAAGCTACAGGACATGAAATCAACTTTGAAGGAGCCAGGTTAATCTCCAAAACAGAACACCTCCACAAGAGAATAATCATGGAAGCCATCGAAATAGAGAAACACCCCCACAGCATGAACAAACGTGATGATACCTCCCGCCTACCAAACATCTGGAAACCAGCCCTAGCCAACAAACGAACACCACCCACCACCCAAGCCGTTATAATACAAAACAACAATGCACACACAGCCTGCACCAATCAGCACCAATCTACCAATCATGATACAACCACACAACCAATCATTCCACTTACTGAAACAAAGCCAGCACCCCATCCCCTCCCACCAAGACTTACAGAAAGACGGCAGCTCCGATCACATTTTAAGCCCACAGCTTGAAGATGGCAGGTGAGATCCTGCCGAAACGTTGCAAAGACAATCTCAACCTTACACGGGAAAAGACCCGAATACAACAAAACCAGCATACCTACACCAGTGAAAATCTACGAAAACAAATTTATATATATAAATACACATATACATATATACACATACATATAAATATATAAATATATAAATATATAAATATATAAATATATAAATATATAAATATATAAATATATAAATATATAAATATATAAATATATAAATATATAAATATATAAATATATAAATATATAAATATATAAATATATAAATATATAAATATATAAATATATAAATATATAAATATATAAATATATAAATATATAAATATATAAATATATAAATGTGTTGTATTTGTACTGATAAATAAATAAAGGGAGACTAGTATAGATCTATTTCGAGCTAATTAGCTCTCATCAGCTAGCCATACCCTTACTGGGATTTGAACCTGGGCTGTATTATATCTTAGGCAGGAGTCTTAGCCACTAAGCCACAGGCTCGTCTCCTTATCAGTTGAGCCAGGGAAATAGGTATTTATTTGTGTTACAACCCCTGGTATGCCTAAATATGGGAGGAAGGTCACTACTCCCTCTTTCTGTCCTTCGGCTCATCACAGAAGACCATGCAGGCAGAAAACCATATTTTTATTTTGAAAGAGGGAGTAGTGACCTTCCTCCCATATTTAGGCATACCAGGGGTTGTAACACAAATACATACCTATTTCCCTGGCTCAACTGATAAGGAGGCGAGCCTGTGGCTTAGTGGCTAAGACTGCTGCCTAAGATATAATACAGCCCAGGTTCAAATCCCAGTAAGGGTATGGCTAGCTGATGAGAGCTAATTAGCTTGAAATAGATCTATACTAGTCTCCCTTTATTTATTTATCAGTACAAATACAATACAAATATAAAAAGGCAACATTAAAAATAAAAATATGGTTTTCTGCCTGCATGGTCTTCTGTGATGAGCCGAAGGACAGAAAGAGGGAGTAGTGACCTTCCTCCCATATTTAGGCATACCAGGGGTTGTAACACAAATACATATATATCTCACAAATTACTTCGTTTGGAAATCTTGTGGATTTCTTTTGTAGCCATCCTAAATAGGATTTACAATAGAAACAATTTTCTCAGGGCAATGAAAGGACAATGACGTGGCATTTTGTCTTATATTCCTTAATTATTAATTAATTGGATAGTTAAATAAGGCTATCCAATTAATTAAAAATAAGGAATATAAGACAAATGTCAAGTCATTGTCCTTTCAAAAAGAGATTTTTTCAATCGTGCTTAAGATTTGTGAAATGTCCTTATGAGACAACAGCACCAATTTGCTTGGTTTTGGAAATAGCTTAAAGGTTGATTTTTCTACATATGTTCAGATGGAAGTAAATACCTCTGACTTCAATGGGGCCTAGTTTTAAGGAAACAAACTTGGGCCTGGTGCCTTGTGGTATGACTGAAGCAAAACATTTTTTATTTACTGGATGACTCAAATAATTTCAGAAAGACTTTCATCCATATCTTCTGGCCAGGCTCACCAAGCAGATTTGAACTTGCAGATAGAGGAACGGTTCGGTCAGTTGATTTCCACATAATCCTGTGAATGTTGAGAGAGCTTCTAACGTCTCTTCTCTTAGTCTAAGGAAAGGAATAATTGTAAAGATAACAGGAAATGAACACCAAGCAGCTTACCAAGTGGCATTTCTCAAGAGCTCAATGACAGGAATGCCTTCAGCTATATTTTATCGCCTCTTTCATTATTTCCTAAATGTGATCTGCTCCATCTTGAGATGTTTGTACAGAACATACCCAAGCTGCGGCAGAACTAGAAAGTGCTTTATGATATCTCTCAATAGGATGTCTTATTGCAATCTTAACAGCAACCTGAGAGAGATGACTGCACTGATACATCTGAAGTTAAAGCTTGAAAATATCATATACATCTTTGTATAACAAAATTTCAGAAAAGCACTTTAGAAGGGAGATTTGATATGAACCTTACCTTAGTATGGAGAAGTGCAATGCTAAAACTTTCTCTGCTCACTTCTTATTGCAACTTCCTCTAATGTATTGGCATACAACTTTCCATATTTAGACATCCACCTGGAAGGAGATTAGCTAGGAAGATATTTGGTTACACATATTTCATAGTAAGCATGGATTTCATCAAATTCTGAGTCCAAGAGCCATTTCCTTTTGCCATGCCACCCCACCACAGAGGTGGTCAAGTGAGATGGTCATAGTTTCAAAGTTAATTTCAAACTATTTCAAAGTTGTGGTCAGTTTCAAAGGTGGAAGGATAAACTGGCTATTATCCCCTTGTGCACCCCTTGAATTGGTCCTTTAGATAATTACCTAGTTTTTACCCTAGAATGTCAGCTATAAATTCAGGCACAAAGTGCTTTTGTACCCATTGGCTTAAAACATTATGCACATATACAAACTTTATCCCAAGACATTGGAAAAGACAATTTACAAGGAAAACTTTCTTCACTTTTTTTTTTTAACTTTTGTGATGTGTGTTTTTAATGTTGTACACCGCCCTGAGTCCTTTTGGAGAAGGGCGGCATATAAATCCAAATAAACCTAAACCTAAACCACTTGGGACATTGGGGGAAGCAATGGCAGATAGGAGATGGCTGCACAAGAACAGAGGCCTAGGGTCACATATCTTTGCTCCATATATGCTCCAGAAACACAAGATTCATCTACTTTCTTTCTAAATCACATTAGAAAATAGGTTGTTATCGGTCTTAAGGATGTTAAGAACTCTCAGAAGAGTAAATTTTACCACATGGGGTGAGTTTCCTTCTAACTTTGATGAAAGTATTTTATATGCAAGTTTAAGAATTATTAAAAAAAAAACAGCAAAAGAGGGATTATAATGTTGGCTTTGAAACTTAATGGGTCTGATCTACTTTAAACAATACTTTCTGTGAGTTGCTTAATATTTATTTAGATATATATATATATATATATATATATATATATATATATATATATACATACATACATACATACATACATACATACATACATACATACATATATATATATATATATATATATATAAAATAAATTAACTATACTAAATTCAATATTTGGTATATACTCCCCCCATGGTTGGGGAAATAAACTAAGAGCAGACGTGGAAGAGAGAAGTAAAGATTACAATTAAAGGGGAATTGAGCCATTAATACAATATTATTTGACTATAAAATTAAGGATATTTGGAAACAATGTATCACAAAATTATTTTCAGGATTCTCAGCCACAGATTGCACTTTCTGAATATTTTGCAGGTTGTAACAACCGGAAACACATTGACAGTTGTTTCAACCAAATGGATTTCTATACAATCTAGAGTAAATGCAAATATAAATTTCATTCATATTGTTCAAAATACCTTCTAACTGACTTTGATGTACAGGTAGTCTTCAACTTGGAAGAACCTGGTGGAAACTAATCAAGGAGAGAAGCAACTTAGAACTGAGGAGAAACTTCCTGACAGTTAGAACAATTAATCAGTGGAACAGCTTGCCTCCAGAAGTTGTGAATGCCCCAACACTGGAAGTCTTTAAGAAGATGTTGGATAGCCATCTGTCTGAAACGGTATAGGGCTGTGATGGCGAACCTATGGCATGCGTGCCACAGGTGGCACACGGAGCCATTTCTGAGGGCACGCAAGGCATTGCCCTGTCAGCTCCAGTGCGCATGCGCCCGCTGGCCAGATGATTTTCGACAGTTTTTTGTTTTTTTTTACCTCCGGAGGATTCCCTGAAGCCTCCAAAGGTCGAAAAACAGCCCAATGCAAACCAGAAATGAGGAGAGAGCTGCTGGAACGGGGGAAAGACAAGCGGCAAGGAAAGGGGCTTCTTTCACTCGTACTGGCTGCTCTGTTCCCCCCTCCCCGTGCTACTAAAAAGGATCCTGCCCGATCACTGGAATCCAAAGGGAAATGAGGAGAGAGCTGCCAGTACGGGGGAAAGACAAACGGCAAGGAAAGAGGCTTCCTCCACTCGTGCTGACTGCTTTGTTCCCCCCTTGCCCCATGCTACTAAAAAGGATACTGCCTGATCGCTGGAATCCAAAGGGAAATGAGGAGAGAGCTGCCAGCACGGGGGAAAGACAAGCGGCAAGGAAAGAGGCTTCTTCCACTCGTGCTGGCTGCTTTGTTCCCCCCTCACCCCGTGCTACTAAAGAGGATACTGCCTGATCGCTGGAATCCAAAGGGAAATGAGGAGAGAGATGCCAGCACGGGGGAAAGACAAGCGGCAAGGAAAGAAGAAAAGAGGCTTCTTTCACTCAACGTGGCTGCTCTGTTGCCCTTTTCTCCATTTCAGTGCTACGCCATCGAGGTTGCCCCACCCGCCATCGCCCAGGTCCTCGCTTCTCCCAAGCATTTCTTTGCCTACCTGATTTCCAGCTCCATCGTGTTTCTTGCCATCGTGTGCAGAGAAACAAAGTTTGTGGAACTAAAAAAAACTTCAATCAATCAATTACAACTTTTTTTGGGGGGGGGAGAGATCTCGCAAAGTTGGAATTGATTGATTGAAGGGTTTTTTTTTAGTCCCACAAATTTTGTTTTCCTGTCCAAAACGGCAAGAAACACGATGGAAACATGCCAAGGAGGGGAAATTATATAGGCAAAGAAATGCTTGGGAGAACCGAGGACATGGGCGATGGTGGGTGGGGCAGGCTCCATGGAGTGGTGCTGAAATGGAGAAAAGGGCAACAGAGCAGCCACCTTGAGGGGGGAAAGCTGCTTTTTCTTATTTCCTTGCTGCTTGTCTTTCCCTCATGCAGATAGCTCTCTTCCTCATTTCCCTTTGGATTGCAGAGACCAGGTAGGAACCTCTGTGCTAGCACGGGGGGGGGGGGGGGGAGGGACGACAGAACAGCCACCTTGAGGGGGAAAAGCTGCTTTTTCTTCTTTCCTAGCCACTTGTCTGTCCCCTTTGCCAGCAGCTCCCTTCCTCATTTGTCTACTGACTGTAGTGCCCAGGATCCTCTTTAATAGAAGGGGGGAATTTAGCAACTGGACTCACACCTGCCATAGTAAAAAGGGCCCAATCTTTACACAGGAGAATGATAAGGGAAGGTTTTATGACACAGGAGCACACTTGAGCATCCCCCCACTCCCACCCCAATCTCTGCCCATTTGTGGCAGAGCAACTTCTCCCCTCACTGGGTGTTAGCCAAGGGGAAGCAGCCAGAGCAGGGAGTGGCGAGGAAGCCTTGCGCAAAAATGCGTGGTCCACACAGGTGAGCGGGGGCATTAAGTTATGTGGGTGGGCACTCGAGTTCATGTGATAGCGCGCAGCCAAGGCGAAAAAGGTTTGCCATCACTGGTATAGGGTTTCCTGCCTAGGCAGGGGGTTGGACTAAAAGACCCCTAAGGTCCCTTCCAACTCTGCTATTGTATTGTATTGTATTGTATAACTTATGATCACAAATGAGCCCAAAATTTCTGTTCTTAAGTGAGACATTTGTTAAGTAGGTTTTGCCCCATTTCATGACTTTTCTTATCACAGTTGTTAAGTAAATCACTGCACTTGATAAGTTGATAATATGGTGGTTAAGTGAATCTGTCTTCCCCATTGATTTTCCTTGTCACAAGGATGCAAAAGGTGATCACATGACTTTAGGACACAGGAATGGTCATAAGTATGAACCAGTTGCCTGACAGCTGAATTTTGATCACATGATCATGAAGATGCTACAAAGGTTTTAAGTGTGAAAAATGGTCATAAGTCACTTTTTTTCATTGCCGTTGTAACTTTGAACGGTCACTAAATGAACAGTTCTAAATCAAGGACTACTTGTATATCTTTGCTCTATGAGTTGAAGTTAAAAAAACTTACACCAAATTGATTGGCAAATGACAAGGTACTAATACTCTGTTCTTTTACTTGATAATATTTTCCTTTGTTTGTCAAGGGAAATATGTCCATGCTTATGTTAATCTTGTTTCCATTCCTTCTTTTTCAGAGTTGTTGGTTTGAGATATATTTACATTGATTTGGTTTATTCTGCCAATTTCTGCTCCTCATTTCCCAAGCTTACATCTATTCCATCCCATTTGTTTTATTAGTTTCTATTAAAGCCACACACAAAAAAAAAACCACCCTTCTGCCTGAACACTTATATGCATTTGGGTAAGGGTGGGTTCCTGCCAGTTCTAACCTCTTCTATAGAAGAGGTTCCACAAATCTACAGTGCCGTTTAGAACCGGTTCCAGCTCCCACCCCCTGCCCGTCTGCACATCATCAAGATGAAGAGCGAGAGGAGGAATTCTGGGAGCTGAAGTCCACAAGTCTTAAAGCTGTCAAGTTTGAACACCCCTGGGTTTTTTTTCTAAAGGGTTAGGGGTGTAAGGGTCTTGTAACTTGACAGCTTTAAGACTTGCGTGCTTCAAATGCCAGTCTTTCAGAGCCAACATTTTGGTTGCTAAGCAAGAGCGTTGTTAAGTGAGTTTCACCACATTTTTCAAGTTGGCCACGCCAACCCGTTCACATGGCCGGCAAGCCACTCCCACAAAGCAGGCCACACCTACAGAAGAGGTTCTAAAAAATTTTGAAACCCACCACTGATTTAGGCGTACATTTCTTCTAATGCATGCATTTGGTTGTGATATTTTGCATGATCCTGTGCGATATAATATACTCTTGCAAATTGTTTGCATTACTCCTTCAATGTTGAAATGTAATTGTATTGTGACATGCGTGCATATAAACTATTCCAATTGCTTTTTAAGTGGTAAAGGGTGCTAAATCAGAAAGATGCCAAATTCCTTGAAACATTCAATAACGTTTATGTATAATGATATGCAGGAATGACCTTGAGAGACTGGAGGAAGAGCTTCAGCCTGGACAACTGTCATGTAAAAAATATCTAGTAGGAAATGTATCAGAAGGGACAAGCCCCAGTTTTCCAGAGAGTAAAAGGAAAGGAGGAGGAAAATGCTTACTATTTTTTTTAAAAAAAAATCATTTTACCAAGAATATATTTTAAAAAACTACAGAATCACAAAAGAAACAAAAAAATGAATCAATACAATACAATAACAGAGTTGGAAGGGAGCTTGGAGGTCTTCTAGTCCAACCCTCTGCCTAGGCAGGAAACCCTAATGGCTATGCAACATCATCTTAAAGACTTCCAGTGTTGGGACATTCACAACTTTTGGAGGCAAGCTGTTCCACTGATTAATTGTTCTAACTGTCAGGAAGTTTCTCCTCAGTTCTAAGTTGCTTCTCTCCTTGATTAGTTTCCACCCATTGCTTCTTGTTCTACCCTCAGGTACCTTGGAAAATAGTTTGACTCCCTCTTCTTTGTGGCAACCCCTGAGATATTGGACACTGCTATCATGTCTCCCCTAGGCCTTCTTTCTATTAAACTAGACATACACAGTTCCTGCAACAATTCTTCATATGTTTTAGTCTCCAGTCCCCTAATCATCTTTGTTGCTCTTCTCTGCACTCTTTCTAGAGTCTCCACATCTTTTCTACATCGTGGTGACCAAAACTGAATGCAGTATTCCAAGTCCGGCCTTACCAAGGCATTATAAAGTGGTATTAACATCATGTGATCTTGATTCTATCCCTTTGTTTATGCAGCCTAGAACTGTGTTGGCTTTTTTGGCAGCTGCTGCACACTGCTGGCTCATATTTAAATGGTTGTCCACTAGGACTCCAAGATCCCTTTAACAGATAACTACTGTTGAGCAAGGTACCACCTATACTGTACCTTTGCATTTCATTTTTGTTGCCTAAATGTAGAACCTTACTCTTTTCAAATTCATTTGATTGAATTTCATTTTATTCGATAGTGCCCAATGTTCAAGTTTGTCAAGATCCTTCTGTATCTTTAGCCTATCTTCTGGAGTGTTGGCTATTCCTGCCAGCTTGGTGTCATCTGCAAATTTGATGAGTTCCCAATTTATTCCCTCATTCAAATCATTGATGAAGATGTTGAAGAGTACTGGGCCCAAAACAGAGCCTTGGGGTACTCCACTGCATACCTCCCTCCATGAAGATGCAATTCCATTGAGGACTACACGTTGAGTGTGGTTGGTCAGCCAGTTACAAATCCATCTGGTGGTGATGCTGTCTAACCCATATTATTCTACTTTATCTAGTAGTAGGTTATGGTCTACCTTATCAAATGTCTTACTGAAGTCCAAGTAAACTATATCGACGGCATTCCTCTGGTCCACTAATTTTGTCACATTGTCAAAGAATGCAATAAGATTAGTCTGCCATGATCTGTTTTTGACAAACCCATGTTGGCTTTTGGCTATTACTTTGTTTGCTTTTAGGTGTTCGCTAATTCGTTGCTTGATTATCTTTTCCAGAATCTTTCCTGGTATTGAGGTCAGGCTGATAGGTCTGTAGTTTCCTGGATCTGTTTTTTTTTTCCCTTTTTTGCAGATGGGAAACTCTCTGGTAGTTCCCCAGTGCTCTGGGATCTCTGAAAGATATAGTTCAGTGGTTCTGAGATCTTGTCTGCCAGTTCCTTCAGAACCCTGGGTTGTAATCCATCCGGTCCTGGTGATTTGAACTCGTCTAGGGTAGACACTCACCTTACCATTTTCTTCCCTATTTCAACTTGTTTCAACTTCAATTAACATAAATGGGTAAAAGTAAAAGTGAACGTAAGATGTTTAAAGAAGTGGCTTCCAATCTTTTTTGCAGCAATCACAAACAGCAGTTGCCATCACAACATTCCCATTCTGCATATCATCATTCTCTTCTTCCCACTGTTAAAACTTTTCAATGAGTACATCCAAAAACCACCATTTCATTTTTCTCCATTTTCAGCCCAAAGTTCATAAAAGGTTTCATTTTTTAAATAAATGTATTTATAGTTCTTTTTGTAATGCAACAATGTAGTCATTTCTGCAAAGTCAGCCATCTTCAAGATCCATTCCTCCATTTTTAGTATTTCTGTAGCCTTCTATATCTTTGTGCATATAACAGCTTTGCATCAGATGCCATATATAAAACCAGTCATCCACGATGCTTTTCTAGGGGAGTGTCCATCCGTACTCATAAGAAAATCCTGATTTCATCTGAATATTAATTTTTAAAACTCTTTATATTAACATATGTATTTGTATCTAGTATCTTTTCACTGCTTCACAAGTCCATTATGCATGCTAAAATATCCCTTCAGTGATTAGAAGTACATCTATACATCTTAGACAATTTTTCTGGTGTCCTATATGGTATCTCGTTTTTAAAAAGTTTTTTTTTAATTGTAGGACAATGTGAACTTCAGAACTTTTAATCACATTCTCTTTCATTGATCCGTGTGAATATCATAATCAAATTATTGGCCTATTTTATCACACATTCTTTAACTTTGTCTTTCTTCATTACAAATCTCAACAAAAGTTTATATATTTTAGCAATCACGTGTTCATCATTTCTACATAATTCATTTTCAGATTCTGTTTCATCACATTGTATTCCTGGTACTTTTATATCGATATTAAACGTTTCTCTTAATTGTGGATTTGAGGATCATTGTAAACTAAATCCTTCTGCAGTCAATTGTTCTGATTTCATCTTAAGCTCTCTATTTTCCAATATTACCAAGACTATATATTAACCATTTGTCCTTTCCTGCTGTGTATAAAACAGGGGCCATAACTGGGGCCAGCTAAGCCTGGGTTTTTATCTATCCATATTCATAGCATGACATTCCTAATATGATGAATTTTAAAATCTACAGTTACTCTATTAATCATGGGACAAATACTTCCAGATTTGCAAGATTGTTAATGTAACCTTACAATAAAGATAGTAGTAGTACTCAGAGTTTATGCTTCTTGCTTACTACTTTGAAGGGCTAATCTGAAAACATTTCTTCCCTCTTTTACTTTTACTCTCCACAATTCTAGGGAGGATCCCAAGTGTATTTCCTCCTACTGTACACTGAGATATCATTTCCATGATGGTTGTCTGGTCTGTGGTTGTTTTTCCTATCCTTCAATGTTATTCCCACATACCATTACAGAACAGCACAGAATAACAGATTTGGAAGGGACCTTGGAGATCATGGCATATGTCAATGTTCATAGACATTCACATGCATCAGCTATGCACACTCCCTAAATTAGGAGAGAAAAAGATTAATGTTGAAAGAGAAAACAGCATGGTAGAGTGGCAAAAGATTTTAGAGATCCAGGTTACCTCAACCACAGAAAATTTAGTGGTTTTGTTGGTCTCTCTCACTACAATCTTTTTTTCATTTTTGTGCAGATAAAATGAAGACAATCCCTATATAAACTGCCTTAAGAATCTGAGGAATAACTAGAGTATACATCTATCAGATAAATTAAAAAAAAAACTTAAAAGCCTATATCTAGTGAGTTCATGCATGTTCAAAGTTTAAAGGTAGGACATTTTGACTTACAAATCATTTCTTTTTTTAATGAAAAGGTTTTGAATTGCAGGAGTACATATTATAACTACTATTGTAGGAAATGACCAGGCTGAGCCCGAGGGAGGGGTCAAATGTGTCATTAGTCATGAATCTCTTTGTGCCCACAAGAGAGCTAAATCCAGCTCACCTTGAACTCCTTCTACTCTTCTTTCCTGCTATTTTTCCTTTGCCTCTAGTAGCTCAGAAACTTGTTGAGAGCTTAAGCTCGCAATAAATCTTTATACTCATTTGAGCTGTCTGGATCTTCTGATTTTCCTAGTGCTTGACAGCTACATACTGTATATATTACAATAAAAAGCTACTTTCATGTTCTTTTTTTCCCATTCAAAAGGACGCCTTTGTCTTCTCTTTCCCATGTTTTCAAATAAGAGCATATAAAAACTGGAAAAAAAATAAAATCTTGTCCAAGAGGAAGATTAATTCTATACATTTAAGTTAATTCTATAAATTTAAGAACTCTTATCTGAGCAGATCTGAATGGTTATATAGTCTTAGCACCAAAGTTTAATTACAATTAGATAGAGGAAATAGGTGACTTTTTTGGTTTAGGAATACATTTGCTGGTGTAGAAGGTATTTTCACAACAACGGAAGCATCTGGAGCATGGCACAGAAGCAAGATATCACCTACCCATTAATTGGGTATTTCCAGATGGAACTTTTACTGTTAGGGGATTCATAAAGGAAACAATTTTGACATGATGTGGAAAGCTCCAAATTATGCAAAATTAACTGATTGGATATCCCAGTGATTGCAGGAATTTTCCATTTTAGCACTTAGACTTATATACCGCTTCACAGTGCTTTACAGCCCTCTCTAAGCTGTTTACAGAGTCAACTTATTGCCCCCAACAATCTGGGTTCTCATTTTACTGACCTCAGAAGGATGGAAGGCTGAGTCAAGCTTTTCTTTTGGATTATGTTCATAGGGTGATTCAATTGTTTTCTGAAAGCAAATCTTCTCCAACAGAAAAGGGTTCAGATGTGATGTAGCTTTTAACCACCTGAAATATCACATCCAAAACATTGTGAATTAATTTCTGTCAAGCACAGGAAATCAGGAGTCAAGACCGCTCAGATGAATATAGGTTTACTGTATGCTAATGCTGTCTATAAGAATCTGAACTACTAATGGTCAAATCTAATTGGCGGTAAATAAGAGTCAAGTGAATTCAAGGTGGACTGACCTCACATCTCTTGTATACATGAAGGGACTCAAGACCGATGATGCATTTAACCCCTCCCTCAGGCTCAACTGGTCATCTCCTACACTTCCTGTTTTGGAAGATTTATAAATGGAAAACCACCTAACCACTCACGGAATTGCAGGATCAGTTTGCCCCAGAAGCAAAGGGTTCAATCTCCAGCAGACATTGTACATGGCCAAGCAGGAAAATGAATTCCTTTTGAAGTCCCACATAGGGAAGAATCAAAGTACATTACATACAAAGAGAAAACCTGTGAGAGATGCTGCCCATCTTCCTTATAACAGTTCCTTACGCTTGCAGCATAAGCAGTTCCAAATTGCTTAAAATAACAGCTCTATATTTGCCTTTATTTATTACTTTTCTGCTTGGTAAATCTTAATCACCAGAATGAATTTTCATATTGCCTATTATCTGTTTGACATTTTTCATCCCAATAGTATCACCGATTGCAAACTTTTTTTTCTTTTTTAAAAAAATAAGATTTCATGAAATTTCAGCTCACTTTTCTCAGGTGGATAAGTTTGTGCGAACTTTGCTGGTTGATTAAGTTATGCATGAGGAAGTGGGGAAATGTAAGACAATTGTATATTCAAATGGCTGCTAATTACACCCTCCTGACATAGTTATTAGATGAAGAACACACTTAGAATAAAACCGCTCCACCATCTAACTGAACTCAAAAATATTTCTGACATTTTAATGAACACACCAATTAGTTTTATTTTACAAGTCTTTCAAATGAATCACAAAGGATTAGAAAATGACATTCAAGGTCTGTGTGGTAATTAAGTTATATTAATGCAAGAAGGTGAAAGAAAAGATGTTTGATGCTTACTTTGTTTATTTTATTTATACTCTGCCCCGTCCCAAGGACTAAGGTAGCTATTACACCGCTCCTGCGCGAGCTGCACTGGCTTCCTGTGGCCTACCGGGTGCGCTTCAAGGTGTTAGTTACCATCTTCAAAGCGCTCCATGGCATAGGGCCTAGTTACCTGCGGGATTGTGTCCTGCCCCATACATCCCTGCGACCCATTCGCTCACACAGAGAGGGTCTCCTCCGGGTGCCGTCCTCTAGAGATTGTCAGAGGGCGGTGCCCAGGAGTAGGTCCTTCTCTGTGGCGGGCCCTACCCTTTGGAACGACCTCCCCCCAGACATTAGAACAACAACCGATCTCCGCTCCTTCCGCAGTAAATTGAAGACCCACCTGTTTCTGCTAGCCGGCCTGGCATAATTCGACAACTTTTCCACCCCTAGGTCATTTTTAATTGTCAATTTTAGTTTTTAAACTATTAATGTTATTTATTGTAATTATTTATTTATTTTTTACCTCCTCTGACACTGTGCTAACTGTTGCTTGTGTACGTCGCCCCGAGTCCCTGTGGGGAGAGGGGGCGACTAATAAGTTTAAATAAATAAATAAATAAATAAATAAATAAATATTAGGCATTTAATCATTGTCTGGGTCTGTCTTTTAGGTTAAGGCAGGTCATATAGTTGAACCTAAGGGAAAAGCAGCACTAATGCAAATGCAACAAGCAGAAAGAGATATAATCAATTGTGACTGTCCCTTTTCGCCTGGAGTTCCCCATTTGGACCCCAAAACTATTTCAGGGAGTTAGAGGACAATTTTTCAAAAAACATGGCATTTAGGTACAGAATTGTCAGCCCTGAGCCCTGCATATGTTTTGTATGTATGTATGTATGTATGTATGTATGTATGTATGTATGTAAGTATGTATGTATGTATGTTAGTTATCTATAGCCAAGAAATGCCAAATACTTCTTCTCAATGGCACTAATTCCAATCTCAGATAAATGCTTGCAGGATTGGCTTCCCAAAAAGAAAGTAAATAAACTTATATGTAGGGAGAGGGGGAAAGGGCACCTTTTAAAATGTCCCAAGACTTGAAAGAGGTGGATATATTTTTTATACTTTTTTTTACTGACTTTTGTAGATCACCCCAAGTTACTTCTTGTGAGTCGGTGGCTGTATAAATTTGATTAATATGCATTTATTTCTGTGGGTTTTATTTCTCAAAGAGGGGCTTTGGACAGTTTACAATAAAATATCAGACTATAGAAACAACGTACAAAATTAAGATATTGGAATGAAAATTTTAAAATTAAAATATTTTTTTAGAGGCAAGAAAGATTAGTTATACCCCAATAGAAATTAATTAAAAAGATGAAAGGAGAGGTCTCAGAGCACCAACCGGTCCTACAACTGCATGCAACTTTGGGCTCCCCTTGCTAAGCAGCCATGTTTTAACTCCTTTTTGGAAGGCGAGGTGAATGGGGCTCTGCCTCACCTTCAAGGGGACATTGTTCCACAGGGTTGGGGCCAATGGCAGAGAAGGTCTCCCCCCCACCCCGGAATCCACCAGTTGGAATTCTTTAATTGCAACATACTTACCCTGCCTGTCCAGGTGAGATGGGCCAGTGTAATGGGACAAAGTCAGTTCCATAGGTAGCCTGAGCCCATGCAATTAAATAAATAAATATCAACTTAGATACTAGGATTGCATCTTCCACTATTTGTGTTCTAATTGTCCTCCTGTTCTTTATGCCAGGGGTCCCCAAACTCCAGTCCATGGACCAGCACCAGTCCGCAGCATGCCAGAAACTAGACCACACAAACAAATGAAGCTCCCTCTGTGGGATACATGCCGTACACAAAACCACATCCCTCCCATCCACGGAAAAACCTCTCTTCATGGAACCAGTCCCTGGTGCCCAAAAGGTTGGAGGCCACTGGTTTATCTCCATCAGTAACTGCTATTTCATTGTACAGATAGCTCTTCAAGGGCTAAATTTCCCACTAGCATGTCACTATATTGGGGACTACAGTATTTCACTCACCATGAGATGCATCTAACCATTTGGGACAAAATGGGCAACAAACAATCCTTAGATCCTCATATACTGCTTAAATTAGTTTCTGCCTTCTTTTTGCTGGGAAGGTTTGTCTGTCCCTTTAATGGAGATTTCTGTTAGCGAAAGAATAATAAGAAGGTATTATAAAAAGAGATATCCAAAAAGAAATGGTTATCCCCATTTGGACACCGTTTTTGGCCACTGTTTCCTTTGTTTCTACTTTACCTTTCTAAGGGTCTACTTAGGAGAAGATGATCTAATATTCTAATAAATTTGAAGTTTCCCATTCATGGAGAAAAAAAAAAGATCCTTGAGTATTTAAGGATTAGCTACAGAAATCAGTCTTGGCATAGGAAAGCTTTTTAAAACGTCAATCAATAAAACTGGAACAAATCCATTTAAAAGCTAGAGGTGACCTGTGACTTTTTATAGGAAATAAAGATAATTTGAATATTTTTAATGTTGCTTTATATAAGTTGTACAACACATGCACACACAAAAATTTTTTTTTGCATATTTTGCCAAATCCAGCATTTGTTCAATTCAGGTAGTCAGGAAACTAAAAGTTATACAGAAATGTATTGACCTTTAGCACTGCTTTTTAAAATTGAGAAAAGAACAGAAAGTAGCATACTTGAGGGTTGTGAATTTAGGAAGTGTAATTTCCAGTGAAATCAAAATAATATTGTTGGAAGCTGGCAAAATATTTTCTCCTAAAAATATCAGATGATTAACATCCATGAAAAATCAATGTGAAATATTAAAGAAACAGTAACAATAGTTCCTTGATAGGTTTTTTTTGAATTTAACTAAACCAAGAAATCAGACAAGATAATGACCACCAGCTAAAACAAATGTAAATGAAAACATAACAGACTCATGGAAGAAACAGGTTATAAATGGCACGCCTTAAATACTACAATAGCTGATAAGGAAAAGCAAGAATGTTAGTAGGCTACCTTCAGTTCCTCATTTGTAGGCTTATTGAATTTAACTAGTTGGCTATTAAAAAGCATAGGATTGAACCCTTGTCCTTTTCAACTAGGCTTTTTCTATGTTTTCTTAACTTTGTTTGTTTGTTTGTTTTATTGGATTTATATGCTGCCCTTCTCCCAAAGGACTCAGGGGGGCGTACAACATTAAAAAAAACACATCCCGAAAGTTAAAAAGAAATTAAATACATATCCCAAAACAAACCCAATTTATAGGACAATACATTTAAAAAATGAGATAAAATTAACAGGCCAGGCCGGCTTGCTGGAAAAGCCAACTTTTTAGGGTGTGTCGGAAGGACCGGAGGTCAGGGATTATGCGAAGCTCCGGGGGCAGCTCATTCCAGAGGGAAGACGCTCCCACAGAGAAGGCTCTCCCCCTGGGGGTCCCCAGCCGACACTGTCTGGCCGACGGCACCCTGAGGAGGCCAACTCTGTGCGATCGTACTGGACGGTGGGAGGCTACTGGTGGCAGTAGGTGGTCTCGCAGGTACTCTGGGCCTAAGCCATGGAGCGCTTTAAAGGTCATAATTAATACTTTGAATCGCACCCGGAAAACAACCGGCAACCAGTGCAGGCCGCCTAAAAGGGGTGGGTCCTTTCAGTGCAGTAAGTGCAGTAAACTTTGGTGGGTCCTTTCAGTGCACTAAGCCAATATGTGGTTTTCTTGTTGGTAGAACAGTATATTTCATAAATCTGGACAATTGTAATTTATTTGGTAAGTTAAAAATTAACACAATCACCTTAGAAGATTGTATACATGTTTAATTAATTGAATTTATAAGCGAGAGAGATTTTTCCTTAAATCAAATTGGAGATTTGTGGATACATCCAAGTCACTTTAGGGGGGGTGGATAGCAGGTTAGAACCCTTTTCCTTGACTTTTTCATTTCCCAGTTTATCTGACATACCTGGTCTTCCCTTGTGTTAATAGCCTCATCCAAATATTTACCAGGCCAACCCTGCTTAGTTGCCAAACCCAAAGTTTACAAAGTTGGACATGGATGGATTTTTTCCCCCAAAAGAACATGAAAAGAACTGGCCTAAATTTTCATGATTAAAGGCCATACTGAATTCTGTGGTGGTAGTGGTTGCATCTGTGAGAAAGAAAGTGTTAGATGAATAAGACAAGAAAATATTTTGTGTCTATCCCTCATTTTCCAGGCTTTGAGATTTTGGAGGTTTTGGTTCTTTAAAAAATAATAATAACAAGATGTTTTTTTATTTTTGTCATAGTTCAAAATGCAAAGAAGGCAATAGTATGCTACCAATGTTCAGCAACAGTGTTTGATAAAGGAAAAAGATCCTTGAGCTTAGTCCTCAGGTTTCAAAATGTACTGAAGACTAGATGTCAGAAAATGAGAGAGAGAGAGAGAGAGGGAGGGAGGGAGGGAGGGAGGGAGGCAGGCAGGCAGGCAGGCAGGCAGGCAGGCAGGCAGGCAGGCAGGCAGGCAGGCAGGCAGGCAGACTACTAAGATGAAAAGGTTTTATTAGACTTGCTTCAACATGTTAACAAAAGAGAATATATCTTTAATATCCTTGAGGGGGTCAAAATCAATAAGAAGATGGACATAAAATCATTGTAAAAGCCCCCCCACTTTTGAACATCAGTGTAACATCGATCTGCATAGCAAAATGTAGAGTTTATATCTCAATATTTCATCTGATGATGATTTTTTATCCCTACACCAAAACTGCTGTATTTATATAATGACAACTCTGAAAACTTCGTAACATAACAATGTATTTAAGCTCAATTTTTATCATTCAGAAAGTAAATTTATAAACTGCCACAGAAGAATGAAAGAAAAAGAGATAAGTTATTATGTTTACATGCTCATTTAGATGCCAAGAGGTAAATTTTTGATTGTGTAGTGCCTTGTACGCAAATCAGAAATCTTACAGAATACCTAGGAGCTTGAAAGCAATCATATTTTTTTAAAGTTACATTAATTTCTTTCAGATTAAATCAAGGCACTACACAAATTCTGCTAAATTGATATAAGGATTTTTTTTTCAAAAATCAGGAATGGGAAATATAAGAATTTGATGGATCATATTGTTACATAAAGAAAAACCTGGCATTTTAGAGGGGAAAGTAGATTAAATATGATTTGTAGAGTAATAATAGATAGCCCTTACTTGAAAGTAATTGTAGGTATGTATTGTAAACACCTGGAGTAGATTACTTGAAGCCATTTAATGAATGTAGATACTAGCTTATTGTTGGCAATTTATGTTTGGCTGCAAAATCTCCTTTATGCTTATGCTTTATGCTTATGATTTGATACATTATAGGATTCAGAGACATATTCTACAGTCCATTTTTTTAAAATAATAAAAACAAATTGGGGCTGACAAAACAGAGATATTATTTAGAATGCTCTCAAGTTCTCTGATAAAACTTTGTGAGGGGTGTTAAGTAATTAAGTTCCCCGTTAGAAGAGCAAGTATGCAGAGAAGCGTAATGAGAGTGATATGGAATAACACGCACAAACCAGCATACATTATCTTGGTAGTGCTTATTTCAATGAGAGTTTGATTGTGCTTGGTCTGGCCAAATAGAATTAGGAATGGGGGGGGGGAGTTTTAGGACTATATCCTAAATTTTCAACTGCTTTCAGATACAGCCCTAAAATGAAAGAAGATTGTTCTCAATATTTAATAATATGACAAAAGACTGTACATCACTGATAGAACAGGAAATATATGATCAGTAAGATGATCAGTAAGATATCACAAGCAGAGTGAGATACCTGAAACTGACGCAACCCCTTAGGGCTACCCGAAAGATGTGAGCTGATGCATCTGATCAGGTGTTATTTAAAGAGGATTTAACATTACAAAGAAAATATGGAAATTAATCAGCTTTTTCTAGCCTAGCACCTTCCAAAAATATTGGGACTACTAACAATATGCCAAGTGGGAATTGGAATTCCAGCACACCTCTAACATGTCAGTCTAGAGCAGGCCTGTCAAACTCCTGGCCTGTTTGCTGGATGCATCACACACTGGCCAGGCCCAGTTTACAAAGGGGAAAAAAGTCCTGATATGTCATGTTATGCCACTGTGGTGATGTGAGTTTGACACCCCTGGTCTCCCTCTCTACTTCCTGTTTTAATGGACAGCGAATGTCATGATTATTTCCATAGGCACATATTTATACACAGTGATGACTTGTTCAGAGACATTTTATCTTAGCTGATAGTTCCTTTGGGAGGAAGATGTTGAGAATTCAAGAGTTGACTCTGATATAATTTGTGCAATTCATTCCCTTGAATATTGGTTACCACAATGTTAGGGCAAAGATTAATTTTCATTTAAATTCTAGGAATAATCCTAGTACATCTACTGAAGAAGAATGCTGAGTTATATAAGCACCTTTAACTGGGAAGATAATTTTTATGTGCTATGATATGATATCATTTTCTCACAAATCATTGGAAGATAGGGATGTTGTCAGATCCAGGACAAAACATAGGAAATTACTTCAATTTGAGGACAATTACAGCTATGAATATAGTCTTTCCTCTAGGAAAATTTGTTGGACCAAAAAGAAAAACAAGAACTGATCAGAACATTTTGAAATTAAGTTTAGAAGTGAGGGAGTGGAGACAGTGGACTTTTTAATGAAATTAGATCATCAGGAACACCTGCATAATAAACATCGGGAATGTGAAAAATAGTTCACATTGTTACCAAAGATACTCTGCTTAAGCAAAAAAAAAAAAAAATTACATTCTGTGTCTGAGACAATTATCCAGAGACTGCAATATGTAATATTTTCTAGGTTAAGATTTTCTGCATGATTGTTTTGTATCACAGAAAAGGTATGGTATATATAAACATTTAAGCATGATCCAATTTGCCGTTGCTCTGGACTATTGTTTAGCATACATCCTAAATTGCAAAAACCCTAAAGGCAATTATTGACCATATCCAGTTTGATGTAATGGTAAGGCACCAGGCTTGAAACTTGAAGACCAAGTCCCTGTTAGGTCTGGTCCAGCTCAGGAAAGAAAGACCCTCAACTCCATTTGGTTGAAGTGATCATTCCTTTTACTAAGGTTAAGTGGTTGCAGCAAAATAAAGGCTAAATCTGAATATTTCCCATGCAAAGCTTACACTTTTCCCCTTCACATGGCCCTCCCCCCTTGACTACCTCTCAGTGTCCAATATCAAGCATGCCAGAGGTTTTGGGAATGGATTGGTTGTTGGTTGTTGGCACCACTGAATGCAGTTCCTCATTCTGTTTCCAGGCCAGGTGTCCTTGGAGGCTATTTTGATCTGGTCCTGCCACTTCTGGTTTCCATTTGGTGCCTCTTCCCTCTTGCCATAAGTCTTCCTGTTCCCAAGCTTACCTTTATTACTCTACATTCTTTTGGCCCCTTCCTCTCTCCTTAGCATTTTATGCCATGATGCCAACAGAGTGAAAACATGAAGATGGCAAATCTGATAGTCCCACTTTAGGCACAAAATCAGCTGGGTGACCTTAGACCAATCCCCGAATCTCATCCCTAGGCAGAAGGCAAGGGCAAAACATTTTTTTAAAAAACCTTGCCAAGAAAATGCAGGGACTCTGTTAAGTAAATAAGCTCCCCATTAGGAGAGCGAGTGTACAGAGAAGCATAATGAGAGTGGTATGCAAGAACACACACAAACCACCATACAGGAACACTGAATAGGATAAAATATAGTAGTTTATGTGGAAATATAGAGGTATTCAGAGTCCATCAAACAGTCCAAGTCATACACGGTTCAGTCAGTCAGTTATCAATATTCACAGTTTAACACACAAAGTAGCTAACAGTAGCAAGACTCAGTAACTCATGATACAGTATCCGATCAGCGTCTAACAAACAGAGAGCTAACAGTCATTCTGGCTCCCTCTTATGGCTGCTTGAGATAACAGCAACCAATCACATTATAGCAGTACTTAAAGCTACAGTACCACCATCCTGGTTTATATATTGCTAACTCAACTGTTAGCTTACATTCCTAACAGACTTCTCCAGAACCAACAGGCAAGTCATTCTCAGCTCCTGCTTCTGCCACCTCCAGTCCAAACACGCAGCAGATGAAAATTACTTCATTGTTACAACAAGAAGGGACTGGAGAGAGCTCAAAAGAACTATCTGTTAACCAAATGTTTCAGGAAATTATGAGGGGTCAAAATGAGTTGAAAAAAGAGTGTACAATATCATATATCAGAAAACAAGCAAGGAATTGGGGTGTTGGAGGAGGGGGCAGCTGGATTGGGGGAGGAGGTTAAGGCAGTCCAGAAGGGAAAATTTTATGGCAAAAATAGAACTTGAAAGAATGTCCTTTTTTTCTCAGATTCCAGAACCTAACAGAGACAGAAAATGAAGATCTTAAGGATATTATGAGTACAATTTTAGCAGAATATATTATGAGAAATAAAGAACAGTTGTGGTGGGATATGGATCTGGTTTACAGGATTAATTCAGCATATGCTAGAACACACAATATCCCAAAAGAGGTACATGTTAAGTTTCTTAGGAGGACCATGAGGGATGAGGTGCTAAGGTCCCAAAGGGAGGGACCATTAAAATATAAAGATAAAGAAATTACCATTCTTAAGCAAATTCCGAAAAAAATAAAGGAAAAAAGGAGGAAGTATTCCTCTTTATCAAAGAAATTATACAGTAAAGGAGTTTGGTTTAAATGGTTATTGCCAGAGGGAATGTTGATTTTTTGGGAGGGAAATAGAATTAGAATTAATACAGTGGAGGAGGCAGAAGCCTTCATTAAAAAACATAGTTCTCTCCTAGAGGACGAAAATAGGGGAGGTGGTGAAAAAGGTGGTAATGTGCAAGTTATGAAGGAGGGGGGCTGTGGCTCCATCTGGGGACAGGGAGGAGGGAGCAATATCAAAAAGGCTCAGGTCACAAAAATAAATGTATTTGAAATACTATGGTAATTGTTGATATACTAGAAAGTGACAAAGAAAGAGATGATTGAACATATGGTTGCTATAATGTAAAACAAGATTCTGTCTATGCTTATCTTTTATACGTTATTTTTAACATTGTAAAAATTGTGAGATTTGGGGGGATTTTTACCACTAGCACAGGAGCTGCCAAAATTTTCTATGTACCTTTTGTACCTTTTCCTATAAATGTTTAAAAACCAATAAAATTCTTTTTAAAAAAAAGACTTATCCAGAATTGGACATGATTGAATAGAAGAAAGAAAGAAATCACCCCTTGTAAGGATACTCCAAGCCCTATGTAGAAAGTGGAGAAGATAAGGCAGCGAAGACAATGTAAAGTTATGGTCCACTGTTCTCTGTATGAGCATAAATCAATATCTGTTATCAAAGTTCTGTATTGCATGCACGTACAGTATACATATACAGTATGTAGATCCAGGCTGTTCACTGAAAAGGTTAGTGAAATTGCTTTCCTTCTATCTTGAAGAGCAAGTACTTTTCCCCAAAGATTTCTGCATCTACACTAATTAGGATGGGTATCAAAAGTCGCAAAATAAACATGTTTGTTTATTTTATTGGTTAGAGAATGAAAAATCATGAATCTCCACTGCATCCTTAATGAACACATCAAAGTCAAAACAGTGTTGATATCATGCAGGGCTGACATCCCCCTTCCTTTCAAACCTTAGATCTCAGTACAGTACAGATAATATTTGGATTCAAAAATCTATATGGCTTGGTCTGGGAGCTTGTATAGCAATAGCACTGATTAATCTTTAGTGGAAGACACAAATTTACACTGGTCTGAACATCAGCCAGAAAAACAGAAGTTGTTATCTGATTTAAAAAAAAAAACCTAGAGAACTGCAACAAAGTTTAGTAGGTTATACCAAAGAACTTTGTAAAAGAAGTTCATAAATATTTTTGCTTACATCTTTTATCAAAGCTGTTAGATTTAAGGAAAGGATTTGCTCATTAGAGGTGGTTCAGAATAAAGCTTTTTGTACAGTTCATCCCAAATGTATTTGCTGTCAAACAGTTAATTATGCCAAAAGAACACATTCCATGGGAAGCAGTGGCAAAAAAAAAAATATCTATGGGAAGCAGTAGCAAAAAAAAAAAATCTTATGCAAAAGATTTGTGAGCATCTATATTAAATCTCACATTTTAAGTACTGACAGGCAGACTATATCTCAGGTATATAACACAGGTTTATGGAATCTAGGCTGAAACAATTACCTCTTTCCTGCCAACTAGTGTTGTCCAGAATGTTGCAATTCTGCTGTAGATAAACCCATGGATAATACTTGGCATGCTTATGAGGAACTCTTCTTTTCAATCAAACCCCACTATTTTGCTACCTGATTATTATTTTTCTCCTATATGAGATATTGTAAAGATACAATACTAGATTAAAATAACAATCTGGAATTCTAGCTACGTGAATAATCAGACAGGTGCCTCTCAGGTGCTAAGATTAAATTCTGTCTTTTATATGACTTTCATTTCTCAAAGGTCTAATTTACCAGTTGTGTTTGCACAGCAGATTTAACTCAGCCAGACACTAACCAAGACATAACCTTTAATTTTGGATCTAGCAGCACAAAGTCTTAAGTATTCATTCATTTATTCATTCATGCATTCAGTTTCAGTGCTGACTGACTCCAGCTTACTCTGAGTGACTCACAAAAATAAAGAGCAATATTTTAAAAAATGCAATAAATTAGTCACAAACAAATAACAAAAATAGCTACAAAGTAGAAGAAAGTAGGGACCT
The DNA here is from genome assembly GCF_964273705.1 of Natrix helvetica. NCBI lineage: Eukaryota > Metazoa > Chordata > Lepidosauria > Squamata > Natricidae > Natrix > Natrix helvetica. Next base: position 70,724,822 of record NC_138549.1, on the reverse strand, counting down.
CCTTATTGTCTCTTCACCAAACCAGAGTCCCAATGAAGGCTGAAATAGATGTAGTTAACCAGGTTAATCTAAGAGTTCCTGAATCCATTTTTATATAAATATATTTTATGAATACAGACTCTTTAATGCTGGCTAATAATTAGCCAGATATATCTCCTTTAACAACAATCTCACTGTTACCTTTTTGTTGCCACGCAAACTCATATAAACTGGACAACATGACTTAAATACATTTAGACTTACTATCTAATATAATAACAGTGCCCTTTTAATTTTCATATTCATATATATAAGATAAATATTTCATATGTTTGTAAACATTCTCTCTGCCCTTGCTAGCATGATATGAACTGTCACTCAAATGCATATTAATGGTAGCTTTTCAGAAGCCTAAATAACAGCAAAACTTCCTTTGGAAATGTAGCATCTAATTTACCCATGCAAATTTGAAAAGGAGTTCATTTAAAAAAAAAAGTCTAAGTCTTTAATGCAAAACCATTTCCCATACTTTTGCAAGAAGTTTTAAGACAGTCTAATGAAAATGGTTAAGATGGTTCAGAATCAAGACAAAAAATTGTATTCCATAATTAAGGTCATTGTGGCTTTCAGGTTCTGTAAATGAATGTGAATTCCCATCTGCTACTTTTACTGCTGGTCAGCATGAAAAACACTTGCATTTTTATAGATTGTATCAATTATGTAATGGCATTATGGTACATCATGTTCTATCTCTAATGAGAGATCCTTGAGGATATTTTGTAAGGGCAGTGATCAAGGGCTCAGGCAATTGGTTGTTTTGAATCCAGAGACAACAAACACACCAGGGAATAAAAAGATTTTAAACTTTATTCAAGCAAACAGATTTTAAAAACATAACATAAAAACTACATGTCAAGCAAGAGAACACCCAAATCTCTTACAAGCTGTCAGGAGCTCCTCAATTAGGACAGGATAGATAACCCAATGGTGATCAGTTTCCACAGTAGCTGATGCTAGGGTCTGTGCAGAAGTTCCCTGATTAAAAATCAATATTAGGGTTTTTAATCAGAAGCTGGCACATTACATATCCTGGTCCTGCTTCTATGGTCTTGAGATCTGATCTTGATGGAAACCTGAGATTTTCACAGGTCTGCAGCAGAGGTGGTATTTAGAAGGTTCTGACCAGTTCTGGAGAAATTTTGAGTAGTTCAGAGAACCGGTAAATACCACCTCTGACTGGCCCTGCCCCCATCTCTTCTCTGCCTCCCGAGTCCCAGCTGATTTTGCAGTAACCTTTCCCTGGAGTGGGGAGGGAATGGAAATTTTACAGTATCCTTCCCATGGAGTGTGGTGGGAATGGAGATTTTACAGCATCCTTCCCCTGCCACATCCAAGCCATACCCACCAAGCCACATCATGCCCACCAAGCCATGCCCACAGAACTGGTAGTAATTTTTTTTTAATTCCACCACTGGTCTGCAGCTATATTAAGATTCTGCCCCCTTCTCCTTTATTCATCAAGCAGCATAGCTAAAAATAAGCTCTAAACAGATAAACTTATGTAAAATCTAAATATGTACTAAATGTGTACTAAACTCCTTGAAATAACAATGGCTTTTCACATTGTCTCCATAAAGGAACAATCTGGAACAAGGTGAGTTAGTCTCATCTTATTTATAAACTCAAATTTTGTACTTCCTGAATTTTCCAGAATCAGGGCAAAACTGATAATTAACTGTAATTAAGATACAGTTTCAAAATGCATATACTTCATGAAACGTATATGGTAAAAATGCCAGTCTTGAAAGGGTGTTTGTACAGGAAGCTGTATTTTGTGAGAAGCTATGCTTCGAACAAATTGACCTTTAAATGCTAAAATTCATGAGGATTTTAAAAATGCAATAGGTTAATGTGGAAATTGGATCGTAACTTGCTTAGGAGCAAATATGAGAATATGAGACAGTAACACATCCACCCTATTTCTAATCTCTTTGCTAACAATAGCCAAAAATAGGGGTATATCTTTAAATTTAAAGTAACTATACTCATTCAGACATATAATGAAAAGAAAGTAGAAATAATTGCTAAATTAAGCGTTATAATCAAAATAAATATAGAAGTTTTTTTTAAAAAAAAAATAGGGATGGGCAAAAGTAAAGGAAAATTGCAAAGCTACCTGTGAGATTTTGAAACATTTCTGTACTGAAAAAGAATTCCAATGGAAAACCATTATGTGTGAGAGAAGATTGAGACAGAATAAACTCTATTTGCTACATGTTTTTAATTAATAGGAAATTATGGAGTTTTTTTATAGAATAAGAAAAAAGAAATTTGGTTCTTTAAATTAACTCTGTTAGGTTTGCATGCACATGTGCCTCCCTTTGAACTTTTTTTTACCTTAAATCACTTATTCTTTGCCATTCATTCAGCACCGCGAATCCTGATTAAAGCTGGTGACAATTATATATGTTCAAATTAGTGCCAATATTTCTAGGTTACCTATCCAAGCTTTCTCACTTTTCCAACCCTGAAATTTAGGTACCAGATGGCCGTGCTATTAAGATACAATGTTTTCTTCAATTTTTTCAAATCCTGTGGGCCAAAAAAATCCCCTTGGTATTTATAAGAGTCCATTTGATACTAACAGGTTTCAGATTAATGGACCATATTTGCTTTTTTCCAACGGTTGAGAAACATTGGCTTAGTGAAAGCAGCGAACTACAGGATGTCGCGTGGAATTTATTCCAGATTTTTCACTGATAGAAGACTTGAAATTATCTACCAAAATGATTGCTAATTGGCAAAATGTTTACTGAAGTAGCAAAGCAGTTATTGGAACAAATATGACCTTTCCAGGAAACGACAGCAATTACAGTGGAGAGAAAGAAAGGCTTTTAAAATCTTCATTCTTCAAGCCTTGCCGTTCAGCATGTCAGTAGCTTAAAAATGTTTTAACACTACCTGGGACAGGCTCTGACAATGGCTAAACAAATTTGGAAAGTAATCTAGAGGAGCATTCCCCTACCTGGGGACCTTTCAGTTACATGGACTTCAGCTTCCAGAAGTGACGTAGAACAGAGGGGAAAAAAGGCTTTCGTAGGTCTGCAGGTGAAGACAAGAAAGGGTAGAAGATGAAAGGCATGTCAGAAGATGGCAATGCAATCCTGTGATTGATACTCTTGCATAGAATGTCACAATGCAAGTAAAAATACTGAGATTTGCGTAATGAGGTCACAACTCACATTTTATCATTCTGGTTTGTACTTAATGCCTATGGCTTGCCCCAATCTAATTCTTTATCTCCTTCATAGATGTGTGATGTTTCCTTTGGACAACTATTCCAACGCTTCCTCAGAGGCCGGTTCAAGGGGGAATGAGATCATTCCTGGCACATCAGGAATTACTGACTCTGAACTGCTGGCAAACCAGGCTTCGACTGGGGACAGCTTGCAGGTGAGTGAAGAAGAAGGGAGGAACTGCTTGCTTTGGTGTATCTCAGAGCATGCAGGGCAGAGAATCAGAGGGCTGCCAGATTCCTTGGGAAAAGGCCCCACCCCTCTTGATGGGCTGCACCGAGAGCTATTTAGCAGAGGGAGGCATTGATGGAAAAATGTGTGTGGGTCATGACTGTGTGCTCATTTATGTTTCTGAATTACTATAACCTATGAGCTCATGTGGATGTACTTTAAGGTTTATCTGGGGGCTTTATGTTTGTTTATTGGACTTACTGTTTGAGCAGCCTGCTATTTGTATTATGGGCTAATTGGCCATTGCCTGGGAAATTAATTTGGGTTTCGTGGCTGGCTTCAGTTAGGACAGTTGTAAAGCCAGGTGAAGAGAACTGTTGTGGGAAGACAAATAAAACCCTCCATAAACCACACTGACATGTTAGTTGGGGGGGGGGGGGGAGCACAAAATGGAACTTTGGGGAATATTTGAGATATTTTAGAGTCTTATTATTCTGATGTTTCTGGAGCTTACTATCAATGGCAGCAATTCTTTTCCCCATTTCCAAATGAACCTTTCTTTTTGCTGCCAACAGGATTCATTTTGGCAGCTAAAAGCTACTATTTTCTTTTACAGAATAATATGTGTGTGGCTTCTTTTGATGGCTTCCTTTTCAAGGGACAGGTAAATTGTCATACAAGAAATAAAGTAATAGTAGAACTATTCCTCAGAGTACTCTGAAAGGATGTTATATTTCTTGCATTCCAAAAGAAACATGACTATCACAGAGGAATTTTACTGACACTCCGAGGAGAGTAATAGTAGTAGTGGAAATGATGGAGATGGTGAAGATCATAATTACTACTACTTCTCCATTATTTCTGGTATTTGGCTATTTAAGAAATCACTCTTTCCATCTGGAAATAATAGCCATGGCCATAATTTTTATTTTTACTTTCTTCCTCCTACCTGAACATTGTTCCATAGTCAACAAAGATCAGAGATTTTCATTCATGTGTCACAAGTATTTTCCATTCAGAGGTTGATAAATGTCATACTGCAGTCTGCCCATGACAAAAAAATGTAGGAGAAAAGTCTTGAAACAGGCAACTCAAATCATTAGAAAAATAGGGGAAAATAACTTTTTCTGTGAGGAAAATATAAAATGTAATTTCTCTTACTTAAGATTGTACATCTGTAGTTTCTTCAAGTCTTCAATAATACTTGGAGTGGATGGCCAAAGACCATCTCCATAAATTTCTGTTCTGACCCCTCTCTTCATACACCAAAGCACGCCGAGACAAAGATACTGCAAGGATTTATTAACACAGAGACTAGACCTTGGCAGCAATCCAACACAGGCTAGACCTTGGCAGCAATCCAGCCTGCCAAGACAGCCCCCGATAGCTTCTCCAGCTCCAGTAAATACGTTGATTCCTGCGAACAGTTTGCACAAAGTCATTTCTTTTTATACAGTCTTGAGAGGAGCCTAATTACAACCACCTGAGTTCAATTATCTCCTGTAACTGCGTAGCTGTTCTTTACGTCTGTTAGCCCTCTATTGCCGGATATCCAGAACCACCTCCCTTGTCTCCTCCCCACTGCTCCAATGCATGACGTCAGGAGCACACTCCCTTTGGCTTTCACCACTGCTCCATGCCTCAGGCGCCTCCTGGTGGCCAACCAGCCTCTCTGATCCCTGCTCGGAGTTAAAACCCTGTCCAGGGTCCTCCACATCTTCCAGAGATGACTCATCAGACTCCTCATCGTCAGAGTCTGATTGCAGCTCCAACAACTCCTGCTGGGTCACAACAGATTTCTATAGGAATATGTCCTACAGCCCGCTTTATAAAGATATTGGTGTCTGTTTTTGCAGTTTTCTGAAGTGCTGATGGTTGCTGTATGTTCCATTTCTTTGGCAACCATCAGAAATAAATAAAGAAAATGAAAACATTCAGAGACTCAGTGAATAATATTTATTCAATCATCACTTCCGGTTGTGGCGGCTGACTGCGACGGGCAAGCTTTGCTCGCCCCGCGCTTTCCCGGTGGGCTCCCCACTCCTTGGGGGGCACAGGACGCCCCGTAGAGGCAGTAGTTATACGGGAATGTCTAGAGCCGAGGGAGTTCACTGTACCTCAGATACCCGGATGTGAGTCCCTTGGTGTGAAATGGGGCCCAGGGAGGCAGTGGGACTTGCTGATTGTATACTTGGCTCCTTGCTATATGTCAGCAGCCCTGCCCGAGCTCCTCGAGCTGATCTCAGAGACGGCAGTTGAGACCCCCAAGCTTGTGGTTATGGGGGATTTCAACTTGCCGTCTACGGGGGAAGCATCCGAGGTAGCTCGGGAGTTCATGGCTTCCATGACAGCCATGTACCTGACCCAATTAATTCAGGGCCCCACACACGAAGGTGGCCACACTCTGGACCTTGTTTTTGTATCTGAACAGTGGGCGAGTGATCTGGGAAGAGGGGATATAACCATTACTCCCCTGTCATGGTCAGATCACTCATGTCTCCGGCTGGACTTCCCTGGCGCTACCCCCCACCGCGAGGAGGCGGAACCAAACTGTCCAAGTTGGTACCGCCCCAGGCGCCTGATGGAACCGAATAGGTTCCAGACGGAGCTTGGGCCATTCCCTGTAGCCCTGACCCGCTCTCGCTCCGAGAACCTAGTGGCCGCCTGGAATAGGGCGGCCGCTGGGGCCCTGGACCGAGTTGCGCCTTTGCGGCCTCTCCTGCGGCGACGACCCACCCGGGCTCCTTGGTTCACCGAGGGCCTGAGGGTGATGAAGCGCCATAGGAGACGCCTAGAGGGCAGGTGGAGGTCTTCACGCTCCGAATCTGACCGAACACAAGTAAGAGCCTATTTACGGACTTACCTTGTGGCATTAAGAGTGGCCAAACGTAGACATTGTGCCACTCTTATTGCGTCCGCCAATAACCGCCCTGCCACCCTGTTTCGGGTGACCCGCTCTCTCTTATCACAGAGGACGCGGGAAGCCCCTCTACAGGGCAGAGCAGAGGAGTTTGGGGAATATCTGCAGGACAAAATCGCTCAGTTCCGGAGCGGATGGACCCCCTTCAGTGGACCAGAGGAGCCGCCAACAGTGAGTCTTGTGAGACCACTCTGGGAGGAGTTTGCATCTGTTGCCCCCGAGGATTTGGATAGGTTGTGTGGACGGCTGCGACCGACCACATGTTTAATGGACCCGTGTCCCTCCTGGTTGGTACTGGCATCCTGGGAAGTGACACGAGGCTGGCTACTGGGCCTGGAGAACGCCTCTTTGAGCGAGGGGTCCTTTCCTGCCGCCTTGAAAGAGGCGGTGGTGAGGCCCTTACTCAAGAGGCCTTCCCTTGACCCGATGGAGCTAGCTAATTATCGTCCAGTCTCCAACCTTCCCTTTTTAGCGAAGGTTGTAGAGAATGTGGTAGCACAGCAGTTTCCATGACACCTTGAGGAATCCGAATATCTAGACCCACGCCAGTCCGGCTTCCGGCCCGGACACAGCACAGAGACGGCCTTGGTTGCGTTAGTCGATGATCTCTGGAGGGCCAGAGATAGGGGTTGTTCCTCTATCCTGGTCCTATTGGATCTCTCGGCGGCTTTTGATACCATCGACCATGGTATCCTATTGCGCTGGCTGGGGGGGATGGGAGTTGGAGGCACCGTTTTGCGGTGGTTCGGCTCCTACCTCTCCGACCGGACGCAATGTGTGTTGGCAGGGGGGCAGAGGTCGACTCTGAGGCCACTCACTTGTGGGGTGCCTCAGGGGTCAGTCCTCTCGCCCCTTCTGTTCAACGCATATGTGAAGCCGCTGGGGGAGATCATCCGTGGTTTCGGGGTGGAGTATCATCTGTACGCTGACGATATGCAGCTGTACATTTCCACCCCAGACCACCCCAACGACGCTGTCGAGGTGATGACCCGGTGTTTGGAAGCCGTCGGGGTCTGGATGGGGGACAACAGACTCAAGCTCAACCCCTCCAAGACTGAGTGGCTGTGGCTACCGGCACCCCGGTTCAGTCAGTTGATTCCATCGCTGACCATAGGGGGCGAGCAATTGCCCCCTGTGGAATGGGCGCGCAATTTGGGCGTCCTCCTAGATGCCCGGCTGTCAATGGATGACCATGTGGCAGCCGTGGCAAGGGGGGCGTTCCACCAAGTTCGCCTGGTGCGCCAATTGCGCCCCCTACTGGACCGGGATGCCCTACGCACAGTCACTCATGCACTGGTGACGTCTTGGCTGGACTACTGCAATGCCCTCTATATGCGGCTTCCCTTGGGACGCGCTCGAAGACTGCAGCTAGTCCAGAATGCAGCCGCGCGGGCTATTTTTGGGAGTACTAGGTACTCCCATGTAACACCGCTCCTGCGCGAGCTGCACTGGCTGCCTGTGGTCTTTCGGGTGCGTTTCAAGGTGTTAATCACCATCTTTAAAGTGCTCCATGGCTCAGGACCTAGGTACTTGCGGGATCGCATCCTACCACACACTTCCCTGCGACCGATTCTCTCTCACAGGGAGGGGTTCCTCCGGGTGCCGTCCACTAGGCAGTGCCAACGGGCGACACCTAGGAGTAGAGCCTTCTCTGTGATGGGCCCAACCCTCTGGAATGACCTCCCCCCCGATATCAGAACCACCACCGACTTTCTCTCCTTTCGACGAAAACTGAAGACTCACCTGTTCCGTTTAGCCGGCCTGGACCATTCATAACCTTATTATACCTCTTGGCAGATATATTTTAACTGGGTAATTTTAATTGGGTATTTTTTAGGATTGTTGATATACTGTTTTTATCTGCTTTACCTGTACAGTGTTGTATTGCCTCCTCTTCTATGTTTTTATGTTTGCATGTTTGTAGTCCATTTTATCTATTTCATTTGACTGTACACCGCCCCGAGTCCCTTTGGGGAGAGGGGGCGGTATAAAAATCGAAATAAAGGTAAAGGTAAGGTAAGAGGCTCCTGCCGGAGGGGCGGCACTGCAGGGGATCCCCGGGATCTGCGGCGGCTGGTGGGGGGGGCCCCGCCTCGCTCCAGGCACTGGGGAGCATGATGGGGAGATGCTCCGGCGTCTTCGCTGCGAGGCTGTGCAGAGAATGAGCAAGCAGAAGGAAGAGGCTGCGGTGCGGTGAGGTGTAGACTCCTTTCCATTCCCTTTACAAACTTGGAGAAACTGCCAGCAGCTTAAACCTTCTCCTTTCGGCTGATTTGAAGAGGCACGGCTGGAGGGAGGGGGACTTCCCCCCCCCTCAGACAGGCGGCTTGGAACAATTTTGCTCTCAGCCCCAGGGGAAGGAGGAGGGGGGAGAGCCAACCAATGATGTCACGCCCTTACTAAAATGAATTTTCGGACTTAACCCCATAATATATTGATGATCTGGGAACTTTGGGAACTTTGAACTTTTGAAAACTTTGTTATGCCTCTAAACCTGAAGCTGGCAGGGCAAGATGGCACACTTCAGTTGTCTTTATGAACTCTGAAACCTGACTCCACCTTTAAAACTTCAGGCTTCCGGTCTTTGTCTCCGTGCTACTCAGACAAATCTCTTGTTGATTGCTACCTTTTGAACTCCCTGGAGTGAAAAACTTTGCTCTATTGCCAGGGTGATTAGAGAAACCCTCTTCTGCTTGTACTCTCTGCCCCCTGGACTCTTCTGGCTGTCCTGCCGCTCTGACTGACCATTCTCTACACTGACTGAACTCTTTATTCTACAAACAATGTCTCCTAAAAGACCACCTCCTGGAAAGCCTGGCTTTGCTACTTCTGCCTCGACATCTGCAACCTCCAGTCCTGGTACACAATCAACGATAACAGCTTTGATGCAACCTAAAAGTACAGAGACGGAGTTTCAACAAATGTTCCAGCAACTTTTACAGGGACAAGAGGAAATATAGAAACAACTAAAGGAGATGAAAGAAGAAATTAAAGAGAATCAGGCACAAATTAATAAGAACTCACAGAGACTGGATCTTTTGGAGGGTGGGGCGGCTGAGATGAGGGAGGGGGTGGAAAGGGTGCAGAAGGGAAACAAAGAACTTGATACCCAACAGATGAAAATAGAGTTTGAGAGAATGTCCTTTTACCTTAGATTCCAAAACGTGATGGAGGCAGATGATGAAAACATAAGGGACATCATGACAAGTATTTTGGCTGAATACATCCAGAAAGAAAAACAACAGATGGGGTGGGAGATAGACCTGGTCTATAGAGTGAATTCTGCCTATGCTAGAACACACAACGTACCCAGGGAGGTACACATTAAATTTCTCAGAAAAAGTACAAGAGATGAAATTCTGAGTGCACAAAGGGGGCAAGCCTTGACATACCAAGATAGGGAAATAACCATTCTGAAGCAGATCCTCAAGAAAGTGAGGGAAAAAAGAAAAAGTTATTCGCAACTTGCGAATAAATTATACCAGAAGGGAGTGTGGTTCAGATGGTTGATGCCTGAAGGTATACTAATATTCTGGGAGGAGACAAGAGTTAGAATTAATACACCCATAGAGGCGCAGGCCTTTATGGAAAAAAACAAAGCACACCTAGAAAAATCAGATGATCCTACAACAGACACGCAGGACACGGGAGGGGCCGGAGCTCTGTCGGCAGCGGGAGATGGGGCAATACCAAGAAAGCTCAGATCACAAAAATGAACAAGAAAATTTCTTTGACATAAACTGATCGAAATTACCAATTGAATTAATATGCTGACTATATACTACTATGTATTAATGATCTTTGTTTAGATGTATATTATGAGTATGGAGGGAGGGGGCACCTACCGCACTTCGCAACTGCCAAAATTTGTATACTTTTTGCACTACCTTTTCCCCTGTAAATTTCTAAAAAAAACAATAAAACTTTGTTTAAAAAAAATAAAATAAAATAATATTTATTCAATCATAATATTTAGCAACAATAATTTCTAATCCTCCTTTCCAAATCACTGTTTACAATTTACATCCAATTTCCTTATGTTGTACCCATGCATATATATATATATATATATATATATATATATATATATATATATATATATATATATATATATATATATATATATATATATATATATATATATATATATATATATATGTTGTATTTGTGCTGATAAATAAATAAATGGAGACTAGTATAGATCTATTTCAAGCTATTTATTTATTTATTTATCAGCACAAATACAACACAAATATAAAAAGGCAACATTAAAAATAAAAATATGGTTTTCTGCCTGGATGGTTTTCTGTAATGAGCCGAAGGACAGAAAGGGGGAGTAGTGAGCTCCCTCCCATATTTGGGCATACCAGGGGTTGTGGTATATATATATAGAGGGAGTAGTGACCTTCTCCCATATTTAGGCATACCAGGGGTTGTAACACAAATACATGATGGTTGATAACAATATATATTATTATCATTATCCCTCCTTTGTTTGACTGTATCCTTTATCATAACATTTCCCCCCTAAAAATCAAAACTTAACTAAATTTAACTTAGTTCTTTTATATGTAACCAAAAAAATTCTAATCTTCCTTTCATAGGTACCATTCAATATTCATATCCAATTATTACTTATCATAGCAATACATATGTATACATTATTATCATTATCAATTATTTATTTAACTATACCTATTGTCACTAAATTTCACTAAGTTTAACTAGTTTTAGATTATACCCTTTCATCTCTCAACCTGTATCTTTCCAGTCTCATACCTTCTGCCATTTGTGGTATCAGTCCTCTAATCATCTCCTCAATCAAATTTGTATGGACTCCTCTTTGCAACTCATTGCTATCTCATGTAATTTCGATGCCCTTCTTCTGTTTCCTTGATCAGCTTATCTTTAATTGTCAGTGGTCTTTTCAATGATGTTGCTAATAAAATTTCTTTCTTTAAATCCATAAATTCTTTTATTTTTTCTTCTTCTGTATCTTGCCATCTGGGGTATAATTCCCCTTCATTTAATTCCTCTTTCCGTATTCCACTCTTTCCATTTCCAGACACAAACCAATCACAATAGATATCAGTGGATTTAATTTCTTTGTGGTTATTTTTCTCTTACGTTTTTAGGACTCTAACCTCCACTTTTTTCCACTTGATAAACATCTCCAACTTCTTCATCATATTTTACTGTTAGATGCTCTAGATTTTCCAGCTTCTTCTCCATCCTCTCAAATGTGTTTGATAATTTCTGAATTTCTAACAGTATCTTTTGCAGGCTTAAAGTTTCTTTTTGCTGTTGAGATTGTGCCATTATCTCCAGCTGACAAATACTGCTGCTCTGGCTTGGAAGGTTTTTACAAGATTAAGCATAAATTCACAATAAGGTTTTATTTTCACTTTTCTCTGGTTAAAGATATACTTCAAAGGAACATCTGTTTGCTTTTCTTCTTATCACTCTCTATAGAAAAAACAGTGAGACCTTGAAGTGCCAAGGCAGAATAATCGGTGAGGAAAGTAAAAGTGTTTTGTTTCCAATACACAAACCTCCAGCCTCCGAGTAGCAGTGTCGTTTTTCCCTCTGTTGTTACAATTTTATTTGTTGCCTTTTGTATCTTTTTTATTCCAAGTTTTTTTAAAAAGTCAAATTCTTGAATGAAATAGAGAAGAAAAAGGGAAAAACACAAGCAGTAATGAAGGAGAATTTTAGTCCATAGGTTGCAAAAAATAATAATAATAATAAAGATAGAAGAAGAAAACTTAATCCATTTGTTTTAAAAGGCTTGCATAAATTCCATCCATGAAAATAGCATTTAAAAAGTAAGATAACCCACTCTCCAAAACCATTCAAAGCTTAATTCTGCTGCTTATTTCTTCTGTTCTCAAATTTAAATTAACTTTAAGTTTTTTATAGGCAGTCTCTTTTAAAATGGTAAAAATTCCCCACCAGCTGAAAACACTTTCTCTTTCCGTATCCTTCCATTTCGGAGCCGCCCCAACTTCAACAGTCTAAGGGCTGTGCTTTTGTCGCCAGCTAGAACTTCTCCTGGATCGATCAGGGACTTTGCGATGTCCCTGAGATCAGCAGGACATATTCTTCTCATTCACCATCTCTGCGGGACGGTTTAGGTCCATTTGGACCACCCAGTGGCAAAAGTATCGGTGGCGATCTCCGAGCATTGAGATCGCATGTCGTCTCGTCGCGACGTTGGCTCCTCTTCCAGAATTAGCCAGAATAGGCCATAAGGATTCAGTGTTATTGGAGGATATTAGAAATAGCAAATGAAATGCCAGGATGTGGTTATGTTTTAAATCTTGGTATATTTTATGATGAAGGACGTTTAAACAATTATAGTCAAATGGAAATGGAGGTATGATGATGGAAATATCTATAAATATATCTGAGTTTAAATACTTGAGTTAATATGAATTATGGTTGATGACTGTGGAATAGATGCACGAAAGTCTTTTGTAACCAACTGATACACTTTCTACAGTATGTAAAGAAGGAGGATACTTTGTGTTGTGTCTGTTTTGAAAATAAAAAATAAAAAATCATATATATATAAAATAATATTTATTCAATCAATGACCAGCAAAATTTAGAAAAACAAAACAAAAACAGAGTAAAGCAAATAAATACTATAAAATACTAAGAGCTAGCAAAGTAATCACAGACTGTAACATTCACTCCTCTATTACTAAATTAATACAATTGTTACCCAAGTATTAACATAGCAGTAAAGCAGTGAATGTTATATTTTTGTGATTTATTTTGCTAGTTGTTAGCATATTTTGTATTTATTTGCTTTTCTATGTATTTGTTTGTTTTGTTCTTTTAAATTTTGTTGATCATTGACTGAATAAAAATTGATTGATTTATTGAGAATAATCAGTGAAATTGTCAGCACTTTAATGTAGGCTAAGTAAGTAAACCACACAGATTAATTTAACTTCATGATTCTAGGGATTAGTAATAAAACCTTGAAAGTCCAATAGTGGGAGAGGTATTTGAGTTTCTTTCTCATGCCTTCTCTTTTCCAGGACTGAATTCAGGGAGTTGCCTCTTTATTTTATTTTGTCTTAAATTTCTTATATATACCATTTTCAAGGTTATCTCACATACCTACACAATAACCTCTGAAATTGTTTTTTTTTCTTTTTTGCCTAAGGAATAATGAGAAAAAAAATATTTTCTCAGAAAAAAATGTTCTGTTCATTTAAGATAAAGGTCACAGACCTTTCTGGAGCCTGGACAATATAAAGAGTAAAGAAAATGACCATAATAAAGATAACCAAGCTCTGCTACCAAAGTGCTAATGTGTGAAATATGATTTAATTGCTCAACATACATATGTTATTGAAAGAAACTCAGACTGATACCTCCTTAATTCCCAGAAGTATAACAAGGGGAAAGTGATACAACACAGACTCACAAGCTTATGATATTGGAGCCAATCTTATTTATTTATTTTTTATTTATTTTCAAGATTTATAGACCGCCCCCTCTCCCCAAAGGGACTCGGGGCGGTGTACAGGCATCTCATTAAAAACCAGATACAAAAGATAAATACCCTTAAATACCCTTAAAAGCGAATTAAACCTAAATTCAGCTGTACAGAATAATAATAAAAGTTAAAATCAGCTAAAAAGCGTACCCCTAAATATTTAAAAATGCAGACTTCAGGGACTAAAATTGGGATTAGGCCAGGCCGGCTAAATTGAACAGGTGGGTTTTAAGCTTCTTACGGAAGGAGCAGAGGTCGGTGGTAGTTCTGATGTCCGGGGGGAGGTCATTCCAGAGGGTCGGGCCCATCACAGAGAAGGCCCTACTCCTGGGCATCGCCCGCTGGCATTGCCTAGTGGACGGCACCCGGAGGAGTCCCTCTCTGTGAGAGCGAATCAGCCAAAGGGATGTATGGGGCAAAAGTAAGTCTACTTTCTTGTTATTCCCTGATTTACTTAGTGAGGTGAAAGAGAGGGGGGAAAGATCCCTCCCTTCATCATTTTTTTTAGAATAAATTTATTAGAATTATTGTAGTGGTGGGATTGAACCGGTGTACCAACTACTTCGCTGTGCACACACACGTTGCATTTGAAATCAGCACTAAATCTTACCTTTTCCTGCAGCCCAGCTCCAAACAAAGGAAATTATTCTATATGAAATATAGGATGGAATAGAGCGGGGGCCAGCAGGCAGGGCCAACTGATCACTGGAACTACTGGTTTGCCTGAACTGGATGAATCCCAGCGCTGAGTTCGTCTCAGAACAATCAAAAGGAAATTATGATAAGAGTAGGATTAACTGATTGATCCCATTATTTGGCTAAAGGCTGTTGTAAGACTGTTGGCCTTAACTGCTGTAAAGAATTGCCATTGAAGCAGATTAGCAGCTAATGTAATTGCAGGAAAATCACCCCAATATGTTTCTTGTACCTACACATCAAGGGGCAAATATCAACATTTTTTGCATTAGCTGTATCTTTCGACTCAGGCAGTGCCCAGAAGGACCAGGTACATCAGCTAATCTTTTATGGGAAAGCAGACAGAGTAGAACTGATTGTTTCATGGGGCATCTATATGGCATTAAGAATCATATTAATCCATTTACTGAATATTAGGACATGAAATTAGTACAGGAAATATAAAACTGACACTTTTTATGCATATGCTAGAAAATTTATGCCTCCACCTTTGCTCGCCTGCTTCTGAAAGGAGGATTTTTCACAGCAGGACTCAGTTGCTTAATTAGCACAGAATAATTAGAACTCACTGCAGGGAGAAATTCCAAAGTTCAGCATTAGTCGAAGAGGATCTGATCCTTGCATTTAGGAGCACGGAACAATACAAAACAAAAATGAGCAACCAGCTTGTCTAGCATAAGCAATGTGTTCCAAGGATTCTTTAAAACAAAACAGAATTCCACAGGGAAAGTATGTTCAGTAATTACAAACCAACCAATCTGCCCATACATTCTATCCAATGGCAGTTTTATTCTCTTCCTCGCTTCAAGCTAGAAACAACCTGAGTGTACTTAAGTTGACCAGCTGACTAAAAACACTTCAGTTAAAATATGTGTGTGTGTGTGTGTGTGTGTGTGTGTGTGTGTGTTTCTTTGAAACATATACCCCACATCTACACAGCTAAGATTTTTTTGGCAATTTATTTTTTAACAATACCCTGGGGGGAAAAGATGTATGGGAGTGATAAAATTTTTGATGACATATGCATTCCCAATAATAGCATGGAGCATTCATAGCGGTACAGTTCCATTTCATTTGACAAACACAGACTGAGAATTTATCTCTATGAACATGGTTGCATATGCAGAGGTGTGTGTTGAAAAGTAATTTTGGATCAGACTAATCTGATAATATTATGGAATGACACAACATTACTAATTCCACTAATTCCAGAATCTGCTGAAAAAGGATGTAAATAAGAGTGATCAAAGAAGAATAAATAGGATAGAAGGAGGCAGCATTTTTTAAAAAAATGATTAAACAAGAGGAAAGTTTGGAAAGGAGAAATGTACTTAAAGTCCTCACTTTATGTTACATTGTACACGCACCTTGTTAGTAATATTCATTGCTAACATGTAGTTAATATTTCATCACAGCAGTGTCAAGGTATGTTTCTTTCTCCTCATAGACAATCATTTTATGCAGGATTATCTTTCTTAGGTGTTCTACAACTTAGATGTTCTACAACCAAGTTACTTTTCTGTAGTTCATATACAAAATGGAAGCCAGGATGTGCTTTCATTTCCACTGTTCTTACTCTTGGAGCTTAAGGCATCCTTACAAGGCTCAACTGTTTGTCTCCTGTGAATAACATAATAATGTAATGGAGAATTCAACAAACAACAGTGATGAAGGCAAGCAAAAAGTGTCCAAGAGAAAATGCTATAGACATTAAGCCACAGAAACCAATAAACAGAAGAAAATATTAATAATTGTTGCTTCTCTTCCTGCAGGGAAGAGATTAGGATCACAGAGACACAGAGTCAGAAGGTTGGAAGGGATCTTGGAAGTCTTCTAGTACTTGGACTTCTTCTGTCCAAGACAGGAGTCTTCCTACCATCTTGGGCAAATGTTATACTACTTTTTCTTGGAAACAACTCTGGGAGGAAAGTTACTGCACAGCTTAATAGTTCTCACTATCAGAAAATTCCTCTTTATTTCAAGGTTGCATGTCCCTCTGATGAACTTCCATCCACTGCTTCTTGCCCTCTTCTGAGATGCTATGAAGAATAAATTTACACCCTCTTCCCTCCTTCCTTCCCTCTGTTAAGCTAAACATACCCATTTCCTTTCTTCATAGGATTTAGCCTTCAGACCTCTTATAATCTTTGTTGTTCATCTCTGCGTTCTTTCTAGAGCTTCAGAATCTTTTTTGTTTTTTGTTTTGTGGTGACCAGAACGGGATGAAGTATTCCAAATGTAGCTTCACCAATACAGTATAAAGTAGTACTATCACTTACCTTGATCTTGACCTTGATACTTTCTTTCTTTTGATGAAGCTGAGGACTGCATTCACTTTTTTAGTAGCTACAGCACACTGCTTCGCTCATACTTAAGCAGTGACCCAGGAACCTAGATCTCTGTCTTGGGCACTATTGATGAGCTGGGTATGCCAATCCTATATTTGTTTCTTTTTCCTGCCTAAGTGCAGGACCTTACTTTTTCTTACCATTGAACTGCATCTTGTTGAATAGAACCCAACGCTCTAGTCTGTCAACATCCTTTTGAATATTGAGTCTATCTCCCAAAGTATTCTCCCCTAGCTTTGGTGTAATCCACAAATTTGATGAGCATACCTTCAATCCACTCACCTAGATCATTTATGGTCTAGGTCAAGACCATTTTGAAGAGCACTGGGTCCAAGACAGAACCTTGAGGAATCTGTTGCGTACTTAGATGTAGTTCCATTAAGGGCCACAAACTGAGTGCATTTGGTCAGCCAACTCAAAGCCATAGTATCAGTATGAGTGCAGTTGGTCAGCCAACTGCAAGTCCATAGTACCAATAGGGGTATTGTCACATTGTTCTAAGTTACCAAAACTAGGCTGTGATCTACTTTATCAAATGACTTACTGAAATTTGAGTGTCTAATATCCACCATTTCCACCATTTCCTTGGACCTGTAATTTAATCACTTTAATAAATAAAGCAATACAATTTGTTTGGCATGACCTATTCCTCACAAATCCATGCTAACTTCTAGAAATCACCTTGCTCTTTTCTAAGTCCTTACAAACCCACTGCTTTTCCAGGATTTTCCCAGGTATTGATGCCAAGCTATTGGTCTGAAGTTTCCTGGATCCACTCTCCCCCTGTTTTTAGCTCTTTTCCAGTCTTCTGAAGGTTTTCCCATGTTCCCAGAGCTCTCAAAGGTTTCATTCAATGTCAGGTCCTTCACTATTTTGTGGTATAAACTATCCGTCCAGGAGACTTGATCTCGTTTAGAAGAATTAGGTGTTTTCTAATTAATTCCTTACCTATTTTGATCTGTTATCCTCTTCTGTCTCGCAGAGTGCTGCTTTTGACAGGTTGGATTATTTTCTTCCTTTGGTGTAAATATATATTTAAAAAAGGAAATAAGCAGGTCCACCATCTCCCTGATACCGCTCATCTCCTGGTCATCTTTTCCTAATAGTGAACCATATTACAGAGGACATAGATTAATAGATTTATTCTATAAAGTTTTATTGTACCAGCACTGCAAGCTTTCAGTAAATTAATAACGCAATACATTAATTACAACCCTTCCTTTGCACCAGTGGTGGGATTCAAAAAATTTTACTACCCGTTCTGTGGGCATGGTTTGGTGGGCATGACATGGCTTGGTGGGCATGGCAGGGGAAGGATACTGTAAAATCTCCATTCCCACCCCACTCCAGGGGAAGGTTACTGCAAAAACCCCATTTCTTCCTGATCAGCTGGGACTCAGGAGCAGAGAATAGATGGGGGTGGGGCCAGTCAGAGATGGTATTTACCAGTTCTCTCAAAATTTTTGCTACCGGTTCTCCAGAACTGGTCAGAACCTATTGAATGCCACCTCTACTTTACACCTCCCAGGAGTAATATAAGAAGGCCAAAACTACTTAGGAGATGCAAGACTCTGAGATGTTTTAATTGCCTAAAACAAATAAGAATCTATGGAGCTAGAAATTAAGAATACAGTTGGTTATTTTAGCACATTGTGTTTACTGTATAAGAAAAGAAAAAATATGTTAAATTCCTACTATCTAATTTTCCCATTTAATCAATGATTAATTCTCCAAGGCTCTCATCACTGGTTCAAAGAACTACTAATGCCATAAAAAAGTGGACCATGGATTTACTGTACATTATATGGCCAAAAAGGTCTTGCTGATACGTGTTTATACAATTCTCTGTAGCCAATATTTGTGGGAGATATGAGTCATCTTGTTAATATTTCATACCTACACAAATCCCTGCAAAAACAGCCGTGGCTTAGTTAAAAATTGCTGAGCACATCCACCTGTTTCATGCAAATGATGTACAATCCAAGAAACAGTAAAACAATTTGATGTCAAATTGCAATTTTTACACTGGATTCATATAATATTCATCCTAAACTTGAGTTGGCAAAGCACAATTGTGTCTGTGCTTCTGTATCATATTAGACCTAAACAAATAGACTTCATTAAAGCTACTCATGAACCTGCATAATTGACCTGATGAATTATACAGTAATCAAGAGCAATTTAGCATTAGCACTGATGAGGTTACCTAGTCTGGGCAATGAGATGTCTGCAAGAAAATAACCAAGCACCCGAGAACACCAAAGACCCCTCAAGAGCAGTTTAGCCTAGTTTGGCATGTTTAGAGGCAACAAGTTCTGTTTAAAATTGATGGATTGATTAAGTGTCATCAGGTTTGTGTTGTCTCTTACTGAACACATATATTTTCTCCATGACAATCTGTCCCTAAACGGGTTCTTCAACCAATGGTGGCCCCATCACTACTATAACTAAGTCTGTCCATCTTGCTGCTGGTAATCACCTTTTTATCTTTTCTTACACCCTTTCCAGAATTACAGCCTTCTCCAGACAGTTAGGTCTTCTCATAATCATTTTAGAATATTCAATATTTAAAATCTGAGAGTTTAAGATTTCACACTTGTATTTCATTTTAGTGAAAAATGCAGCTAAAGATTGGATCATCTCACTTGAACGAAACAGAGCTAAGATAAACTTTACTTAGTTTTAGCAATATTTGGGGGGTTGGGGGTCATGTATGTCACTATATTTCATCCCCTTGTTGTCCCTGCTATTTATTTTATTTTATATAGTTAAAGCGATGCAAAGAAAAACCAAAACCAAATACTAAAAGCTCAGCATATTAGGTAGGTAGTTGAAGAAATCCTATTTTTCCCTATAAGGTCAATTTCTGTTACAGACAAAGCTGTAGATTATAACTAATTATGTAATTTTTCCATGCTGTGGTTTTAGCCCATCCTCTCCCAATTCTGCAAAATATGCCAAGCTGCAAAAAATGTATTGGCCATAAGACCTGCAGATGGATATATATATATATATATATATATATATATATATATATATATATATATATATATATATATATATATATATATATATATATATATATATATATATATATATATATATATATATATATATATATATATATATATATATATATATATATATATATATATATATATATATATATATATATATATATATATATATATATATATATATATATATATATATATATATATATATATATATATATATATATATATATATATATATATATATATATATATATATATATATATATATACATATATATACAGGGGTGGGTTCCGGCAGTCACTACTGCCAATTCACTCGTGGGCGTGCTGCGTGCGCTTGATGTACTTGCATGCGCAGTGCATAAAAATGTTCTGCATATGCGCAGAAGCAAATAAAAGTTATTGTCTTTTCTACAATCTGATGAAATGCATTTATGCATATATGCTGTGGAATATTGTCCATTAGCTTCATTTTGTCCACAAATCATAAGTGACATGCTGATCACTTTTTTTCCACAAACAGTACCAGTGTATACAATATGTTGCACCCTGAGCACAACAAATCTCTGCCCTGCTACTTCCACCTAGAATCCCCTGAAATGAAAAACAAGAGATTTATTTGAAGCATTTTGGTAGTATTAATGATTAAATGGTGATGGTGGTGGCGGTGATGATGATGATGATGAAGAAGAAGATGAAGATAAAGAAGGAAGAAGGAGAAGAAGGAGAAGAAGGAGAAGGAGAAGGAGAAGAGGAGGAGGAGGAGGAGGAGGAGGAGGAGGAGGAGGAGGAGGAGGAGGAGGAGGAGGAAGATTGATGATGATGATGACGACGACGACGAAATACTTTTTATGGAATGTTCCAAAGTCTGCTCAGATTCAGAAGTATTTTCATTTTAAGGCATCATTTTATTTAGAAATGGTTTGTGGTTACCATAACTTTATTGGAAAGGAGCAGATGAAATGCAGAAATACAACTGACTTCTGCTTTTAGATAGTCCGACTCTGCACATTTCACAACAACATGAAATGACATACCTGACATGCATCAGGTTCTTCACATGTTATTTCATGCAATTTACACCACTAATTTAGGCTGCTTGCTCTCTAATTGCCTTTCTTTGTCTGTCTCATTGTGGTATAGTAGTAGCTTGAAATTAACTCAAAGTACAAGCCACATGGAGTAAAAAGCTGTAAAAATTAGCTGCACTATGGTCATTTACAGCCATTATGGCATGAGCTATGTAATTTGTATCGTAGCATATAAAATACAGAGTGGAACTTAATGGCACAAATGCAACTCCTTTGATTTTCCTGTTCACTGTCAGTTTGCATTAGATTTTAATTGAAATAATTGGATAGAGCTTACTATAGTGAGAATGGGGAAAATGTTCCCAATTAGCCTCATTCAGTTGCCAGACAGAATGGAAATGGATAGTTCTCACCTGGTCTAATTTACATAGGTAACTGCCACAGATCGATTAAATAAAGGGAGGTTATTATTTTTATATTGTTTTATCCAGTCTTTATTATTTTATAAAAAAAGTCAAAGTGGCAAGCATATTTAATAATCCTTCTTCCTATTTTCCCTACAATAAAAACTCTCTAAGGTTAGTTGGACTGAGAGAGAGGGATTGGCCCAAAGTCACCCAGCTGGCTTTCATGCCTAAAGCAGGACTAGAATTTATTGTCTCCTAGTTTCTAATCTGATGCCTTAACCCAGTTGTGTCAAACACGCAGCCCACAGGCCGGATCCAGCCCACAACAGGTCCAGAGTTGTCCCGCGGGACCATCTCAGAGACAACGAAGGACCAGCTTGTGCTGCCCCGGCCTGCCCCCCCCCCCGCCCCTCTATCCAGTCAGCTGCAATGACTAAGCCATGCGCCCCACCCCTGCCAGGGCAAACAAAATCCTGATACGGCCCACAATGGGATCAAGTTCAACACCCCTGCCTTAACCAGTTGATCAAACTGGCCCTCACGTCACATCAGATTTGATTACAATTTCTTTCAGATTCCTCATCCTTTTCTTTTTTCATAGAAAAAAAAAGCCAGATCATTTAGAACAGTGTATTTTTTTTTATTTTCCTTTATTTTATTTGAGCTGAGGACTATACTTGTTCCATTTGGAAGGAGTGCCTGCCATGTCATGTCATAGGTGAGGCCAAGTCAAAAACAAACCTGATTTTATTTTATTTATATCGTATGGTATGTACAGGTGTATAGCATACCATGGTATAGTAAATATGAAATATGATTAATCCTAGGCCTATATTCCATGATATATAGTTGGCCAGCTCAATCGAAAAGAGCTGGCATATTCTGGATTCTTCTAGTCAAGCAATGCCATTTGTTGGTCCATGGATCTCTTTTCATAGCTTCTGCCCTCTGAAATGAAGTTCTTTCTAGTGGCTTCCATGTTGATGACATTCCATAAGCTTTAAATGCCTGGCTTTTCTCATAGGCTTTGGGCTAGGGTGGCTGGAGACCCTTGTAGAATTTTTGTGCGCTGTTCTTTGCCTGGTTTGTCATTCTTTTCATTGCTTGTTTTATCTAGGTTACATACAGGTAGTCCTTGACCTGCAACAGTTTACTTAGTGCCTGTTCAAAGTTACAATGGGCCTGAAAAAAATGATTTATGACTGTCACTTATTACCATTGCACCATCCCCTTGGCCATATGATCAAAATTCAGACACTTGGCAATGAACTCATATTTATGATAGTTGCAGTATCCTGGGGTCATGTGATCACTTTCTGTGGCCTTCTGACAACAAAAGTCAATCTGAAAGCCAGATTTACTTAACAACTGTGTTACTAACTTGACAACTGCAGTGATTCATTTAACGACTATGGCAAGAAAGGCCATAAAATGGGGAAAATTCACTTAAAAACTGACTCGCTTTGCAACAGAAATTTTGGGCTCAATTGTGCTTGCAAGTCAAGGACTATCTTTATTGCTGCTTGTTTTTATGCTACAAGCCTCCCAGAGTCAACCCGAGTTTGACAGTGTCCATAGTGTATTAAATAAATAAATACCACATTAAACATTGCAATTGGATAACAGTTTGAGAAGACCTTAGATCCTTCACACAAAACATTTGGGATCTGTACACTTTCTAATTTAGAGAGATTAGTTTGCTGTGTTTCAGTTCATGAGGGGCTTCCATTGACTTTGTTAACTAAACTCCTATATGAACTCATTGCAGGACACCTACGGATGGTCAGAAGCTGCATCTCCTGAAGTAATGCCTGGAACTTCTATATGATAACACAACATTGATGATCACATAAGCTTTCTGAAAAGTGCTGAAAATGGAGAACTCTCTATGCCCAGGGTGTCAAATTTGCAGCATCACGTTTTCATCACATGAGACCTTATTTCTGACAAATGACTATCCCGTCTCTTCTTGAAAGCCTCCAGTGATGGGGAACCCACAACTTCTGAAGGCAAGCTGTTCCATTAGTTGATTGTTCTCACTTTCAGAACATTTCTCCTTATTTTTAGGTTGAATTTCTCCTTGATCAGTTTCCATCCATTATTTCTTGTCTGGACTTCAGCTGTTTTGGCAGGTAGCTTGACCACCTCCTCTCTGTGACAGCCCCTCAAATATTTGAATACTGCTATGATGTCACCCCTGGTCCTTCTCTTCACTATGCCATACCCAGTTCTTGCAACTGTTCTTCCCGACCCCTAATCATCTTTGTTCCTCTCCTGTGCACTTTGCCTCCACAGTTTTGCATTTCTGGATTGCCTACATATATTTTTGAGAAACAATGAAAACCCACTGAAAGAAAACATTTCTCTTTCAGTGGGATCTATGCACTAGCTGAGACAATGCCCATCTGTTTATCTACCAGCAAAATATTGTGGTCCTTCCTAGGAAAATAAGAAGAGTCTCATTGAATCAAGCCAATGACCCTTCTGACACAGCATTTTGTGTCCCCTGGTAGGATATATTGGAACAGCTCAAGAGCACAAAATGAAGGACAATAACTTTCTTCCACTTCTTCTTCCTAACAACTGGTGCACGGCAGACATCCAACACAGCAATTGCTGAGAGCTAGATCCTCTTTCAATCATCCATGACTCTGTACATATGTATGATGTATGCCACCTGTGGTCTGTGAACAAAATACAATACTTTTAATGCTGTACGTTGGAAGGGGGGGGGGAAACTAAAACAGATATGGAATTTTTTTAAAAAAAGTCTTCTGAGAAATACCTTATTTGAACTTCTTTGAAATCTAGGAGATGTTTTCCTCAAGCAAAAACTTTTATTTAGAATCTTATAATCAAGTTGCATCTTCACTTTTGTACTGTAAAGGAAACACTTTTTAAATATTCCATGAACCTCATGGAAGGAGAGCACCAGAAAGCAGACCTTCCACCTTCTGATGTATATTCATTTTAAGGATCTGCAAAGATTCTGAATATAAGCAGTCCTTTCAAATGAGCAAATGTTGTCTGGGCGGAAAATGGGCACGTTCAGCTTTGTCCATATGCATTTAACAAATATCTTGAAGAGATCTTTAAAAAGGATTTTTTTTCCAGTTATGGCACCACAGCTGTGAAACATTTGCTCGGGGGGGGGGGGAGGATCTTACAATGCTAACTTGATAATTTTTCTATTAATTCTCATATCTGTTTTAGTTATTTAGCCTTTCAGAAACAGTAAACTCCTGTGCTGTTTTAATTTTAAAATCATGTTAAGATTTGTGAGAATAGGGTGGTATAATTGCTGTTGTAAATGTTCACAGAAATAAAAGCAAACATACGGAATTATGCTTTAATAAATATAAAGCTATACATTTAAGAAGGCAAAATCTGAGATCCAAAGTGTTGGAATTGTCATTCTGAATGTTCAATAATTTAAATTCAAGCAACTGACATATGACTATCATAAAATGTTTACTGACATGTGACTCTGAATTCCAAGTAGGTGAAGGATTGCAGCTTCAGTGTTTGCAGATTATCAACAGAAAAAAAGAGCAGCCCAAACTCTGGATGTGCAGATAGATTTATATAAATGTACCTCCCTCTGTTCTTAGGGTCAGAAACAATGAAACAGAAAATGGTACTCTTATCTTTTAAATTTTGCAAAAACGAGGAAAAAAACCCACACATCAAATATTTAAAACTTACCTAGTAGGCAATTCTCATCATTCCTAGCTATGGAAGTACCAGGTAGGCCTTGTTATTTAAGTCCTAAAAATATATAGATTGACCACTTGCATTTGTATTATCAAAAACAAATCTTCCAAGCTATTTGAGCTTTGCTGTAATTTCAGCATCTGTGACAATAAATGCTACATTGACGAATATGTGTTCCTTCACTGTGAATTTATCCTAGCTGGTCATGCAGGAAGATCGAATACAGTCATTTTAAAATGTAGATGTATATACAATCACTGTCTCTGTCTTTTTGTTTTGTTTTGTTGAGTTCTATTATGATCTTTAAGTTTTTTTAAAAAGTGTAATATTTGGTATCTTTCTCCCATAGTTTGGTTGTTCAGAGAGTTGCATGGAAAATGAAAAAAAGCAATTGTAGCGACTTCCTACTGTCCCACATCTTGCTCTTTGTTTATATGAGTCTATTTGTGTGTGTTGGGGGGGGGGGGTGTTATCTATATGTGTGTGCCTTCAAGAAAGTTTTTTTGTGTTATACAATAATACAATAGCAGAGTTGGAAGGGACCTTGTAGGTCTTCTAGTCCAACCCCCTGCCTGGGCAGGAAACCCTATACCATTTCAGATAAATGGTTATCCAACATCTTCTTAAAGACTTCCAGTGTTGGGGCATTCACAACTTCTGGAGGCATGCTGTTCCACTGATTAATTGTTCTAACTGTCAGGAAGTTTCTCTTCAGTTCTAAGTTGCTTCTCTCCTTGATTAGTTTCCACCCATTGCTTCTTGTTCTACCTGAAGCAATGGGTGGAAACTAATCAAGGAGAGAAGCAACTTAGAACTGAGGAGTAACTTATGGAGAAACTTATGCTATGGTGACTGCCTGAACAGGTTCCTGCAATTTTCTTGGCAAGAACCTTCTGAAGTTGTTCATCACTGCCTCCTTCCTAAGGCTGACAAAGAGTGACCAGCCCAAGATCAATCAGACTTTGTGACTAAGGAAGGACTAGTACTCAGGGTCTCCCATTTTTGAGCCGGATACCTTAGTCATTACACTGATCTCTTGTGTCCTTATAAGTTGATGTGATGCAGTTTTGCAAGTGAAGAAACCTGAATAGCTTTAAGCTAATAGCTAAGCCATATTTATGTCCATCAGCCTATTGAAGCCAATATGAGAATGTTTTTCCGTTAAGCAGTTTTATTTAATAATTCTATGAATTAACATTTGGCTGATTTATCATACTGAGACTCCATTGAACAAGTCTTGTAACTGTGCTATGTGAGGATCATCATTCCTTTAGCTATACTAAACTGAAATTCTCTCTGCTTCTGAATACTATATGAAAGAGATCTTGTGCATTATACCCTTTGATCAGTTATCAGATTCAGACAGGTATTTATTTCAAAATGCAAACAATGCAGAGATCCCAAACTCAGTCTGATACAGAATAGACTTAAGATCTTTATTTAGACTTTTATAACATTACTAGCATCACTAGGGTGGGTAAAATATGTCCCACATTTCACTTACATCTTATCTGTTTCATTTACTTATCAGAAGAAAGTTAGATATGACTGTGTATAAATAACATTAGGGGTATTTTTTATTGTTTTGTTTTCATCTGTTTGATTATACAATGCTCTTGAATCAATTATCTCATGCAGGTACAAATCATCAAGGCCTTTTTCATACTTCTCGTCACTGAAGCTTCATTTGATGTCCTTAAGGCACAGAAAAGCAGCTGCCATCTCTCAATGTCTGACTTTACATTTCATTTCCTAGCTTCCTCAAGCAGAGTTTGTAAAAATCTAATACTGGATTATAAATTGCAGGTATAGATATTCTTCTAATCACTAAAAGCTTGGTTTACTGCCCTAGAGCCTTCTTCCATGTTGTCGCTGGATTTCTGCAGAAAGTACATTTTTCCTTCCTTCCTTCCTTCCTTCCTTCCTTCCTTCCTTCCTTCCTTCCTTCCTTCCTTCCTTTCTTTCTTTCTTTCTTCCTGCCTTCCTTCCTTCCATCCATCCATCCATCTTGTCTTTATGAATCACTTGCAGGAGATTTCATTTTTTTTAATCAGAAAAAGATCTGTTCTCATCTAAGAAAGCACTAATATTTGTATTAATAGGAGCATGATAATATTAAGTTAAACTGATTCACATAATTTTTTCTTCATTTCATAGATGAAACTCACTAAAACCTATTTCCTGCTTTTCTAGCTTTTGTCAGGGCCATGAAAAAAGCCAACTAAGCAGGCCTACCTGTCTGTATACAGATCTCTGTATATAGATGCCTGAATAGGTTCCTCCTACCATTCAGTGAAGAGGAGTCTATTATTTCTGTGAGCGATTTGATTCACTACTGAATTGTTCTTCTCCTTAGAACTTTTTTCTAATGTTGTATTGGAGTTTGCCTTATTGTATCTTAACTGCATTATACATCCTATACTTTTGAAGGCCAATAGGTCATGAATGAAATATTGGACAAGTAGTCTTTCCATCTCTTTATCCAAGTTGTTAATAGAAATACTGAAGAGTAGATAAGAGGATCCAAGATTGTACCTTGTAATCCCTCATTTGATACTGTTTTCCAACTTTATGAGCAATTGCTGGTGAACTATACGAATATGATCTTTGAGCCAATTATACAGCTATGCAATTGCCTTTAGAGTAGCTTCTTAATTAGGATGTCTAGAAAATTTTGTCAAATGCTTTGCTTGAAATCATGATACATTAAATCAGGATTTAAACCATGTAGTAGTTACCCAAAGTAAACCAAGTTGTACTGTAGTTCATTTAGCAAATTTCTTTTCAACAAATCCAGACTGGTTTCTTTTTATTACTACATAATAAAAGTGCTTACTAATCAAACTCATTATGATCTGTTTCAGAACTTTCCCAAGTAGCAATGTCTGACTGCATAGTCTGTAGTTTGCTGAATGGGTCTTTTCCTGTTTTTGAATTAAAGGATCACACTTCTTCTCATTCAATTGTCCCAATCTTTCAATGATTTTTTCAAAGCTGATATAAGGGTTTCAGCCTTGATTAGCTAGTTTTTTTTCCAGTTCCCTAGGTTGCAGATCATCTGGTTTTGGAGACTGGAACTCATTTGAAGTAAAGAGCTATTCTGTTCACAATTTCAAGCTTCAATTTTGCTCCTTCTCTTTCATCTGTACAATTTCCTGACATAACACTTTTTTAAAAAATTCAGAAGACATAACCAAGATAGATTCTTTGTTATTTTCTATCTTTATGGAGCAGCTAGTATTAATTATTCCTTTTGCAGGCAGTCCTTGACTTAACAACCATTTGTTGAGTGACCATTTGAAGTTACAATGACGTGGGGGGGGGAGTCATTTGCGATTGTTTTTCACACATCCCCATGGTCGCGTGATCAAAATTCAGATGCTTGGTAATTGGTATGTATTTGTGCAGTGTCCCTGGATTACGAGATCACCTTTTGTGACCTTCTGTCAAGCAAAATCAATACAGAAACCAGATTCACTTAACAACAAAGTGTTGCCAACTTAACAACTCCATTGATTCACTTAACAACTGAGGCGAGGAAGTCATAAAATGGGGCAAATCTCACTTAACTGTCTTGCTTAGCAACAGAAGTTTTGGGCTCAGCTGTGGTCGTATGTCGAGGACTATCAGTATTTTGACTGTGTCTGAAGAAGCTCCTCTTGTTAGTCTCTCTTATTGTCTTTGCATCCTTTGTTAACCTCAGCTTAGTCTGAGCTTCCACTTGCCTGATATCAACTGTACAGTTCTAAGATATCTGTGTGCGTCCTTTTCCTTTGGGACATGACCATAAGCTTTCTGGGTAGTCACAGTGCCTTCTTCTGCTGTCTTCCATTCCTATCCACCCTGACTGGAACTGTTTTCACTTCTGCTTTTAGTATCTCCTTCTTTAAGAACTCTCTTGAGCTGTTTTCCCATTACCTTCTCCTGTCATCCATGGAAAAACTGAAGACAAGATTTAACAATAGCAGTAAAAATTATTGATTTGTGGTGTTTGGGGTCTTTTAGGTGTTGCCATTTTTTTCCCAGTATTAATAATCACGTGAAAGACAATGTGACTAACTGAAAATATGAAGGGCTTCTTTGCCAAACTGAATGCATCAGTGATGTATATTAAATCAATCGTTGTGAGTGGTTTGATATAGTCTGCCTTGGAGATAATTGTTTAGACAGGAAATATAGTCAAGATTTCAAAGCTAAAATATGCCATAGTGTTCAGCCATGAAAATATATAGTCTCAACAAAGGATATGAAATGATTGAAGCATTACTGGTGTTTTGGGGCCAATGTACCAAATTTCTTTTGAGATGTTTTTATGATCTTTCCCTATGACATTCTTTAAGGTGTTTGTTTGTTGTTTGAGTCCAGGATTTTCTAAGGAACTGAATTTAGCCTTTCCAGTAATCAAAGCCTTCTTATTTTCCTCCTGTGTTTCCCTTTTAACTACTATTTATCATTGCATACAGGATGGCTTTCCAGCTTCCTTTCTCTTTACCTCCAATTGCTATGTTCCACTGCTATATTTTCACGGTGTTGTTCCTCAAAATGTAGAATCTCTTTCCCTAAATAATATGTGAGTTTCCAGTTTTGAAGTCCGTATTCACAGGGCAACATGTTTTTAATTACTGCTTAGGTAGCAATAGCAGTAACAGTTAGCCTTATATACTGCTTTACATTGCTTTATATCCCTCTCTAAGTGGTTTTACAGAGTCAGCATATTGCCCCCAACAATCTGGTCCTCATTTTATTGACCTCAGAAGGATGGGAGGCTGAGTCAACCTTGAACCTGGTGAGATTCAATCTGCCAAACTGCTGGCAGCCAGTGATCAGCAGAAGTAGCCTGCAGTACTGCACTCTAACCACTGCCCCACTGCGGCTCATAGGTAGAAGGTCTTGCTTGCATATCATTCCCTGTGTAGAGCCAGATGGGTCTAGTGGTTAAGATTTCAGGATAGAAACCAGGAGATTGTAAGTTCTAAGGTGAGAAGTGGCATGCGAAGAAGAAACTTCTTAGGGGTTTCTCACAGAGGTTTTTAAATCAAATTTTAAGGGAGGGCGGGGGGGTTTGATTCGGATGGCTCAGTTGCGCATTCCAACCCTCATAGCCATTCTCACACCCCCGGTGCTCGGGATCACAGGACCCTGGTCTCTGGCTGGTGTTGCTTAACGCCAGGTCCATGGTACATAAGGCTCCTCTCATTTGCGACCTCATACAAGAGGGTAGAGTGGACCTGGTGTCATTATGGAGACCTGGTTGGGCCATGATGGGGGTGTTCCCCTTGAATTATGCCCACCAGGCTTCCGGGCGTTTCACCAGCCGAGAGCCAAGGGCAGCAGCGGGGGTGGTGGTGGCGGTGATTATTAGGGAAAGTCTCGGACCTCAGGAGTGTGAGTCCCTTTTTGTGAGATGGGGCCTTGGAGTTCAGGTGGGCCTTTTTGTTACGTACCTTCTCCCTGCTACGTTTCATCGGCCCTGCCAGAGCTGCTGGATGTGTTAGCTGGATTGGTGGTTGATTTCCCCAGGTTTATGATCCTGGGGGATTATAATCTGCCTTCCATTGGCGAGACATCTGAGTCAGCTCGGGAGTTCATGGTTTCCATGATGGCTATGGACCTAACTCAGTTAATTCAAGACCCCACCCATAACGGGACACACGCTCAACCTGATTTTTGTCTCTGGGCAGTGGATGAATGATCTAGATTTAGGGCACTGATGTGCAGTCAGGGGAGGCAGGGGAGGCGGAGCCTCACTGCTCTCATCATGAAAATAAAAAAAATACTCTGGGAAGCCGCAAAAGTGGCTGGGAGAGGCACACGGCTTGGTTTAGCCTCCCTGGACATCTCAGCAGCAGCCCCAAGTGTGCCGATCTCACCATTTTTTGCATCGGGCGAGCCCGGGATCCTTGCAAGGGGAATGGGACCACGTGTGCAGGCGGCTCCTCAATGCCAGCCTCAGATCAGCACAGCTGTGGTCCCCTTCATGTTGGCTTAGGAAGGAGGGGAATGGGACCACGTGTGCAGGGGAAGGGGATCGTGGCTATGCTAATCTGAGGCTGTGCGCTGAGGAGCCACCTGCACACGTGGTCCCATTCCCCTTGCAAGGATCCCGGGCTCGCCTGATGCAAAAAATGCCTAGGTAACATCATCAGTGCTAGAAGGGGGGGGGAGGAGGAGAAAGGAGAAGTTTCTCTTCTCAGAAATGTCTTCTCAGTGGAGCTGCGGCAGTCTGTCTGTCCCTTTCTGACATTTCTGAGAAGAGAAACTTCTCTGTTTGGGCTACGCCCGTTTGGGCTGCGCCCGGTTTGATGACGTCACCAGCCTCACCAGTCATAAACCTCACCACACGTCACTGATTTAGGGGATATTTCTATCCAATCCTTGTCATGATCTGTTCATTTCCTCATCAGGCTTGACTTCCACACTGCTACCCCTCACCACATGGAGGCGGAACCGACTAGATGGTTCCGCCCCAGGTGCCTGATGGACCCTGAAAGGTTCCTGATGGAGCTTGGGACTTTTCCTGAATCCCTTGCTCACAGCTCGACCGAAGCTCTAGTGGAAGCCTGGGATATGGTGGCCACTGGGGCCTTGAATTGCATTGTGCCTTTGCGGCTTCTGATCCAGGGTCGATCCTGGGTAGCCCCCTGGTTTACTGAGGAGCTCTGGGAGATGAAATGACAGAAAAGATGCCTAGAGAGTGGTTGGAGGGCCAGCCGGTCCGAATCTGATCGAACACTAGTAAGAATTCATATTAAATCCTATTTAGTGGCGATAAAAGCGGCAAAACGGCAACATTTTTCCACTCTTAGTGTGTCCGCAGATAACTGCCCAGCTGCCCTGTGTAGGGTGACCCGCTCCTTACTTAACCAAGGAACTGGGAAAGACCCCTTGTAGGGTAGGGCTGAAGAATTTGTTCAGTATCTGCAGGATAAAATTGCTCAGATCCGGACAGGCTTGGACTCTGACTGGGTACATTCGGGCAAGTCAACGGGGATGAATCTTGTGGGATGAGTTGGACCCTGTGACCCCCGAGGGCATGGACAGGATTATGGGGAGACTCAGTGCTGCCACTCAAGTCCTCAGGTCCTTGTGATGTTATTAAAGTCTACTAGCAATTTCAATGTAGCCTCTCCAGTAAATCTCTTATATTTAAATTTAAATAAGTAATTCATATCATTCTTTTAACATCCAATTTGTTTATCTCTGTTGATTTTTTTAAAAAATAACAACAGACATACATAAGCTCCATTTGTAAATCCAATATTTGCATTTCTTTCTTATAAGTTACTAGCCGATAACCCAGTGTTGCCCGGGTATTTATTTATAGGGGGAAAATGTCTGGACTAAATGTAATTTCTAAGGTTGGATTTTATCTCTTACCATTGGGAACCCCCTTGTGAAGTACTGTGATGCTGTTACCATGGCAACTTGAATCCGCTGTACAGTAGAAGCCAGTATGGCAGTATGGCACAGCAGGTTTTATCTTAACAGAACACACACCCTGAGGGGTGTTAGGGGTGTCTTACCCCCACAGTATTTGTCTCCAGATAGTAAGTCATCTGTGTACCAAGTTTGGTTGAAATTGCTCAAGGCGTTCCAGAGTTATGCTGGAACATACAAAAACACAGCCATTTTTATATAGAGAGGTATAAATGATTCTGGATTCCTGTATAATATTCTTTTCAATGTATTCAACTAAACCTAATTTTTCTCAACATTTTCTGGTTGAAATATAGGGTTATATCACTCACATAGCTCTTGAGTCCACAGGTTGTAAAAAAAAACTTCCACATTTTTCTTTAATCAATTTCATCTGAATTCTTAGCATTTAAAAATTTCCAAAAAGAACACTGTAATCATTCCTTTGCTATATATTGTAAATAATAAAAAAAAATCTCACAAAGCAAGAAATACAGTACACACTTTCCTTTCTACCAACCATGGAATTTATTTTATCAATGGCTGGAAAAAAAGGGGTAAAGATTAGGAATATAATTTGTATTGTTAAGCAAACCAGACATGATGTTTATTAAGCACTAATTAAAGATAATAGTAGAAAATTAATAAAACTTTATTTAAAAAATTAATTGGCTTATAAACCATAAACATATAGACCTCGAATCCTTGAATCAAAACCTTTTTGTTTGAAATGGCATGGGGTTTCCTGCTTGAGCAAGGGATTAGACTAGAAGACCTCCAAAGTCCCTTCCAATGCTGTTATTCTGTTAAAACAAACCAATAACCAATGCAGCTCTTAATTTTTGAAAGATTTCATTTAATTCAAAAATTTAAGATACTGCAATTTGCTTTTCAGTTGTCAGGATTTAGCTTTGAATGGGATCATTGCCTTGAATCAGATTCAAAATGTCCATTCAAGACCCTGCAGGGTCAGTTCCTTTAGCCCCAGGCATTACAGTCTAGTTAGAGTGCCTTACTTTCTTGCAAATGTGAAGACTTTTTTTCTATGTTTGGGGGAGAAGGATGGATGGGAAAGAGCAAGATAGCTCTTTTTATCTCCTCATTTGTTAGGGCATTTAAAAGTCCATTCACATTCTCCAAGTTGGAACTCTTCTAGTTTAATTTCAATCAGAGTATTTTTTGCTTCAATATTATACTGCAATTGAATCCTCTTCCCAAATTAACATTTTATATTTCAATAGTGAAAGAGGTATTGGGCAAATAAGACCAGGCTGAGTACCAGTATAATTTATTGTGTGCCATGTACTCTTAGTATTTAGGTTTCTGATTGCTTGAGCTATCAGCTGTCAGGTAGAAAGGAAAGTCTGCAAAATTTAAATTACGAAATGTCAAAATACAGCATACAAGATAGGAACAAAAAAGTATTCCGTGAATGCATTAAGTACTTCCTTTAATTATATTATCTCCATTAGTCTGAGGAACTGTGCATGAAATAGAGCTGTTAGATTTTAGAATGCTGAGATCAAACTGGGTAATTGTAATTTCTAACATTTAGATTTAATAGTTTTGTAGCACAAGACTTCACTGAAGTAATGGGGAAAACGGGGGTGATGTGGAGATAGTAAAACAGAAAGCCACATTCCGTATTCATAATGTGGAATAATCTAAATGATAGTAATGAGAAACGGAAAGAATACCAAACATGAGCAAATAAGCCTGAAGTTTGCAAAGAATTAATATGTATCCAGTGTACATTTATCTCAAGATATTCTACATATATGTATAAAACTGTGAGGACTGCAATAGAATTAAGAAATCTGTTAAAACCACTTTGTGGAACCTGGCAGGAGTTTGTTGTGAAGAAGTAGAAAGCTAGCATTGGTACTAAGGAACTGGTTGCAGAGATAATGGTAACTGAGAGGAGATAGAAGCAGAAGAAATAGGATCCTCAGAGATGTTAAGATAAATAGAGGTGTAAATTAAAGGAAGCTACGACAAGAAGCTTCTTGTTAACTTGCAGACAGTGAAAGAACCTGGAATTAAGAGACCTCTGGCAAGATATCTCAAAAAGCAGACAGGCAGGAAACAGATCAGGAAAGATGTAGAAAAGGGAATAAGAGGTAAAGTCTCAAAGCAAAGACACAGAAAGATCATTAATGAGTATGGGAAAAGTAACAAGACAAAAATTATGAAGTTTTGTCCAGCTGAGATTCTACTTCCTCCCAAAGGAGAAAAGGGCATTTGGGGATAGTGGAGAAGGACTCATATGCAGTTCAGCCAATGGAGGGAGACACAGAGACAGAGAGAGGGAGGGAGGGAGGGAGGGAGGGAGGGAGAGTGGGAGAGATCTCAACAGAAGAGAAATTACCCAATAATCACAGCCTGAAAAGCTGAGAGGAGCATTGGACTAGATCAGGGGTCAGCAACCCACGGCTCTGGAACTGCATGTGGCTCCTTCATCCCTGTTGTGGCTCCCAGTTGCCAGTCAGTGCCGCCACAATTTTGAGAGAAGCTTCCAGTTGGGAGGGAGAAGCACAGCGCTCCAGGAGGAGACTCTATGGCAAGGGGTGGGTTTTCCACAATTGGTAGGGTTTTCGGTTAGGACAGGTAGAGGAAAAAGGATGCCATGCTAGGAGGAGACTTTATGGTGGGGGACCCGGGCTTCTGGCTGGCTCCAGAGTTGAAGATCCGGTTAGGACCTTTGTGTCTCTGAGTGTTTAAGGTTGCCAACTCCTGGATTAGATCCAGTTTGTCCACGATTTTATCTTTCCTAAAGGAAGATGAAGAGAAACTGTTACACGAGGCCTTTGAAGCTATTGCTGGGGGTATTTCACCAGGGAGAGGAATATAGGTGCTTTTGGTACTGAACCTTAGAAAAGTCACTGCAGATTTACAATGCAGCTCGTTTGATATCAGTAAGCAAGCTTTTCTATGTGATGCAGGGAATTTCTTCTATTGAATTTCACAACTTCTATTTATGTGTAATACTCTCTATATCTCTCTGCTTTTGAATATTTCTAATTTTCTTGGATGCGTATCTAGATTCTCTATTAAGTTTCCAAGGTGACAGCAGCAATCCAAATGCCAAGTCTGTTTGATTGTTGACAGGTTAAACATGATTATATTCCCCCATGTGGGAGGTTTATGTAAGATTTTGGAGTCATTCCTCCATCTGTTGGCATGAATTATGTGTCATTATCTTCCAATTAACAATACCTGCTTTCACTCTTCTTGCCTTAGGTCTCAAAATTTAAATAAAAACACGTCAAAGAATGTTCAGCTTCATTCTATGCTAAGGTAGACATGGCCAAACTCCTTACAAGTCAATGTCTTCATTGGGCAGAAAATTAGCCTCATTACACACTCCCGATGAATAATTCAAATAATACCTACTCAAAAACAAGGTGATGATGACAATGATTTAAAATCCTGGACTAGCTCAAGATTGAAGTATGGTCTCATAAGGGTGGTGTCAGCATTCCAAGTAACACATCCATAAAAATCAGACCTCTGAGGCAAGTAGATTCCTCAAACAACATATTTATTAGATACATCATAGCAGCACAGCTAGTGAAAACCAACTCTAAAAGTTCCCACAGTTTTTCCCCTAATTAAAAGAGCAAATAATTCCCTCTCCATATGTCTTCAGTCACATTGTCCAATGAAAGTAGCTGGAAGACTGCTGGGTCACTCCTCTCCTCCTTTAACTGCCAGCTATTTAGATGACCTTGGTCCCACAAGAAAACTTCTTGTTTTGACTGGTAGCCAGTCTATCTACTTCCCCCTCCCTTTCCCCTCTCACAGTTCATGGCAACTGTGAGGCAGCAAAAGATGGCTTCAGCCAGGCTTGCTTCAGAGTTGACAGGTGGAGCTACTGAGTTACTAAATTAAAATAGCATGAGGTTCAAAATTATTTATTTCTAAGAAGACAGGTGGGAAAGATAGAAGGTCCAAAATCTGTTGGGAGTTGTCACCTAAGATGCAGTGACAAAGGTGCAAAAGGACCAAGAATTCTTCCTGGGTCAGGAGATAATTTCCCACTGAGGGGAAACAGCAAGAGGACTAATTACTCCAGAAAAGGTTCTATCTTTAGGTGAATAGATTAGATTATATACTTGGTTAAGTGTCTATAATTCATTGTGTAAGATATACTGGTGATTGTTAGCATTCTTCAGGAATTCATCTATCTTTTTCTTGCATTTCATACCAAACTATTCATTCAGGTTAAACCTGCTAGATACTATAAAGCAGCAAAGTCCAACCAATCAGAATTTATCACCGCAGCTCCAAGGCTACAAATATATAAAGGGATTTTCTATTATGGTTAAAGAGGAAGGGGTTCTGTTACTAAAATAGATGAAGGACAATATACAATATTGTTGCACAGGAGGGCACCCCTGAGTGTTTTATGGGGTTTTTTTTAATTGGAGGTTGTTATTTTTGTTTTGAGCCCTCATAGTTCTGTTTATACAACTATTTTAAATCAATAAATCAAGGAAATAAATATTCTTGGTTGGTACTGTAGGATGTTAGCACCTACCCCTCTCCTAGGAAAATGAAATATTTTAGGAAATATTTAAAAGGGCAGAATATTTTCCAAAAAGGGAGGCAGAAATTCATCTCCCCCACCTTTGTTAATGGGCCATTAAGGCCTGAGCCAGCTTATCTCAACACAAAAGACATGGCCCTCAGGACATGGTAGGATTAGCCCTCTACCCATCTCACCATATGGCACCTGGGAAGATTACATCAGCCAGAAAGGCTCAACCAAGCCTGGGAGACAGCCTACAAAGTTAGCTAAGACATCCGCTTCCTGGGAGTCTGACCACCAATCAGAATACATTTCTTACACATGAACAGGAAGCTCCAAGGTGGGCTCCAAGAGAGGGTATAAAACTCAGGCTCTCTCAGCATCCCTAGCGCCATGTAATGGAATGAGCTCCCATTACTTGTCCCAACTTCTGCCAACCTAGCTGTTCGAAAGCATGTAAAAAATGAGGGATCACCTTTGGTGGGAAGGTAACAGCATTCTGTGCACCTTTGGCATTTAGTCATGCCGGCCACATGACCATGGAGACATTTTTGGACAGTGCTGGCTCTCCAAGTAGCTGGCCTGGCTCAACCATAGTCTGAACATATCGCTCCTGACGGGTTTTTTATTTTTGTAATTTATTTAATTTATTTAGGGGATTTTTAATATTGTGATTTTAATTGTTTCCATCCATTTGTCCACCTCCTCTTTGTATACGTCTATATTATATGTATGTTTTGTCCATATTTGTATTTTTATGTGTTTTATTGTACGCCGCCCCGAGTCCTTCGGGAGAGGGTGCGGCTAAGAAATAATAATAATAATAATAATAATAATAATAATAATAATAATAATAATAATAATAATAATAATAATAATAATAATAATAATAATAATTATTATTATTATTATTATTATTATTATTATTATTATTATTATTATTATTATTATTATTATTATTATTATTATTCGGCTTTGAAACAGAGATGAGCATCACCTCTTAGAGTCGGGAACAACTAGCACATATGTGTGGGGACCTTTACCTTTAACTAAATCTAATTTACACCAATGCCATTCACTGTACTTTGCCATACCTTTCTATCCTTGAAAGTTGTTTTTGTTTCCAGAGGTCCATTCACCAATTTATTCATTGTTTTTTGTTCTTAAGCTTTTCGCTTTTCATTTTTGTGAGTATGATCAACTCCATGGTCTTACTTTTCTTTTTCACTCCTTCATTCACTCTTCTATTCCTTCCTTCCTTTCTCAATTTGCATCTTATTCATTATATATGTGTAACTAAGCCATCTTAATGGACTTTTTTCATAGGGGTGAATTACTTCTGCCTTTTAGAATCAACCATCAACAGTAAAGGATCAAGCAGTGAAGAACAACACTGCGAACAGCCATAAAGACTACTGGAAAAGATTCTTGATTGCCATGATGTCTCTAGACCAACAAATATTATTTCCATGCAAGCCATGGTATTCCTGGTAACTTTCGCTGAATGTAGTGGCTTAAAGCACTACATTAACTTGCTCTCAAGTTTTCTATATGTAGGATCAAATTTGTTTTGGTCTTTTATAGGAATAAATAAATTCTAATTTTCAGATAATTACTCAGTGTTACAAGAGGGTGGAAATATCACTGCATTTAGTGGGAGTTATATACTTTCAGCAAAAACACTTTTGGGGAAAATAAATTCCATATGTACAGTACATTTAGCAGCTTCAACCTGTTCCAGTAGATTGATGAAAATATGCCAAATATGTTTCTAGATGAATGAATCATAAGATTATTTGGGGGGGGGATCAGTTGCATCAGACACATTGCATTTAGAATCCTTCATATAATAATTATGAACTTTTCTTCTACTAATGAAGATTTAATAATGACTTATATAGTCGTTATTAAGAAAATAGGGAACTAGGGGACTATGAGGAACTCCATGAATCTAATTCCAGTGTAATGGTTATAATTTATTACTAGATTCTAATCAAATAGAAACCTCAGCTTCATGATATCCAATAGAAAAATTTGCTGTAAGAACCTATCTGCATTCAGATGTAATAGACAAGTTTGTGTCTAGCAAATATAGATGAGTTAAGGTTTTTTTTTTAATATTAACACCATTAGGTGACTTTGTCAAAATTGCTCAAGCCATTGTTGTGTATCCAATTTCAATATACGCAAGAGCTAATATTTTCATTTACCTAATCAATACCATTCAAAGCTGCTATTTGCTGACATCCAAGAGTAAATCCAGGCTACCAGAGGACACCTTGAACAGCTCTGAGCTGCCATGAAAAATCACACACATTAATGCTAGTGCCTTCTCTAAATTATACACAGCGGTTATAGGAGATTAGAAATAATTAAGTGGCAAGATCAGAAGAAAAAAAGTATATTCCATGGAGGAAATATGGCAGGCTTTGAAGTTATCATATACAGGTATCTTTTTGGTCACCTATCTCAAACTTACCAGATATAAATTCAATCTTTGATACAAATCTACAGTGTGATCTTTAGCTAATCAGCCACCCCAGGCTTTGAAAGCATCACCTGGCATACTTTATCTCACTTCCTGCATCCTCAGCAAAGGAGACAAGAATGGGATAGAAGGGGGAAAATTCAGATACAGTAACCCAGGGAGTGGAAAGGTCATTTTTTAAAAAAACTGGGGGGAGGGGTAAGAGAAAACAGATTTAATTTTTCGCATGAAATTAATGGACAGGATGAGGTACTCCATCACTGCCTTGTAGTTTACCAGATTGGGCTGATTTTTTCACATCATGCAAACTTGCCCGCCTAATAATTTTTAAGTGACATATCTTCATAAGGTTAATTTTATCTCATTCCTCAGCCCAAACGTACATTCACATTTAGTCCAGTTTTGAAATAGTGTTTTCCTTCATCACCTAATATAGTCTTTACCAGAGATGTGATCTGGGGTATTTTGTTGAAGATGTTGTTTATTTCAGCAATAGAGCCTGAGATGTGTCTTTCATTGTCACTTCAAGTTGCTATGGTCATTCTCCTCTTCTCCAGTCAGTGGCCATGGCTCTCAATGGGCATTTGGGTTGTAGGAAAGACTAAAACCCCAGCTTTTACTGAGATAGATGTCACCAATGCTTTCCAAAAACACTTGTTAGACCTTACATATGTGTCTTATAAAAGTAGTTTTCAACTTATCACAATTGAGCCCAAAATCTCTGTTTCTAAGTGAGAAATTTGTTAAATGAGCTTTGTCCCATTTTACGACATTCCTTGTCACAGTTAAGTGAATCATTGCAGTTATTAAGTTAATAACATGATTGTTAAGTGAATCTGGCTTCCTCATTGACTTTGTTTGTCTGAAAGTTACAAAAAGTTACAAAAGTGACCCTGGGGCACTGCAATTGTCATAAATGCAAGTCAGATGCCAAACATCTGAATTTTGATCATGTGATGCTTTTGATCACATGAATTATTATTATTTTTTAATTCAGATCACGTGATGGGGATCAGCTTTTGAATTTTGATCATATGATAGAGATACTGCAATGGTCATAACCGTGAAAAACAGTCCTAAGTCACTTTTTCAGTGGCATTGTAATTTCAAACAGTCACTAAAGGGACTGTTGTAGGTCGAGGACTGCCTGTATACACAAAAAGGCACTCTCTTGAAAGACCTGAAAGAGTGTACAGGCTCTGTGTATAAAAAAAATAGAACTTAGCTTCTTCATAAGTGACATGAGATATTAGGGACAGAAATAGAACAAGAGGCAGAATGGGAGAGAACCTAAGATAGTGAAAGAGTAAGCAAGAAACAAACTTAAGAGAAAAGAAAATACAATGTGTGAGATTCCTCCCTCCCTTCATTCTGTGCTCCTCAACCCTCTGTGTGACATCCTGCCACTTGGCAACATGAAAGGCCTCTGAGCCTTCCTTTCCTGGCCCCCACATATAGGTCTAATTTGTCCTCCCATATTGTTATTCCTCCTGGTAACTCATGGAAAGGGAACAAAGCCAGAAGAATCTGCATTAACTTGTTTTAACTTGACAGATGTAAAGACAACATCACCCTTGGCTTGGCTGTCAGGGCAATGCAATTGAGACCAACATACTTTATGACAACTGAAGGATAGATAGCATACAGTATTCTGTGAGAAAAGTCCATTGATTGAGACAGCTCACTTACCACCCACAAAAAGCACATTCTGTCTGACTTCCAATTTTCTGCAAACACTCCAGATTTAGAATACAGAAGGTCTACAATGTCCTAACATAATAACAAATGTGATCAATTTAACCTCTGTTGCATTTTAAAAGTGAAATTTGAAGACTTGGAAAGGCTGGCTATCCAAAAGTGACCTCTATTTTCAAATGTAGAGTAATTTTAATCGTCTTGTATATTAAAACCAACCTCTGGAACAAAAATGTGTTGTCATGCTAAGTCACCTAACTCTCTTTAAAAAACGTTCATCTTCCTTGAAGTCTACAGCATTCTATAAATTAGTGGCGCATTTAGATTCAGCACTTTTCTCCAGTGGAAAGTGGAATTCTTTAATTTCCATTTTTTGTTCAATTATAGAATGCAATCTGATCAAAAATCAGCAGTTAGGGTTACTGCTAAACTTCCATGATGTTGCTTCTAAAGACAAGTGTGATGGTTAAATTCAGTGTGGTTTTCATTTTTATGGGAGTCTTACACTTTTGGTTTTGCT
Source organism: Natrix helvetica (assembly GCF_964273705.1). Lineage (NCBI taxonomy): Eukaryota > Metazoa > Chordata > Lepidosauria > Squamata > Natricidae > Natrix > Natrix helvetica. Next base: position 70,683,080 of record NC_138549.1, on the reverse strand, counting down.
CAGTTTTACTCAGGAGAGGGGGAAATATGGGGGAAATGCATTCTTTATTTTATATTCACATTCACATTCTACGTTTGGTTGAGAAAGGCTGGTCACATAATCGGTATCAAGTGGAAGATTTAAAGCTGGTTTTTTGCAGTCCTCCTATGGTATTAGAACATTACAGTTCTTTTTTCAAAGGGGGTTTCTATGGCTGGATATAAAATTATCAGTGGGAACATTTCAACACTGTGTTTGGGACTGTTGAAAGTAAAAAAAAAGGAGTAAACCGAATGTACTACAGAGGAGGAAGACAGAGGGGTTCTAAAGGTAAGAAGAATGGAAATAAATAGTTTCCATTTGCACCTTTAAAAAGTACTGAGTAAATCTTTTCACAATTCCATCATCACTCTTCTTCCTTCTGGTACAGTTAAACAGAGGCAGAGGAATCTGGTCTGCAGTAAATTCCTGAAATCTAACCTCGTGTTTAAAGCTGTCTTTAGACCAGAGGAGTGAATTAACAAAGGAAATGGATTAAAGGAAAACTTCAGTTTTGAAAGATATTATTAAAATGTCATAAAACTAATCTGCTAAATAAAATTAAAATGGTATCTAACTCTGGAGTGGGGATAAGCTTATAATGGCGTTAAAAGATTCAGTCAGTCACAAAGCCCTGCAATCAGAGGAAAATTGATCTTTGTGTTCTTAAAGAGCAGAAAATTCACACCTATCCTAACACTATAGGGTGATCACCATATGAAAATTTGTAGCATCCCTCCAAATTTTCCTCAAGCTCTTACTTTCACAGGTAAGAACATCAAGTGTTTTTTCTGGCTATTGGTGGCACAGCAAAGCATGCATCATGTCTGACGGGGTGACTGGATTTGTTTGGCTGGAAAGCATAAATTGAGCAAGGATGGTGGGCTTCTTGATTGTCTAGGAATAGGAATGCCTCTAATGCTCTGAGACCTTCTGTCTCCTTCCTTGCTTGTTCTGTCTTTTGCTCTCCCCCCCCCCCCAGGATTTCATCAATCCTCCCAACCACAATTTCCCCTGTATTCTTTCTTCCACTCTGTGGGTTCATATTTCTTTCTCCTATGGGTTTCTTATTGTACAACAATCTTTCCCCACCCCCATCTACACTGCATTCAGCTTTTGTATTTCTCATGTCAGATCCATTTTTTTAAACTTCCACATATGAAGATGCATAAACAAACAATTATAGGGAGTCATTTCCCCTTTTTTCAGGCCACAGACTTCCCACTGTTTTCTACTAGCATATGCATGTCTCAAAGTTTTTCCACCTATTTTGCTATAATATCTTTAGTAAACATTTTGTTCTAGGTTTTTGCTATTCATGCACAACTTTCACTCCATATTCCCTGTCAGTTCCTTTATTTCTAAATATTGATTTTTAGATCCAGGACGCTCATCCATTCATACAATTTCACATTTGCTACAAACTGACAAAACAGCATCTTCAGCATACAGAAACATAAAATATGTGTGTCCTGATAAATAAAACTCTTAAAGGTTCACAAGAGACAGTGAGATAAATCATTCTCTTAATTTTAGGATTAAAGTTAATTCCTTTTTCCTTACCTATGCTTAAACAACATAAGACATTTTTCTAAGCAGATAATTGCAGTCACTATTTTTATTCCTTTCTAGATCTCCAACTGGCTCCCTTAATTTTTAAAAACTTTTTCATCTTTTTCCTTCCGTTTCCTTCATGTCATTAGGCAGAAACAATTTCCTCTGGATCATATGGCTTGAAAGTGTTGCACATTATTCCAAGAACATGCCTCTAAGTCTTTTCTTACCATTTATTGGAGTATAATATACAATTATTATTAAGGTATGGAGTCCTACGCTTCTATCACAGCCTAAATAACAACAAGTCTTATTTTCTGATATACATTTTAACTTGTTTTTCATAATTACGCTATACCTTAACTTCCCTGCAGGTGTAAATCAACTCACCTTTTTTCTTAATTTCACAGTTATAAGTTATCACTTTCATTCGTTTCAGGTGTCAGTTTTTGCTTTTTACCACTTAGTATCCAAACCTTCCAAGTCACAATCTACCATATGTTGTGGCCTTTGGCAGATTGGCTAATAGGCTTATTTAGATCAAAAGACACTATTCATCACATCTTCTTTTGCTTATTTGTGTTTCATATCAGGGACATAAGCTGGAGATTCTGACATTCAAGAAGGATGATGTGAAATGAATTCAGTTTTCAGGACTTCCATGATGTAAGTTTTTTTTTCCCTTTCTGTTTCTTGAATGTGTGATTCAGAAACATTGGTGCCTGAATGCACAGACTAGAGACAAATCCCACTGATGCCAAGTTTGAAAAATATGTTAATCATAACAAACATAGAAAGACAAAGAATGACTTCAGGACTAGCAACATCTGGCTCATCAGATTACTTTGATATCATCAAAATAATGTCATCCACCATGTTCTGCTGCGAAAAAACAACTTTTTGAATACAATTTTCAAAAAATTATGTTACCCTTTCAACTGCTTGGTTCAGACTGTGTAAATAGACAAATGGCAAAAATAAAATTCAAAAGCCAACTGTGGCTTGACTTAAAACATCCATCCTCCTCTGCTTTAGAGTTACTGGCTGTGTGTTCCTGAAATGGAGTCTCACTCCTTAGTTGTAATCTAAGTACATTTGATTTTGGGATACTAGTGCTATAAAAGGCAAACAATAGTAACACCATTATTTAATACTTGTGCTTATAAATATCCAGAAGCACTGACCCAACTGTAACTGGAAGCAAGATATTAAGTTGGTAGGTTTAACCTGATTTAGCAATGTTCCAGCTATAATTTTAGGACTAAGAAATCTGTCAACTACTATTATAAATAGCAAGGAATGACACTTGAATGACTTTTGAAGGAAAGATAGCTTCTTTCTTCAGGTGCTTTAGTGTGTGCCAGTCGATAGAGTTCCCGTAAGCCTTATTAACCTTTGTGAAAACCATTATCCTCCAACAGAGGCTCTTAAAAATATTGTGTGCAATATTTTTGAAGCACATACCATTGATCGAAGAAGAATGCCAAGATATCTGTTACCTTGGAACATGGGTAAAAAGATTATTACCCTCAAAAGATTTTAGATTATTATCTAAGATTTGCTTTCAGAACCAAGGCACAGTCCTGAAAACTTTCTGAAATGTTCATTTCACTTTTCTGGAAATGGAAGAATAGGCATAAATGGTGAAAAATATATATCAAAATTTAATAAAAAGTACTTGTTAAACCCTTTGGACAATATGCTAAATTGGAAAACTAGGTTAACAAAGCACAACATCCATATGGCAGGCTGCATCCTCAAAACTGAAACATATTATTAGTTATGAGTTCATATAATATGCCAAGACAAAAGTAGCTCTCGTGCAGTTTGGTCTAGTGATTAAAACATCATGGTACAGAGTGGAAGACCATGAGTTCAAGTCCTCCTTTAGCCATGAAAGCCAGCTGGGCCAATCACTCTTTCTTGGGGAATTTCTAACCCTCACAGGGTTTTTGTGGAAAAAGGAGGAGGAGAAAAGTGTGATGGATATGTTCACCATCTTGAATTATTTGTAAAAATAATGAAGGCAGGATATAAATGAACAAACAAACAAATAAACAGACCCAACTGCATTTTAGCCAAGATGACTATATTGTTATTATTATGAATGGAGCTGTATAGTAGGGCTAACTGATATGAGAACTGACATCCAATAATCAAGTTCACATTGTAAAATGTATGATTTCAAATATTTGATTTCTATTCTTGAATCAAACATGTTTAATCGATTTTCTCATTACCCCAATGTCTCTAAGCCACACACATTTACCGCACATCATGTTCATCATGTTGAGGTATACCCCCAAAAAATTTCCCTAACATTTCCATAACTCGCCATTCTATATATTTTGAGTTTGGATCAGGTACGTTACATGCATGTCCTGGTTGACATGCATGTAATATCATCCTTTCCAAAGTAGTGTTTAGTTAGAGATCCAGCTTGCATACAATAGCATAACCACGCTTGGACTAACATTGGATTTTGAATGTAGTGGTGACATAATGCCCCAATTAAGCAAAAGCTGACCTTACCATTTGTTAGGAGAGGGTGCATAAGTAAGATGAAAGCAGGTCTTCACCTTGTGATGCAAAAACTGGGACTGCCTACAACTCTTAGGGATGGATGCAGAAGTCAATATCTATGGGCCCAACTGCTGATGATTCTGACATATTACAATCTGTGATACAAAAGAAGTGAATAAATAAAACACATTAACAAATGAAATGAAAGAAAACAAAGTAGATATTTATCTGTGAAATGAAGAGATAACAAAAGGTGGTTCAGCCTTGTGTAATGGACTATTTATGCAGGATCCAATCTGGGTCAGTCATGGGACCAGAGGTTTAGTCTTCTGAACCTGCAGACTCATGCTGTAGTCCATCCTCAGGGAACTTCTCCACCACAATGTTCTCTTTCAAACATTCTGGTGAGAGAGAATGTTAGATATTTGCATAAACTGCTGTAGTCTCCACTCAGGTCCGCCATTAGGGCGGGAACAAGGGGTTGTTCTGATTGGACGGGAGGTCTGCCAGCTCCCTATAAAAGGGGAGCTGCACGACCCCATAGCAAGCTGGATCACTACTACCTCACTAATAAAGAGCTGATATGTCACTATCGTCTGGAGTCTGTTCTCTCGTTGCCCGAATCTAACAGAGAAGTTCCCTGAGGATCAGTTCTAGCACAAGTCTGAAAGCTCAGGAGACTAAACTTCTGGTCCTACTGATTAACCCAGATAGGATTCTGTATAAATACTGATTTACACAAGACTGGACCACCTGTTTTCAGATCTGTTATGACCAGGGGTGGGATCCTACCTGTTTAACAACCAGTTCGCTGACGCGCGCGTGCGCAGTTTGCAGAGAAATCACTTTCCGCATTACTGCTATGGAGGAAAACAGCTGAGGCACAGCTATCCACTCTGCACTCATCAGCTGGGCTTCAGAAAAGGGAATAACAGGTGAATATATTGCAGGGGCGGGGGTGGGGTGGCGGGACCTGCTGAAAGTTGGAGTGAACCGGTTTGCTCCCAGCTGATAGTCAGAGCTACCAGTTTGCCTGAACTGGTCCAAATCGGTAGAATCCCACCTCTGGTTATGGCCTTCTATTATCTGTTCGTTTCACAGATGCACAAGTTGTCTACTTTGTTTTTCTTTTTAATTTCATTTGCTAATGTATTATTTTATTTATTTGCTCCTCTTGTATTCCAAGCCATAGACCATAATATGTCAGAGTCATTGCCAGTTGGGCCAATAGATGTTGACTGCTGCACCCTTCCCCACATTATCCTGGGACACGTATATTTGCCTTCATTCATAATGTAATATTTATGAACAAACATATAAGGAATACTTATGGTGGCATTAAAGTATGTTGATTGGGAACTTTAATGTATTTCTGTGTTTAAACTAATCTGTGTAGCTGGTTGGGAAGTCAAAAGATGTTTCATTTCCACTGAACAAGATTCTGTGTTGCGAGGAGGAATACAGATTTGAAGAAAGGCCAAAGACTGCCAAAGAAAATAAACTGAATCACTGCAAAATAAAATGATTGAAAACGTAAATGATAAAGCACTTGATTCAATAGATACATATCTTAATGGAACTGACTATTTGCTGTGACAGTACATCATAACACAATGTAACATTAATACAACAACACGATAGAAACATTGCCAGAAGATATTATCTAATATTTATAATTGGTAGTATCAGACAATTATTTCCAGTTCATTAAATTTGAAGTGATACTATAGAAATTAGTTTTACAACATTACAGAGACAAATGTGACAATAACTGCTGGAATTATTTATTTAGAAAAAATAGACAAAACCTAGATAATGTCATGTAAAACAAGACACAGTAATAAAATTGCTTCACTTCTCAACTAATCACTCTTTTTCTATATAAAAATGGAAAATATCTGGAGGCATAGAAAAAAACCGTTCTAAAAAAAAGACAGTTTTGAGTAATATATATCTTGAAGGAGGTAATTCTATACGAAATCTTATCCACAGAAAAATCTTGCCTTCTGTTCATTTTAAACAATTCCATTTCAAATAAAAACATTATTGATTAAAAATTATAGCACTTATTTCTGGCTTGTAATTATAACTAAAAGTATCCTGATAACATAAACATGCAAAATACCATTAAATCATAAAACTGAACTATTTTGAAACCAGAATAACAGTAAAAACAGATTTATCAAAATGGTTCTACATATCAAAGCCAGTTGTCTATGTGGCTTCTCATCTATTAATTGTATCTTGATGGAAAATATTAGAGAACTTCACAATAGGTTTTTTTCACTAACAATGCTAGGAAACAAAAAAGAATAAACCCTAATTCTAAAACCTTTGGAGTGGAATAATAGAAAAAGTTTTTGTTGTAATCAGAGAATAAGAGATAATGTTGTAATTATACCTATATTTCCATAAAGAAAATTGAAAAGTTCTTTCTGTTTCTTTTTATTCTGTCTTTCCTTGCTTTTTTATCTTTCTTTGTCCTTTCTTTCCTTGCTTCTTCTCTCTATAATCTTTTAGTTCTTTGTAAAATCTTAATAAAAGTGCTCTGTGTGTGTGTGTGTGTTTCATCTAAATAAAGTTGATCAAAAGAAATTATTCCAAAATATCTGATTTATCAAGAACATGATCAACAAAAACTGATTCAGTAGCTATTTTAAAACTAGCATTACCCCAAATGTAATCTTTTCATGGTTAAAACAATTCAAATTATTTCTGTCACCCAGTATTTTCCATATATAACTATGGCATTAAATATTGAACCTGATAGCTAAATGAGCAAAGCTTCTAATATTTGTCAGCATTCCCAGCTAATCTTAAAGAGGGGTTAATATCTACAGTTTCTTATTCCAACTAATAACCAAGTACAATGAGCACTCAGTGATAAGACTGAAAATTTGACTGTAAATCCAACCTTCTTTAAAGGTCATTGTTATTTATATAGAGAAAATATTAAGATGCCCCTGCCTGAGCAAATTATTTAATATACTATAAAATATAGAAAATAAGAAAGATGACCTTGATGGACACATGCAGGAGATTATTATTATAACAACTTTAATTTAAATGTCATCTGAATCCCAGCCTAAACAAAGGGGGCTAAAGCTTTCCTTAAATCTAAAGCATCCAGATAGCATTTATATGCTGTTCAGACACCTCCCTAAAAGCATGGATTTTTTAGTATTTATCAGAAGATTAAATTACTAACTTTGCATCCAAATATTCAGAGAATTGCAAAACTTTCTAGGCAACTTTTTTAAAATCACTAGAGAACAAAATTTTATTTCATTAGAAAACATAGAAAGAGCTGCTGATCCTCACACTCTCCAAGAAACATGCATGACTCCAATAAAAATGAGCGGTTTCCATCCTGACTCCAGCTTACCCTTTTAGGGGAAAATGGTGGAGAAAGTGGCACGGTTATAATAAGAGAGGGCTCAGGGGGGCTATGTCATCTTCAATTCTCAATGAGTTTGTGCATCCCCAGACAGAGCAGCTTCCAATTTGAAAATACTCTTGGCTCATAGTTTCAGTTAGAGCATGGGTCAGCAACCTTAAACATTCAAAGAGCCACAAAGATCCTAACTGGAAATCCCCCATTCAATTCTGGAACTGACCGGAAGTTTGGTTTCCCCACCATAGAATCTCCTCCTACTGTGGTGTCCTTTTTCCTCTACCTGTCCTAACCCAAATCCCTATCAATTGTGGAGCTGACCGGAAAACCCACCCCTTGCCATAGAGTCTCCTCCTGGTGCACCCTGCTTCCCCCCCACAACCAGAAACTCCTCTCAAAATTGTGGTGCTGGCTGGTGACAGGGAGCTGCAGCAGAGGGATGAAAGAGCCATATGCGGCTCCAGAACTGCAGGTTGCTGACCCCTGATTTAGAGGAATAGGTAGAGGCCATGGCTGGAGGGCAGGCCATTACAGTAGCTTTTCCAGCTGTGCCAGTTATGGCCTTAACTCGAACAGTGCAACAGCATGTATTGAGGTCAGTCAACCTAGAAACTTCAATTAGGCCATAAGGCAGCGTGTTTACTGACCAATATCAATATTGCCATACAGTATTACACAGTTGCTGCAAGAACTGCCCTGGTTATCAGTAGAATTATAAGTGCAGTCCATAGGATTGATTTCTATCTTTAAAGCTCTTAATTGTTCCAGGCCTTTTCCTCATAAAATCTGCCTAACTTGAGTAGTCTGAGAAAACCTAGGAAGATCATTACAGGAGAGGGCTGATGAAAGGAATTAGCTCCCCTAGTTACAACAGCTTATGTCTAGAATAAGGATACCTTCTGTCCATTGCATAGCCTTGCACAAAGATCTGGCTTTTATGGATTGATTCTGGAACCATCAATGTAATTTAATTATACCAACGCTCTGTGTGTGTGCGTGTGTGTGTTTACATTATTATTATTTTATTATATGTACTATAAACTATCTGTAGTCCAATTATATTGAGATGGTGCACACATTTCAAAACTGATAAATGATGCAACTTATCTATGAAGTGGGGTTTTAATTTTATTTTGGTGGTAAAGCTCATAGTATGACCAGTTTACATGTGATAACTTGTCTAATGCTGATGTTGTGTTAAGCAATGAGCATACATGTAAGACATAAATCAAATATATTAATTAATCAGAAAATCTCAGAGAAATTCCATAGTTTATGGTCTAGAAAAAATCCAGAACAGCACACCACTTCTATATGTTGTTAAAAAATTGACATGTTGATGTTATCACCAAGAATCCAGCTCAACCTGAGTGATATGCTATTTTTATGAGAAATCTAACTTGAATATTAATATATAGATACCTGGAAACCTGGCAATTAATACCATCTGAAAACTTTTTCCCCTTAAGGAAATGCATTTTTATTCCCAAATCAAATCCTATTCAGTATTTTCTTTTTATTTATTACTGAATTTAGTTTTAAGATGTTGGTTAAAATCACTATGCTGTTTAAAAAGCAAAAAGCTTTACGTTTTAAGACCGACCAGTTTAGGGAAATGTTTAAAAAATTGTATCTGCAGTTTTGAATATCTTTATTTCCTTTGCAGAGATAAGGTAATTAAAAGAATTTTGTAGGAAACTAGACTAGTTTTTTTACAAAAACAACATTGGCTTTTGTGTAGGTGTGGAAAAATACAAATCAATAGACAAACCTGTTCTCAGAGAAATGAAACAAATACATCTTTATAATTGCAACACATAACACAGAAAACAGCTGCATGCCTATTTTGAATAATTTGAGTCTGAATATAAATATGTATGCTGCAGGAAAAATTAGAACAAATCGGAACACAGAGGAACCTAACTTTTTAACAGTGGTTTTTCAGAGAAACTGAAACTAAGCAGCTCATACATATTCTAAAAATCTGTCTGCTTACCTTTAAAATAAGTTAGTCACATCCTTTTGCTTCCTGATACAGGAACTTCCATGCAATCAATAACTCTTATACAGACTGCCCAATTAATTATAACTGTGGAAATTATCCCAACACATATTCTGTGTATAATAGACTTTATTCCAACAATTGGTTTTGGAAAGAAATAAGCATAAGTAAAGCATTTTGTATTCAAACGACACTAAATTTTGGCTCATTATCATTCCATTATTTTCTCTGGAAGCAGACTTCCCTTCCTCTCTTCCCACATGTACTTTTCTTGTTCCCTCAACTAAAGTTACCTTTCAGGTAAGGTAGCAAGATCTCATGATCCACAAGTAAAGTCACTGGCTCTACTTGTGGATCATATGGCTCCAGGAATCACCTGGGACCATATGATCCACATGAGCAATAGACTATCAACCAATAATATAAAGTATCCAATTCTCAAGAACTTCTCATCTACTATCCCTGACCTAAATGACCTAAATGAAGATCTTTCTCCATCTCTACAAGCTGAGAGAAAACAAGCTAGCTAGAAAGAAGAGGTGATATCTCTGTTGCCAAATTAATCATATCACTTCAGCAATCCCTTGATTCCAAAATAGTCAGAATATGATCTAGATGAGTTATTATCTTATTTCAGAGTCAGATTACCAATTTTCTCCTATACAATGAGCATGGACATCTCCTTGCATAAAAACACATATAACAATGTATAAATATTTTAAAAGGGAAAATATTAATATTCAGTTTCATATATTTGTATTTACAAATATTTGAAAATATTTAATATTGGTAATATTTAAATGAATATTAAATATTGTAAAAACAATCTTTAATCTTAAAAAACTTTTCAAAACCCTAAAAACTAAAAACATAAAGAAAGAAAATAAAAAATGAATTTTATATTTATCAACAGTCATTGGTGTTCTAATGTAAATATAACTATTATTGCAAAATATAGTAGAAGCTCTACCATAATAGCTCATATTGCTACATCGTTGATTTGTGGAACAGATTGCCTTTTCCAAGTTCACACATTTTCAACTATCATTCCCTGAATCTGGAATAATATCAGTTTTCCAAGAATGTTTATGAGTTGTTGTATATACACATATCTGTATATGTGTATAAATAGAAAGAGTTGTTATACAAGAAAGCTGGGTCCATCCACTTTGGTCTCTAACACTTTCCTTTCTTTGCTCCTTTGTAAGTTTGGAGAGACAATCTATCTGTAGATGAGCAAGCAGAGCAGTAGAGTGGAGTTAAGTGAGTCATTAGCCTAGAATATTACAATCCCACAAATGTCTAAGTCCAACTCCTTTTGAATTCCATTGACCCTTATCTTGTGCCAATTTAGTGTGGAACGTTATTTGACTAGATTCTTGTGTATTGGTTTGAACAATAAATCTTCTTAAGTGCAAGTTAATATATGATCCTGATTCTTTGTGCTTGAGACCATCTCCCCCTCACCCCCCCCCCAAAAAAAAATACCTGGCACAATTATTGTCAGAAACATACCTTTATAACAAAATCTAAATCTGAATGGATCGTCCATATAATTGAAACCCATAAAGAAATTTATTCTAGGGTATTACCTCTTGCTATGACAGCATCTCAATTATTACAACAACATAAGGAAAAATTGCCAGAAGATATTATCTAATATTTATAATTGGTACTATCAGATAATAATTATTTCCAATTATTTGATTTGAAGTGGTCCTATAGAAATTAGTTTTACAACATAACAGAGCCTAAATTATTTATTTAGAAAAAATAGACAGGATCTAGATAATGTCATATAAAATATGATACAGTAATAAAATTGCTTCGGTTCTCAGCTAATCACTCTTTTTCTATATAAAAATGGGAAATATCTAATGGCACAGACAATTTTCTAAAAACAGACGATTTAGAGACAACATGTTATTTGAAGAAGAAATTCCACAATGAAACATTATCCAAGAGAAATCTTGCTTTCTGTTCATTCTAAATAATTCAGTTTCAAATAAAACATTGATTAATAATTATAGCATTTGTGGTTTGTAATTATAATTAAAGATATCCTAAGAATATTCCAGTACAAAATACCATTACATCATAACATTGTACCATTTTAGAACCAAGATAACAGTGAGTATAGTTTCATCCAAATGGTTTCATGTTTCATCATGATAATTGATGACTATGGACTCATGTAGAAAGCATGTAAAATCCTCCACCTCATACATAAATTATAGCAGCAATTTCATTGTTATTTGTTGTTGTTTTTTTCCTGCCAGCAAAGTCAAGATACTGGTGATAAGTACCTAAGTCTCGGCCTACAGAATAATCAAGTTAGAAACTATAAGTCTTCATCAAAATGAGTCCATGAAATTAGTCGCACTGGGATGCATAGAATTTTGCAATCATGGAATATGGGCATCATATGGAAATGCATATTATGTCAAATATTTCATCCTCTTGTAATAGCAGACTGGCATAAATTTTCTTAAGGTAAAGAAGCAATGGTGGTCAGGTGTTAATATTTCAGTTCACAAATATATTGTTTCTAGAACTGAAAATCTGGCAGCTCATTTGTCTACAGGGCAAACCTGAATTGTTTGTTTTATTAAGAAAAGAACTACAAGGTGGAGGGAATGAAATAAATGTTGAAAAAAATGTCTTCTGTGTTTACAAACTGAGAAAGAAATATTTTCCTATTTTGTTTTTCCACCAAGTGTTATTTGTACATCATTTAAATAATTTAATATATCATTGCTTTACTATAATTAGAAAAATTAGTCATGTTGAGATGATTCACTTTCCCACTGCTCAAACCATCTGATTTCACAGTGAAGATGTATCAGGATTTTATCAGAATCTTCTAATACTACTAGAAGTAAATATTTACATCTTTGTGATACTACAGCCCTCATCAAGAAGGACAACCAACCAAACTAGAAGACTCAGATCACAAAAGTGATTTGAAACATTATTGCAATTGTTACAATGTACCTTTATGGAAGTGATACAGAACAAATGATTGAAACGTACTGATGATTTTGTGTTAAACTCAAAACTGCTAATACTTATGTAAATGTTGATATTTTTCTATTTTCATTTGTAAAAGTTGTAAGACCTGTGGGGGCTTCTCCCCCCTGCACGATGTAGCTGTCAAAATGTTTTATAACCCTATAATCCCTTTTCCTTGTAAAACTTTTAAAATCAATAAAAATTTGAACAATAAAAAAGGACAACCAATCAGAGTTTCACATTCCCAGATAGTCATACAAAAGGATTGCCTGTTGTGCCCTTTTCTTTTTAGTGACAACACAAATTTGTTCTCCTTTTTTAAAAAAAGCAACTGTTAAAAGCTGGAAGAAGTCACCCATATCTGTATCATTTTTATTTGGCCTCTTTTACCCTTTCTTATCTTCCTGCTGTTAGGGAGGCTTTAATATCAGGGACTAAAGTTACCCCCAAAAAACCCAAAACAACCCAAGGGTCCCATTAGTAACTTATAAGTCTAGATCATAAAACACAACATTTTACAAAATTGACACTTCTACATTGAGTCTTGTTGCCTGAATGTAAGTTCCCTGTTTGCAATGTATGTTGTGACTATCACAGGAAGGAGACAGGATAGACTGTGATGAAAACCACCCAGGAATGGAGCCATAATAATACTATCTGAGGGTAGGCAAACATGTACTCTTGGTATGTTTCAAACTTCAGCCCCCATCATTTGTAATGGATTATGGGAAGTGTTGCCCTAAACAATAATTCAGTGGTCAGTGGCTAAGACACTGAGCTTGTCGATCAGAAGGTCAGCAGTTCTAATCCCTAGCGCTGCGTAATGGAGTGAGCTGCCGTTACTTGTCCCAGCTTCTGCCAACCTACCATTCGAACGTGCATAAAAAATGCAAGTAGAAAAATAGGGACCACCTTTGGTGGGAAGGTAACAGTGTTTTGTGCGCCTTTGGCATTTAATCATGCTGGCCACATGACCACGGAGACGTCTTCAGAAGGTGCTGGCTCTTCTGATTTTAAATGGAGATGAGCACCGCTCCCTAGAGTCAGGAACGACTACCACATATGTGCAAGGGGAACCTTTATCTTTACTTCTGGCCTAGTAAAAACATACTCAATCTCAGTTTTCTCCTATTCTTCATTCTTCTTCCAATTACAAGGGCGGCTGAAGCCATAATATCAGTATTTGACATGTCTTAGGCCAAGCAAGAGAGTGATCCCTCATGATAATAATAATAATAAATACCAGCTACATTATTTTTTTCCATTTTTGTTTATCCCATTTTAAGGAAGAAGTCAATGAAGGTTGAAAAGGCCTGCAGCTAGATGCTCCCCCAGCTGCTATTGAGACTTGGACCCTGACAACAATGAATGCTGAGGCAACTTTAAGCCTAAATCTTGGCTTGTGTTCTATTGGCTTTCAAATCTCCTTGGGGCTGCAGACATTTTGTTTTCACTTTTATTGTGTGGCCTGTTTCCATTTTAAAAATCAATTGCTATATGACCCGGGGACCTGCTGTGTGAGAAACAATGTCTGAAATAATTTTATTTTGCATGTAAATAAACCGATGTCAGAACTATATCATTTCATCTTAGAGGGAAAGAGTATTCAACTATTCATACAAATAATAATAATAATAATAACAGTTTAAAATGTACATTAAAAAAAACTCTTATATGAGGACAACCAAAGTTAATGTCCTTTTCCTTGGGGTGCTCACTTTCCTCATAAAGTAAATTTCAACAATGTGACAACCCACCCACCCCAATTACACGCTAAATTGATGAAATCATAAATATCTTCAATACTCAACCGAAAGATAAACTCTCATTTTTAGATCTGCAATTTCTGAGCATAGTGTGGTTACAAAGAGTGTTTAATAACGGCAAGGGTTACAGGGTCGATTAAAATAGCTAAACACATTTCTTATATGTTTAAGCAAATTGACACGAGACCTTGCAATGTCATTGAATAGTGACTCTTTCTGCACAGCTATATCCAAATTAGATCGCATTCTGCCATTTAAAAATATCATCCGCCTCCTGTCTCACATGGTGTTACCCTAACAGTCAGCTCTGGAAAGTGTTAAATGTTGCCATATGTCCATCCTTCACACCTTTAAGGGTGTAGGGTTGTTTTTTTTTCCCTCCTCCAAATGTACAAAATCTCAGCAGGGGCAATTCTAGCTAAATAAGTTCAGCTTGGCTAGCATTAGAAGTTGATCCAATTAAAAACAGTGTGTTTCATTAGTGCAATTGAGAAGATTAGCTATATATAAAAGGAAAATAAGAACAGGAGTGGATTTGACTTTCCAGCAAAAACAAACACACAGAGCTATTTAGTTTCCAAAAGACAAATTCCAAAATTTCTCAGGAAACATTTTTTAAATAACATTTCAGAGGCATTTTCCCTCCTTTTTTTGTTCCTTCAATCCCTATTCCAGAATATGAGACATCTTTGGGTGGGGGTGTAGCTCCTGGATATTTGCCCCCATATTTTGTAACCTCTGCCATTTTCTCCCACTGACACACAGCACCTCCAGATCACATGACGCATTCTGAAACCTATATTTTCAACATCTCGCCTCCCTGAAAAAACGCAGACATAAAGAAGGCAGAAGGAAATGAAACTCTTGCCAATAGTGACTAACAAACCCAACAACATGAATGAACAGCATGACCTTTAGAGGACCAACCAGGGACAGATTAGGGACCCATTTCAAAGGTACGACCTGAACATTTTTTTTCAGGTCTCTGATCTGTTACAAAGATATGAAGCTCATGCCAATTAGATCTGGGAAATTGTACTGTAATATCTCTCTCTCTCTCTCTCTCTCTCTCTCTCTCCCTCCCTCCCTCCCTCCCTCCCTCTCCTCTATGTATGCATATTTTAAACAATAGCTATCATCAAAATGTAATGACTAAGGTTATGGCTAACGTTTAATCAATTAATTAATTAGTTTTATGTTGCCACAATGGAAATTCCATCAGAGGCTCACTGATGTAGCAGACATGAACATTATTGCAGCTCATCACCTGTACACTCCTAAGCTATTTTGAACTAACCTTCAGATCCAATTAGTTTCCAGCTAATAGAACATTCTACGTTCAAAGGATTCCCTAACATCACTCAAAATTCCCAAAGGGCAACCTCAGCTAACTATTTGCAAGAGGACTTTGAAAAACGGAAAAAAAAAAAGGAAGGAAGGAGTAATAGAGTGCAACAGAAAAGACTACAATTAGAAGCATCATTTAGATATTCTTGTTGTTTATGCTGTCCACTTGTTTGTCCTTTGAGGTGATTTGAATCAATCACATCCCTAGAATAGCAAACTAGTCTCCATCTTAGTTCTCTGACCTGATGGCTTCCCTATTTCTGTTGAGGATGTATTATAAACTGACGACAAGGAACATTTCAGGCAGAATTAATCAAACAAAGAATTTTAATAATCGCTTTTGATGATAGTATTTCATTGCTATTTCATTAGGGCAGTGATGGCGAACATTTTTCTGCTCGGGTGCCAAAAGGGCATGCGCCCTATGGTGCAAACATGTGTGCCTGCACTCATAATTCAATGCCTTTCCCCCCCCCATGCATGGCGTGCACAACCCCCCACACCCCGCTACTCCCCCCCCTGGTGCATTCACACAGGCCTCACTGAAGCCTCCAGAGTTCTGGTAGGCCCTTTGGGCCATTTTTTGCCCTCCCCAGGCTTCAGGAAAGCCTCTGGGGCCTGTGGATGGCAAAAAAATGGGCCCAACGGGCCTACAGGAAGCTCAGAAACGTAGGCCTGTTGGGCCCGTTTTTCACCATCCACTATACATAGGCTCCAGAGGCTTTCCTGAAGCCTGGGGAAGGTAAAAATGGCCTCTCCCACTCTCCGGAAGGATGAAAATCAGCTTGCCAGCACGCACATGTGCCCTGGAGCTCACATAGGGCAATGCCTCAGATGCACTCAGATATGGCTACGCATGATACCTGTGGCACGCATGTCATAGGTTCGGCATCACAGTCATTGGGTAATAATTGTGGATGATTATCTAAATTGTGTAGACCAAGAATAGATATAGGATTGAGCTTTAATTAAGACATAATAAAATGTGTATACCAGCTAAGATTGGTATAATATTTAGAAGGGCCAAGGAATTCAAATCTACCATCAGCTAGGGAAATTTGTGGAAAGTTCTTGAGCCATTCACAGTGTCTCTCACTCAACTTACCTTACAAAATAATCATTGCATTGCAAAGCCAGGAAGAGACTACCATATATGCCCAATATATAGCAAAGTCAGAGGCATAGTAAAATCATTTTTGATCCAAATGGATTGAAAATAATACAGGTGTTTGTTTTATGAGGAAAGTAGCTCAGTTTAGCCTTAGCTATTTTCAGAAGACCCGGAAATGGGTGGGATGATCATTTATCATTATGGAAGAAATTGAAGCTCTCCATTCAAGCCTTTTATCACCCCTATTGGCTATTTTTTTCCTCCTTTTTCAGCTGCCCACAGGTAAGAACTATTTCTCAGGGTTTACAGCTTGGAAAGTTCTACTTTTTTTAATATTTCCTGAAGCAAAGATATGGCCTCAGAAATACACATGCCCTGAAAACATGCACAAATTGATGTAAACCTTTAATATTTCACCGTGTGTATTCATTCTTTTCTTTCCTTGTGCCCAGAGCTAAACATCTTATTACTCTCACAGTGCCATTACAGGCTCATCAGAATTTATAGTATTTATCCTTCAGGTCCTGTTAATAGAATAGGCATTTTAAAGAATGGATGCTTTTTCACCTAAAGAATGGTATTGATGAATGCTTTCTGCTACTCTCCATGGTAGTAATGCAATTTTTAGAACAGAGCATATTTCCACCAAAGGAACGTGGACATTTTTAAAAAAGGCATCACATCTATCCCTCTAAAGCCTTACCCATCATATATCCCACATGCACTTAAAAATGGAAATAATTCAATTTTATGCCCCCTCCCTCTCTCCCATCTATTAGCCATGTATCAAACAGCTTGCACTTAAGGCAAAGAAAGCAACATGATTTGCCTCCGCAATATATTTTGCATGGCTTCAGTAGCTTGACTGGCATTTTCGGCAGCCAAAAGAAGCTTCTGACACTTATACAGAAGTCTCTTCCAAAAACTTCCAATCACTGGAAACTTTTTCCAGCTCTTGAAGTTGGAGCTGAAACAGCCAAAACAAGCAATACAGATGATCACTTTGATTTCACTTGGCTTGTAAAATTGAGGTAGGCTCTGCTGCTTCAAGAAGCAACTTCAATGGATGTTCCTCTTGAGCATTTGTTGACACAAAGGACTACCCAAATATGTGGTGTGTCACAGTATGTTGTTTATTAATTAAGGGATTTCCCTTTTTTTGGCATTCTTGCATAGTGCTATATATAAAGGATATTAATTACACTGAATTCAATCATGTGCTAAGAAGGCTTTCAAATGGAAGGGCTTCTTGATCTTCAATCACAGGAAAATGTTTCACTGAAGCCTAATAAAATCTCCAGACAACAACATTGAGTTCCTTTAATGCTCAGCAGCAATCAAGGGGGAACTAATCTCTTCTAAAAGTTGTGATTTATTAGTCAAACTGAAACATTTAGCCTTGGTTTGAGTTGAATGCAGTATGCAGTGTGAGATAAATTCCTAGGTAGAAGAGACACAAAGAGCTTAGAGGTGAGCTAATGTGATTTCCTTTTAATCTAGAGATGGAGGACTCTAGAATCAAATTCTCACTCAACCAGAACAGCAATTAGCCTGACCTACCTCATAGGGTTGCAGTGAAACAAAATGGAAAAAGAGATTCATGAGTGCTGCCATAAAAGAAAAATAAGACAAAATATACAAGAATAAAATGCAAACAACATGCAAATATCTATCTATCTCTTTTATCTCTATCTCTGTCTTTGTATCTATCTGCATCTCTATCATCTCAATGTCCATCCCTGTCTCTCTTTCTCTGCCGCTCTGTCTCTCTGTCTCTATCATCTCTCTCTAATATTATTTGCAATCAGCCTAAAACATCAGTCCATT
Source organism: Natrix helvetica (assembly GCF_964273705.1). Classification (NCBI taxonomy): domain Eukaryota; kingdom Metazoa; phylum Chordata; class Lepidosauria; order Squamata; family Natricidae; genus Natrix; species Natrix helvetica. Next base: position 70,664,526 of record NC_138549.1, on the reverse strand, counting down.
CACCATATTGAGAGCAGTTCTAGAAAGCCAATTGCTTCAAAAGTAATATTTCCTACCAATACAGAGAACATACATGGAGAAATCCAAGAACAGTTTAATGTAATTTGTAAATTAGCTCCCGAATGTAGGAAACAAGCAAATGAACCAAAAGTTATATTTTGTGCCCCATGGACTACCTCCAGTTTTCTATGCAGCCTTTCTAAGCAACCTTGTGGTGCTACTGGAAAAACATTTCTGAACTATATGTTGGTGTTTCTATCAGTTCCACCTAAATTATACTCACCTTCCTCAGGGTTGCCCAGAGGTTTTGAAAGATAGGTTTATAGTGGGAGCTATAAACTAATAATAGCCTCTCTCTATCAATGACCCCATTCACCTGAATCAGACAAGCTATAATGGAAATAGCAGCAAGATTATATTTGTCCAAGTAGATTGCTAGTTGGCACCCAGGAACATTTGCAGAAATATCTCTTGAAATAAGTCTTGCTAAAATGAATATATTTAGTTTCCAGCTATGCTTACTTCCAAATATGTTTAAGAACATCTACTCGGGCCCAGGAGACCATATGTGAGACAGTCTATGTGTGTGCATCTAGGCACAGGTGCATACACAGCTGTACCACACAGAGTACAGCAGTGCCTAGATTGGAAAATAAATCCAGCATTGGAAAAGTCCCATTGTACCATCTTTTTCTTCCTTTTCCTCCTCTTCTTCTTTTACTTCTTCCTAGATCAGTGGTTCTCAACCTTCCTAATGCCGTGACCCTTTAATGCAGTTCCTCATGTTGTGGTGACCCCCAACCATAAAATTGTTTTATGTTTTCCGTATTTTTTCAAAAATATGTGTTTTCCTATGGACCCTTTGAAAGGGTCGTTCGACCCCCAAAGGGGTACCGACCCACAAGTTGAGAATATTCATTTTTCTAAGTATTATAAAATTGCCTTTTGAAGGAAGATAAAAACTCTCCTAGATACATCTATGGAAAAACTCAAGAGAATTTAGAGATATTCCACTTTTTAGTGTAAATTTCCCCAGGCTTTTGTCTTTTAAAATAGTACAGCTGTAACCTAAGCTTTTAATTTCTTTGGAAACAGCACCCTCTTCCCTTGGAAAATGAACACTGCAGAAGAGGATATTTCAGAGTCTTTGGAAGAGTCTGAACGATACCCTGAAGAATTTGAAGTTCTTCCCTGTGAAGAGGATTATGAAGCTTTCCAGAAAGACATCTCGCCACTCAAATTTTGAAATCAAGCACCAAATTCACCTTCAGTTTATGAAAAGCTCAGGGGCCCTGCTGTTTCATGATGAACCAAGAAATGGAAACACAACATTCAGAGTATCTTTCACAAGTTGCAGAGGTGCTCAGCACTCAATGATTTGGGGAAAGATCATGGAGGAAAGCTGTTTCAGAACTATTGGTTTTAAGCGGCCGCAGGCACCAATTCACATTTGTGCAATTCACACTCTCCAGCTCTTGATCATCCAGCAGGGGTTGTTGTTTTTAAATGAAAAACAAAGCAGATTGCCCTTTAAAATATTTTAGTCAATAATCTTCCTAATCTGCAAGATCATCACACCCTTCTCATAAACACCTGCTATTTGTACAAATTAGTGATGGAAACTTGTCCCCAGGAAAACTGATGAATTTCTGATTCCTGTTACTGATAGCTAATTATCCCAGCTTGCCTTTAGGGTGTCTTTCAGACCCTTCTCTTTTCTGCAGAAGATAACTTTGGCAAGGAGACAGATGCAACTGAACTGCAGTACAGATGGTGGACAAACTCATGAAAGACATTTATCTGTACTGCTGTGCTGAGTACAGGTAACTAACTAGACAGAAAAGAGAACTGATTCTCTTCATTCCCCTTCAGTTCACTAATATGCCATGAAGGACAGTGTAAGGGCTGCTGGGCCATTAAAAAGAGAGGAGGATAACTTATAGATGCCTTCATCTCAAGGTTGATAAAGGTACACAGTACAAAAGGCTTCAAGTACAGGTGCTGTATGACCTGATTCATCAAACATGGCAGATGGTAAAGTTCATATTGTTCTCTTTAAGAGGCTATAAGAAAATCATTTGTCTTGCATTCAGTATACCTTGCCTCAAAGCCCATCTTTAATGGTACTGTTGGGAAATTACAGTTGCATCCAGAACAAGTGTTTTACATAAAACATTAAGTGTCAAGAGAGCATCTACTTATGCACAATCAAAGCTTCACCTTTGTTACGTGTGTGTTGCATCTGATCCATCTAAAATGGGTTGGGGCTTTATTTGCATATTCATAAAAGGCATCTTGATACACACACACTTTTGACTCTTGACTTTTGACTCCTACCTCATGTACGCAAATGGAAGAAAGATTCCTCAATGTGTTGGGGAGGAGGGTGGTAATGTTTAGCAAACCAACAGGGCATTGGTGGGTTCTGGACCCTAGCATGGGGCTGGGTGTCCTAGATGGGCATGCCTGCTCCGCGCACATGCGCACACCACCGCCCTGAGACACCCAGCTGCTCGGCAGAGGACGCGCAAGTGCTGCACACTGTGCATGCATGCACAATGGGCCGGTCACATTATAAACGGCCATGAAACATGGATGGGAGGGCCAAACAAGCCACTGTTCTGGTACGGTGGCCGCTTCTCCCAGCTACTACCAGTACCGGCCCGTTCCGCTCAGAACCCACCACTGCAACAGGGCCTTCCTTCCACTTTTATACTGTTGCTTACAGAACATACAAGTTGGATTATGACATTCAATGTGCATAGCAGAAGATGCAGTTTTTATCTGAGATTTTCAAGAATGATCCCAGCATATGAGCATGGATGCGAAATGCTACTCCCAGTAGCTGATTAGATGAACTGGACAAAAACTGGGGCTTTTCTTCAGAACCTCCCTTCAACTGTGCATGTCCAGAGCAGACCCCAGACTTACATGCTAAGCAATGCAGCTACTTCACCCTTGGTAATGAGTTGCCAAGTTGCAAATGGAAAAATTGGAGGGATAGCTTTCTCATCCAAGACATTTCATTATATTTTGGAGTATTGGTAGAAAATGTTATGGAAGGACAGAAAAACTTGTCCCCTAATGATTTTCTAATTGTTTGCAGCCAAAATACACTAGCCCTAGTGCACAAAAATAGTTTCTTTTTGTCCAGACACATTTCTGTACACAAGGACACACAGCAAATATAGAAAACAATTCAGCCTGTGTTCCACAGGTAATTCACAAAATAGAACAACAGAGTTGGAAGGGACCTTGGATCTTCTAGTCCAACCACCCTACACCACTAATAATTCAAATTGGAACAATCTTGGAGAATCCTTCATGTTGAAAGCTTTTTGTCTAGGATAAGTTTATTTTCTAGCTTAGTATTTCTGGATGAAAGCTAAATGGAGCATGAACTAGAATTATATGTGTTTTGGAGAAAATAAAAATAAATTCTCTTCTCTCATTCTCCCTAAAACCTAGACCCAATCGAAGGAGCAAAATGATGAAAGAACGAGGCTGGGCAAAAGAAAGTATTTTCAAAGTGCCATTCTTTGTCACCAAGTGTTTATGGGTCATTTACTTGAATGGTTTTAAGAGAAGATTATATAGATTTAGAGACAATAAATCTATTCTAACAACTACTTTTCTTGATGGTCTATATTATTTCAGCAATGGAAATACTATGAGTGAAAGATTTTATTACTTGCCTCATGTCCTACTAAAGTGGAAGGAATGTAGTTAAGACTTATGGAGTAGAACTACCAACAGGCAATGTAGCAGATCTACAGATTAGTTACATATACAGTATCCCACAGTCACATGGGTACCACAATGAAGAGGCAAGGAAGACAACAATTTTAAGTATCACTAAAGGATAATACAGGTCCTGAAGATTCAGCTCAACTGGAAGAAGCTCCACACCATTAATATGTATGCCTTCACAGTCATTAGATATGTTGCTAGTATAGTGAGCTGGCCAAAGCAGAACATGGAAGATTCTGCTAATCTGAAAACACAGATGTTTGTCACAATATACAATATATAGGTTTCCATCTCACATCCAACATTCAAAGACTGTGTAGTTGGAAAGAGGGCAGATAGGATCTGATGAGTGTCAAAGGCACTGTCTTGGATGAAATTCAATGCATCCAGTAGTACATCAGTAAAATGACATCCTAAGGACATCCTACTAAAAGACAGCACTGAGGCACTGATCATAGCAGCAGAAGGTCAGGCCCTTAGCACCAGATCTATAGAAGCAGAGGTCTGCCAGACTAGACAAGATCTTAAGTGAAGACTAGGCAGAGACGCCTCAGAGACAGTCGAACACAATGTGACATGGTGTAGATGGAGGCAGAAACAGCATATACTAAAAAGCACAATGAAGCAACTGGCATTGTATATAAGAACATCTGCATAGTGTATGATCTAGACATTCCCAAATCCAGATGGGAGATTCATTGAGAATAAGAGGGCTAAGGACCATATCCAGGCAAGTAGGTAATAACCAATCAATCAGAAATTGTGGTAGACTAGGACAACAAGGCAGTGTTAGATATAGTGGTGCCAACTGATAGCAACATCAAAAATGGAGATCCTTGATTTGATGTTGAATCAAATAGGAAAAACTCTGTTTCAAATCCGTACTCAGCCAAGAAATTCACTGAGTGACTTTAGGCTTAACTCCTAACCCTACTCAATAAGTTACTATGAGTATAACAATGGAGAGGAAAAAATACAATGTGCATTATGAAGGAAGTTGCAATATTCTGCAAGTATAATGCATACAGATATGCATACAGATATACATAACTATAATGAAGTTACCGTGAGTAAGTAGGTGGCAGTATAATTTTTCCAAAATAAATAAATAAAAGAAGTCATGTTAGCTTTGAGTAATAACCAATCTATACCAATTACACATTTGGTCTTCAAAAATTGTCCTTCCTGTTGTTTTCTTATGCTTAGCCAATCAATATATCCCACAAAACATATAGTTATCTCAAACGGATTTTATGTCTGCTTATAAAGGAAGCTGTTTGACAAGACAAAAGGTCATTTTAAAAGTTAAATGGTAATGCATCCTCTCTTTTTTCTCTTCCGTTCCTAGGCATGTTAGGTTGTCAGGTCTATTATCAGAAATATGTGGCAATATTAGTTATTTGTAAATGGAATACATTTATGGATTCATTTGTCACTGAGCAGGAAGAACATCCAGTGGCAGGCTGTAAGGTTAAGCATTATTAGTTAGAATTCTGATTTAAACATCCAGGAAGAGTCTTCACTCCTGTCAATAGCATAACATTCTGCCTTACCAGGTAATCAGTGTGCGGGAGAAATATCACATCAGCACACTTATCATTTTCATATTGTGCTACAATCATTGCTGTAAATAAAGGAGGTGAATACTTAGAAGCCTTTGTATTTATGTCTCCTAAAGGCATTGTTAATGGATTGCTGAGCCATTTGGAAATAATGAAAGCTCCTGATCTTTTATGCTTCTACCTTTATATACAATGAGGATAGCAAAGCAAGCAGAACTTATTTATCAAGCTCCTTTGATATGGGGCATCCTGCTCTTCCCCTCTCTTGGACCATATTATGCAAATTTCATTTGCTGGTTGGATGGTGCATAAGACTTTTAACCTATTAATAAAAGAAATATACCACTTAAGACAAAGTCTCCAGGTCCATCTATCATCACTGGTTTGCAGCAGTGGCTAGGATAGATTGATGAAGTTAGTTCAAATGTATTATATTATGTGGTACATTATTCAGCTACTGTCAATAGAACTGACTTGGATTCCACGGGCAAAATCAAAGTGAGGAATCCCATAGGTAAATATACACCCCAAATCAGGCAATGAATTTCTATGCATTATAAAACCCATTTCCATTGATTCATGGAAATTTGCCATCCTTTGATGTCTAGATAAAAGTGCCCTACCCTGTAGAACAGGATTGTACGTCATTATATGAATAATGCAAAATTATAGAGAGATTTGAGAAAATCTCATCAATGTGATGCAGATGGCTCCTGGAGATACTTTGCATGATAGTTTAGGATATCCTCAAAAAATTTAGTCCCTGAGGGGGGGGGAACCCCCAAAATGTCCAAGTAAAAAGCAGGCTTTATACTTGGACATTTCCCCACCCCACCCCCCAGCTCCAGCCCTGGCACTGCCAATTGTATAGCCTGTTTCATGGATAGAAGTGATTGCAAGCAGACAAAGCTTATTTCAGACATTGCCCCAGCCTGACCTCCAAGGAAAGCAACACTCTCAACTCCATTTGATTGAAGTGAAAAGGCACTTTTACTAAGAGATGCTGATTGCAGTAGAGTCAGACAGAATCTGAAGTTCCCATGCATCAACACAAAACTAACTCCTCAGCTGCCCCAGCCCTCCCCCCCACCACATAGTCCATCCACCTGCAACCAATCCAGCATCACCAAGATGTTTTGAGAGCACAGAAGCATTTAGGCTGCTGAAATTCCATTCTCACGGTACGTAGTCTTGAATGGCAACCCTGACTAGATTCCAAAATGCTGTTCTTCCTCAAATGTCAATTTCCCCCTCCCAATTTCCCATCATAAAGGTATACAGCTTGATTTCCCATTTGTTCCTCCCTCCTTTCTCCAGTTGATGGCAGAACACCAGCAAGGCGCCAAGCCAAAGGTGGATCTGACAAGGTGGATCTGACACCTTGTTAAATATAATTTATTTTCAGTCAGCCATCTCCTGGGAACTCCCATCTTCAAAGCTTACACTATGTGCACAAAAAACCTATACAAAAACTAAATGTATACACTGCAATGGAAATAACTAAGTGCCTGAAGCAATCATACTTTTAAAAGTTGAAGTAACAAGTTTTCTGCTATCTGGTATACTCTGCTATGTGGAGAAGGATATTCTTGTGCTAGAAGAAACCACTAAAAATTAACAAATGTTTGCTCTGAGTTCCTTACTGTTGTAAATGAACATCACGGGTAAGAGCTTAGATGTGTCCCTATAGAAATATATGAAGCTCTGCCAGTTAAAATCCTGGCTTTAACAAATCTACCAGGAAAAGAGTCTACCCCAACATGCATTGAAACATGTGTAAGAAGTAAATAATATTCTCATTCTCTCTCTCTCTCTCTCCCTCCCTCTCTCTCTCTCTCTCTCTCTCTCACACACACACACACACACACACACACACACACGACAAAATAATGAAATCAAAGAGGTTGTTAGAAAGAATGTGAAAAGAGGCTGACAAAGATGAAGATGTTAAAGAAAGCAAACTTGATGTCAGAACAAACAGTGAAAACTGCCAAGAAGAGAAGAAAACCCGAAGATAAGAAAAACAAAGATCTCAGGAAGTTCACCAAGGATTTTTGAGATCTGTTAGAAGAGACAAGAAGCAATATTACAACCCCACTTGTGGAGACTGACACATGGCCAACAGAGTGAAAAAAAAATCAGTCTACATAGTAATACCAAAGAAAAAGTCTTAATAGTATGCAAATTGTTACATAAGAGTCTTTAATATTATGTCAGCAAAATAAAGCTTAGGCTCATCCAATATAGATTAGATCTATACATACAAATATAGATGCCAGATGTGCAAGCTGGCTTTAGAAAAGGCCAGCAACATGACACATTACTGCTGATACATGCTGGATAATTGAGAAAGTCAAAGAACACCAAAAGAAGTCTGCTTCAATGTGCTTCAATGATTATAGAAAGGGCTTTAATTGTACCAATTGTGGAATGTGCTTAGAAAAATAGGAATCACAAAACATATTGTCATTGTGTGAAACTTAAATTCAAGTCTAAAAGTCTCAGTACAGATTGAACATGGTAAAGCAAAATGGCTGCAAGTTGATAAAGAAGTGAGACTTACAGAGCCAGGGCCTGAGACTGATGCTATGCAACGCCAGGTCCGTTGCCAATAAAGCCCCCCTCATTAACGACCTGGTCTCAGAGGAGGAGCCGGACCTAGCAGGGATTACGGAGACCTGGCTGGGCCACGAGGGAGGTCTCCCCCTCGTGGAAATGTGCCCGCCAGGTTACCGCACATTTCATCAGCCACGGGCCCTTGGCAGGGGTGGTGGGGTAGCGGTCATCGTAAAGGAAGGCCTTGAGCTGAGAGAGTCCACTGTGCCACAGATAACCGGTTGTGAGTCCCTGTGCGTGAAGTGGGGCCCAGGGAGACAGTTGGGCTTGCTGATTGTATACTTGGCTCCTCGCTATGCATCAGCAGCCCTGCCCGAGCTCCTCGAGGTGATCACCGAGATGGCGGTTGAGACCCCCAGGCAGTTGGTCATGGGGGACTTTAACTTGCCATCGGTAGGGGAAACATCCGAGGTAGCTCGGGAGTTCATGGCCTCCATGACAGCCATGGACCTGACCCAAGTAATTCAGGGCCCCACACACGAGGGAGGTCACACACTGGATCTTATTTTTGTCTCTGGCCAGTGGAGGAGTGATCTGGGAGTAGGGGATTTAGTCATTACACCCCTGTCATGGTCAGACCACTCACTTCTCCGGCTCGACTTCCCAGCCGCTACTCCCCATCGCGGGGAGGCAGAATCGGAATGTCCAAGATGGTTCCGCCCCAGACGCCTGATGGAACCTGATAGGTTCCAGATGGAGCTTGGGCCATTTCCTGTAGCCCTGACCCGCACCCGGATGGAGGACCTAGTGGCTGCATGGAACAGTGCGGCCGCCGGGGCCTTGGACCGGGTTGCACCCTTGCGGCCTCTCTTGCGGCAGTGAACCACCCAGGCCCCTTGGTTCACCAAGGAGATGAGGGTGATGAAGCGCCGCAAGAGACGCCTAGAGAGCAGATGGAGATCGTCACGCTCTGAATCTGACCGATCACAGGTGAGAGCCTATTTGCGGACTTACCTTGTAGCATTAAGAGTGGCCAAGTGTCAGTATTGTGCCACTCTTATTGTGTCCGCAGATAACCGCCCTGCCGCCCTGTTTAGGGTGACCCGCTCCCTCCTTCAACAGAGGCCGTGGGAAGCCCCTTTGCAGGGTAGAGCAGAGGAATTTGGGGAGTATCTACAGGACAAAATTGCTCAGATTCACAGCGAGTGGGTCCCCTCTAGCGGTCTAGAGGGGACGTCGGAGGTGGGTCTTGAGGCTCCACTCTGGGAGGAGTTTGACTCTGTTACTTCCGATGATTTGGACAGGTTGCGTTGGCGACTGCGACCCACCACATGTTTACTGGACCCGTGTCCCTCCTGGCTTATACTGGCATCCTGGGAGGTCACACGAGGCTGGCTCCAGGAGTTAGTCAACGCTTCTTTGAGAGAGGGGTTCTTGCCGGCCGTCCTGAAAGAGGTGGTGGTGAGGCCCCTACTCAAGAAGCCTTCCCTGGACCCAGCTATGTTAGCCAACTACCATCCTGTCTCCAACTTTTGCTTCCTGGCAAAGGTTGTAGAGAGTGTGGTGGCACAACAGTTCCCATGCCACTTGGAGGAAATTGATTATCTGGACCCCCGCCAGTCCGGTTTCCGGCCCGGCCACAGCACGGAGACGGCTCTGGTCATGTTCATAGATGATCTCTGGAGGGCCAGAGATGGGGGTTGCTCCTCCATCTTGGTCCTATTAGACCTCTCGGCGGCTTTTGATACCATCGACCATGGTATCCTATTGCATCGACTGGAGCGGCTGGGGGTGAGGGGCACCATTCTGTGGTGGTTCTCCTCCTACCTCTCTGGCCGAGCGCAATTTGTGTTGGCAGGGGGGCAGAGGTCGACCTTGAGACTGCTCACTTGTGGGGTGGCGCAGGGGTCGGTCCTCTCTCTTCTCCTGTTCAACACATACATGAAGCCGCTGGGCGAGATCATTCGTGGGTTCGGGGTAGATTACCATCTGTACGCGGATGACACCAGCTGTACATCTCTACCCCGAACCACCCCAACGATGCCGTCGAAGTGATGTCCCGGTGTCTGGAAGCCGTACGGATCTGGATGGGAAATAACAGACTCAAGCTCAACCCGTCCAAGACGGAGTGGCTGTGGCTACCGGAACCCCGGTTCAACCAGTTAACTCCATCACTGGCCATTGGGGGCGAACATCTGGCCCCCGTGGATCAGGTACACAATCTGGCTGTCCTCCTAGATGCCCGGCTGTCAATGGATGACCATGCGACAGCCGTGGCAAGGGGGGCGTTTCACCTGATTCGCCTGGTGCACCAATTGCGTCCCCTATTGGACCAGAACGCCCTCCGCACAGTCACCTATGTCCTTGTGACGTCCCGGCTGGACTACTGTAACACTCTCTACATGGGGCTCCCCTTGAGATGCACCCAAAGGCTGCAGTTGGTTCAGAATGCGGCCGCGCGGGCAGTGTCAGGAGTCGCTAGGTACTCCCACATAACACCTCTCCTGCGTAGGCTGCACTGGCTACCTGTGGCTTTTCGGGTGCATTTCAAGGTGCTGATTATCATCTTTAAAGCGCTCCATGGCACAGGACCTAGGTATTTGTGGGATCCTATCCTGCCCCATACATCCCTTCGACCGATCCGCTCACACAGAGAGGGACTCCTCCGGGTGCCGTCCACTAGGCTGTGCCAGTGGGCGACACCCAAGGGAAGGGCCTTCTCTGTGATGGGCCCAACCCTCTGGAATGACCTTCCCCCTGATATTAGAACAACTACAGACCTCCGCTCATTCCGTAAGAAGCTTAAAACCCACCTGTTCAATTTAGCCGGCCTGGCCTAATCCCAGCTTACCCACCTCAGTCTGCATTTTTAAATGCTATGGGTTGGTTTTAGGCCGAGTTTTAATTTTTATCTATTTGTACAGGGGTTAAGGTTTAATTTGATTTTAATGGTATTTATTCTATGTACATGGTTTTTTAATGTGGTGCCTGTACACCGCCCCGAGTCCCTTCGGGGAGAGGGGGCGGTCTAGAAATCAATATATATATATATGCTGGTTTTGTTGTATTCGGGTCTTTTCCCGTGTAAGGTTGAGATTGTCTTTGCAACGTTTCGGCAGGATCACACCTGCCATCTTCAAGCTGTGGGCTTAAAATGGGAACGAAAAGGATGTCTACTCTTCCCTTGTTTATTCAACCTATATTTGGAATGTGTATCAAGGGAAGGTGAACTGGAAGAAAATGAAAATGGTTTTAAAACTGAAAGACGAAACATTAACAACTTGCTCTGTACTGATGTCACCACTTTGGTAGCTGAAATGCAAAGACTTTGTAAGCTCTAGTAAATAAAAATCAAAGAGCATAGGAGGAAAATGAGACTAAAGTTAAATGTGAAGGAGGCCAATTAATGACTACAGGTACAACAATTAGCCTTACAACAGACAGTGAAGACATTGAAGTTGAATCAGAATAGACCTGGAAGGGACCTTGGAGGTCTTCTAGTCCAACCCCTTGCTCAAGCAGGAGACCCTTATACCATTTCAGTCAAGTGACTGTCCAGTCTCTTCTTAAAAACTTCTAGTGATGAAGCACTCACAACTTCTGACAGCAAGCTGTTCCTCAGGTTAACTGTTCTCACTGTTAGGAAGTTGCTCCTTAATTCCAAGTTGTTTCTCTCTTTTATTAGTTTTGATCCATCGTTTCTTATTCCTGCCCTTTGGTGCTTTGAAAAATAAGTTGACCCCTCCTCTTTGTGGCAACCTCTCAAATACTCAAATACATGCTGTCATGTCCCCACAGGCCTTCTTTTCTCTAGACTAGCCAAACCCAAATCCTGCAACTGTTCTTCATATGTTTTAGTCTCCAGGCCTTTCATCATCTTAATTGCTCTCCTTTGCACTTTTCCCCCAAAAAATCTCAGGATCTTTTTTGTAATGTGATGACCAAAATTGGATGCAGGTGTGGCATTACTAAATATTCCAGGTGTGGCATTATTATCCATCACTTCTGTATTTTAAGATAAATTATCAATAGTAAAGAAACCAATTGTTAAGTCCTCGACCTGCGACCAGTCCTAAGTCCTCGGCTTATGACTGATAGCGGCTACTGCCAAGCCAACCCTGATTGGCTAAGGCATGGCTGACTGAGCACAGGCTGTTCTACTATTCCTATTGGCTGTCCTGCTTGACAGCTCCTATATAAATAACTGTCAAGCAGGGCGAGGTGTGGATTTCCTGTTCCTAGTTGCTGTTTGCCTTGTTAATAAACCATTCTGCATTTACCTCAGTTGTCTGGGCCTCTTCCCTGCTGTCTCAGAATTCAATACTGGCGACGAAGGTGGGATTCTAAGAGGCGTTCCACTAGACAGCTGCAAAAGTAAGAAAAAAAAATTCCCCCTCTCTTCTGAAGTTGATTCTCCTCATCTGGTTTGGCTATGGCTACTCTACCACACTTTACGCCCTTCAGCTCTACTTCAGAGTCATGGGTAGTCCTGATAGCCAATAATTATCACCAGCTACCTGAGGACAGAAAATGCAGATTTTTCCTCAGCTCTTGCAGGTCTGAAACATCGCAAGAGCCCTCACTTCACCACTGGCAGTCCACACTTTAATCGCGAAGCTTAAAAAGCATTATGCTCTAACTCCGTCACCCATCGCCCACTGTTATGCGTTCAGGCAATGCATCCAAAAAGAAACAGAGACAATCAGCCAATTTTTACAATCACTTCGCACTTCAGCAATACAATGAGAATTCCATGACCTGGATGACTCACTCGTGGAACAGTTTGTCTATGGAGTCCGCGATGTCCGCCTCAAGCAGAGGTTGCTGGCCCACTCTGACATTACGTTACAGATGGCAGTGGCCAAAGCCAGAGCTTCAGAACTCTCTGAATGGTACACTGCTGAAATTCAGAGATGCTAGCAGTTGGTCATTCCACAGCCGCACACTTGCCTCATCGACATATTGGCCCCTCTGGAAAACCTGGAGGAGGACCATGTCAATCGTCCATGAGCACAACCGAGAAGGATGACAACCCCACTCCAGCAAGACAACCAACCAGTCAATTCCTCGGCTGTGGCGGCAATCACCCTCGCGCCGCTTGTCCCTTCAAAGCAGCAGTATGCCGCTGTTGCAAGTAAAATGGGCATCTTGCCAATGTTTGCCGCACTGCCTTACCATCACCAGCCACCTCAGAACACCGACGACGCACTCAACCTATCAGAGACAACTGCTTTGTGGTCATTTGGAAGCAAGATCTTCCTGGAGCATCGGTCAGTAAGGCTTCAGCTGATGCCAAGAAAGTCAAGATCTCCCTCTGCATCAAAGGGGTTCCATGCTCAATGGAGGTGGACTGTGGATCGTTCAGATCCCTGCTCTCCTGGAGCACCCTGATTCGCCTGTGCCAGGCTGTGACCTGCAATTAATTAGCCCTTGCAGACACCACTCTCAAAGACTACCAGGGAACTGAGATTCCTACCCCGGGTAGTCTTTCCGTCTGGGTTGACTATGGCCATTTCCATGGCAGGCTTCCCATTTTAATCATGGTGAAGCCTCTCCCAGCCCTTTTGTGCCTTGACTGGTTTCCTCATCTGGGGCTGTCACTCCAAGGGGTCCACCAAAAGTCAGCTGAGGGTTCCTCTGTCAATGACGTCATTGCCAAGTTTGCTGACGTTTTTGACGGAACATTCAGTAAATACAAAGGCTCCCACATTTCCCTGAACCTCGACCCCCAGGTTGCTCCTATCCGGCTCAAGGCCCGCAGAGTTCCGTTTGCCTTGAGGCCCAAAGTTGATGCAGAACTTGACAAATTGTTGCTGCAGGGAGTCCTGGAGCCCGTCGACCACTCTAAATTGGAGACTCCCATAGTGGTCCCCGTTAAGGCTGATGGGTCCATCAGGATCTACGCTGATTATAAGTCAATGATCAACAAGGGTCTCCAGGCAAATCCATATCCAGTTCCGTTGGTGCAGCACCTACTCAATTTTTTGGGGCAGGGCTGCATCTTTGCAAAACTGGATATGGCCCAGGCCTATCAGCAGCTCCCAGTGGATGATGAGGCGCTGCTGCCCAGACCATCATCACCCACCAAGGGGCTTTCCGTTGCCGCTGTTTGCAATTTCCATCGCCCTGGGGATCTTCCAGAGCCTCATGGAGTGATTGCTCCCTGGCGTGGTTCCCTACTTTGATGATGTCCTGATCTCTGCCTGCAGTCGATCAGGGCTTATTGAAGTTCTTCGGAAGGTCCTCGACCATTTCAGGGGTGCAGGCTTAAAATTAAAGTGCAGCAAATGCTCTGTCACAGGTGGAATTCCTGAGCTTCCTTGTGGATGCCCAGGGCATCCACCCCACCCCCTCCAAACTTGAAGCCATTAGGGATGCCCCCACTGCTAATTCCAAAACGGAGCTGTAGGCATTCCTCTTGAATTTCTACATGCCATTTTTACCTCACAAGGCATCAATAGGCAAGCCGCTTCATCGGTTGCTCAACCAATCAGCGGCCTGGCACATGTGTTCGCGGCTGTCAAAGCCATGCTTACGTCAGCGGCTGTCCTACTCCAGTATAGTGACAGGCTACTGCTGATGTTGACATGTGATGCCTCCCCTTTTGGTGTGGGGGCTGTCCTGAGCCATGTCTTCCCCAATAGCTCCAAAGCCCTGATAGCTTTTAACTCCTGGACCCTCTCCTCCGCCGAGAGGAATTACAGCCAGATTGACAAGGAGGCTCTGGCTGCTGTGTCCGGGATTAAAAAGTTCCATGATTATCTATATGGATGGCATTTTACCTTGTTCACAGACCACAAGCCTCTCCTTGGCCAGTGACCGTCCTACCTCACCTATCCTGTCTCTTCGGATGTCCCGCTGGATAGGGTTTCTCGCAGTGTGTTCGTATATGCTGCAGTATTGTCTGGGCAAACATATGGGGCATGCTGATGCCCTCAGACGCTGCCCTCTTCCTGTCGCTGACCCTGACCCCATTCCTTCTTCTTTGGTCCTCTCCATCGTCTCTTTGGGCCTGCCTCTTTCATCATCTGATGTGGCTGCCCACCCCTTGGCAGACCCCATCCTGTCCCAGGTTTTCACTTGGGTCCAGAGGGGGTGACCTTGGGCAAGATACAGGAAGAATGCTGCCCATTCAAGACCTGCCAACAGGAGCTCTCCCTCCACAGTGGGTGCTTGCTCTGAGTGACAGGATAATCATCCCTCCCTCCCTGCATACCCAAGTCCTGGACCGTCTCCATCTAGGCCACCCCGGCATAGTTTGCATGAAGGTTTTGGCCAGCAGCTATGTCTGGTAGCCCAGGATGGATGTGGAAATAACATCTTGGGTCGGTCATTGCACACCCTGCCAGGAGTACTGTCCGACTCCTCCGGCCTCACCCGTGAGGAACTAGGAGCTGCCTCAGGGACCCTGGTCAACAGTCCACATGGACTTCGCAGCCCCTTCCATGGTCAGACCTTTCTGGTGGTCGTGGATGAATATTCTCAGTGGGTGGAATGCCTCCTCATGGCGTCCACCACCGCTGAGGCCACCATCTGGGAGCTGCAGTGTCTGTTCGCCACACATGGGCTGCAAGAGACCATAGTGACTGACAATGGCCCCCAATTTACCACTATGGCCTTCCAGGAATTTCTGACCTGATTAGGGATCCACCACACCCCAACTGCCCCCTACCACCCTGCTTGCAATGGCTGGGCGGAATGTGCTGTCCGCTCTGCCAAGGAGGCGTTGGGACAAATGGACCAAGGAGATTGGCTGGACAAGGTGGCAGCTTACCTCCTCGGCCAGCACTCCACTGACCGGTCCTAAGTCCTCGACTTATGACTGACAGTCGGCTACTGCCAAGCCATGCCTGATTGGCTGAATGCAGGCTGTTCTACTGTTCCTATTGGCTGCCCTGCTTGACAGCTCCTATATAAATAGTTGTCAAGCAGGGCGAGGTGTGGATTTCCTGTTCCTAGTTGCTGTTTGCCTTGTTCACATTAATAAACCATTCTGCATTTACCTCAGTTGTCTGGGCCTCTTCCCTGCCATCTCAGAATTCAATACCAATGGCCAAAAAAAACAAAAAAGCCACTGCAAACCAGCACTTGATAGACTAGCAAAGTATCTGCAAAGACAGGCAATTATTTTTCCTGGGAGTGAAACTTTGAAGAAACAGAATAAAAAGTATATTGATACTTTTGGATGTTGATGTTGGAGAAAACTCCTAAGAAAATCTCAGTCAAGCAAACAAACAGATCATTGAACAAATCAACCCAGAATTCTCACTTGAAATGCAAATAACTAAGTTTAAATAGTTTGGGTACATTATGTGAAGTTCTCAAAAGAAGTCTATAATGCTTGGAAAAGCAGAAGGAATAAGGTCACAGCTTTAACTTTAACAGATTAACAGAGTTGGAAGGGACCCTATACGTTATTTAGTCCAACCCAGCCCTGCCCCTGCTCAAATAAGACACCCTACACAATTCTGACAAATGGCAATCCAATCTCTTCTTGAAAGTGATGAAGCTCCCACAACTTCCGAAGCCAAGCTGTTCCACTGGTTGATTCTTCTCACAGTCAGAAAGTTCTTCTTTATTTCTAGGTTGAATCTCTCCTTGGTCATTTTCCATCCATTATTCCTTGTCTGGCATTCAGGTGCTTTTTACTTTTTTCCTGCACTTTTCTTAAATGCAATGGTGTACTACTTCATTAATCTGCACTAAGTCTGTATACATAACTTCGGTTTAACTCCATGTGTTTCGATGGTGGGTTTCAATTTATTTTACTACCGGTTTGCTCTTGCGCACATGCACGCCTGGATGGGTGGGCAGAGCCTCCTGCTGCCACCACGACTGGTTCGCCAGGGCACATGCCAGAAATCCACCTCTGATGTATCTGTATGTATTTATGCAGGGGTTTCTACTTTTGATAACAGAAAAGTTGTGACACTGCAGCAGCAGTGGATTATTAGTTAGGAGGTTATGGTAGCCTATACAGTCTGGATTGGATAACTTGCAAACCATTGCCAAAGTGTCTCAGTCCAGAAAGGATTTTCTTCAGCCAGTTTTGAATCAAAGTGGCATGAGCACAGAACAGAAACATCTTAAACAATAAGTCAGCGATGTCCTCAGATTAAGTTGGAATGGGGCACTTAAGAGAAAATAACGATGGGAATGATTTCCTATTCTCTCCTTCTCAGTAAAATCAGCAAGTAAGTAGATCATCTGTTGTTATGAACTGCCCCAGACATCCAGGAAAACCTAACCAAATATTTCAAAGGCTTAATTTTAACAAGCAGGATGTTGATTCTGTGGCGGAATGCATACAATTCTGTTAATAAACAAGGAGAGCAAACCACACAGTTCATTATGTAAACTAGTTGCCAAAATCACTACCAGCTAGCAAATGATTTGTCACTAGTGAGCAAGGACAATTATCGACTCAGTATGCCACAAGCTAAATATAAATGAGAATATGCATTAAGCCCAATATTGTTTTGTTTTTTTCTAGTTTGAGAATTTGTTAGAGCTTTCTTCCCAAGGAATCTAGTCAATGGGGAAAAATGGGAGTGGCTCATAGGTAAGGACTTCTCTACATCTTTCCTGAATGTGAAATACCTAATTGAGACTCTTAACCCTATAAAGCCCTGGGTCAACCATTCTTTTGACTTATTCCACCATCTATACTTTCTTCCAGATCAGTAAGTGAAATTATGGGAGGGACCCCAAAACTGAGTTAAGATTAGTGATTATTTAATGTGTTTATTTCATTGTATTGCTCTTTTAACTGGCAGCTGTTGCTGCCTTGAACGAAAAATATCTTCTCTGTCTTAAAAACAATTATTTTAGAGATTTATATGGGAATGATAGAAATGTGCCAAAGAGTAGAATTGAAATGAATGCTATCAATGATTATGTCCAATAAAAAGAATGAAAAAGAGGAAAATCTGAGTAATTGTAATTGATACTTTCTATGAATTATAAGCTTTGAAAAGAACACTTGCGCTGAAAGATAAAAACACACTTTTTATAATGTTGCCCCCATTCTTTGGAATATCATCACATATATTTTAATGGCTCCTTGTTTGTTTGTTTGTTTATTTATTCAAATTTGTGATAGCCACCTTACTCTAATAAACTCTGTTGACTTTTAGGGCCTCTCTAAAGATTTGGCTATTCAAGGAAACAATGAATGGTTGAAGGAAATGCTTGTCCATCTATCGACAGTAATTATTTTAATGAGAGAAATGGATTGCAACTATTCTTGGAGTTTTGTGAATTTATGGTTCGTTGTTTTAATTGTATTTTATTTTCTCTTAATCTAAGTTACAGAGTGAGAACTGTACACTTCAAGAGTTGGTTGTAATTAGAGAAGCCTATAAACCAAATAAATAAATTATCTGTCTATTAGTTAAGATTGTCAGCAAAGCAACAGGTGCCATATTTTAAAGTAGTTACTCCCTTGTGAAAGGGAATCAGAACTCTAGAAAGAAAAACTCATGGTGAAGGATCTTAGCTAATGAAAATAATTGCTAATTTGTTCCTCACCCCTTTTAATTCTTTCCTCTAATTCTTGCTAGCAGAGATAGGAAAAGAATAACCCCACATATCCCCTTGCTAAATCAGTGGCAATTCAGGAGAAGTGGTGGTGATGGGAGAGGGGAGATGAGCAATTGATGAAAATACAAGCCCTACCTCTTTTCTGTATGTCTTGTGAGATGGCATACATGTGCAAAGAACCAGAGCTTGCAGTGCAACAGTGAGATGCATGCTTTTCTCATTCTGATGAGACTGGATGGCACTGCTTGCTTCATAAAGCAACTCTTTTCAAATCACCGGTGAATTAGATGTATCAAAAATGAATTTCCATATCTAGCCAATTATGGATGTTATTGTCAGAACTGCCATTCTGTGCTTCAGCTGCACTTTGCTAGACTATGGGGTGGGGGTGGAGCTGCTGGGAGGGGAAAACAGAAACTACTCATTGTGCCTTCCCAAGATATTGCCTTACTGTCCCAAAGCCAGAGGCTGGAAGTGGAAGGTAATCCACCATCTAGCCTACCAATTCAGGGATTGTTACCAAAACAATCCTTTGACTGTAACTGGACAATAGGAAGATAATAGGAGGAATAATGGGAAAGGGAAAATTAACTAGGAAATCTTTGCATTGAAACTTTTAGTTCTGGCTTTGCTGTATTGTAACCATCTGGCTTTTAGTAAAAGTATACCTTCCCCACAAATGGAGTCAAGTGTCCTTCTTTCCTAGGAACCCAGGTTAGGACAGACCTGAGAGTTATTTGCCATTAAGAAATTGAACAGAGAGCATATTCTCTATTCATGTAAGAGAACAACATAATTCTGAGTGTCCTTCCTTTGGATTAGGAAGGAGACAAACTCCCTGCAGCTACCCTTGCAATAATGGAACTAGACTGGTCTTCTCAAGTCTTGCCAGATGTTCCTCCTGGGAGGCAAATATTGTAACTTTCCAATATTCTTTGTCCCCTTGTTCAGAAGAAGCTTCTTACAGGTTTGACTGTGTGTACAATCAACTTTATTCCAACTGTTCTCTTATTTTCCACTTTAGCTCAAACAAAAAGTTGGCAGTGACAGTAAGGACAAACATATGGGTGATACAAAGCATCACAGTTCCCATATTTGCAGGAAGCAGATAAATGCATAGTTCCACAACTTAGGTTGAAGCTAATACGTTGTGTTGACAGTATTAATATTAATAAACTTTATTTTGACTTTGGAAGCCTTCCCTCTCCCTGTTTGTTTCATTTTCGGTTGTTTTGCAGTGAAGAAAATGTCACCTATAATTAGAAGGGTCTGCCAGTTCGAGAGTTAGAGTCCAGGCAGAAGTCCAATCTTATTTTTACAAATATTTTATTCTGGAACAGATTGCATCGGTAGAATCTTTTAAAAAAAGGACAGATAAAAGTTTTCCTATGGCAGAAATGAATAGTCTACCAAATATGTTGTGGAATACAGTTGACAGTAAGGTAAGCTCTAAGACCTCATACAAAGAAGCAGAAATGTTATTGCTAAAACCCTGGACAATCATTTGTGATTTAGAATGTCTGAATTGCATGAATCCCTGAAACAGGGTACTTCATTTATTTATTTGATTGATTTCTTTAGCTGCCCAGCTCTGAAAATTACTATTTCTCTCTTTCTACTTTGCATAGCTTCTCTGTCAGCCTTATTTGCTTTAAATCCTATCCAGTCTTGCCCATCCGCTTCCACTATCTTGGTCTTGAATCCTGCAGATATAAAAGTTGATCACACATACCATACTCCCAAATTTCCTATCCCTATCACAATTCCTACTGACCTGACACACCAAAGGAACAATTTTGGGAGGCCTTCCATTGATCTTGATGATATAAGGACAAGTGGCATGAGGACCAAACAGAAAATAATTAATGTAAAATGTCATCTTTGACACAGTAGCCACAAACATCTGAAACAATAGAGAGGTGATTTGAAACAGCACAGAAATCAGATAGATCATCATTGGAAGTAGAGTTGTAGGACACCTTCAAGTAGCTTTTGGTCATAATAATAGAGTAATATGAGTGATGTTATGTATTGTCACCCAACATTTTCACAATTGTTTTTTCTAAAGCCACTGTTTCTTTATGTTCAGGTGCCATTATTTAAAAAGACTCAAATTGAAGCAATTTACAGATTAATTTCTGCCCAATTAAAATTGGAAATTTGCAGACATTCTAGAAAGTCATCCTTGTTTATTTGTGATTGCTACACTAATTATACAATACTGTCAAAAACCTCTAAATATAGCACTATGTGTTTTCAAGACTGAAACACTGACATTTTGGGATTTGCATGTGCAATAATAATAAAAGAGAAATACTGTAGATTCAGTTAGAATAAGGTCACTTCAGGTAAATTTATAAAACATTTCTGTTCTTTCTTCTTATGTCAGCCCAAATGCATAGAAGATTAAAGAGCAATTTACAGTAAAGGTGTTTTGCTGAAATAGGCTGGTGGTGAGGGGAAAAAAAACCTTAAATACATGTACATATTCACAGGTTTTCTTCTTCACACCTTTTCTCCTTATCTCTAACTGCACAGCTGACCATAAGATGATATCTGAGCAAAGGTTTTGTCCTCTATTTATTTTTTGTGCTTTCGAACGTTCTCCCCTCTTTGCCTCTCAGAGTATAAAGTTTAACTCTTATCAGATAATTAAAGACTGCATGCCTCCAGAGAAATTTTCAACTAATATCACAAAAGGGCAGTAACTATAAATTATTACACAAATGTAAAATCAGATTTAGATATCCTTCTGTACATTACTGTACTGCTTAAAATTGTTGGGATGTAGGCAATGCTTTCTTGGCTTGCAATGCAGTTTCTAGACTATAGATCCATATTTATCTAGAACTGCATAGTTCATGATTGGGATAAAATTAGTTACTCTTGAGAAAATCTGGCCCAGATGTATGGAGACTGATCAGTCCCTACTATTAGCAGAGATTGCTATATGTGCCACAAGGATGAAGAAGGCTGGTAACCTATCTTGCACTTTCCCTAATGTATATGTGTGTAGATTGTGATACAATGCAGAGAATACGCTAATCATTTCCATACAATTGTTCACTTCATTTTCCTGTCAAATGCAGCTGCCTGCTTCTCTTAGGTTTATATGAGAGCACATTGGAAACATCAATAATATCTTAGGCAGTCAATCTATCTTGTAGCTGGGACATTAATATTGCACTTATGCAAAGCAATCTTTCATGTTGAGCAATTTCCCATATATCCTAGAACAAGAAAAAGAGTTGCATTATATTTGGTTTAGATTAGATATCAAAATTAAAATATACATACACTGCAAGGGCACTTAAGCTCCCAAAGTTACTGAATTTCTGGAACACTTTATAGCCATGAATAATGTTAGATCGGGTGAATGAAGGCACACTCAGGCTTCAGAATAACAAACAGTTTTTTATTAGCACAAATCAACTATGTACAATCCAGCGAAGGTTCAGTCTGACAGCAGCCCTTTTATAGGGAGCTGTCAGACCCTTCAACCAATCTGATTGAATCTCTGTTCCCGCTGGAACAGAGGACCTTGGTGTAAACAATTACCACTGTTTCTGGTATCTAACAGCCCTCCCCTCTTAGATGGGCTCAACTGACTTGTGATGTAGTCACGCAGGTAGGCAGTCCTGCGCAGTTCAGTTGGTGGGTGCTCTTCAGTCAGATCAGATGGACCTGTTGTCTCTATGGCTTCACCTGGTGGAAGCTCCTGGAACCCCTGCAAAAGCCGTTCCATGACGCTTTGGAACAGTCCAAGGACGATACTAACTCCGAATTGTAGGCGGGTGCATTTGAATGCACCCCTGTGTGGCACAATGGTTTCATCCTCTGCCATGGCACCATCTACAGGCAACTGCTGGTATGCTTGCACCATATCTAATTTTGCAAAAACTTTTCCGGGTCCTAATGAGTGTAGTAAGTGATGTACAATGGGTACAGGATAAACGCTTTACTGCAAAGCTTTATTTATTGTGCACTTGTAATCCACACAGATGGGGACAGACCCGTCAGGCTTGACAGGTGTCACTATAGGGGTTTCCCAGCATGCATGATCTACTGGCTCTAGGATTCCCTGGCCAATAAACTTGTCTAATTCCAAATCAATTTTAGGGTGGAGAGCGAAAGGTACTCTCCTGGGCTTTAGCCTGATGGGGGCTACATTGGGGTCCAAGTTAAATGATATTGGAGTCCCCTCATACTTACCTAGATGGGTGCCGAAGATGTCCTCGAACTCCTTAAGGAATTCCTCAGTGCTTTCATCTCACATGGTGTTGATTCCGGTCACTTCTCGGCCCAGGGCTTCGAACCAGTCAAGCTCCAGGAGGCTCTGCAGGTCTCAGTTGACTACCATCAATGGTATCTGGCCGCAGAAGGTCTTGAACCTCACCCAGAAGGTCCCCTGGCCCACGATGGGGATTCAATTCCCCTGGTAGTCACAAAGGTGGATGTCTGGAACCTGCAGCTGATGCTTTTTAAAGCTAGGGATAGCCTGTTTGAGCGCTGCCCAAGACATTATGGTCAAGGATGACCCCGTGTCAATCTCCATATTGCATGGAGAGTCCTCAGTGAGGACTGTGACTTTTAGCTTTTTTGGCCGCTTCGTGCAGACTTGGCCTATGGAGTGTGGTAGGTGACTCTGGTATCACCTTTTGTTCGCCATGGTGGTGGCTGCCATGCCCATTGGTTGGGCCTCTGCTGGCGGTTAGGTATGCTTCTGGTCTTCCAGGTTGTAGTGGGCTGATCGATTCTGCAGACCTTGGCGATGTGCCCCTTGCATTTGCAGTGTTGACAGATGGCATTGCGGAAACGGCAATGTGTTCTGAGGTGGTTTCCTCCGCAGCCGGCCAAGATGGGAAATGCGGTTCAAATTTTTGCACTGGCTTGGTTTGATCACTGTGCATGCAGTAGCTGTCATCTTCGCTCTCTGAGCCTTTAGGCTCTGTGGCTTCACAATGCACACTTGCGCTCTTCCACACGCTCTTTGGACTATTTTGGCACTGCAGGGTTTCCATTGATTTAATTGAAGACTCAGTAGCCCTGGCTTTGTCTAGGGCAATTTGGAGAGTAAGATTAGTTTTTTCTAATAACCTCCTCTGCAGGCCAATGTCCCTAACACTGCATATGATGCAGTCAAGTATTAGTTCATCAAGATCTCTAAACTCACAGTATGCTGCAGCCTTTCTGAGTGCCGCAACATATTCGTTGATGGATTCTCCTTCTTTTTTGTTACGGATGTTGAATTCATGACTCCGGACATATTTAGATGCGTCATCAGTCTCTGTTGTAGAACCAACCAAGCGACCGATTGGAGTGGTGTTGGCTCAGATAAATCCTTCACTGTCTCGAACACCTCTGGTCCGCAGCAGCTCAGGAACATATTATTTTTCTGGCCTTCAGAAAGGCCCATGAGGTCGTTGTCTTTGAGGAAGCAATCGAACCTCATTATGTAAGATTCCCAGTGATCGGTGGCTGGGTTGTATGTCATCTTGTGTTCCTGAGTGCTCAGTTTGCCGCTCAAAGATGGCTGCTTGATGCCGCACCGTGTTCTGGGCTGGATTGACTTGCTGGATTGTCGAGCTCTTTTTGTCTGCCTAGTTGCTTTCCAATCCCACCTTTGTTGCCAGTGTTAGATCAGGTGAATGAAGGCACACTCAGGCTTCAAAATAACAAACAGTTCTTTATTAGCACAAGTCAACTATGTACAATCCAGCGAAGGTCCTTTTATAGGGAGCTGTCAGACCCTTCGACCAATCAGATTGAATCTTTGTTCCCACCGGAACAGAGGACCTTTGTGTAAACCATTACCACTGTTTCTGGTATCTAACAAATAAACTGTTGGAAAATGGGTAAGCTGAGCAGCTACATCTTGAAAATATTTGAAAAGTAAAACATAAAAGCTGGAATCCTGTATGTTACCTGGTAGTCTGTTTCAGTGAATCCTTTTTCAAGATAAATGTCCATAGGATTTCATTGTAGTTCATCTCTTTACAAAAAAAAACAGTATATGTCTGCACTGTATACATTGTGCACATTTTTCAGGGTACGATTATGAGACAGCAATATAGACCTTCAAATTGATTATTAATTCTATTAAGAACTTAGGTGCTTTACTATAGATACTATACCTATGAATTAGGATGCAATTTTAGATGTTATTACTGGAAGAAATTCCCACTGAATATACCTGGAATTAAGTTATATGTAGGCATAAATTAGATCTTGTTTACAGAACATATTCATGGCTTAAACTATCATAGCATCAATGCATTTTCATATTCTTTTGTATTACTTATTTTTTCTTCACCATTTTTGGACATAGAATGGATCTTTTCAATACATTGACCCCTCAACTCCACAATTTTCTTCGCTCTCATTGTTCATGTTCATAAAATGATCTTTTCAACGTATTTTCTATTTCAATTTCCCATCATGGGAACTGCTCACGCTGAGAAGCTGTTCTTGGCGTTTAAAGATCTATGGATTTACAATAGCAGGGCTGTAATTATATTACTCCATTTGTGAGACATGTCATACTGCTCAGGTGGGGACAAGGAAAAGGTATTTGTTCACACATGAGAGAATTGTTCAGTTTATTTTTGTCTGTGTATAAAACAATAAGAAGAAATTGAAAAGAAACAAAAGGAAAGAAATCCAAAACATATTAGAAACTGGCTATATACTTGAATAATAACTGGAAAACAGAAAGTAATTGTTACTCAAACATCCTGGAGTAAAAAAAAAAAACACATTGCTTTTGCAATATTCTTTCTTTGGTGTTGAAGCTTTTGCTTCCTGGTCCCCTGACTTCTTTTTGTGATGAAGAGAAGTCAAGCAAGAAAGCCATTGTAATTCATGGCTGCATTAAGTGAGAGTATTTCCCAAGAACTTCTGTCTTAACAAGTCCTTCACAAATCAATAGCAGGTGATATTTTCAATAACATCTTTGAATAAAGAGCTTTTCGAAAAGCCAGCTCCTGTCGAGCTCCTAGTGTGCCTTAATTTATCATGATAAGAGTCATCACGAGCATTGATTAAAAGCATGTTCTAGCCTGGTTTGATAAAAAGGTAGAAACATTTGCAGAGCTGCCTAAAACCTGTCATCAAGTTTGTTTGTATGTGTGTATCCATGTTTGCTTGCTTGTTTTCTGAACATGTTTTGGCAGAAAAGAAACATGGCCAGATTTGAGATAACTCTTATAATTCCTAAAGTGAATTATCCCAAGCATGAGTGATCTATCGCATCTTCCTATTTGTGTAATCAGTAGGCTTCTAACCAGTGGTGGGTTTCAAATTTTTTTACTACCTGTTCTGTGGGTGTGATTTATTTTGTGGGCATGGCTTGGCAGTCATGTGACTAGGTGGGAGTGGCTTGGTGGCCATGTGACCGGGTGGGAGCGGCAGTCATGTGACTAGGTGGATGTGGCCAATTTAGCCATCCATTTTGCCAATTTAGCAGTCCATTAAACAATATACAGCAGCCCCCTTATCTATGCTTTTTAATACTGCATGAAGTTTTTGCTCTAGGTTTTTCTTTAATAGGGGGGAGAGGTTGGGAATGCCTGGGGATTTCTGGGAATTTCTCCTCTGTGTCAGAGGCACTAAATAACCAAGATGATATAAGGTCTCCTGCTGGAGCAGGGGAAATTGGACTAGGTAACCTTTGAGGTCCCTTCCAGCCCTGTGCTGTTTCAAAGCATCCTCTGAAGCTGCATCTAGTGACAGGTTTGTGGTCCTTCCTTCCTCTCCTTTCTCTCTCTCTCCCAACCTTTATCCATCCATCCATATCTCATTCGCTTTCCCTTCCCTTTTTCTCCCTTCCCTCCCTCCCTCCCCCCTCTTTCCTCTCATTGTTATGTCTTAACCTCAGAGATGTGGCTCCATCTCTGAGGCTCTCATTTGGTCAAGGCGTGCGGGTGGCCAGAGCAGTAAAGTCACTGTTCTCCGATTGGCTAACCGCGGGATTGTCTGCATATAAATTGCTGTCAAGCGGGAACTGTTCAAGCTCACTGGTTCTGGAGTTGCTGTTGCGTTAGCTGTTCTAATAAAGCCTTGTTATCCGAGTCCTGCCTTGCCTCAGTCATTGCAACCACCTCGAAGTTAATACTGGCAATGAGGGTAGGATATTCTGAGGCATAGGAGAGCTGTCTCACATAAGAAAGTTTTTTATTAACACAAGGCTTCCAGCTAATCGCTGAGGCAATCTCCTCAGAATGTGTCTCCCTCAGAATGGCCACTTTAAACAATTTTGCACCATTTGCCCCAAGGTTAGAGTCCTGGGAGGCGTACATTGACCGTTTTGAATGATTCCTCGAGGCAAACCACCTGGCTAACTTGCCTAGTGAGGGAAAGAGAGCCCAATTCCTGAATGCTTGTGGGCGCGAGATGTTTGGAACAGCCAGGGCTTTGGCCGCCCCCAACCAGTCCATTCCCCTTCATGGGAGACTTTGTTGGCAAGACTGCAGAACCATTACGCCCCATCTCCGTCTCGCATAGCTAGGCACTAGGCATTCCAACAAAGGCTTCAGAAGGAGGGGGAGTCAGTGAACCAGTACATGGATGCCCTCAGGGCTGTGGCATTGCACTGCGATTTTCCTAATCTAGATGACTCCCTACTTCAGCAATTTGTGTGCGGAGTGACCGATTTGAGGCTGCGTCACTGTTTGTTGGCCCATTCTGAGCTCAGCCTGCAAGCAGCATTAGATGAGGCTCATGCCTCTGAGATATCCAACGAGTCCTCCGCCGAGATTGAAAGGGGTCAAGCTGGGGCGCCTCCTGCATTATCATCTACCAAGACTGTGCCTATTCATCATGGGGAGGTAAACAAACATTCTTCATCCAACACCAATGAGGCTGGGCAGAGGAGGAGGGCACTCACAAAAGAATTTACCTCAGAGCTGTTGTGCTGGTTGTGGTGGGAACCATGCCCGTGCCTGGTGTCATTTCAAATCAGCTATTTGCCACAAGTGTGGGGAAAAAGAACATTTGGCTAAGGTGTGCCATGCACCATCTCCTTCTCAAGGTCATCCAGCTGACCATTCATATTACCACAAGCCAAAGCCACAGTCTTACCACACCTCGAAGGACTGTTTTGCAACCTTCCGTGAACAGTGGCAGGCCATTCCGCTGACCAGCCAGACCAACACGACATCAAGGAATAAGATTTACCTCAACATCCAGCTCAAGGGCAAGCCCTGTCACATGGAGGTGGACACCGGTTCTTTAAAGTCTATTGTATCCTGGTCCACTATCAAGTGTTTGGTGCCTTCCCTAGCCAAGAAGCGCCTGTCACCTTCTTTTATTAAGTTACGAACTATCAGGGGAACTATATTCCAGTAATTGGCAGTGGCTGGTTCCAAGTGGTCACTCCAAGTTTTAAGGGCAGGCTTCCCCTCATTGTCATCCAGGCAACCTTCCCAGTCTACTGGGCCTAGACTACTTTGATGCCCTGGGCCTCAGCGTCGCTGGGGTGCATGCAACGGAAGGCCTTGATCATTTTGAAGGCCTGATGAAGGAGTTTGCTGCAGTTTTTGATGGGTCATTAGGTAATTATAAGGGAACTCCCATTAGTTTTAATTTGGACCCTCGGATCGCTCCCATCCGTCTCAAGCCCAGGAGGGTCCCCCTGACCCTGCATCCAAAAGTGGACGCTGAACTAGACAAGTTGATTGCTCAAGGGGTGTTAGAACCCATGGATTATTCCAAATGGGAGATCCCCATCGTGATCCCTTTGAAATCCGATGGCTCCATTAGATTGTGTGAGGATTTTAAATACACAATAAACAGGGGTCTCCAATCCAACCCCTACCCTGTCCCTGTAGTACAGGAACTGCTTCATACATTGGGATGGGGCTCCATTTTCACCAAACTGGACCTCACCCAGGCATATCAGCAGCTTCCTGTGGATGCTGTTGCTGCAGAAGGACAGACCATCGTCACCCACAGGGGAGCTTTTAAATGCCGGTGGCTCCAGTTTGGTATCAGTGTAGTCCCGGGCATTTTCCAGAGCCTCATGGAGCAATTGCTCCACAGCATCCCAGGAGTTGTCCCATACTTCGATGATGTGCTTATTTCCACCAGAAATAGCACTGAACTAACAGCGAGGTTGCATGCCATTTTGTCAAAGTTCCAGGAGATGGGGTTAAAGCTTAAGCCTTCTAAGCCGTCTAAGATAGGGGTTGTTAGGGTGTAACCAACAAGTTGGGTAGACAATATATTGCACAAGGCATGTTATGTATCTTTAAGAGAGGAGCTCTGCTAATTAGTAGATTACAGCATTTAAATTGCAGCTGATGTTGTTGCTCTCTCTCTCTCTCTTGATTGATTGATGTATGATAACTGCTGTCTAACTGTTACTACTGTTGCTACTACTTACTGTGTGTAAGTTATTTGCTACTTGTATCCAAGTTATCTTGGTAGTATTGGACTGTTTTTTCTGTGTATGACTTTTTGGCTGTGTTTATGGATTTTGCTATATTCTTCAAAAAGTAAAGTTTATTTTGTTACTTTACTATCCATTATTCAGTGTGGTTGCTTTATCTATCGTACGCTGCGTATACTTTACAGGGTTGCTCTGTTATAACCTCGACCTGGGGTTCATTGCTAGTGCTTAATCGCACCAGTACCTAACATTGGTTATGGGCCCAGACGCCCTGCCTTAACCATAATTTTTTTTTTTTAAGCACCACTTTTTGGATAGTTTATTTTTGTGAATATGGCACAAGAACAGTCTGCTGCACTCTCCATGATTACCCGGTTTGATGGAACCAACTATGTTTCCTGGTCCTTGAAGTGTTCCCTACTTCTGCGTAGAGAAGGACTGTGGTTTGTGGTTCAGAACCCACCAGATGTTACAGATTGGGATCCTGCTGATAATGAGGATGCGAAGAAGATTGCGCAGTTTAACAGGGACAATGAGAGAGCTCTCTGCATTATTGGACTAACACTGAATGACCAGCAACTGGTCCATATTCGTGGCGAAGAGTCTGCTGCTAGGTGTTGGAACACATTGCGGAGAATTTATGTTCGGGACAGTGTGGGTGCTCATATTCATCTCACACGGAAACTGTTTAGAGCCCGTTTGCAAAAAGGTGGTGATATGTTGGCTCATTTAGACTTCATGAAGAAAACTTTGCAGGATTTGCAAGAAAAAGAGTTAATTTTTTCTGAGCTTCAACAGGTGTATATTATGCTATCATCGCTTGATGAAAGCTACGACTCTTTTGTTTCCTCATTGGAAGTTCTTTCACGAGATGAACTGACATTATCTGAGGTTACCGGGAGATTGCTTGAAGAGTCCAGATGAAGAGAGGATAGAGTTCAGTTCAGAGACAATCAATCACAAGAAGAAACACAGTTTTCAACTGTAAATTTTGTTAAGAAATGTTATTCTTGTGGTGGTAAGGGGCATATTGCTAAGAACTGTAAAAATAGCAAGAAAAGGGGTGTTGCTAATAGTAAAAGAAAAAGCAACAATGTTACTGTAACTGTAGCTAAGGTAGATAAGGCTGTAAACCATAGTTTCTGGGTGGTTGACAGTGGCACATCCCATTCTATAACTAAGGTTAAAGAAAGGTTTGTTACTATGAAGGCTAGCAAACAGCACATTTCCTTAGCAAATGGTTGGAAAATTAAGGCTTCAGGTGAAGGTACAGCTTATTGTCCATGTATTAATGAAAAATTGGAAATGTTATATGTACCTAAAATGAAATTTAACCTATTATCTGTAAAAGACCTTGTGAAATGTGGGTTTACAGTAACATTTAAGAATGATAGATGCATTATTGAAAAAGAAGGTAATAGTGTTATTGCCAATTTGGAGAATAATTTATTTATTCTACATGAGAACTCTTTAAATATTGCGAGTTCTGAACCTGGTTATAAGAATAAACAGCCCCATGATAACTGTATACATCTACTTCATAGACGTTTAGGCCATGTAAATTTTAAAATGGTACGTCAAACTGTTATTCTATCTAATGGAATCAATTTGAAACCTTGTTCAAAATATCTTAACTGTAATGCCTGTAACCAGGTTAAAAGTAAGGTTACCCCTGCAAACCGGTTTCAAGGATTCAAGACATCTAAACCACTGGATGTAGTGTTTGCAGACCTAATTGGCCCTAAGAAACCTAGCTTAGGAGGTGCCTGCTATATACTCAGCATTATGGACCATTATTCTAGGTATGGTTTCTGTTATGTAATGAAATCAAAGGCAGAAACTTTCCAACATTTTACTAAATGGTTAAAGTTTGTTGAACGTAAGATGGATAAAAAAGTACTTTGCCTAGTCACTGATAATGGGTCTGAATTCACTAATCATAGGTTTACATCAATGTTGGAGAATGCTGGTATAGAACATAGGCGTTCTGCCCCCTACAGGCCAGAACATAATTCATTTATTGAAAGACGTGGTCAATCATTGCAGGCAATGACCAGAACTATGCTGGTTGATTCTGGTTTGTCAGAAAAGCTTTGGGGTGAGGCTATAATGTGTGCAAACCATATTCTGAACATAGTAGTTAACTCAACTACTGGTAAGATTCCTTATACTCTTTGGCATGGTAGGAAGCCTGATTTGAGTTATTTACACACATTTGGTGTCCCTGCTTGGGTGCATATTCCCTCACAGACTAGACGGAAGGATCAAAGCAGAGCTAGGAAGATGGTTTTTGTTGGGTACAATTCCAATCATAGATTGTTTAGGTTCTGGGAACCTGGAACTCGGAGAATTATGCACAGTGCTAGTGCTAAATTTTCAGAACATGTTGGTTGGGAGAAGCTAGAACAAGAGTTTCACAAGGTTTGTGATGATATAGATGTTGATCGTTTGGTTAATCATGATACACCAAATGAGCTGTTAGAGAATCAGGATGGTCCATCTATTACTCTGAAAAGGGAGGAAGATGTAGATGTAGAATCTACTCGTGAGGTGGAACAGGATGATTCTGCAAGTCCTGTATTGCCTAGGAGGTCTACTAGGGACAGGCATCCACCCGACAGATACCAAGCCAGTGTAGTATTGCAAGTTAGCATAGAACCTTCTAGTTTTGCAGAGTTAAGGCTGTATCCTGAAAAGGAAAAGAAATTGTGGAAAACAGCTATGGAGAAGGAGTTGAAATCCTTACAGGAATTGAAGGTTTATGAAGAAGCTAGGCTCCCTTCAGTGGAGAGTGCAATTGGCTGTAGATGGGTGTTTAAAATTAAAAACGATGCTGCTGGCAATGCTATTTATAAGGCTCGTTTAGTTGCTCAAGGGTTTTCCCAAACTGAGAGGGATTACGATGAGGTTTTTGCTCCGAGCTTGAAAGCCTCTACGTTGAGGGCAGCATTGGTGTGGGCTGCTAAGTATCGGTGTAATGTTACCCATATTGATGTTGAAACAGCGTATCTGCATGCTCCATTGCAGCATACCATTTATATGAAGATGCCACCAGGTGTGGATTCTAATGGCCAGACTGGTTGTTGGAGACTTAAAAAGAGCCTTTATGGTTTAAAACAGTCCGGTTTTGAGTGGAACAGATGCATAGTAAATGAACTAAAAGCTATGGGATTTATTCCAGGTTTGGCTGATCCTTGTTTATTTAGACGGGTGAAAAATGGTTTGATCTCGTTGTTGCTTTTGTTCACGGACGATATAGCTATTATTACTAGGTCTGAGCAGGAAGCTATTGACATTGTTTCACAATTAGAGAGTAAATTTAAAATCCGGAATTTGGGTGAAATTAAGCATTATCTGGGCTTAGACGTGGTTAGAACCAGTAAAGGTTTTAAGCTGTCGCAGGCTGGTAAAATTAATCATTTACTTAAGAAATATAGCATGGAGCTATGTAAGACTGCAAAGACACCAATGGCATTGGAGTTTAAACCTGAGGTTACTGAGGGTACTGGTTTTGATAAGGGAATCTATCAATCTTTGATAGGTAGCCTAATGTACCTAAGTAATTGGTCTAGACCAGATATATCATTTAGTGTGAACCAACTGGCTAGATTCAATGATAGTCCTTCAGAGATGCATTGGCAAGCAGCAAAGCGTGTGCTGCGTTATTTGAAGAAAACTATCCACTATGCATTGTATTTAGAACCGAATAGGGATTTAGTTTTGACTGTTTATGCTGATGCAAATTTTGCAGCTGCTATAGATAATAGGAAGTCAACTTCCGGCATAGCCTTTATGCTAGGTGGTGTACTGATTGGATGGAAGTCGATACGACAGAAACACATAAGCTTATCCACAATGGAAGCTGAGTTTTCATGTTTGTCGTTGACATGTACTGAGCTGATATATTATAAGCAGTTGCTTATAGATATGGGATTAAGTATCAATGAACCTTTTACTGTTTATGAAGATAATCAGGCAGCAATAAAAATGGCGACTAGTTTAGCTATTAAGACGAGATCGAAGTATACTGATTTGAGGTATCTTAATGTTTGACAAAGCATTAAGGATGGCCTGATAAAGTTGGAATATTGTTCAACTGAAGACAATTTAGCAGACAACTTCACTAAGGCACAAAGTTCAGTGAAACATACCTCATCATGTGAAGGTTATCATCTTACATTGTGAGTGGATATATTGATCTACCCAAAGGGGAGAATGTTAGGGTGTAACCAACAAGTTGGGTAGACAATATATTGCACAAGGCATGTTACGTATCTTTAAGAGAGGAGCTCTGCTAATTAGTAGATTACAGCATTTAAATTGCAGCTGATGTTGTTGCTCTCTCTCTCTCTTGATTGATTGATGTATGATAACTGCTGTCTAACTGTTACTACTGTTGCTACTACTTACTGTGTGTAAGTTATTTGCTACTTGTATCCAAGTTATCTTGGTAGTATTGGACTGTTTTTTCTGTGTATGACTTTTTGGCTGTGTTTATGGATTTTGCTATATTCTTCAAAAAGTAAAGTTTATTTTGTTACTTTACTATCCATTATTCAGTGTGGTTGCTTTATCTATCGCACGCTGCGTATACTTTACAGGGTTGCTCTGTTATAACCTCGACCTGGGGTTCATTGCTAGTGCTTAATCGCACCAGTACCTAACAGGGGTAACCAAAGTGGATTTTTTGGGGTATCTGATTGATGCCAAGGGCATCCATCCTACCACCTCCAAGATAGCAGCCATTAAGCAGGCTCCTGTACCGATCAATAAGGCCCAATTCCAAGCTTTTCTTGGCCTCCTAAATTTCTA
Source organism: Natrix helvetica (assembly GCF_964273705.1). Taxonomy (NCBI): domain Eukaryota; kingdom Metazoa; phylum Chordata; class Lepidosauria; order Squamata; family Natricidae; genus Natrix; species Natrix helvetica. Next base: position 70,630,917 of record NC_138549.1, on the reverse strand, counting down.
CTCCATGTTTTTGCCCCATAAAGCCTCTGTAGCGGAACCCCCTATATTGGCTCCTCGATAGCGGGGCTATGTGGAGGTGGGGCCGTAAGGAGGCAGCTGCTTTTGTGGCCGTCAAGGAGCTTTTAACATCCAACATTGTCCTTGTCCAGTATTGCGACCACCTTCTTCTGCCGCTCACGTGTGACGCGTCACCATTTGGGGTGGGTGCTGTCCTGAGCCACAAGCTCCCAAATGGGTCTGAGGCACCCCTGGCATACTTTTTAAGGACCTTGACCCCTCCAGAATGAAATTATAGTCAATTAGACAAGGAGGTATTAACAGCGGTAGCTGGAATTAAATGATTCCACAACTACCTTTACGGACGTTTCTTTGAGTTAGTAACAGACCATAAGCCTTTATTGGGTTTATTGGCAGGCAATAGACAAACTCCTTTGATATTATCACCTCACATGTCTCGTTGGGCCGTCTTCCTTAATTGCATACAATTATAAACTAGTCTATCGGCCCGGGAAGCAGGTGGGGCATGCGGATGCCCTAAGCCGTTGCCCTCTGCTGTCGTCCGAGGCTGACCCAGATCCTAACCCTCTGCATTTACTGATTGAGGACCTCCCAGTTCCCTTAACAGCCACAGATATTGCCACCCATTCAGCTAGGGATGCTACTTTGGCTCAGGTTTTAGATTGGGTAAGGAGGGGTTGGCCTCAGATGCGGCTTACCTCACAGTTCCTGCCATTCAAGCACAGGGAGCATGAACTGTTGGTACAAGGAGGGTGCCTACTCTGGGGCCATAGGGTGATCGTTCCTCCTCAACTTTGGGAACCTGTTCTGACCCCCCCCTTCCTCCTTTGCCCACACAGAACACACACTCCGGAACAGTACAAGGGAACAAGGTTTATTGCAAAAACAGACAAGAGGTTCCGTGGCAGCAAGCCACCAAGACAAAACTCACAGGAACAGAACACAAAAACAGCTATCCAGCTTGCCAGGATTCCAGACTAGAGCTTCTGGCATAAGTCTTCTGTTGACTGCTGCAAAGGGCGTATGCAAAGTCAACCCTTTTATAACCTGGAAAAAGCGCCTCCCAAACAGCAGCTGAGAGCTCTTTACCGCCTATAATTACGCCCACGCTCCTTGTGTTTATGAGCGCTGCAGTAACGGGCGTCCAGAAACTCCCTGCTGAGTCCTGAGTCACTGTCACATGACTCTTCCCCGCTGCTCCAAGGCATGGCATGGGGAGCCCCCCTCCTCTGGCTCTCACCGCTGCTCCATGCCTCAGGCGCCTCCTGGTGGCCGACCAGACTCTCGGATCCCTGCTCAGCATCCGAATCCAGTCCAGGGTCCCCCATCTCCTCTGGAGCTGACTCGTAGGGACCCTCACTCTCGGAGTCTGGTGGCAACGGCAACGGCAACGGCTGGGCCACAACAGGAACCTATCCTCCACTGTCTGCATGAGGGGCACCCTGGGATAGTAAGGATGAAGACCCTGGGCCGGAGCTACGTGTGGTTGCCTAGTCTGGATCAGGATATTGCACAGTGGGTGGCTAGGTGTCAGGAATGTCAGCAGTCCAGGCCAGCTCCTCCTGCAGCAAAACCTAGGAAGTGGGAGGACCCCAAGAACTCCCTGGGCTAGAATCCATTTGGATTTTGCAGGGCAGTTCCACAGACAGATGTTCCTGGTAGTGGTTGATACATATTCAAAGTGGGTGGAAGTTGTCCTAATGCCATCGACCACTACCGAGGTTCTGATTAGAGCGTTGCAAAAGATGTTCATGACTCATGGGTGCCTGGACGTATTGGTATCAGATAACAAGGCCCAGTTGATGTCTGCATCTTTCCAGATATTCTTAGCAGACACAGCATCCGCCATGTCTTGATGACCCCTTACCATCCCTCCAGCAATGGCATGGCGGAGCGGACAGTGCAATCTGTTAAGGAGTTTCTAGCTAGGCTAGATCCAGGGGATTGGCATGCGCATATTGACAGATACCTGTTAGTACAGCACATAGTCCCATGTGCCCTGACTAACCGTAACCCTGCAGAATTGTTAATGGGCCGCCGCCTCCAGACTAACCTTGATCGACTTCACCCCAGCTACTGCAATGACAAACCTATCGACAACGATGGCCATGCCAGGGGTTTTGAAATGGGGGATCTGGTCTTTGCGTGGAACTATGGGGGTGAGCCGAGGTGGTTACCGGGGTGCATTCTGCAATTAACGGGTCCCTGCTCCTACAGGGTTGGCCTAGGGGATGGGTGCATTTGGCGCCACCACATTGATCAGCTGTGACCGCGGATAGCCTCGATGCAGATGCTAGCTGATCTCTTCCCAGTTGGTCCTATAGCCTACCAGTTTGCTCTGGACACCTCCGCAAAAACGCCGCATGGCCCACCCAGCGGTCTTGTGTTCTGGCGCCAGACTCACCTGGGCAATCAGAGTTGCATCCAAAAATGCCGGGTGGAGAGTTAGGGCAGTCGCAGGCAGTTGCCCTGGAGAAGCCTCCTCCTTTTCCTTCTCCAGCGTCAGTTCCAGCCGAGCCAAGAAGATCGGACCGTACGCATAGACGGCCTGCATATTTGCAGGATTACACATGCGCCTGACTGGTGGAGAATGGTGTTATGTCTTAACATCAGAGACATGGCTCTGTCTCCGAGGCTCGCCATTGGTCGAGGCACGCGCGTGGCCAGAGCGGGAAAGTCACTGTTCTCTGATTGGCTAACCACGGGACTGCCTGCATATAAATTGCTGTCAAGTGGAAACTCTTCAAGCTAATTGGTTCTGGAGTTGCTGTTGTGTTAGCTGTTCTAATAAAGCCTTGTTATCCAAGTCCTGCCTTGTCTCAGTCATTGCCACCACCTCGAACTTAATACTCGCCTTCTTTCTTTCCTTCCTTGCTTCCTCCCTTCCTGTGGAGAACCCCAAGGTCTTTGGTAGGAGGAAGAAAAGCCAGATGTTTTGAAACTCATAAGATGCCCATTGATCATCTGGCATTCTTAGAGCTCCACTATTGATTAGCTTAGTCTGAGCCTAAGGATAGCAGCTAGCAGAAGTCTTCAAACTTGGAAACTTTAAGACTTGTGGACTTCAACTCCCAGAATTCTTGAGCCACAAGAGCTGAATTCTGGGAGTTGAAGTTCACAAGTTTTAAAGTTCCCAAATTTGAAGACCTCTCTGCTCCATGCACTTGGGGATCCCCAAATGGTGAGGATTTCTTTCTTTCTTTCTTTCTTTCTTTCTTTCTTTCTTTCTTTCTTTCTTTCTTTCTTTCTTTCTTTCTTTCTTCCTTCCTTCCTTCCTTCCTTCTTTCTCTTTCTTTCTTTCTTTCTTTCTTTCTTTCTTTCTTTCTTTCTTTCTTTCTTTCAGCTCCCCTCTGCTTTTGCTCCCAGAGGACTGCAAGGAGGCTTGCTATCCCCCCACGCTCTATTTTGGGCCTATCAGGCATGCCTGAAGCCTGGTGGGAACCAAAATAAGGCTCGTGGGGATCCTGGAAGGGGTGGGGGAAGGAAAGGTTGTGAGCCCAGTGGGGATGAGGGGGCAGAAAGCTCTAGGCGGGGCTAGCGAGACTTACGTGTAGGCAGGAGGAGGAGGAGGCAGCTCAGTTGGGTCGCAGGGCAGGCACTATGTGGCAGCTTATGCAGGCAAGGCAGGCAAGGCAGCTTAGGCAGGGAAGCCACCCGGGAGGTGAGGAGAGACTGTGGGGGGGAGGGCATTTGCATTTAAAATGATCTGTGCATACGCACAACATTAAAAAAAGGAAAACAAATTACATTTTTCAATGAAGATTGTTCTGCACATGTGCAGAACAGAAAACCAAGATGGCGCTGCGGAGGATAGAACTGATATGGTCATGTGTCCGCCAGATTTACTACATATTGGGCCGAACCAGACCGAATAGGTAGGAACCCACCTCTGCTTCTAACATAGAGAACATTGACCCAACAGATGTGTAGATTTCCCAGGAATCTCTAAAAGCTATTGCCAAATGGAAATTTTAAATTTTACTTTTTGGAGTACAATTGCCAGTATGCTACTCAGAGACCAGATGCAGCCCTTGTTCCTGAAGTGCTATGAACTCCCGATATAGAGGGACACAAAATCCCAATGATACTGTTGAATTAGCAAACCAAATCTTCTTTTTTTTTAAGCTCACTCAGGAGCCTAAAAAATGTCTGATTATTTTTAACGAAGAACAGAGAGTTATTATGCTTGTGTGATTTCCCAAGTACTACTTCCCAATCATTTTCAAACCACATGCAACACTATTGCTGATATTCTGCTGAATCTTTATGCTAAAGCTGATGCATAGAATTCAAGCATACCCAGAAGGGCATTCTCATAAAATTATATATGCATGTTCGTACATTTGTGATATAGTTGGTTTAATGATACTTAATGCAAAGACAGGCAAGAATTTGTTAGCAATTTACCATCATTGATTTATTTTTGTACAGAGATGAAAAAATGGAAGAATCTTGTATCCTTCGTGATCTGTTCATATGGTCATTTTTCTTGTTTTAAATCTTTGTTGAATTTGTCCATCATGATCCTATCTCAAAAGGCAACATTATTCCATTTAATTCACTGCCTTAATATTGAGCATTTCCTGAAATATTCATTCATTGATAGAAAGATTTTTCTTTTAGTTGAGAATGTGATGAATACTTTTTATTCCTGGCTCAGATACCAGGCAAGGGACCTTTTAAGAACTGATTTCAAAGCAGTTGGGGAGTTCAATTCCCTCTCTTCCAAGACTGAAACCTACCCATAAAATGCAATACCTGCATACTAACCAGATACTAGCAATTAGAATAAAAAAGAACCATGACTAAAGAAACAATTAATTAGGAATATGGTTAGCAAAACAGCATGCACAGAAAACAGGAACAGCAAAAAACTTTTTTCAACTAGTATCATTTCTGCCTAATATTCTGAGGAAGGAAGGAAGGAAGGAAGGAAGGAAGGAAGGAAGGAAGGAAGGAAGGAAGGAAATCCAAAATGTAGTTATCTATGCACATTCAAAATCTAGCTTGATAAGAGAGAGAGAGATTTTCCTACAACTCTTTATAATTTTTACAGATGGATTTTCTTTCTTTTTTCTTTTTTGCCTTGTTTGCATGTATTGATTTCACTTTGTCCAAAAGTCCTCCAAACACATGTCATCCCATGTCAGAAAAAAATTGACTTTAAAGACAGGCTTTGAGGCACATAGGGACTGTGGCAAGGAAACAGTAGGAGAATAATTGTTGATCTTTCTCTTAGTCAAAATTCTCAAATCCAGACCAATTAGGCTGCAAACCTATCAGAACTTATTGGAGTACAAAACTTCCAGAATGAATTGGAACTGACCTCTGAATAAGATCTGAGTGAAAGTATTTGGGAAATATGCAAAATAAAAATATGTCACTCACTGTTCTTAGGCAGGTTCTTCCTTACAGTGGGGCAGCTGATGGGATAGATCTGTGATGGTGAACCCATGTGGCACCAGAGCCCTTTCTGCGGGCACATGAGCCGTCACCCCAGCTCAGTTTCACCGGGCATGGATGCGTGCCTCCTGCCAGCCAACTGGTTTTTGGGCCTCTGCTGCACATTTGTGGGGGGAGGGGTGCAGGCGGGAGACACACGTGCATGCATAGGGGTGGGGCTCACATAGAGGGGTCATACATGGGGGGGCAGGTTGTAGGGGGTCACGCGCACATGCACAGGAATGCATGCACATGCACGTGGGGTGGGGGTCACACAAAGATGCGCAGATCGGGCACATGCAAGGAGACGTGCACATGCATAGGCATCAAGGCATGCGTGGGTGGTCATGTGTGCATTTCATTATGGGTGCATATACGCACACATGTATTTTCAGCACTCAGTGCCAAAAAGGTTAGTCATCACTGGGAGAGATAAATCAAAAGTACAGATTAGTGCCATATTTGCAACCTTGCCTAGCCTAAAGCATATCAAGTTAGTCCTAGCCTTTCATTATCAACCATTACATAATTCTTCTTTGTCGTTCTGTCATCTATTAACCTGAACTAAAGCAGCCAAAAATTTCACCCATGTCCTTCCAGGTATCTACCTACTTGCCTTCCTCCAGATTTTGATCTTCTGTATTTATTCCTGCTTTTTCTGGTAACACTAATGCCTATAAGAAAATGGGTGTATTAATGCTTAAAGAGAGCACTGGGGAGTTGGGAGGTATCTTGAATTGAATGCATACTGTATGGTAGTTCTAAAGATAAGAAAAGGAAGTGAAAGGAAGATTCTCCAATGAATTCTACAGAGGAACAATTCATACTTTTTTGAGGCTAAAATTCATGCAGGATTGCCTTACTGATTTGTTGCTAAATATATCTATCCAATTCTGGAGTGTTGGATTGTTAGCGCCTAGGTGAATGTATCTTGTTAAGGATAAGAGAGATGGAATGAGAAAAGGAAGACAGTTCTTTTCTGATAATCTGCACAACTTTCCAGGCAGCAGAAACAAGCTGACAACTAACTGAGAAATGAACAGAAGCAATCAGAGAGAAAAGCAAACTACCTGACAATTAGGCAGAAAAGATTTCTTCAAAGTAGTCTTTGAAATGCAACATTTGAGGAGGATGCTATTCTTTTCTTTCTTTCTTTTTTGCATGCATTTGATGGGATTGTTCATGAGTGTAAGGAAGGCAAAAAAGAAAAAAAGAAGAGAAAGCAATTCTTAATCATCAATGTTCTCTTACTTTCAGTAGGAATATAAGGTATCCCCCCACCTCCATCAAATGGTATAAAAATGTTAGGGAAATATAGAAGGGATTTGATTTCACAAAAGGCTCCAAGTCTTGCTTCTCCCACCTTTGAAATCTATTGAATGGAAATACACGCATCATTCATCTGAGTGAAACATTTATTAAAAATTGTTGTCATTATTTTTTTATTAAAATATTCAATAACACCACAAGCCTTCTGCCACGAGGCTACCATTCCATATTTTAATGGAGACAATAATTGGATGTCAGTTCTGGAAAGAAAATAGGAAAGAATAGGCATAAAACATGGGTCTATAGATGTAAGGTTTTTTTTTTTTTGCTGTGCTTGAGAAATTGTAATTGATATGTAAAGGGGGAAAGAGAAGAATAAGTGTTTGCAGAGACAGATAAAGTATCTGTCTGTCTATCATGTATCTATCATTGGCTCATCTAGATATCTATGTATCTACTATCTTCTATCATCTATCTATATATCGCACCTCTATGAAAACCTCTTCTCTTTCTCTTTTCTTTTTTTTACCTCAAATATTTTGAAAGCATTTAAGCAGCTAAAATCTCCCTGCATTCAAAAAGACAGATACACTATACACAAAGATGCAAATAAAGCTATCTAGCTTGATTTGGCTTAGTTTTTCAGTCCTATAAATTCCAAAATCTTACCGAAAAATATACATGTTGTGCCATTACTTCTAATTCAAATTGTTTGGATCACACTTCTTCTAAACTAATGTTTTTTTCCCAAGCAGTTTTCTCTAACACAATGAGATTTTTTTTTGTGAAGACCTTTCCCAAATAATATTTTTCTGTACAATTTTTTTCCCAAACATTTCGATAATTCCAACCTATTTTAAAAAAGATGAATTGCAGCACTCTTTGTGTTCCTGGTCTCTGACTTTTCAGGATGCAAATTGCCTAAATTCTCTTTAAAAACAACAGTTAACAAAATCCAAGGTGGAATGAAATTCTAATCTATCCAAACATCACAGATGCTGCCAGAACTCACATTAGAAAGCATGTCAAAAAACCATGGACTCCACAACTGCTTTTGAAAAAAAATGTTACTCTCTCCACTAGATTATTACATGGAATCATCAGAAGTAGCGACCTTTTGCAGATTATGTCTGATCAAATGAGGGTCATATACCTCCCACCTAATCACTATATTGAAACTCTTCCTGATTTTTTTCCCAGGGTGTTTTTTTTTTTGGTAGCACTTAAATCACATTGTCTTGATAACCCAATGGGTATCTTAGGTAAGCTACAGGTATTTCTGAACAGGGCTAATATTCAGTAAATATCAACAATTATCATAACATCCCCTGCTTTTTGTACTAAACTCTCAAAACAAAAATAACAAGAGCATCAACTAATCACACAATTTCATCGAGGATATGTACAATGGAAATATGATCACTATCTATCTCTGGAGACAGAGTGTGTGACCCAAATATTTAAAACTTTTATTTGGTAGAAATTCATTTCTTACGAAAGTCTGTAGAAACTTTATTATTCCAAATGCTCTCAAGGCTTCTCTTCCAGACAAAATAAATGTAATATATACCATGCAGTTTGTTCTTAACTACCATCTTTCCCCCAAAATAAGACAGGGTCTTATTTTCTTTTAACCCCAAAATAAGCACTAGGTCTTATTTTCTGGGAGGTCTTATTATTTTTGAGGTACAGGAGGCGGCAAGCGTGGTCACCTCATGGCTGCTGCCATGTTGCAATATTTTCAGGGAGGGCTTATTTTCAGGGGAGGGCTTATTTTAGTGCATACACACAAAAGCCCGATTGGGCTTATTATCCAGGGAGGACTTATTTTGGGGAAAACAGATTAGTCAAGTGAAGAAGAGTTTGTTGTTGTTTTAACACCACCACTCCCTTTTCACATCAACCTTCATCATCCCAATAATATTTTCTATCATTTTCAGCTTAACTTATTTTCCCCCGCTTCTTTATTGATGCTTATTTAGAGTTGTAGGATAATGGGGTGAATGCAAATTTTACCGATTCCAACCATAACCAGCTCTGAGGAGGTTGCATCAACTGAATCATTCATGTAAAAAATATTCATATCCCTACTGTGCAATTGTGAAAAGATGCAACTCTTTCTTGCTGACTTTATTGATGACTCTAAATAGCTAACAGTCGAAGTCACACTCTGTCAGCTCCCCAACTCTCCCATCTGTCATTAAAGTTTGGGAATCGTTGTTGTAGAGAAAGTTCAGGAACATTACCAATGTCATTTTAACTATACAAGAGACTGAATGCCCCTTTGCACATGCAAATATACCACTAGATTATTGCAGCATGAAGTGTTTTCTTCTCATTAATGAGCCATCAGGGATGGAACTCCGTAAGACCACTTCACATACCATCTCAGCTATTGAATGCAGTCAGAAGTCAAATTCTGTTTTATGGAATGAGAAAGGAAGGACTATTATAGCATAAAAAGTATTTGATGAGCTCTATAACAGGATAGCTTCTGTGAATCAATTCTTTAAAGGGAAAAAAGTTTATCTTGGTGTTATTCATCAAATATTACTCAAGCTTATGTATTACTATATCTTCTGGGAAATGAAATAATTGGTAAATTCTAAAATGTTTACTTTATTAGAGGCCAGGATGCTTCATGAAATTGTGCCATTACCAATGACTTCCATATAGGAAATCTTCATACTCCTGTAGGACACAAAGAAAAGCTGGATTGGTGGTATCCTTTCTTAAAGCTGTGCAAATCATTTCAAAGAGGATTTTTTAATATACAGAAACACGTATGAAACTCCTCCCTTTGAATCATTAAAGCAGTCTTCTCTCAATTTAATGTGGTTGCATTAAACATTCTTGGCTTTTGGCTATCAATATGTTTGCATAGCCATTTTGCTTCCACCCATTCTTCTTCCCAATCCCAGTAAAACAAAGTCACTCAATATGCATATTCTTGCAGAGACAGGGTGGGAGCTACTTTCAAAACATCCATAAGAAAAGATGCTTTGTATACACCACCATGCATTCCAGCATCTCTGTCAAATGATTTGCACAAGTGTATGATCTTCTTTAGATTTGCCTCAATGCTTGTATTTTTTTTTCTCTTTTGCTCTCAAAGCTTGGTTATAAACAAAACTGAAAATATGAATTAATATATAGATTAGATTTTACAGTAAAAATGAATATGAAGTTGCATTTAGCCAACTCTAGTCCAGTATGCCAAACACAATGTTCTGACACATTGGAAGACCTCATCATGACACATCATTTATAGTTGATCTATAAAGTATTATTTTCCACTGGCATGCACTGTAAAATAAGAAGAAAATATCATAGCAGAGCTTGTTTATTTGTTTATCCAGGACTTCAAAATCAATCATAGAATAGGCAAAGATTTTGTCATAGAAGAAGGAAAAGCTTGAAAATTTAATTTTCATCAGACATGTGCTGACAATGTATCTAACAAGAAGAATAAAACGACATCTCTCAGATCCTGCAGAGATTCCTAACAACTCTGATAGCTACCTCCCGTAATTAGTTATCAATTTAAAGTTAGCAGAAAGGATATAAATCTACAACCAATGCAAGATTAGCCTTCTCTCTCAGCAGAAAGCACACAATTCATACTGAACATTGTGTTAAAACCTAAAAAGTTAAACTTATTAAAAAAATAAAATTATGTGAGCCAGTGTGGGAGTGATGTCACAGAGAAGTGTTGATAAAAATGGAACATACTACAGGTAGCCATTGGATGTTCTGGAAGGGGTTGCACTCCCCTTAAAAACCAGATTCGTGGTTTAGGATTGTTTCTGTACCTAGTTTTGACACTAAAGCCATAATTGGCCTGTCTAGCAAGAAACATATTTGCCTATTTTAGTTCGATGTCCTAGCCCTACTTGGATAGGCATAGTCTTGTAATAATAATCCATGCCTATGATAATTTCTCATTTAGACTACTGTAATATATTAGATGTGAGGCTGCAGTTAAAATTGATTCAGAAAGCAAACTGTATACAATGTGTTGAGGCAAAAGCATGGGTGTCTGCAGACTCATACTATTTTCATCAGACTGAGATCTAAGCTCCACTCCTTTTGGTCATGCCCATATAGAAAGCTAACATGGCTTGCAACAATACTGTAATCCTGTTTACACCTATCTGATCTTCTCTTGCATTCTCCACCCCGGTGCCATTGGGCAAGATTACTAAAGTGACTAGAAATGGGCAATGCTGGCTATTTCTCATCTACTCTGGTTCCAGGTTTATTCCCAATGCAATTCAAGGTGCTGGTTTTAACCTATAAAGTCCTTCACAGACTCTGAAGAAATGTCCTACTTGTACCCTAATTTCATCTTCAGAAGGTCTACTTTGGTTGTCTGCCCAGGCCAAAGTGCATGAAGAGACTTCCTAGTTGTTAGCCTTTTCTCCGATTTCTTCCCAACTTTGCCCAGATGCATCATAATAACTATCTAAATTTTAAATGGTTTGTGTGTGTGTGTGTGCGCGCTCGTGTATTTTCAGATCTTTGAATCAGTGTTGACTCCTGTTGAATGCCTGGCAGTGACGTGCAGTCAGGTGAGGCAAGTGAGGCACAGCCTCACCACTCTCATCATGAAAAAAAAAAGTAAAAGGAAAAAGCTGAGCTAGTTGCTGCCTCACCGTGGATGACTCTGCTTAACCTCCCTGGTGCTCTCCCTCCCCAAGTGTAGTGACTTCCTCCCCAGGCCCCCATTCATTTCTCTCTCACACACACACAGCTGGATAAAACTATATAAAAATCTAGCCCAGCTTCACTGATTACAAGTTTGAAAAGGCAACCTGGCTCCACCTGCAATCAACTCTGCTTAACCTCACTGGTGCTCTCCCTCCCCAAGTGTAGTGACTTCCTCCCCAGGCCCCCATTCATTTCTCTCTCTCACACACACAGCTGGATAAAACTATATAAAAATCTAGCCCAGCTTCACTGATTACAAGTTTGAAAAGGCAACCTGGCTCCACCTGCAATCAACTCTGCTTAACCTCACTGGTGCTCTCCCTCCCCAAGTGTAGTGACTTCCTCCCCAGGCCCCCATTCATTTCTCTCTCTCACACACACAGCTGGATAAAACTATATAAAAATCTAGCCCAGCTTCACTGATTACAAGTTTGAAAAGGCAACGTGGCTCCACCTGCAATCAAAGTACACTTGGGGAGGGAGAGCACAAGCGAGCACTGAGGAGACCACAGGAGGAGGCAGGAAGCCAGGCAAAGAGCCATGCTGTAGTACACACACTTCCCCCCAGCCTCTTTCTTTTGGAAGGTTCGGCTCGGCTCCCCTCCGGCTTCTCTGCCTCTCCTTTCACCCCAGCCTGCCAGCAGGAGGTGGTGGGTAGGCTTTATTGTGTTCCAGGCATTTCCCACCCAGACAGCAGGCTGCATTTGCAATGGTGGAGGTGTTTGGGAAAGGCAGCAGGGGAATGGGGGGGGGGGATGGCAGAGGAGCTGCTTTCAAGCCACTGGAAAAGATATCCAATCCAACTTTTGTGTGTGGGGGGGGGGTTTGTTTGAGAGTGAGTGAGAGAGGGAAGGGGTAGGAGAGATAGTCCAATCCAACTTCTGTGTGTGTGTGTGTGTGTGTGTGTGTGTGTGTGTGTGTGTGTGTTTGAGAGGGGGAGGAAGGGAGAGAGGGAGGAAGGAGGGGAAGGAGAAGAAAAAGAAAAAGAAAGAAGGAGCAAAGGAGAAAAACAAATGCTGTCGCTTTAAATTGGAACTGGGCATGCCTGGCTGTGGAATTCTGGGAGTTGAACTCCACAAGTCTAAAAATATTTGAAACCCAGCACTGTGTCAGTGCCTCACCAGTCATAAACCTCACCGCACGTCACTGATGCCTGGACTAGCGGCAAGAGTCTTTTGGAAGAGATTTGCCATTACTTTGCTTCCTAGAGCTGAAAGAAAGTGGTAAGCTCAAGATAACCCAGCTGGCTTAACATCTGAGATGGCAATAGAAGTTATAGTCTCATAGTTTATGGAAGGCAGGAATATTATGAAGGCAGGAATAATGGACATTATTAGCCTGATAAAAAAGAGAAAATACTCCCAGCCATTTTATCTGCATAACAAATTTGTATTAACTTTCCAGATAAAGCAAATATTTCAGTAGATTTGAACTGGGAACTCTGTGACTATTGAAGACTACAGAAATTGTTTAGGACATACCTACAGTATGAGCATACCATGGACACACTGTATATGCATCCTTTCACCAATAGACTTACATATACAGAAATGTGGAAATCATGCCTTCTTCTCTATTGGAAAATCATTGCAAACTACTTTTTTCATTCTGCCATTTGTAGTAGGACACTTTTCTTGTTCCAACCAGTCAATCAGCCAGGTAATTTGCTTCCTGGTGGAAACCAAAATAGCTGATGTCCCTGCCATAAATGGAGCAGGGAAGTAACCATCTCTTTTCCGCAAATCAGCTAATTATCTGAATCAAATGAATGTTTTTTTATAAAGCTCCAAATGTCAAATATTTTTGTGGCTGGGAGCCACACTCCCAGCATCATGTAAGTCCACCTGGGTATTAGATAAATGTCAAGACTGATTTCAAATATAGCATTAGGATGAAAAAAAACAATTACAATACTATGTAAACATATTAGATAGAAAATATGTTTACCTTAATAGTTGTTTCATAATTATTTTACTTTGTCAGCAACCTTGGGAGAGTCCTTATCAGGTTTAATAAGATCCAGTATACATGTACAAATAAACATTCATAAAGATTTTTCTAAATATATTATGGTCTGCATAATGCCAAAGCTAGTGAATGAAGAAATCCTCTTCCATCCTACAGTAGTCTCAGATCACATCACTTTCTCAGAATCTGGGTCAGGTTGTCTTACAAAGCTAGCAGGACAACTGAATTGGTACCGATACTGCAAAATTGGAGTCTGAACTTATGAAATGAAATTTCCGTAGGAGTTCTTCATCGTGCAAATGTCTTTAATGTATTCCATCATTGGGTTTCTGAACCAAGTAGCTGCAATAAGCAATATTTACTTGGTAGATTTGGGGTACTCTAATTAAGTGGACATTTGAAACACCCTGTGAAATGTCAAATAGTTCATTTCCATTTTCAGAAAGAAGTAATGGGGGGTTTAAATGGTATATTAGAGCTATCTCCTCAGGGAACCTTAATGTTGTTGCTTTGCTAATTGAATGGTTACTGTTGGCACTAACGATGATTGACAAGTAATTTAAATTGTACTTCTCAATCTGTTTCAGGAGAGTTCCAAATGAGCTTGAGAAAAACATTCACCTGAGCACTAAATAGTGGGGGTGCGTGTGTATGGACTCATAAATCATCTCTCTTACAATTTTTCCCAGATAGAATGCCAAAATTTGGTTGCAAGATACTGTGCAACACACACACACACAAAACAAGAAAAAGGAGGAGAAGCAGAAACAAAATTCTCACAATGCACAGCTTCCTTCAATCAGATTTTTATAAACTCAGTTCAGAAGTAATTGAATGATCAGATTGAATTCAAAGGTAAATCGGGATAATTAGCACTGCATTGCTACAGCAGGTTGCAGTATCTAGCCAACCTTGACTGCTTAAAATAAAGCTGATGAAGATTGGACCTATTTATTGCTTGGATGGGAAACAAAACTAAAACTCCAAGTATAGACTAGACTCCAAAGTTAAACAAAAAATCCTAGATGAAAACCATGGCAAACTACTTTTATATATTCCCTGAGGAAAAAAAATATAATTGTGTCCCTGTTGTCCCATAAGCTAAGCTTGTCTTAAAGGAAAATCTTTATTTTTTTCTTTAGAAGTTCATTGTTCTAGGCACACAACACACCAAACAAATGGTTTGGATTCTAGTGTCCCATCCAAGCCAAAAAATAAGGCCAAAATATTCAATGCATGCCATGTTTGGACTGGAAAGAATAATAAAAAGTGGGAATAAAAGGGGCAGTGGTAAAATAATTCATTATTGTCATGTCTGAATGGTAGGACAAGGGCCTAACACTAAGAATAGACTGATAGGGAAATTGGAGGGAGGGAGATCATAGTTTTCCCTCTTCATAGAAAGCAAGGCATGAAAAATCACATCCTAAGGACATTTGAAGTTAGATTGCTATACTCAGCAGGACTTTACCCCTTCCAATTTTAAGATTCTTTGATTTTTTTATTATTTAAAATATGATATACTGCTTTTCATTTAAAAAAAGAGCAAAAACTTGCAATGGTTTGCAATGAGAAGTAGTTAGAGCTATCATTTATTTAGTTATTCTCATTTATTCAATTTGTACAGTTTCCATCTCTAGCATGTGACTCTGGGTGGCTCATCACATTCAGAAAAACATCAAGAACAATAAAAAGGTAAAAATAAACAACAACTATGCAAACTACTGCTTTAACTACTATTAAAAACACAATTAAATATAAAGCTGCCCAGTGGGTAAATATAATCAAGACACCCAATTCAACACAACATATAGAAAGGCTTGCTACTATCACTGGACACACCCCCTCCCCCATGCATGGTAGCACAGTAGCACAGACGTGTCTTCAGGTCCTTTCTGGGGATCAGAAGAATTGGGACCAGTCTAAGCTCCGGAGAAATAATCTTCAAAAGAGCAGTTGCCACACCCGAAAGGTCTCTGTACTTGGGTTCTGTCTGATGGCATTCTGTTGTAGACAGGACTCAGAGCATGCATCTCTTGCCAAATCTGATGGAATGGGTAGATGGGCAGACCCTCAAATATCCCACATAGGACTTTACAGATAATCACCAGCATTTTGAATTATACCAAGATGCATACTGATAACCAAGGCAGCTCGCATAGCAAAGCTGTAACATGTGCTAATCAAGGGATGCACATAATTGCCTGTGCCATTGCATTCTGCAGCTTCCATGTAGAGCACACTACATTTGATCCATAGAGCTATTTATTTATAGTAGGAAAAATCCATTAAAAGCACTAAAAGATAATAAAATAAGGAATAAAACAAAGAATAAAATAACAGTGAGATAATGAAAAGAACTAGCAAAAGATGGTCAAAAATCACAACAGGATAATAAAAAGTTATTTGATGGGAAAATAAAAGAGTTGGTTAACAGTAATCTGGATTGGCATCTCCCGTTTTAGTCACATTATTTTCATATATAAATTAAACACCCCCACATTCTAAAGCATGGAATATAGCCCCAATAGTGCCAATCTTCAAGAAAGAAATGTCTCCATGAATAATTATTAGCCACAAACCTTGGTAATAAGCTGTATGCAAATACTTATATCAGAAATTTATAGATTAGATGGAGACAGAAATATTTTCACTTCCCAGACAGGCAAATTTCAAAGAAGGCAGAAATACCATGGAGCAAAAATTTGTATTGAATTGTTTAGTGAGCTCTATATACTGCATTATTGATCTTAAGTAAGTATGTGATAGTATCTCAAGAAACAATTATGGGTAAAGTTCATAGGTACATCAATTGATCAATGATTGCTTACTCTTATCTTTAAGATTCACAAAAACACTATTCTTAAGGTATGATAAGATTTAATGAAGAAGATCAGTTTTCCAACTCAGTCCATTCCAGAAGAGAACCTGTCCTGTTGCTCTATTATTATTATTCAATTTATGTAAAAAGTTCATTTTCAACTATGAAAAAAACAGAATTTAATTAGTTGAAGGCAGCTTTTTTGTCATTCTATTCTAGGCAGTTGATGCTGTGATTCTATCACAGATCCTAAAACCATTGGAAAGGACTTTGTGGTCAGTATTATACAATACAATAAAATAGTAGAGTTGGAAGGGACCTTGGAGGTCTTCTAGTCCAACCCCCTGACTAGGCAGGAAACCCTATACCATTTCAGACAAATAGCTATCCAACATCTTCTTAAAGACTTCCAGTGTTGGGGCATTCACAACTTCTGGAGGCAAGCTGTTCCACTGATTAATTGTTCTAACTGTCAGGAAATTTCTCCTCAGTTCTAAGTTGCTTCTCTCCTTGATTAGTTTCCACCCATTGCTTCTTGTTCTACCCTCAGGTGCCTTGGAGAATAGTTTGACTCCCTCTTCTTTGTGGCAACCCCTGAGATATTGGAACACTGCTATCATGTCTCCCCTAGTCCTTCTTTCTCTTAAGCTAAACATACCCAGTTCCTGCAACCATTCTTCATATGTTTTAGTCTCCAGTCCCCTAATCATCTTTTTTGCTCTTCTCTGCACTCTTTCTAGAGTCTCCACATCTTTTTTACATCGTGGCGACCAGAACTGAATGCAGTATTCCAAGTGTGGCCTTACCAAGGCATTATAAAGTGGTATTAACACTTCACGTGATCTTGATTCTATCCCTCTGTTGATGCAGCCTAGGACTGTGTTGGCTTTTTTGGCAGCTGCTGCACACTGCTGGCTCATATTTAAATGGTTGTCCACTAGGACTCCAAGATCCCTTTCACAGTTACTACTACTGAGCAAGGTATCACCTATACTGTACCTGTGCATTCCATTTTTGTTGCCTAAATGTAGAACCTTACTCTTTTCACCATTGAATTTCATTTTATTAGATAGTGCCCAATGTTCAAGTTTGTCAAGATCCTTCTGTATCTTAAGCCTATCTTCTGGAGTGTTGGCTACTCCTGCCAGCTTGGTGTCATCTGCAAATTTGATGAGTTCCCCATTTATTCCCTCATCCAAATCATTGATGAAGATGTTGAAGAGTATTGGGCCTAAAACAGAGCCTTGGGGAACTCCACTGCATACTTCCCTCCATGTAGATGCAGTTCCATTGAGAACTACACATTGAGTGCAGTTGGTCAGCCAGTTACGAATCCATCTGGTGGTGATGCTGTCTCACCCACTTTTTTCTACTTTATCTAGTAGTAGGTTATGGTCTACCTTATCAAAAGCCTTACTGAAGTCCAAGTAAACTATATCAACGGCATTGCTCTGGTCCACTGATTTTGTCACATTATCAAAGAATGCAATAAGATTAGTCTGGCATGATCTGTTTTTGACAAACCCATGTTGGCTTTTGGCTATTACTTTGTTTGCTTCTAGGTGTTCGCAAATTCGTTGCTTGATTATTTTTTCCAGAATCTTTCCTGGTATTGAGGTCAGGCTGATAGGTCTGTAGTTTCCTGGATCTAATTTTTTCCTTTTTTTGAAGATGGGAACCACATCAGCTCTTTTCCAGTCCTCTGGTAGTTCCCTGGTGTTCCAGGATCTCTGAAAGATATAATTCAGTGGTTCTGAGATCTCGTCTGCTAGTTCCTTCAGAACCCTGGGGTGTAATCCATCCAGTCCTGGTGATTTGAACTCGTCTAGGGTAGACAGGTGCTCACTTACCATTTTCTTCCCTATTTCAATTTGTGTTCCTAATCTGATTTTTGTGGTGCTGCTTTTGATAGGTTGAACTGTTTTATCCCTTTGTGTAAAGACATATGCAAAACATGAGTTAAATAGTTCTGCTTTCTCCCTGTTGTCATAGTTTAGTTGTCATAGTTGTCATTAGTCATAGTTTAACTGTAATTAAACACAGAATAATATTATATTTTCAACAAAGATGAAAAAGTTTAAAATATATTATTAGCAAATAACTATTTTGACTTACTTAGGATAGATTTTCACTCAACAGGAACTCAACATTTTTATATGTTATCCAGAAGGAGCAAAAATATGTATAAACATACCTCTTACATGTTATAAGGAGAAACTCAAGAGTTAGCTGGAAAAAACATACTGGAGGTAGTCTACTAATAGCAAGAATCTGAGCATTGGTACCAATTTATAGCTCTAATAATGGAATTGATTAACTCAGTAACCCTATCACATATAATTTTAATAGCTTGTCAAATGAGTATTGTAGTGTTAAGAACTTAAAGCTACTAAATACTTTATTCACTTAGCAATTAAGTTATTCACAAACAAGTTTGATAATTTGGTCACATCATTTAAAAAAATTTAATTGCTTAATACTCTAACATTTATATTTATAGTGCATCTTACTTTGCTCTATTTTATTTCTTTCAAATTATTGAAGTTGTCTTTTATTATATCTTAACCCAAGTTTCATAACCTGCAACAAAACTGGTCAATGACTATAAGAAAGGAGTTTGTTTTTCATTCTGGTATATTTGCCTTTAAAACTCTACCCCATTTTATTGATGATTAATGTATCTATATTTTGGCAATGTCCTGATTATTATCCATGATTTGTTATCTTTCTCATTTTGAAGAGCTAACATGACTAAAATCCTACTTTTCTCAGTTTTGATGCAACTGTTGTTGAGCTTTCAGAACACAGTAATCTATCACTATCTCTCCTGAGCTTTGAAGGATGGAGATCTATATTTCTATGGTGGAGCCAATGCTATGGAATCCCTCCCCTTGGTAAACTTCAGGAAATCATTAGAAACAGAACTCTCTTAGGATTTATAATTCACTATCTAATTATTTTGGTTTTTGGTTTGTTTTCTTATTTTACCTGTGGTTAAATTCTGGGAGACTGCTTATAATGGAAGCAGTATATATGTACAGTAATATATTTTTGCACATTACTTATACTGTACAGTAATGTAATTTTGTTCGTACTGTAGTTACTTTACAGTTGAGAGTATCAAAGTTTCATAGACTTTTATGTTAACCAGGCTCAATACATTGTCCTCAGCAGTCCTCTTTGGATACTATAAGGATATGCCATTGAATTAGCATTTACATAAAAATGGTTCAATGGAATCTTTGAGCCATATGTTCCTTTGCTTTTCCCTTTACAACTGGTTATATATATGTAAAGCTATAAAGGTTGTTATCATTGTGGTAGGCAATCATAGAGGATGGAGGGAGAGAGAAAGATGTGGGGCTGACTAGTTGTGCTTGGCTATGTTGGGATTGGAAGTTATCTAATTTAGATAGCATCCCTGTTCCTTTTTTGTGTCTATCCATAGGTTTCTATTGGCATGTGTTGCTTCAATATAGACCTGAAAATGTCTAAATGATTCTGGGTTTTCTTGCCAATGAATATACACAGTATATCGGCATAGCTCAGAAGCTCAGAAGCAAATTTCAAGGTTACATGCAACCCAAAGTCCCTACTTATTTGGTGACTCTGATGTCCATTACAATCATGAGTAAGAAAAACTTGTTGCATGCTTTCCTTAAAATTTTAAACTCATAAAATCCAAAACTGCAGTATACTGTATGTCCTTCAAAAAAAGAATTTTAAAGGAACATTAAAAAAAACCCTCACCGTGGGGGGGGGGGGAAGGTGAGTGACGTCGCCTCTTCGCCGGATGGCTCTGGGAGGTTTCTAACTAAAGAAGAAGATACAGCTGAAGTGCAGTGAGGGGGAAATCTCCCCAAATCCTTTATTGCTTTGTCTACTGAATAAATTGCAGTCTGCTCAGAACTTGTTTCAATCTTGGAAGAATTAAGATTGGAGGGGGGGAATCTACCCCCCTCGGAAAAGCGGCGTTTGTAAAATCTCTCTCCATGTAGGAGAGAGAGGGAGTTTTAAAAACTATTTTCACTCTTCTTAAATGATTGGAAAATAACTTTAGACTGCAATTGCGGGAGGAAGGATGGTTGAACTGGCTTCTCTTTGAACTATGTATGGAAACTTGAGATCTGTTGCTTCCCCACCCTGTGAAGGCTGAGCCAAGATGGCCACTTCCTCCTTCTTCTTCACTCTGATGGAAAAGATTCCTTCTTTGCAAGATTTTATGGCTTTGAACTAGTCTCTACCTCAGAGATCTCTAGGAGCCTCTTTAAAAACTTTATTCCCTTGGATCTGGATTACCTGGAACATTTGGATTTATATAACTGAGTTGGTTGAAAGATTTAGTCTCCCTTTGATTTGTTTACCCTGTGACCTCTACCGGCTGTGCCCTCCTGCAGATGCCATTTCTCTGCAAAGATTTATAACAGTCTCCGAGCTTCATGATGGCCCCGAAAAAAGTACCGCCTGGCAGGATTTCTTCGGCCCCGACATCGACTACTTCCAGCCCTGTCACTCATCAATCACAACTGGGGTCTTTTTTACAACCTAAGGCCCCAGAAGAAAGTTCAAAGGACTTATCTACCCAGCAGATGCTTCAATCTCTCTTAAAGGGACATGATGAAATAAAAAAACAACTTGCAGACCTAAATGATCGGCTCGGACAAGCACAACAACAAGTCACACAAAATGAACAGAGAATATGTGTACTGGAGGAGGGGGTGGTTGGGGTGAGAGAGGAGATTAGAGCAGTTCAAAGGGGGAGTGTAGAATTTGAAAACCATGTTATATAGGTAGAATTTGAAAGGATGTCTTTTTTCCTTAGGTTTCAAAACTTGGAAGAAGCAGTGGATGAAGATCTTAAGGAGATTATGACCACAATATTAGCTGAATACATTAATAAAGATAAACAACAATTAGGTTGGGATATTGACCTGATTTATAGGATTAATTCAGCATATGCAAGAACACATAATGTTCCAAGGGAAGTTCATGTAAAATTTCTTAGAAAAACCACAAGAGATGAGGTTCTACGAGCTCAAAGGGGTGGTCCACTAAAATATAAAGATAAAGAAATAACTATCCTTAAACAGATCCCAAAGAAAGTAAGAGATAAGAGGAAGAAATATTCTTCTCTAGCTAAAAAATTATATGACAAGGGGGTCTGGTTCAAATGGTAATTACCAGAAGGTATGCTGATTTTCGGGGGGGGGGCAGTAGAACTAGAATCACTACAGTCATGGAGGCTGAGGCTTTCATGAAGAAGTATAGTGCTCTCCAAGATGGAATAGGGGATCCTACATTAGAGATGAGGGAAGGAGCGGCTGAGGCTCTGCCAACAGATAGGGGGAGAAGCAACATCTAGAAGACTCAGGTCACAAAAATGATTTGAAACATTACTGCAATTGTTGTTATAATGTATTTTTTATGAAGTGATCTAAAAAAAGAAATGATAGAAACAGAATGACTATTTGTTAGACCTGAACTGCTATCACTTAATCTTGATGCTTTTTCTAATTTTTTTTAATATATAATGTAAAAGTTCTGAGATTTGGGGGATTCTCTTTTCGTCCACACGATGTAGCTGTCTAAAATTTTTCTTATATCCCTATGTACCCCTTTTCCCTGAAAAATTTGTAAAAATCAATAAAACTTTTAATACAAAAAAAAAAAAAAACCCTCACCAAACTCCCTCCAAATTCCAGGAATATTTAAAAAATCGGTGCCATAATCCAGATGGTTTGGAAACATTCCCTGGCCAATTGTATTTTTCCACACAAATGTTAACACCGTCCCTCCCTGCCTTTTGGGCAAATCTGAGCTCTGGATATAGGTTGCACAATACTCAGTACATTGCACTCTATAATGTGAGAAAAACGATTAAGTTCTTGTGGCACTGTTTTGACTGAGCCTGAAGAAGTTTGTCTTTAAAAGGACCATCTGAATCATTTTCAGATTTTTATTTTCATGATTCAGATTTGTCAACTGTTATGTTTATGGATTTCCATTTATATATACGAGAAATGGAGTGTGGGGCGGGATATGGCACACAGTAGCGACTCACTTCAGCATGAATGCTGAATCTTACTTTAAGAGTCAGGAATGGCTCTTTTCAGTAAATAACAAATATGTACATAACCATATTCCAGCATTTAAAAAAAGGCTTTAAAAAAAATATTATTGTTCCAAAATATCTTGTATCTAAATGGAGCGGGATACAAGGACAAATTGAAGAAGAGGGCAGTACTTTCAGAAGCAAAGCTAAGAAAGCAGAAATGTATTAGCATCTTTATTGCATGTATAATTGGATTTCTTTTATTTCTGATTGGGGAAAGGGTTACCATCAAAACATACCACTATAAAAATCTGTAATTCAGATTTCATTTTCTGCCGGAATACAGAAGAAACATTTTACATAAATAGGATCCATTAATCATTAAAAATAAAGGTTAGGTGTAAATTAGGCTGGCACAGTACTCTCCTTCTTTCTGATTATTGATGGCTTTGCCATGAAATTTGTTTTTCAAAGATGTGAAATGGGGTTTTTCTTGAAAACAATGGTGTATTTTGAGAGAGAGAAAAAACCCCAAGAACTTCAAGTGGGCAACTTCTGAAAGCTTATTGCTTTGACTGAAACAATGCTGTAGACAAACTCAATACCTGACAGCTCATTGTTGGATATATTTGAGGACAACATCTCTCTCATGCTCTTACCTGCTCTATTCCAATTTGCAATCTGCATATCAGTTACCATCAGTGTGGCTTCTCACAGCTGCCCCTTACATAAGTTCACAGTCAAACAAGATCCTCAAAGATCTAGTAAGGCAGGTTTGCTTCAAGATCCCTTATTTTTGCAAGAAGCAAGGGATTAGAACCCAGGAGTGCCTTTCTGCTCATTCATTGGTGAACATATTAAGTTGGGAGCTCCTTTGATCTTTACAAAAGGAGTCTTACTTTCAGCTGCCCACAGTCATTAAAGAGGCAGGTGGCCTTAAAATGTAGACTGAAACTAAACCGATAGATAGATAGATAGATAGATAGATAGATAGATAGATAGATAGATAGATAGATAGATAGATAGATGATAGATGATAGATAGATAGATAGATAGATAGATAGATAGATAGATAGATAGATAGATAGATAGATAGATGATAGATAGATAGATAGACAGACTAATTATTTTCAGAGGCCTGGAAATTTCTCACTCCATTAAATCTGGAATAGGCCTTCTCTTCTTTTCTCCTGTTGGGCAAACTCCAAGGCAAAAACCTTCTAGCAAGCTCTTTCTGCCTAGTTCATTTCATGGGAGAGATGATTTGTATTTTCATAAGAATTTAACCAAATATTGACCAGTTCTTCAAATCAGCTCAAAATAATTATTATTATTATTATTATTATTATTATTATTATTATTATTATTATTATTATTATTATTATTATTATTATTATTATTATTATTATTATTATACGATTGTATCACAGCGGCCAGTTGTTTTGCCGGATTTGGCATTGATTACTAGTCGGGCCCCACCCAGGGGCCTAGGACGTCGTAACGTATTTTCGTAATATACGTGCAGATCCAAGCAGTGCAGCTTTTTGCATTTGACTGATGGTGATTTTGTCAAGTTTTAACTGTTTTAAATGTAATTCCAGTCCTTTTGGAATAGCACCCAGTGTGCCGATTACCACTGGAATTACCACTGCTGGTTTGTGCCATAATCGTTGGAATTATTATTATTATTATTATTATTATTATTATTATTATTATTATTATTATTATTATTATTATTATTCTATGCTCCATGACTATCAGCAACTCTACTGGCATAAAACCAATTGTCCCTCTGCTGGATCCCATCCATACCACAGAAACCCTGCCAATAAATATTATCATTATTTATGGTGTAAAGAAAAGGTATTGGTGGCTTCCTATATCTTTTCATCTCCTTCCAGAAAACATGACCAACCATGGGAAAAAAATCTACCAATTTTCTTTAGCATGGGGAAGAAGCAAGTTTAGACTGATGGGTTTAACCAAGAGTTAAAATTTGTCAGATGTTCTGCAATGTATATGAAAGTATATGCACAGGGAGTTATCAGCTTTATTTTTGTTTCAATTTTTCAATTTTATTAACAAACATGTAAAACACAGACACAAAACTTAGGCGTAGAACACATTTACACAATGCAATACAAACAGGAGCTTCCTGTTCTTTCTAATAACAATTATCAATTGATACCGCGCACCTTATATAATTTCCCCTTTTATTGTATTTCATTTGGATTTCACCATTCTTAACTCTCTTATTTTTTATCAGCTTTAGATCAGACTGAGAATGAAGTCAAGAGGAAGGCTAAAACTACTTTTATTGAGATTGGCCATAATAACAGATAATAATAGCATATCTGTTCTGTACCTCCTCCCCTTTCTTATAATCCCGTGAATTAGATCTCCATCTGAGCCTCTTCAAAACATTATGTCGCTGTTGTGAATTTAGGATATGCATCACTCCTTTGCTAACAGAGCTTGCATATATCCATCACAGTCATCTTCCTTCCATTTACAGGAGTTTGACTTGAAATTGTCAGATGAATATTAAATTAAGCTCTTCTGGAAGAGTATTCACTCACAGTCAAAAGCAACCTGGACAACAGTTGACCAAGAAAGATTTCCACCATATTGTAAGTATCTGAAAGATTTAGCTTCTGCAAATGTTATACCTCTACTTTACAAGTTGTATTGGCTACTGTTTGCCTCTATGTCCAATTCAATGTTCTGCTAATGACCTTTAAAACCTTACATCACATTGGGGCAAGTTATTTCAGACACTACTTCCCCCAATTACATCTACCTATCCCATTAAGTCTTGCAGGGGGGCATATTGTGGGTCTTGTCAACCTAGGAACTACATATGATGGAACCCAGAAAAAGATCACTTTCTCCCTTGGTTTCCATCCTTTGGAACATCATTGCTCCAAAGCTAAAGTTGAATCCAACCCCATTGGCCTTCCAGAAGGCCCACAAAACTTGGTTTGGTCATCAGGCTTGGCGATCCTATGGAAGACTAGAACCCATTAAATGGTTTGTATAAATTCATATTGCATTATACCCTGTTGTTATAATTTTCTTTACAATGTTTTAATTGTTTTAAATGTATGATGTTGATTGTTTAATTTTTGTTTTAATCGTGTACATTTAACCCCTGCACCCCAAAACACATGAAAGTAAGATAGGCAACTATATAATTCAAGAAGGGTAGAGATTAAGGCTACCAGGCTAGAAACTGGAAGAGCAAGAATAGTGCTTTTTTAAACACAAAGGCAGTTGGATGGCCTTGAGCTAGTCACTCTCTTTCAGCCACAAAGAAGGCAATGGCAAAATAGTTTTGAAAAACCTTTTCTAGAAAACTTCTTATTCAGACACTTATCCAGGAACTCACTGGGAATCAACAACTAAGGTAAGGGGGGAGGGGAGGGGATTGGTGGGAGGGAGGAGGGAGGGAGGGAGGGAGGGAGGGAGGAAGGAAGGAAGGAAGGAAGGAAGGAAGGAAGGAAGGAAGAAAGAAAGGAAGGAAGGAAGGAAGGAAGGAGATATTGCTAAGGTATGTTTATGATATGTTACAGGAGAGTGGAGGGGAAACAATCATCCAATTTTTAAAAATATTGTGAATGTGTTTGGCATGAAATTCTCTGTTTTGAAGAATCCCACAATGAAGTATGTAAGCTTCAGTGTGACATCTTGGCACATCCCCAGTTGCTGTTCTCCACTGAACTTGCTTTTTTTTTTTCAAAAATGTACAATGATTTGGAAAGCAGAACAACAGGGCAGCTGTGCCTCTCTATTTTGGCAAATTAGCATATTCATAGGCAATCAATAATTAATATACTACTTGCCTGAAAACATATGGATTAAATTACATCTCTGATCATACTTATTCAGGAAGGAGTAATACATGTTTGGCTTCAGTAGTTATTGTACAAACTTCACTTGCGAACAGAAATGGAAATGATAATTCAGTTGAATATCTCTCATATGTGCAAACAAAACAATTCACATTTAGAAAAAGAAGCAGTAGCAGATGGTAAGTTAACTATATGGTTTTCCTCCATTTGAAATCTGTACAGTTATGGGTTTTCTTTCCTTAAAATAATATTAATATGAATGTTGTTATATTTTCCCAAGTAATTTGGATGTGAAAGAAAATATTAATTTATCTTATTATGAGTTCTGAATATTATGAAAAATAAACCCACAATTCAGATGAAGGTGTTAAAATGTTTAATTATATTAATGCTTGGCAATTCTAGTCTTCACAAAACAAACCATTATTCTAATTTCTCTCCCTCTCCTCCACCTCTCTGTTTCTGTCTCTCTCTGTCCCTCTCTCTGTCTCTCTCTGTGTCTCTCTGTCTCTGTCTCTGTCTCTCTCTCTGTCTCTCTCTCTCTCTCTCTCTCTCTGTCTCTCACACACACACACACACACACACACACACACACACATAAGACTACAAACATTTTTTGTTTTTGGAAAAATAAATGGACAACCAATGAATATGGAATAATCATCAATAGCAAACATGACTAATATTAATATTATTATTATTTATATATATAATATAATATTATTATAATATTAATTAGTAGTTATAGTTCTAAAATTTGTGGTGCTTTTTTAAAAAAAATCTTATTTTTACTTAGACAATATCAAAAATTAAGAACATTCTGGCATATACTTTTTCAATTGGCTGGAAATAAATGCAGAGTGCAGATTTCTAATTTTAATACCTTAAAGGCCAGTTTAAAGTATCATAAAGTTTAGAGGGAATCATATCATATTTGGAAATTTGGTTCATTAGAAAGACTAAAATAGTAGAAGAGGTTTTTAAAAAAAGCTGTCACTCCAGAGGGGAAGGAAGGAAGAGACAAAGGCAAAAAGTTTTGTAATCTGATCTAACATTTGCCTAGATTGGAAACAATAATAGGTTGTTAAGCAGAATAAGTTGCAGGCATACATACCCATCACGTTAATTCTTTTACAATGGAAGTAAAGTTACACAAACCACAAAAATGAATGAGAAAAGCCCACTGTATAATTCAAAGTCAGGAGATATGAGAAAGAAAATGTAGCTAAATCTAGTCTACAGCAGCAACATTCACTAATCCTTCAATGTCCAATCTAAAACTTTACTAATACCAACAAAATATTCCTTCTACATTTATGAATGAATAAGTTCAAGTGAACCTCACATATCTTGACTTACTCCCTGCTCAATGTTAATATTGGCTTAGCATTTCCTTACGTTCCTTTTATGCTCTATTTCATCCTCTTGCATTCTTATCACAGACAGCACCCAATTTTCAACAAAAAGTTAGTGCAAAACTTTTCAGAACTGCCGTCTATTCATTTTTTTTTCTAAGAGCTTATCTCATGTCTTACTAACTACAGAATAAAGATACTTGGGGTTTGTTTTTTTTTAGAACATGTTCTCCTGCTACAACATTTGTCTTATCGCTAGTCCACCACAAAGCAGCTTATGTTTATCTCTAGCTGCTCCCATTTTAAAGTTGCATTTTTCCTCTTCTTTTAGCACTTGGCTGTCACTAAGCTATTCCTGAATTCAGGTCTACCCATAAACCTGAGTCCAAAGACAGTTTATATGACAGGTATTTTTGGATGGAGGGTGGATCTCATCTGAAACATGAAGGCTCTTTCTATATGCACTCCTTTTTCACTCTGCACCCTTCCTCCTTCCCACCAACCTGTCAATCAAGTTATTTTTGGACACAGGTTTATAGCATTTCTAGCACTCTGATGGATCTATCTTCAGAAACAGGACAAGTAATACGTTAGTGATAGGAAGCATCCTTGCACCAGGCAACTTGAAACATGACTACAGCCAATATCCTAGGTTCTATACATACATCACTACATGTTAAAAAGCAAAGGATGTTCAGTGACAATGGAAATAGGAATCTACCAATTGCTGCTCATGAATTGTCCCACTGTAAAGCCATATGATGGGGCTTCTCATAGCCTCTTTATTGAAACAGATGATAAGGCATATGGATGCAATTTATGCAACAGACCTTTCTACCAATTCCATGCCTCCAAATGGTGAAAATGGCCATGAGGAAAAGCCTTAACTAAAAAATAATGCAATACCTTTTCTTTCTCTTAATCAGACATTTCTCAACGGTCTACTGAAAAGTCAATGAAGTCTGGTTTGCTCATTCCCTATCAAACATAAAGTGCTCTGTACTTTCTAAATTTTGCTCATTTGCAATCCTCAATACGAATTCTACTCAAAGTTCCCGATGATGCTTAGCAAACATTTGAACTTCTCATAACCTCAAATTGTCAGGACGGATGATCAAAAGTAATGTTACGAGGTATGACTTTACAAAAAGAGTATCAGAAGCTTGGAACCAACTACCAGAAGAGGTAATGGGTCAATCATCAGTAACAGAGAGTTTAAACAAGCTTGGAATAAACACATGTCCATCATCCAAAAACGTAAAAAATAAAATAAAATATAAAAACAATAATTAATAATCATGATCATAATAATTAATAAATAAGAAAAATAAGAAAAACATCTCAATGGACCACTAGATCTGCCTTCAGTTTTCTATGTTTCTATGTAAATGACTCCTTCTAGGTATCCGGTCCAGGCTGTGATAACAAACACAAATAAAAAATGCAAATCCTTCAATGGAATTAAATCTTTCCATTTATAGTTTTATTTAGAATACTTATACGCAGTACAAAGAAACGAACTTCAGTTTATAAATGGTCTCTTCAGTTTTATCTTATTTCCTAATGAAGTAAAGTTTGCCATGTTTTTTTAAAGTCTTTATTTTTAAACAAACATAGACAAGCAAGACATATAACATAAAAACATCTTCCATTACATATAGTGTGTCGATTGGTTACCAAATTTTTGTGCATCCTTTTCATAATCATCACTTAAACTTTATATAAAGTCACATATTATCAATCAGATATATTTATATGCATTATTATTGTAGTGCTTCATTTATTTAGTTGCTGGCCTGGCTCAACTTTGATCCAACTATATCGCTCCTGACGGGTTTTTTATTTGGGGTATTTTAATTGCATTCAATTTATTTAGGGGTTTTTAAACATTGTGTTTTTACTTGTTTTTATCTATCAGTTCACCTCCTCCTTGTATATGTTGTATATATGTCTTGGTATATGTTTTGTTATATGTATGTCGATATATTTATTTCCTATGTTTTGTTGTACGCCGCCCCGAGTCCTTCGGGAGAGGGTGCGGCTAAGAAATAAATATTTATTATTATTATTATTATTATTATTATTATTATTATTATTATTATTATTATTATTATTATTATTTGACTTTCATTATTATTTCTTCATTTTAAATGAGGTATTCTAAATATGGGTTCATTTATGTTATCATAATTCATTACATCATCTTCAATATATCCAATAATAAAGTATTTTTGTATCCTATTCTAAATCATTCTATTATTTTGGCATTGGTAACATTCTCTAATAATTTTCAATTCCATGTTTTTTTTTTGTTTTTTTTAAATCTAACCACTGATAAAATAAATCCCACATCCTATAAAATTGTTTATCTTCTTGTTCTCTAATTTCATATGTCAACTTACTCATTTCACATATTCCATTATTCATATCACCAATCTAATATATATGTATACAATTATTATGATTATTAAACATCTCCCCATCGGGGAGAGGGGGCGGTCTATAAATTAAATAAATAAATAAATAAATAAATAAATAAATAAATATAATTAGTATTACATCATTTTTATGTGAAGCATGATAAATTTAGAATAAATGTATATTGTGGCATTTCATTACATCATCCTGAAATCATCCAATGGTATTACATCTTTATATTCTTACTTACAGTTTATATAAAATTATATATTATCAATCTAGTGTATATAAGTGTATTATTATCATTGTTAATCATTTATTGGACTATAACTATTATTACTTTGTCTTATACATAATACTCAAAATTTAACTAAGTTTAATTTAATTTTTATTCTAACTTTTCATTTCATCATCCTGTATCATCCATCATTCCAGCAGTAGTGCCATCAAATATCTCTTGCCATTTGTAAAGTCTGTATTCTATTTATTTTCTTGATAAATCTCATGTGGACTTCTCTTGGCAACTTGTTGTTCATTGCATATCTTTTAAGGACTCGAAACCTTCCATCTATTCCTTCCATCAGCTTGCCTTTGGTTATCACTGGTGCTTCTGCCAAAATTACTCTCATTGTTTCTGCCAGATTTTCTCCCTTTTCTTCTTCCATGTTTTGAAGTCTGAGATAGAGATCCAGTTCATCAACCTCTCCTTTCAATATTCCACACATATCATCTCCCTTCACTCTCGGTTTGCTGTCAAGGTCAACAATTTTCTTATCACTGTTCATATTTTTCTGGAATTTTTTGAACTCTCTTTTCAAATGTCATCATAGTTTCGTCAATATTCTCAGTTCTTCACTCCATTCTTTCTGTTCTTTGTTTTATAATCTCAAGTCTCTTTTCAATTCTTTCTGTGCTTATTAGGACTTTTTGAATTTCTAGCATAATTCTTTGCAATGTAAATTCCTTTTCTCCTTCATGTTGGGCCATTTTTCAATGTTGTAAACACTGCCACTAAGACATCCAAGATTTTTTGCTAGGTTTCAAATAAATTCAGAGAAATCTTTCAAGTCAAGGCTTTCTCTTTATTCCAAAAGAGCACCTCTATAAACAAGATGTGTTTTCTCTCTGTCCCTTTCGGTAACAAAGCCAATAGCCTTGAGATATCAGATGTAACCAAGCCTCCAGCCTTTAGATGGCAGTGTTACTTCTTTTCCCTCTGCTTTTCCCTCTCTCTCTAAGGTCCGAGCTTAAGGAAAAAAATGCTTAAAATGCTTAAGAGTTACAATCCAGCCGAGCATTGAGAGGAAAGAGATTCTTAATCCACAAATACAGATAATGGGGAAAAATAGAAGAAGAAGAAGGGGGAGACCAGTCCAATTTGAAAGTAAGAGGCATTTGTAAAAATTCCATCCATAAAAAAGAAACGAGATTAAAGAAAAAAATAACACAATAGTTTTAGTTCAGGCTAATCTGCTGCTTACTCTCTTGTGTCTTCAATTTTAATTTTACTGAAAATCTTTTTCGGTGTTCTCTTCTCTAATAGTAAAATTTATCTCACCAATTTTGACACACTCTATCTCCTGCTCTGCTTCCGTTGCAGAGGGCTGTTTCAATGTTGTGCAGCTTCATTGGCTGCTTCTCTTGTAGCCGGAAAATAAAAGCTTCTCCTGGATGAATCAGGGGCTTTGCGATGCCCCTGAGATCAGCAGGACGTGCCCTTCTCTATCACCATCTCTACGGAACAGTTTAGGTTCAAAAAGGACTATCCATCAACAGAGCTATCGACAGCAATCCTGGAGCAACAAGATTGCATGTCGTGTTGTAGCGACGTCAGCCCCACCTCTCCCAAGTTTGCCATGTTTTTAATAGACTGGAATCAGATATTCTGCTAGCACTAAAACTAATGAAAGCACAACATTTAAATGGAAACCAAAAACTGAAAACTACATCTACTGAATTGTTCTTTTCCAGTCCTCTTTATAATGCCGTCTCTTAAAATGGATTTGCCCCAACTAATCATATAACTCACCCTAAAAGTTGCTGGCAATTGCTAGTTGGTGTTCATAGATGTGCTCTGCTAGTCTTCTGATTGGCTGTCCTACGTAGCGGCTATTACAGACCTTACACTGAATGTTGTGAACAATTTCTTTGTGGACTACTGAGTCTTTTGGTTTACCTACTTACCTGGGTCTTACTTGGTTTATTTATTGGGTCTGATTTATTAGGTTTAATTTCTTACTGGGTCTTCAGTAAACCAAAAGACCCAGGAGCTCAAAAGAAACAAACAAAAAACAGGAATCAACACTCCAGTAAAAGAACTGTGGAAAAGCGCTACTGATTTGTGAAACTTCTATATTTAGATGTAATCTATGTCTTCCTTTGTCAGCCTTGTGAGGTAATTCAGACAAGAAACACATGCACATGAAGCAATTTTGCTTTATTATAAGGTTACATTAACAGAATCTTGCAAGCCTGAAGGTATATTTAACCTGCTTTGTTTTTCCAATCCAAGAAATGAATGAGAGTTCCTTCAAAGACATTTGCGCTGTCCACATTCTTGTTTTGGTCTAAGCTGTCTCTTTCCAAATCATTGTCCTGGCTGTAGCTTTGACTTCTATCTCCCAGAGTCATTCTCACATGCCATTGCACCTCTTCAGATACTGAGGACAAAGACTGAAGGGGAAGTTCTTGTTGCCTTCATTTTTTCCACTGATTTTCCAGAAATGCCTACCTGATCACCCCTGACAGCAGAACATTGGACTAGTGCATTAAAAACCTGTCCTGGCTTTAAAATTAAAGGAAATCATATTTTAAAAGAAAGCTGATGCAAATTCTAGCCTTTAGTGTGAAAAGTGAAAAAATTGGTGTGCATTTTTCTGGAAGCCACTTTGACAATCATAAAACATTTTCAACACGTTTCATAGCAATAAATAAATAGCTTTATCTAAAGTAAAAGTTAGCCTGTCATATAATTTCTCAAGTGACTTTTCAGAACAGTCAGCCGGGCCACAACATACTGATATTTATTTACCATTCTTACTTTCATTTGATGTACTTCAGGTGTTTAGTAAATGTCAAGTTTGCCAAAAGAATTTCAGGATCTAAATCCAGAGGGCCAGTCAAGTGGACAGCCTCTCCATTCACAAGTTGAGCCAACCATTTGTATTAAAAATCATAAGTGAAAATCTCTTAAACAACCTCATGCCCCATTCTAAGTTTTTGGGTGAAAGCCAGAGCACAATTCAGAAGAAGGTAACCCTAGTAGAGGCTAATCATAGTTCCTTAACCAATTCTACAATAGTTGTACATAAGATGAGCAAATAAAACAGCTTGCCTTCCTCTGAGGAGCTGTATACAACATGAACCAGAAAGAGGGATGAGGAAATATATACAGACCCCTCACATCATGGATATAATCTATTTCAACTTCTCCCCTCAGGATGCCGTTATAGAGTGTTACATGACAAAACAACCAGACATAAAGATAGTCCCCCCAACTCCCATGCTATCACTCTACTGAACATTTAATTTCCACATTACTGTCTTAGGTCTAGGTATATTTACCCATTTAATATTGCTATATTACTATTACCCTTCACATGTTTTCCACTACCTTCTCTTATTGATATCATTACCATTATTATTATTATGGTTATTACTATTACATACTTTATTCATTAAACATGAAACTCAGTCAACTGAACATTCAAAAATGCATTACAAATACCAGTGACTGGTGCTAATGGTTGATATGGTTTGCTGCCAGCGTCCTAGGTATCAACCAAGTACCTTCTTAAAATATAAGGTGTTCCAAGTAGCACAGTTTTTTGCAGATCCACTGGTGTTATTGCAGGAAGCTGCAATTTGTTGATATATCCTGTAAAATTCTTGGACATGGTGCCAAGTACCCTGATGACAATGGGTATCACTGTTACATGCTTCATCCATAGCCGTGTAGTTTCGATGGCCAGGTCACGATGTTTCATTATTTTTCTAGTTCTTTTTCTTCAACTCTGGCATCTCCAGAAAGTTGTTGTTGTTGCTGCTGTTATTATTGTTAGTATTATTAATTCATTGCACAGTCAGCCAGTCTGGGTTTGGCATTTTTGTCTACCTATCAAATCCTTACCAAGGACCTTGGATAGGCAAATCTGGATTATTATTATTTACTTTATTCATTAAACATGAAACAGTTAACTGAATATTCAAAAATGCATCACAAATACCATTGACTGGTGTCAATGGTTGATACAGGTTGTTGCCAGCATCCTAGGTATTAACCAAGTACCTTCTTAAAATATACAATTTTCTGAGTAGCACAGTTTTTTGCAGTTCTGCTGGTGTTATTGCTGGAAGTTGCAATTTGTTGATGTATCTTATAAAATTCTTGGGCATGGTACCAAGTGCCCTTATTTTTGATGGCCAGGTCATGGTATATCGTGATTTTTTCCAGTTCTTTTTCTTCGACTCTGGCATCTCCTGATACGTTTCTTGATTATTTTATTATTATTATTCTTTTGTTTTGCATATACACTGAGACCTTCAACACCAAGGCAAATTCCTTGTGCCTAATCACTCTTGGCCAAATTAAGCTGTTCTGTTATAAAATGGATTTATTTTTCTTTCCCAGGATGGATCTTTCCTCCTGCGGAAGTATGTATCAATCTATAAACCAAAGATAAGAGGGCCACAAAGGGCATTAACAAATGCCCAGTGTGGAAGAACTACCCCTTACACATACAAGGAAGAAGACAGCACTGCTTG
Source organism: Natrix helvetica (assembly GCF_964273705.1). Lineage (NCBI taxonomy): Eukaryota > Metazoa > Chordata > Lepidosauria > Squamata > Natricidae > Natrix > Natrix helvetica. The sequence continues at coordinate 70,596,249 of NC_138549.1, read as the reverse complement.
AACTGGCACAAATTGGGAAATACTACTTTGGATGAGTAGCTGGAAAGCCCAATCTGATATTGCCTTCCTAGTGAGCTGGGGGTAGGTTGAAGTTGATATTTCTATTTTCTGTCTCTCAGAAATGGTCACTGACCTATACTTTCATTGGGTCCATTGGGAAGATTAGGTTCTATCCCCATACCCCAAGAAAAAATACATTAGATTTTGAAGCATTTTGTCTATGTGCAAGTGAGTGTTTCTGAGAGTGGGAACCTAGGGATTAGATTTTATATGTATAACCAAAAAAAAAAGATTTATTTCAAGAAAATGTTATAGGGATAGATAAAGCCTAGCACCTAGCTAGCCATACTCTAGGGTGAAGTGTATATATCTAGCTCTCCTACTTAATAAAAATTCTAGAGGGAGAGGGAGGTGAGAAAAAGTCTATCATGGATAATTTTTCTACTACAAATCTTCTACTACAAGTTAGGAACCTTGACTGTTGCAATTTATTGGGTAGCCACAGGGGAAGGAGGCTGAAGGGAGCATAACAATTAGCACAATGCTGTCATGGCACATAGGAATTCATTGTGGCATCTACTAAATAATTATGATTCTCTTACATACCAAAGACTCCAAGATTATATAAGTCTTCCCTCTAAAAGATGTAAAGTGTGAAGCATCCATTAGACTCTGTTGACGTGATTCATAATGTTCCCAAGTTAAATGTTAAATCTCTCTCCTGGTATCTTTCTCCTGAATTCCCCCCACACACACACACACACAAGATTAGGGTAACCTTTTATTCTTACAATAGGTAGTGAGTTAAATGAAGTTAAAGACACTGATCTGTCTAGAGCTATGTAGCAAGCTTCAACACTACACACCCATAGGAACTTGTAGCTAGCCAAGTAGCCTTGTTTTCATTGTGTATGTAAAAATGGAAACTAAGAGCAGATGTTAGTTTTGAATGTGGTAAAAGATTTTACACACGCAAGATGGAGAACCTAATGAAAAGATCACAAAATATGCCCTAGTCATCTTTGTAGAAATCCATTTGCATTGAATTATTAGCTTGAAGAAATGACATATTCCTAAAAGATGATTTAATTTCACCAAGAGTTATTGGCCTATGCTTGAAATAGAATATTGCATTCTTTGGCATATGATTAATTGGGTTATGATGAATAGTGTCAGATAAGGAAGCTGTACTTCGCATACATTAATAATATTACACTCTAGCCATTTGTTCCACTACAAAAAGAACAATAACCTCTACAAAAAGTAGAAAAATCAAATCCATAATATGAAACAAATTTATGACAAAAAATAGCCAACTCACAGTGCAATTTTATCTTTTAGATTGTAGCAGCTAGACAAGGTTGAGATTATTCCCAAGGTGTCCTACATTTGTAGAACATGGTTCAAGGGCAAAAGTGAATGAAGAATAGGAAAGGAAGTATTTAGAGAGAAAAAGTGTAGAATTTCAAAGACTGGTTCTATCTCTGATATTAGCATAAGATTGTAGCAAGAAAGCAGAATATGGGGGGGGATGCATCCATCACAGTCAAACAGCAATTTCCTAGACTCCTAGCCACATCTTGCCAAATGGGTAATTGTGTGAACAGCTTTTGAAATGTTAAGTATAAACATGGGGAAAAGACACAGAGAGGATCTGGATTCCAGCATGGAGGTTATCTGATGTGCTTATTAAAATATAGCAGAGTGGGGAGAAGGAATCATTCTTGGGAGAAGAGCTATGCAATAGCAGCAAAAGAGCTAGCTAATTCTCCTTCCTAAAATTTTAAATTAAATGTACTTACCATTTTGTGTAAAGGTAAGGTTTCCTTCGCACCAGGGATGTGCGGTCAGGGGAGGCAGGGGAGGCAGAGCCTCACCGCTCTCATCATGAAAAGAAAAAAAAAGGGAAAAGGGAAAAGGCGCTGAGAAGCCTCGGGGAATGGGACCACATGTGTAGGAGGGATGTGCAGGAGGCTCCTCTAGCCTCAGCCTCCCTCCTGCACACGTGGTCCCATTCCCCGCTTTCCTGAGTCAACATGAAGAGGACCGTGGCTCATTCTCAGCGCAAGCCGTGGTCCCTTTCATGTTGACTCAGGAAGGCGGGGAATGGGACCATGTGTGCAGGAGGGAGGTACAGGAGGCTCCTCTAGCCTCAGCCTCCTTCCCTCTCAGTGTGAGCCGCGGTCCCCTTCATGTTGACTCAGGAAGGCAGGGAATGGGACCACGTGTGCAGGAGGGAGGTGCAGGAGGCTCCTCTAGCCTCAGCCTCCTTCCCTCTCAGTGTGAGCCGCGGTCCCCTTCATGTTGACTCAGGAAGGCAGGGAATGGGACCACGTGTGCAGGAGGGAGGTGCAGGAGGCTCCTCTAGCCTCAGCCTCCCTCCTGCACACATGGTCCCATTCCCCGCCTTCTGTCAGGTTCTGACGCTGGACTCACGGTTCCAGGGTGAATGCGCATGCGCGAGCGGCTCCCTTCCTCGCACTGAGCAACGGTGGGTTTATGGGAAGTTGCTTGTGAAAGCGGAAAGTGCGATCGACTTTTCGGACCGGCGGCTACCATTTCCCTGCCAGCTCGCTTGCGAAAGGACCCTGGAAACCGAGTCGTGGTCGGAGCCTTGTTAAGAATTGTGCTGCTGAAAGAGACAGAGAGAAAAAGCAGATGTATTTTTTTTACAATTATTATTTTGTGATACGATATTGAATGTAGCACTTAGAAGGCCATGGCTGATTCCAAAAAAACTAAGCGGGGTCAGATTTGATTAATCTTTGGTTAGGATGGGGACCCAGGAAATCCTAAGCGGGGAATGGGACCACGTGTGCAGGAGGGAGGCTGAGGCAGCCTCAGCCTCCTGCACACGTGGTCCCATTCCCTGCCTTCCTGATGACATCACCAGCCTCACCAGCCATAAACCTCACCACACGTCACTCCTCGCACATATGTGCTAGTCGTTCCTGACTCTAGGGTGGGGTTCTTATCTCCGTTTCAAAGCTGAGGCACAAGCACTGTCCAAAGATGTCTCCGTGTTCATGTGGCCAACATGACTAAATGCCAAAGGTGCACGGAGACACCATTTTGTTTAAGGTAGATTAAATTTCTCCATTTGTATAGTCCATTTGCAAGTTGAGGGGGTAATAGTTTCTGTATTTGTCATGTTTTTATTGTTCTGGTCTCATTGTTTTCATTTGCTGTTGTTCTGTTGCCTTGGAATAAAATGGCTTGCAGAGAATAAATATGAAGAATAACTATACTATTGAACTATAAAGTTTCTAAGCAAGAATTTCTCTCTAGTTAGGAAGGACTATTAATTGTATAGTTCTAATGCTAAATAGACTTCTGATGGGGTGACTTCTGGTTTTGCCCCACTTCTTGCCAACTTATCAATTTGAAAGCATGAAAATGCAAATAGGTACCATTTTGGTGGGAAGGTAACAGCATCTCGTGTGCCTCAGCATATACTCATGCTGGCCACATGCCCACAGAAACATCTTCAGAAAATGCTGGCGCTCTCAGGAAACGGAGATGAGCATCACACCTTAAAGTCATACATGACAGGACAGGGGAAACATTTTACTTTATCTTTTTAAATGTTTGTTTGTTTGTTTGTTTGTTTGTTTGTTTGTTTATCCGAATCATGCTGCCAGCTCCCGAGGTACCTCAGCTGTTTAAACACAGAATAAAATTTGAGACACTAAAAACAAGAATTAAAAACATGTTTTAAAAGACGTGTTTTAGGACATTTTTAAAAGCTAGCTAAGCCTTTTTATTGGCCTTTTGAAATAACCAGGACAGCTATTGATAAAGTTAGCACCCCATACTTTTGTTAGAAAAGGTGATGAAAACTATAAAGGGGCCCTTCTAAGATAATCAGTGGAAGAGGCTTCTCTTTGATCCTCAATGTGCCAACTTCCAAGGCACATAGATGGCTTTACAAGGTTTAATCAGCACATTATATTTTGCATGTTGAGAACAAAATGAAACAAATTGAAAACATAGATAATACTTTTAGTGCTGATTCTAAACTTGGTTGTTGAGTTTTGTACATGAGCCAGAATTACTCTCCCCCCTCCCCACCCCCAGATTCTGATTAAGACTGTAAGAGGACCAGCCACCACTGCCATATGACTAACAGTCCTATCCCATTCAATATAAAAAGTCGGATAGACTTTGTAAAGAATAGGGACATGGAAATCAATGTCTACTAAATGAAGCCCAGAATGTCTGGATGATTTTCCAGCCACATCTGACTAATAAAAACAGGTGTTGCCACAAAAAGCATGGATACAGCTTTCAAGATCTGAATGAAAAAAGGCAGGACCACAACATGTCCAAAGTTGTTTCTCAATTATTCAATTTTAAGGAGACACGAAGAAGCAATTTGAGTATAAGCAAACCTTATTTGAGCAGACAAGTACTTTTACTTTCCAACTTCAAGCTTCACTGATTGTTTCACATTCTTTCTTGGATGAGTATCCTGCCTTCTATAGGTATTTTGTGGAATATTATATTCTATACTTTTTCACTTACCATTTTTCCTCCAAACTTTTTTTTAAAGCATTCTAAGTAAGAATAGGCCAAATATATTTATTCCAAGCCTCTATGCACTATGTTCTGTGCTTACTAGAACTGTTCCTTTTCATACGTCTAAGTTTAAGAGAGGACTTACACAATTAGCATTTCACCTCATTCAGTCTGAAGAACTGGCAGGTTGGTGATCTTGCAGATAAGTCTTTGATCTTCTTCATCCCATCTATCTTCAACCCCAGAATCACCTACATGGGTGTCTTAAAATGCTGTTTCTGTCAGCACTCTTGTTTCCCACATCTTATTCTCGAAGACTTTGATGAATCTGCTTCTAGTCTGACCGAGCACCTCTTAAATTATGACTGCCTAGCAAACATCGCAGGTATGCCAACTTTATGTGGCTCAGATCTGTCATTTGAGAAAATGAAAAGGTTCCATTTTGGGGGATCTTTACCAAACTTCACTTTACCCTTCTGAACTGACTGGCTGGATATAACAGACCTTTATGGAATTAGGTCATTGACTGCATAGTTGTGCATAATTAGGTTCCTACTGTTACAAGACATTTGGACAGATTGACATCAGGTGGAAGAATGATTAAAATAGCCTTTTTCGATCACTTTTTGGTAATTTTTTTTTAATGTACTTGGGGAATAATCTGATTTCTATTAGATGAAACTTTGATTGATTTGTATAAAATAGAGATAGCCCAGGGAAATGTCACAGTTACTCTGACTGACATCTTTCTGCTATGTCACATCAGCTTTTTGTACTATTAGGGAGCAGAGAGGAGTATGACAGATGAACAAAAGTGGAAGAAATCTCACAACAAATGAAAGTGAGCACAAGTTTAGAATTGTTAACCACCTGATGTGAACTCACAAAAGCTCCATCCATTATGTGCTTTTATGAGGGAAGTGGGTTCTGATGTGGTGATATTACTTCCCCCAGGCCTCTAGAAATAATTGTTTATGGATCCTTCTGAGTCTTTGAAAAGCTGAGGTTTTCAAACTAGGACTGAGGAGCTACTTGTCTACTTGTATTCCCAAGCATTCCATCTTCTCCCCCATCCTGTTTAACAGCAAATGAAATCAATGAATCATTTTGAGGCTTGGATTGGGATACCATGTCTGTTTGATGACATCCAATATAATTTCTCCTTGCTATCCAACTTCAAGGAAGCAATTGGTAAGTTAATAATGGATGGGATAAGGAAGAACACGGTGAAATGAAATCTAGATAAAGTGGTGCTATGGGCCTCTATTCAGGTAGTCCTCAACTTACAACCACAATTGAGCCCAAAATGTATGTTGTTAAGTAATATGTTAAGTGAGTTTTGCCGCATTTTACGACCTTTCTAGCCATAGCTGTTAAGTGAATCAATGCAGTTGTTAAGTTAACACGGTTGTTAAGTGAATCTGGGTTTTGCTTGTCAGAAGGTCTCAAAAGCTGTTCACATGACCCCAAGACATTGCAAATTTCATAAATATGAACCAGCTGCCAGATTTTAATCACATAACCATGGGGATTGTCACTGCGTTAAATTGTTTGCTAGCTTGAACTGAAACTAAATAGTTACTGAAAGAGTTACTGCGCAGGTCATAAGGTCTTATCTGACAATGATGTACTGCGCCTGCTCTTCACACATTCCAGAGACTTCTCTTTCCTTTTGATCTTTGTCTGTCTGCCAGGAAAACTGGTAGACAAATTGCTTCTGTCAAAATGTAACAATTAGATAGATTTGTTTTATTTTCTATTTCTTATTTTTGTATTAAAGCTTGTTTTAAATTAGAATATGTTTTCCGGAATTTTTATTTCTTTTTTTCGCACCTTAAAGATAATGCTGTTTGGAAACGCCGCGATCTAATACCTCATTTAGTTCAGGGTGAAATCTTCCCCTGACAGGGATGTTGCAATGGTTGTAAGTGTCAAAAACAGTCATAAGTCACTTTTTTCAGTGCCATTGTAACTTTGAACGGTTGAACTATTGTAAGTTGAGGACTACATACTCTGGGACTGACATATTTTGTATGAAGTAGCATTTCAGCTCTGGGAATGCTTCTTGATTCTCATGCCTAATATTCATATGATCATCAACCATATTGTTTTCCAAGGTAACAGGATCCACTATTAGTAAGAAAGGGCCTTGTTTCCAAAGCCAATATATTTCTTGAGCTTCCCTCTAAAGAAATTTGTGCTGTATGTATGAATTTTCTGAGGATAACATGTTGCCAGTTGACTATATCAGGAGACTGTACAAAACCAGCACCTTTAAAAAAAAAAAAAAGTCAGAATATGGTTGCTGTAACTACCTTGGAAGAAGAATAACAAGTTCAGTTCTTTCCCCAGTATGGAAATACAATTATGTGAACTCATGTTTGTTTTAAAAAGTTTTTTTCTTTAAAAAGGAAGCCCACAATAAGCTACAGTAATTACAGTTATGTGTGTGTGTGTGCATATAATATTAACATAGATTTGCCTATATTCCTTTTTAATCAGTTTTCCCCCTTCATAATCTTAACTAATATTGCATACCTCAGTATTAAAGAATTCATTCAACCAAATAAATCATTTATACAACATTATTAGGATTATTTTAGCTTTTTTTTCAAAGAAAAACACCATCAGAGTTATATTTAAATTAGGCATTTTAATTCAGTTAATAATCTTATGACTTTTCCTTAGCACGGATTTTATAGCTATAGTCCAGTCATAATATTTTACTCTTTTTTCTTGATGAAAATTATGCACCAATATATCGTACCGCAAAGCTCTAAAAGCTAGTGTTAATTATCAATTCATTAAATATTGATAAAATTAAAGCCAATAAAAGTTTGAAACCATATATTTGTCAGGTATTAAAAATGTCCTGTAATTAAAAAAGAAGCATTAAAATGACAGTGTCTTTATAAATAAGCAAACTAATAAAATGTAACATATGAATTCTTAGGATTAGTTATCAGCAAGAAAATTCTCTTATTTGCATTTCTAAAACCAACTATTAAGTCCGCCTGTCCAAGGGGTCAAAGCCAGTGGTGACATTCAATTTTTTTTTCTACCGGTTCTATGGCTTGGTGGGCATGGCAGAGGAAGGATACTGCAAAATCTCAATTCCCATCCCACTCCAGGAGAAGGATATTGCAAAATGTCCATTTCTATCCCACTCTGGGGCCAGCCAGAGATGGTATTTGTCAGTTCTCCGAACTACTCAAAATTTCCACTACTGGTTCTCCAGAACGTGTCAGAACCTGCTGAATTTTATCCCTAGTCAAAACTGTTGAAAAGCAAAACTTACTAGATTTATTTCCATTAGGAAACTCATCAAGAAGTTTTTATATCCTGCATGTTAAGACAACTTCATCCCTTCCATTTCTCTTAAAGGGCGGAAATTATCTGAATTGAATGGTGAGATTTTTCAAGATGGGGCACTCTGTGTGGAAATTAAAATATAAATCAGGAATCCCTCATACTTTGAAACTATGTATTTACACAAGCAAAGCATGAGCTGTGATTCTTTTCTAATCTGACTTCTGGTGATGTAGTCCAGAGGGAATATAGAATACTACTAAAGATGCCATAATATACTCTAAAATGATTGGATGTTATTTCTACAAAAATATTACAATCAGCCCATATCACTCATCAAACAGAAGGCCATTCAAGTACCACCTTGCAGGCTTAAGTTCCTTTCCAAAGCCTGATAATAGTTCCCTTGCCATCCCATACCAATTCAGCTAGAGCCATAACTTCCCCTAAAATGCTATTTTATAAGCACCGTTAAATAAATCAGATATGAGTTTACTTTTTGAGCTTAGTATCTGCTTTGAATCTAGCTGGAGGGCAGGAAGAGCAGAAGGGTAAGGAGCTGAACACTTGTAAATCATCTCACTGCACATATTAAATAAGAGTTTGAATGAAGCTCCAGACCTGAACATTGAACAGGGAATTTAAGGTGGAACTACAGCACAGGCTACCCATTCACTTTAAAAAAATTGGCACGAGCTGCTTCAGATTTACAAATGCAAAATCTGTTCAAAGATTGGGTGCTTTTTTATATGTAAAAGAAAAAAAATTATCAAAGATGCAACTTGTTTTCTTGGTCATTCAGGGAAATACAATCCATCAAAGATATCACTTGTTTTCATGATCATTTTAACCAGTGGTGGGATTCAAATAATTTAACAACTGGTTCTCTTCCCTAATGACCAGCTGGGTGGGCGCAGCCATAGTGGGCATGGCCAGGGGATGTGACAGGCAGCACTTGGCCTCCTGCACCCCCTGGGAGCAAAAAAAGGGCCGCAGGGGGTTGTACCGCATCACCCTGTGCCTTGTCTTGGGCCTAGTAGGCCTCCCTGCCCTTGCCTGTAGGGACTCCTGGAAATTTAAAACAAAAACAGGGAGTGTAGGGACTCCTGGAAGGGGCGGAGCAGGAAGGAGCGAAGCCAGCCAGAAATTTAACTGCTAAGTCTTCTACTTGCGAATGGTCCTAAAATCCTCGACCTAGGACCGGCCGCAAGTCCTCGACTTATGACTAACAGCAAGCAACAGCTCAGCCGCGCCTTATTGGCTAAGGCACAGCTGGCTGAGTGCGGGCTGTCTAAGCATTCCTATTGGTCGTCCTGCTTGACAGCTCTAATATAAATAGCTGTCAAGCAGGGCGAGGTGCTGAATCTCTGTACATAGTTTGTTGTTGCCATTCTATGGGAATAAATAGCTGTTCTTGGGTCCAGAGAGTGTGGCCATTGGGAAAGGTCTCCGAGGGTTTCTGCCCTATGGAGCTCTCCCTCCACAGCGGGTGCTTGCTTTGGGGTGACTGGGTCATCATTCCCCCCCTCCCATAGCCATCAGGCGCTTGTCCGCCTTCATAGGGACCACCCAGGCATAGCTCACATGAAGGCTTTGGCTCACAGCTATGTCTGGTGGCCCCGAATGGATGAGGAGATAGCCTCTTGGGTGGGCCATTGCTCCCCTTGCCAGGTGTCCCACCCTGCTCCACCTGCTGTACCTGCCTGGGACTGGGAGATTTCTAGGGGCCCCTGGTCTAGAATCTACCTGGATTTTGCAGGTCACTTCCATGGGCAGAGTTTCCTGGTGGTCATTGATGCCTATTCTCATTGGGTGGAGCTCGTACTTATGTCTTCTACCACAACAGAAAACCTTGTGGGCCTTGCAGCGCCTCTACATGACCTATGGGTTGCCGGACACTATCGTATCAGACAACAGCCTGCAATTTGTGTCTACGACCTTCCAGGAGTTTCTGACCATACAAGGGATCCGCCATGCTCCAACCCCCCCATATCATCCTGCTTGCAATGGCCGGGTGGAACAAGCTGTCTGCTCGGCCAAAGAGGCGTTGGGAAGAATGGACCGGGGCGACTGCCCAGCAAAGGTGACTGCTTACCTCCTAGGTCAGCACTCCACCCCTTGCCCATTATCCAACAAAAGCCCCGCTGAGCTGCTGATGGGCAGCCTGCGAACCACCCTGGATAGGCTGCACCCTCTCTATAATGGGCAGCAGCCTTGCAACCTGGGGGCCCCTCCCTGCCTTTTCAGGGAGGGGGACCTAGTTTATGCTAGGAACTTTTCTGGGGATCCGAAGTGGGTGCGTATCTGTGTGTTTCTCCCTCTCCTCTGTCTGTCTCTGTCTGTCTGTCTCTTTCTCTGTCTCTCTCTGTCTCTTTCTCATACATATATATATATGAGAGAGAGAGAGAGGGAGAGAGATTTTGACATTCCAGAATGTATTCTGGGTGGTGTAAATATATTTTGGGACATTCATCAAATTATTATTTAGTAGATTTCATAATGTAACATAAGTGTTCACTCCCCATTTATTTATTTCTGATACAAATACAGAAGATCTAACAAGCTGGCAGAATCCTATACAAACAATTGCATTCATTATTGTATCACATTTGAATTATTCTTGCTTCAGGTTATGTTCATTCCAACTCTCCAGTTACCGGAATCTCATTTCCTGCCACCTATTCTAAAGCATACCCCTTTAGCCAGTACAGAGGACACAAGAAATAATTATATTCCTATGACTGATGGTTCACTTTCATATCCTTGCTACTGTGTTGAAACACTATCAGGCACAACTGGATAATGTCTTCAATTACATCTCAGGGACATAGATTAAGATTCCTCCCAATCCAGGGGAAGAGGAAATTGAGTATTGACGGCTGCCCACAATCACCCCATCAGAGTCGCTTCATTTCCAGATGTGTTTCTTGGAAGATAATTACTTATCATTGGATAGGTTCAATTTTTTTCCATGTCTTTCAGGTCTTCTGCTGACATCCACAAAGATTTAATCCTTTGGTCCCAAATGAAAAAACAAATGGTTTTTCCAGATTTTGTTTAAATCTATCAAACATTTTTAGGTATAATTCCTCATTGTGAAGGTATCTTGAGCAGGAGCTTGATACAGTTAGGGTTAGGGTTAGGGTTGAAACTAATGAAAACTAATGCAAACTAAATTCAGAAAAAGGAAAGTAAAAACAAAGAGTAAAAAGAGGCAAAGAAAGAAAAAGTTTAAAAAAAACGCACACCAAGAAATAAAAGAAAAAAGGAGTACAATTTTTTAAAAAACAAAAATATAAAGAAGTGACTTCCAATCTTTATCATAACATATATAAATAAGTTTGGTAATTCTTCACTCCTTATAGGTTTACAAACAGATATACTCTTTTTTCCCATAGTCCATCCCTTATCTATAGGAAAACATCAACTTTGCAATATGGTATCAGCAAAAACCCATAAAGGGTTGCCAGAATTTCACAAAAACATTTCTTGTTTTAATCTTTTTTCAAATAAATTTATTTTATATGTCTTCCTTTTGTTGGTTTATCACTTTCATTTTTCCTTTAATTTTTAAAACTTCAACCAGCTTCTTTTGTATATCCAATAAAGTGTCCTTATCTACCTTTTCTTTGCCTATCACTTGCATTTCCACTTTAAATGTCTCCCCTATCTTCTAATGCACTGTATAAGGTTCCATTGACTAGGACATAGTATAGTGTGCAAGAGATCAGGTAGATTTCCTTAAGGTTGCCAGACAAGAAGAATTCTGTGGTATTTTGTCAGCTGGAGGTGTTTAATACTTATCTAAGTGCAGGTAAGGAAAGAAGTATGATAACAATAAGAGCAAGCTCATACTCTTATCAACCAATAAGCAACCTCTTATTTGCTAGCAGGCATTGTTGTATTATTAGTTTTGGGTGTTGAAGTTCAACAAAGACATTCCAAGGAACTATTTTTTATGTCTTTTTTGTTTCCAAAAATTGTTTTAATTTTATTTCCCATTTCACAATAAGGAAAGATTGTGAGATGTAGTTTAATGATAGCCCAAAAAGCAATTATCCAGAGTATTGTATTGCATTGCATTGATTAAATTACTATCATTTACATCACAATAAAAGACATTAGAAATTAGATAAAACAGATAAAACAAGAAAAGCAAAGAGGATGAAAGAAAAGTGGCAATAATAACATTAGTGGTAATAATAGTAACAATTAAAAAGAGCAAACAGATTCATAAGCTAGTATGGAACCCTTTGAGTCAGATTCCATGTCTTCTGATTGCATTTGGCTGTGGCACAACATTTTGCATCATTCAAAATTTCTTAGCAGGAAAAGCACAATTTCTAGCAGGGTATAAATAGAGATAAAAGACAAATGGGCAGGAAGGATTTGTTTACTATGCTCTCTTCATTTCAGTGCTTTGCCCATACCAGGCTAGTGCTAGCCAGAAATAAATAGAAACTAAATACAAAGTTATAAAAGACATATAAAAGACAAATAAAATATAAAATAAAAGACAGGTATGAAAGGGAAGAAACAGAAAACAGAATAACAGAGTTGGAAGGGGTCCTGGAGGTCTTCTAGTCCAACCCCCTGCTTAGGCAGGAAATCCTACACCACTTCAGACACTTTTAACCACTTCTGGTTATCTAATCTCTTCTTTAAAACTTCCAGTGTTGGAGCATGTACAACTTCTGGAGGCAAGTTGTTCCACTGATTAATGGAACTGTCAGGCAATTTCTCCTTAGTTCTAAGTTGCTTTTCTCCTTGATAATTTTCCACCCATTGCTTCTTGTCCTGCCTTCAGGTGCTTTGGAGAATAGCTTGACTCCCTGTTCTTTGTGGCAACCTCTGAGATATTGGAACACTGCTATCATGTCACCCTTAGTCCTTCTTTTAATTAAACTAGACATACCCAGTTCCTGCAGCTGTTCTTCATATGTTGTAGCCTCCAGTCCCCTAATCATATTTGTTGAAACCTTGTGGGGGATATCTATAACACAACTATTTGAACATGGATCTCCACCTAGATGAATATTTTACAATTAGGCTACTGCAGTTCTACAGGAAGCAATATTTTTTAAAGAAATATTTGGAAGAGATGCTAATTCCAAAGCAAGAACTAGCCAACTTAACTCTAAACCACCATATATATTGATCCTACCTTTGATCATGTCTTGAATATGCATCCTATGCTATAAGCTGATATAATAGAAAGACAAGTCCCTGCTTTGACAGTCTACTTTGTGTGACAAGAAGCACATAGCAACAAGGTGTAGATAGAAGGTTTCTCTTTTTTTTTAAAAAAAGTGAGCTAATGCACTTGCCACATACTGTATTTGAGGTTTCATTTTGGTAGGTGGATAAAGGCATAAGGAATGGGGCAAAAAATTTCAGTGGGAAAATAACGAGTATGTTTAATTGACTGGAGCTAAAATCAATTGAGCTTAAAAGTGGTTTGCTTTAGCTACATCTTGTCTCACATTCATTAAAGGCATTATTTGGGGGAAATGAAGAGTTTAGTTACTGTAGAGGACAGTTATCATGCACAGATGTACTTCCCAACCTCTTCCCTCGGGGATCGTTGCACATCTGCCAGGTACTGGATGATTTGCAAATTATTATAATTTCCAGTTCTGCTCATGACATGTGTAAATTAACTTAGAAATTACATGCTTAGTACTTTACTTCTGTTCCCCATTAGCATTTAAAAAAAACCGTTCTGCAATATGCTACCCCAACTTGTCCTTTTCTGTCTTCCTTTACAAACAAAGTTTCCTTCTGTTAATCTAATTTGGGGGTGAGATGAGGGTCAAACACAGAGAATCAACTTCCCAATGCTGCCTTTGGAGACTGTTTTTTTTTAGAACTTCCCAGGTTAACCTTGATATTTCCATCTAGCAATAGCACTTAGAGTTATATACTGCTTTACAGTGCTTTACAGCCTTCTCTAAGCAGTTTGTAGAGTCAGCATATTGCCCCCTACAATCCAGGTTCTCATTTTACCAACCTTTGAAGGATGGAAGCTGACTCAACCTTGAGCCTGGTGAAATTTGAACTACCAAATTGCAGTCAGCCAGCAGTCAGCAGAAGTAGCCTGCAGTACTATACTCTAACCACTGCGCCAGCACAGCTCTAAGTATTGATCAGGCTCAAACTTGCTTACTCTATGTATGAATAGCCAATATCAAATTGGTAGGCTGAAGCTTTAGAAATCTATTTATTAACTGAATGAGACATTTTGGAACTCCCACATTTTTTATCTTAAACACATACACACACATCTGAGATAGATTTGTCCGCCTAATCCATTATATCACAATTAAGTGTATTAAATAATTGTGATGACGGATCCTACAAATCCTAGCTCATCAGTTAGCAATCTAGTAAAGAAATGGACTGGGAAATACAAATCAAAAAGATGTGCCACAAAAGTATTAACCTTCTGAATTTTTATGGGACAGATTGAAATACACTTTCCAAATTAACACCTTTCTTGAAAAAAGAAAACAAAACAATGGAAAGATGTAAATATTAAGTTCTTATCATGATGGGCAAAAACCTGTCTCTAAATAACATCTGCCAGCCAAAACTGTGGGCTTTATAAAAGCATGCAACCTGGCCTGCGCCAGTTTATAAAATCATGCTATGCTTCAGTGGTTTTGTACAAGAATTCACTTCCAGTTCTAAAGATGATGATGTATATTTTACAAGAGCCACTACAGGAAGATGGTCCTTTTCCTTTTCCAGTCACAGCTACCATAGGTCAATGGCAACATATAGGTTAGGGCTAGTGAATTGGGAGATTAATCAATAGCAATAGCACTTAGACTTATATATTGCTTCACAGTGTATTACAGCCCTCTCTAAGCAGTTTACAGAGTCAACATATTTTCCACAACAATCTGGGTCCTCGTTTTACTGACCTCGCAAGGATGGAAGGCTGAGTCAACCTTGACTCAGTGTTATAGCAATAACACTTAAGCTTATAACACTAACAATTGCAATATCACTTATGCTTATACACCACTTTATAGTGCTTTTAGAGCCCTCTCCAAGTAGGTTAGAACAGGGGTGTCAAACTCATATCATCATGACGTCATCATGTGATGTATCACGACTTTTTTCCTCCTCGCTAAACCAGGCATGGGCATAGCCAGCATCTGACACATCTGGCCCGCGGGCTGCAAGTTTGACATCCCTGGTTTAGAGAGTCAGCATATTGCCTCTAACAATGTGGGTCCTCATTTTACCAACCCCGGAAAAATTGAAGGCTGAGTCAACCTTGAGCTGGTCAGGATCAAACTCCTGGCAGTCAGCAGAGTTAGCCTGCAATACTGCAATCTAACCACAGTTTTTAATAAACAGGAGGAATGCATTGCCTTCCTTTTGTAAATGGCTGAGATACTTTATATGTTGAGAAATAGATGGGATTCATCTGTGTGATCCCCACTTGTGGTAGTGTGATATGTAATGTATTTAGCTCATGTATATTTAAATTCTGAAGGATCTTTGAGCAAGTAGCCCTCCACAGCTTCTCTTATTTAATTAATCACAACTTTGTCTTGCAATTGTTACCATTTTGCACTCACTTATTTCCCTCTCCAGGGTCTAGTCTAGTCATCAATCAGCAGGAGATGATTAGATGAGCAAAATAACACACACTAGTCGAAGACGCAAGCAATTCTAGGGGTAACTCATTGAATCTGATACTCCAGAGAGAGAGACTGAAAAATACTTTGAACAGTACTGAAAAATAAATACCAAAAAAAAAATCAATTCCTATAAAATAATAAAATGCCCAAACTGTTTCCCATTGGCAAAAACCTTCTTTAGAGAAAACATGTTTCTCTCTTGTTATGCTTCAAAGTTAATCTTCCTCTGTATCATTTGAGTTCATATCATAGATCTATAGCAGAGGTGGGTTCCTACTGGTTCGGATTGGTTCAGCCAAACTGGTAGTGATATGCCAGTCTGGGTTGCAGAACTGGCAGCAACTTAGGCTGGCCACCCCACTGAAATGGTTCCCTCAGTCACCACTGCCATTGCCAGCATGACTGCTGGCTTGTTTCTTGGTTGGAAAAGGAGGCAGAGAGAAACGGTCCTGTTGCCAAGGTACGCAACAGAGGGGAAAATAAATTTCAACTTCAGCCTCCTGGTGAGGCATGAGGCTTTGGTGAAGGTGGGAGGGAGGTTGAGCAGCAGGTTGAGGGGAGGGCAATGGCAGTGGTTGTTTCTCCCTGCTCATCCTCATCATATGTTCAAAGGCCATCAAGTGAAAAGAGGGCAGAAAAACAAAGCGAAGGGGAGGTGACAGGACGCCCCATGCACATGTGCTTCTCAAACTTTGCCTTTATATGCTGCCTCTAAAGTTTAAAAAAATGAGGGGAGGGGAGAAAAAAAGACCATCTGTCAGGGCAAGTCAAAAGCTGCTGTTTGGATGCTTTTGCTTCCCCTCCATTAAAGCCAGTGCCTTGGGAAAGAGAAGAATGGAAAGTCTCGAGCCCTGTAGGCGCCACGAGGGGAATGGCAAGCTTGTGGGGAGAGGGAAAGAAGAAGAACATGACCACAACAAGAAGGAGGGAAGAGGAAGGGGCAGTTGTGATGCTGGCTCTGCCCTCTATCAGGCTTGCACGCACGCACGCATGCACACACACACACACACACACACACACACACACACAAGAAAGAGGTGGAGAAAGAGAGAGATAAGAAACAGAGAGAATGTGAGAGAGAGGGAGAAAGATGAGAGGGGGAAAGATGAGAGAGAGAAGGAGGAGCGGAGAAAGAGGAATGAGAAACAGAGAGGGAGAGGGGAAGAAAGAGGGAAGAAGAGGGAGGAAAAGAGATGAGAGAAAGAGAGATGGAAAAAAGAGACATGGGCAAGAGGGAGGCAGAAAGAGATAAGTGAGAAACGGGTGGAGAAAGAGGGACGAGAACAGAGAGGGAGAGACAGAGAGGGAGAAAGAGGGAGAAAGAGATGAGAGGAAGAGAGATGGGGAAAAAGAGAGATGTAGAAAAAGAGGGATGGGCGAGAGAGGTAGAAAGAGATGAGAGAGAAAGAGAGAGATGAGAAAGAGAGATGAGAGAGGAAGGGAGAAAGAGGGATGAGAAAGAGAGATGAGAAAGAGAGAGAGAGAGACCAAGAAAAAGATGAGAGAGAGAGAGCTGTTTAAGTGAACCTTGTAGTCGTTAAGTGAACCTTGTGGTCATTAAGCAAATGCAGTGGTTGTTAAACAAGTCCATTTTCCCAATGGGCATTTTTAACCAGAAACCAGAAGGAATTGTTGGAAATTGGCAAAAAACATAGAAAACCTCAGTCACATAACTGTGTGGGATGTTGTAACTGGTCGTGTGTGTGTGTGTGTGTGTGTGTGTGTGTGTGTGTGCGCGCGCGCGTGCACACACGCGCGCGCACACACACACACACACACACACATAGCTGTCAAAACTCCAAAAACAGGTCAAGAAACTCTTGGGAGGTCAGTCCTAAATTAGAACACTTGCTAAGCAAATGGCTATTAAGCGAGGACCATTTGTATTTGGTTTGCCTTAAGGATTCAGAGCTGTATGGAATCTGTATAGAAGAAAGAAAAAGGGAAGGAAGGAAGGAAAGAAGGAGAAAGGAAGGATAAAGAGGGAGGGAAAAGTGAATGACATATAGTTGCATGCATGGGTGGACAGATAGATACATGAAGGGAGAGAGGAAGGAAGGGAGGGAGAGAGAGAGGGGGGAGACGAAGGAAGGACCGAAAATCCTGGCACTAGAGGTGGCTACAGAAGAGGTAAGGGGTTTTTGTGTGTACGTGTCTTCTGATGACCAGTTGGTGTTTATGGATGCAGTCTGCCTATCTGTCCTACATAGCGGCTCTTATTCCGTGTGTTGTAGATGGCCTCTGGTTTGTCTTCTTAAGCTACTTAGTTGGTTTGTGTTTTATGGTGATGCACCATAAACAACCTCAAGGAGCAACTGGAACAAACCCAAAAATGTTGACACTCTCATGACTCCATCTCTAAGCTAAAAAAGGAAAACAAAATTCCAAATCAAACTACTCAAGCTAAACTCCAGAAACAAAGAGACAAATGAGCCCAAATGAATAGTCAACACATCCAGTTGACCATTCTCTACTGGAAAGCACAATATGCCAGAAAGGCCTCAACAATAACATACACAATGCTAATCAGTCAGAGTTTTTTGCCATTTTAGAATCAGTATTTAAAACCACAGAAGTTCTTCCCCTGGAGATCCAAGGAAACAAAACCCAGGCAACCATACCAGAGACCAAAAGAACCGAGAATCGGCTCTCATTCAAAGTAGATGACAGAGCAGCCAAAAACATAAAGAAGGACCAAACTATTACCCTCCTCCCAATGAACTAAGGCCAAACCACAAAACACAATCCACATAAAATCCCATGAATTACCACCACCACTCTTGATACTGCTTCTCTTTTTCCCTTCCTCCTTTTCTTTGGGATCTTTTTTATTTGGTTTCAGTTCATTCTTCCCAGAAACCACCTTTGTCTCTGCTTCCTGCCTGTTGTTGCTTCTCTTACCATTAGGACTTTTCATTCCTAATAGTCATGTCATGATGTCATTTCCTCCACTCTCACACAATAGCGGTGTTGATTTTTTAGATATAATTTTCTTTCAGGAATTTGAAAGGTATTATTATATCTCCCTCCATGTCATCCATTTTTTAAAAATTGAATTATACTCCACTCTTTCAATTCTAAGAATCTGGAACCACAGTTTGGAAACAATGCTGCTGATGTAGGCTAAAATTACATTTTGCCTTATTTGGTGCCACGTAATCTGCACAGTCCCTTCCAACAGCCACATTGTGCAGGGAATCTCCCTGGAGGATCTAACTCAGGTCGCGTCGCAGGTAAGGAAGGGCTGTCTGAATGCAACAAGTCCCCAGGAGTTCTCTTCATTCATCATCTTCTGTCACACTCAAACTGTTACAATCAAAGAGATTTATTCCCCTTCCCAATCAGCTGACACAGACAGAATGCAAATTCCTCATTTATTGGGATCAGCTTGACTTTGTTGTTGGTCAGCAGATCACACAGTATTGATACCTTTTTATTTAAGAGACTGATGTGGACACACATCTTATATACAACATGCCTGATGGGTCAGTGCATAACAATAAAATATAAAAACCAACAAAATGATAGTAACCACAAACTCTACACCGTACGATACCTGCAAAAACATTTCTCCCCACCACCACCACCACCACACCTTCTGGACTGTAGTCTCAACCTTCCCCCTTGTATTGGGGAAAGAATCAGCTGTTTGTGGTCTCCTTATCACCCAGTAAGGAGATGGAGGTAGGTTGCTGGATCTCATAATCCTCTTTCACAGGGCAGGGCAGCTATGGGAAAGATGTGCTAACTAGGTCTCGCGGGGTGACAACATCTAAGCAAGGGGACCAGGAGGGACCCACCCTATCTGACATGGTCAGAAGGGCATATACCCTCAGAGAAAGGCATGTAGCCTGGAACTGTGCTATTTGTGGCTTGAAAAGTGATGCCCAGGACTTTGTATTCCACCTAAGAAAAAACGAAAAAGTTTGCGCAGCGCGACTAGCTGTACACCCTGTTACATAACTCCAACTGTGAAAGGACCAATTTGTGACAAACTATGAGCATTCCTCTCAGTCCAAGAATGGCTGCAGGAGACAGCTCTGTACAAAGGTCGTTACCAGCCGCTCCTCGAGCAATACTTGTGAGTCCAGAGAGAGCCCAAACTGCACAGCTGCTGTCTCCCGGGGAACGCTTACCCCACTGAGAGTCAGGGTTGAGGTGGGTGGACCCCGTTCCTCCCTATGGTGAAATTCAAAGCCTCCAAGCACTGCGCAAGCATATCAATAGCATGGTCTGAGTGTCCAGGGATTTTTTCTGCTCCTTCTTAATCCCAACAGTAGATGAAACCATTAGGTGAGGTCATTTGGCAGGAGAGGGTGTAGTACAGTATTATGTGGCCCTTTGTGAGCTCTTTTCTTTCCGCTTAACCTAGAATTAAAGGAATGGAAGGCTTTCTTTCCTGGTGCCCAAATGCTAGCTTTCTTTGCTGTAGAATCAGCAAGCCAGCCCAGATCTCTGGTTTGTAGAAAATCATCTTGGGAGAATGGCTACTCCTGGCATGGAGATGATGTGCTCCATTTCACGTGGGAAGAGCAGAGCCTGGGTTCTTCCCTCAGAGACCAAGTGGCAAGGGGCTTGTGCTCCTCTCCAGCATCTTTCCTCAGTCAGGGAGGTCACTAGGCATAAAAGCAGGCAAAGCTTCCTATCCTTGGCATACACCATAGTGTGACGTGACGGTTTGGTAGTGCTGCAGCCTGCTTTGGGCTGCCCATGCAAGGCAAGACCCATTCTGGTGGACTGCCCCAGATACCTTATGGACACAGTTGCTTTCTGGTGAGAGCCTCTTTTGCCAGAGATCCTGGTCTCTTGCCACAATTGCTTCTGAATAGTAAGTTTGTAAGGTCTCCTTTGTTTGATTGTAAATTTACTTTGTTATTGAAAGAAAATACATTTGATATGATAAATCAGATATGTTTATGTGTCTGTGTGTGTTTTTCACCAAGTATCAGGCAATGGCTCAGGGGCCGGATAAATGACTCCTTGGGTATCCAAACACAATGAACACACCAGTTAATGAGGAGATTTCAGGCTTTATTAAGTACCTGCAGAAGGCAAATTAAATAGAAGAACGAATCAAATCTTAGAAGATGTTTCCCTTCTCATCCAAGAAGCTTCTTCAGCTCTGATTGGGTGGTGGGAATGAGAGGATTGATATTCCTTGCAGACAGCTGGTCATTTGCATTCTTTTAGAGAGTTGTTGAGACCACTTGGATGTTTGCCTGATCCTCACGATCACCTGAGTAGTGAAAACAGGTGTGCAGCCTTTTTGGGACTGCTGAAAGAATTCGTGTAGTCTGCAATTTTTCTGGAAATCTGTTCATACTGCCACACCATCTGGTCCATTGATCTCTGTCCGGCTGCTGGGAACCCCATCATCCCCCTATAGCAGCGATGGCGAACCTTTTTTGGCTTGCGTGCCACAAGTGGGGGGAGCGCGGGGGGGTCATGTACGGGCGTGCCACACCCATAATGCAACGCGCCCCCAGTGCACATGCGCGCACAACGCGCCCATTTTTGCATGATTTTTTCGCCCTCCCCAGGCTCCAGAGGCTTTATAGGAGCCTGGGGAGGGCGAAAAGAGCCTCCCCCGGCCCCTGGAGGCTTCAGGGAACGTCCGGAGGCTTCCCTGAAGCCTTCGGAACACTTAAAACCACCCTCCGAGCAACCCGGAAGTGACTTCCGGGTTGCTCGGATGGTCGTTTTAAGCACTCTGAAGGCTTCAGGGAAGCCTCGGGATGGTCCCTGAACAGGCACGAGACATGCGTCTCCATCGCCCGGGCCCGGATCGCCTTCGCCGCGTGGTGCCTCAGGCTCGGCGTCCTTGCGCCGCTCCGCCCAGCCTCTGCGCACTCGCCAGGGCCCGGCCTTCACATCGCTGCCGCCGCCGCCGCCACCACCGCTAGGATGGGCTCGGCCGAAGGGAAGTCCGTCAGGCCTCGGCTGCGGTGCCCTCGCCTCCTCCTCCTCCTCCTCTAGCCGCGCCATCGCAAGGATTAAGGCGAAAGTGGGGGGGACGGGGAAAGCGAAGGGGGCTTTGTTGTCCTCCTTCTCCTTCTCCTCCTTTCCCCCTCCGGCTCGAACGTGGCGCCGGGGCCCGGCAGGCAGCGAACGAGTCGGAGCCTGCCGATTGGAGGAAGAGGGTGAGAGGTGGGTTCTGTGAACGGCGGCAGCAGCGGCGGCAATAGTCGTAACTCGGCGGGGGGCCGCCCCGGCTGGGAGACAAAGGAGGGGAAAGGTGGCAGGCAGCCTGCCACCTTTCCCCTCCTTTGTTTCCCAGCCGGGGCGGCCCGCCGCCGAGTTGCGACTATTGCTGCCACCGTTCACAGGACCCACCTCTCACCCTCTTCCTCCAGTCGGCAGGCTCCGACTCGTTCGCTGCCTGCTGGGCCCCGGCGCCGCGTTCGAGCCGGAGGATGAAAGGAGGAGAAGGAGAAGGAGGACAACAAAGCCCCCTTCGCTTTCCCCGTCCCCCCCACTTTCGCCTTAATCCTTGTGATGGCACGGCTAGAGGAGGAGGAGGAGGAGGCGAGGGCGGCGCGGCCGAGGCCTGACGGACTTCCCTTCGGCCGAGCCCGTCCTAGCGGCGGTGGCGGCGGTGGCGGCAGCGATGTGAAGGCCGGGCCCTGGCGAGCGCGCAGAGGCTGGGCGGAGCGGCGCAAGGACGCCGAGCCTGAGGCGCCACGCGGCGAAGGTGATCCGGGCCCGGGCGATGGAGACGCATGTCTCGTGCCTGTTCAGGGACCATCCCGAGGCTTCCCTGAAGCCTTCAGAGTGCTTAAAACGACCATCCGAGCAACCCGGAAGTCACTTCCGGGTTGCTCGGAGGGTGGTTTTAAGTGTTCCGAAGGCTTCAGGGAAGCCTCCGGACGTTCCCTGAAGCCTCCGGGGGGCGTGGGAGGTTCTTTTCGCCCTCCCCAGGCTCCTATAAAGCCTCTGGAGCCTGGGGAAGGCGAAAAATAGCTTTTAAAAAGGTGAATTCAGCTGGCCAGCGCGCACATGCACGCTGGCCAGCTGACAGGGCAGCGCCTCGCGTGCCCTGACAAATGGCTCCGCGTGCCACTTGTGGCACACGTGCCATAGGTTCGCCATCACGGCCCTATAGTAATGGTGATACTCAAAGGCCCTGAGTGTATAGCCCAGACTGTGGACCAGACCATGGTCTGTAACTGTCTGACGGGCATGGAAGTCTTGAGAGGTTTTCTGATAATGCACCTCTTCCGTTCCACATAAGCAGAATTGTTATGCTAGCAATGTTGCAGTCAGGGGAGCCCTCCTGATTTTGGTTGATTCCTTTTCACTTTCAAAGCTCTTATCGTTGTCTATCCATTCTTGGCATTTTGGCATAAATTGTGCTTGTTGTTTGGCCCTTATTTCCTTTCCTTCCACCATATCAATCTTCCCTTCTTTCCTTTTTCCTTCCACTCTCTTTCTTTTATTCTCCCACCCAAC
The DNA here is from genome assembly GCF_964273705.1 of Natrix helvetica. Lineage (NCBI taxonomy): Eukaryota > Metazoa > Chordata > Lepidosauria > Squamata > Natricidae > Natrix > Natrix helvetica. Next base: position 70,573,318 of record NC_138549.1, on the reverse strand, counting down.
TTAAGGCAGCATCCAGATAACCAAAACTGTCGATGACAAAGGTTCATTGATTTTGAATCTCATGTTGTAATACCACTCACTCCAAAAAGGCACAAGAAGTTCTTAAAAAACCAAAACTATAAATACTTGCTGAGAGGTTTCCAGTTTGTTCATTTTGTCAACTTGATCCCAGATCTCATGCTACTACTCCTTATATTGCATGATTTCTTCAGGGCATTTTCTATGGATTCTAGAGCCATTCTTCCAGATTGTTTCTGTCTATTTGTCATCTGAGTTTTTTCAGAGATTTTTGTACCCATGCTTGCATGTCTGTTTTGGATGCGGTCGAATCATGCTTTCTGAAACTTGCTAAAGATGTTTGAAGCCATCCATCCATCCTTAAGCTTCTTTCAGAGCAAACAGGTTCTACTCAAATCACTCTCTCCTTTGTCTTTCCCATGATTGTTTTTGATTCCTTAGATTATTTGAGATCCTGGATGGCCTCAATAGATGCTTCAAGCCGTTCCTGAGCACCTAGATGGGATCCTTCACGACCCTTCCTCTTTGAAGGTGTTTACAGATATTTCAAGCCATTTTTGGCATCTTTGTTTTATCTTTCAGGACCTTTTCCAAGTTTTTCAGGGATTGCTGAAGCCATTTTTCAAGAAGTAGTATAGGTTCTTCAGAAAATGCAAAGCTTTCTAAGGATCCTTGTAGCCATAATAATATATTTTCCACGGTCCTTCAGAACATTGCTTCTTGAGGTTCTCTGTTGATTTTTCAAACCATCTCTTCCTTAGGTTTTCTCAAGACTCTGACTGGACTTTTCCCGCCAAAAAACAAGTAGATAAAAAAGGGGAAACAAAAAGACGTCCTTCCAGAAGTTGTTTTCCTTCACTTTGTTTCTCTTCTTATCACTTCTGACTTTTCCTTTTTTTTTTCCAAATCAACTCAGCTTTTTTCAAGCTTCTTTCCAACCACGTAATAATATAGTATCTTCTTTGGCTGGTAGATGGTGTGTCAACTGTAATTTTCGGTACCAAGATGAGGGAGAGCTCTAACAGCTGATTATCAAAGTTCAACAAAAAGAAAAAAAACATTATTTTTACAAATTCTTCCAACAGTCAAACAATATTGCAAACAAATCAAGTCACTTTTAACAGCAACAAAATTCCAGTTCAGTCTTTCTATATTGTAAAACTTCATATTCCTCCATTAAAATGTTATTTCTCTTTGGGGTCTATAATTTATCTCCATGTATTAAGTTGCCATTTTCTGCACTTTGGAGACTTTCAAAACTTCTTTTATTTAGGTGGGTCTCTAATAAAGAAGTTGAAAATTGTCTCACCCAGTTCCAATCCTCTGTTCACACAACACTCCGGCTTGGTTGCTCCAGCTTTGTTCCAGTCATAATGGCTGTCTCTCTTCTCCATCGGTCGGGAGGGCTCCTTGGATCAAGTGGGAGAGCTGCCTATCTCCCTGAATCAACAAGTAATCCCTCGTTTCTTCGTCACCTCTCCAGGGTGACTTTGGACCCTAAGGTATTCCTATAGGAGTAGAATCAGCCAGGATATGTGGAACACCCAAATGGAAGTCCACAATAATCAAAATTGTTGATAAAAAGTGTTCATTGTTTATGAAGCTCATGTTGGAATACCGTAGTCCATTACTAAAACAGTATGTCACTCACTTGAAAAAGGTCCAAGTTCTGGAAAAGAATAAAAGAAAGAATAATACTTGCTGATACATTTCTAGTTTGTTCATTTAGTCATCTTGATCTCAGTAACATTAGAAACAGCAGAAATGAGAGACAAGCCTATACCAAGATGGAATGGATGGGGAGTCTCTGGCCCCTCCTCATGGAAGTCATTTAAGGCTCTCTCAAGCTACTCATTCACCTATTGCTTGGATTCTTCAGGGCATCTTCTATGGATTCCTAGAGCCATTCCTCCAGATTGTTTTGGGCTTCTTCTGGGGATTCTTGACTGAGTTTTTGCAGAGATATTTGTAGCTATACTTGTATATCAGTAGAACCAGGCTTTCTGGAACTTGCTAAAGATGCTTGATGCCATCCATCCATCCTTCAGTTTCTTTCAGAGCAACCAAGTTCTACCCAAATCACTCTCTTCTTTGTCTTTCCCATGATTGTTTTTGAATCCTTAGATCATTTGAGATCCCGGATGCCCTTAATAGATGCTTCAAGCCATTCCTGAGGACCTAGCTGGGATGCTTCACGGCCTTCCTCTTTGAAGCTGTTTACAGATACTTCAAGCCATTTTTGGCATCTTGTTTGTATGTTTCAGGATCGTTTCCAAGTTTTTCAGGGATTGCTGAAGCCATCTTTCAAGAAGTGGTATAGGTTCTTCAGAAAAGCCATTGTAATATATTTTCCATGGTTCCTTCAGAACATTGCTTCTTGAGGTTCTCTATTGATTTTTCAAACCTTCTCATCTGGACTTCTGTAGATCCCGAATGGTTTTAATAGAGGCTTCAAGGCATTCCTGAGTATCTAGGAGTGGCATTTTAGATCCTTCTTCCTCAAGATTCTTTATAGCTATTTCAAGCCATTTGTTGGCATCTTGTTTAGATACTTCAGGACCTCCCACTTTCAGGATTTTCAAGGATTGCGGAAGACATTTTTCAAGAACTGGTGTAGGTTCTCTAGAAAGTGACAGGCTTTCTAAGGATCCTCGAAGTCATTTTAATATATTCACCACAGATCATTCAGGAGGTTACTTCTTCAGGTTTTCTATTGATTGTTCAAGCTGTCCTTTTTTTTTTGTTGGCTTGCTCGAGACTCCGACTTGAACTTTTGTAGATGTTGAATGCCTATAATAGATGCTTCAAACCATCCCTCCACATCTAATTCACACGTTTCTGGCCCTTTTTCCTGGAGATGACTTATTGATGCTTCTAGCCAACCATTCACATCCTCCCTGGATGCCTCAGCACATTCCTCCGCCCGGGTTACTTAGACTTTTTAATTTTGTCTACAGAAGCTTTAAGCCATTTCTGGTTCAGTTGATATTCCACCATTTGAGGCTTTAGTTTGTCTTGAGTTTCTGTCTTGTCTTCCATCTGGTCTCTGTATGTCAATAAGGTGCAGCGGCTGATCCTCAGTTGTTCCTCTCTGGAAAAAAAATCAGAATGTTAGCTGTGAATCTGGGCCAACAACAAAGTATTCTTAGTTAAAACAATGGGAACTGCTTTGAGGTCAGGAAACTCTCACTCTGAAAGTATATAAATATTATTGGGCAGAGGGGGATGGAGATTGAAAAGTCTCTTTTATACCTATCTTTCCATTCCATCAGACTAACTCCTAGATTTGTATATGTAAAAGTATAAGAGCAATAGTTTGTTAATTTCTTTCTAAAGTAAGGAGAATGTCAGGTTTTTCCAAGCTTTCTAAGATAAGGAGACCCTAATATGAAATTCTGGAAGAAGTAGATTGTGTTGGCTATCTAAAAAATTCTCACCTGCACAGTATTTCTTCGTACGCTCTGAGGATCTCCTCTCTCTCATCAGTAACTTCAATATTTTTGAACGTTAGAATCTCTGTTTTGTTTCGGAGCTCTTCGTTTTCTACTGTCAGTTTTGACATCACTGCTATCTTTCTGTAAATTATGAGTACCAGAGAGATATTAGCCCTCTTAATTTGTTACTTGAATTGCTAATTATTTCATTCCATTATACCTATTGCTCTTCTCTTATTCAGTTGTACATACATACATACATACATACATACATACATGGAATACTTTTTTTATCCAGTATAAGGGATCTAATAAATAAATCTGAATTTGAAAGAAAAAGTCAAATCGCTATCTAAATATTTCTCACCTATAAAGTTCTTCTTTAAGATCATTATTCTCACGTAGGAGCTCTGCTTTCTCCGCAGCTTCTTTCTGAGCCTTGCAGCTGAGTCTCTGGTTTTCTCGCTTCAGTTTCTCCAGCTGCCCATGCTCCTCTGAACTAATTTTTCTGTAAAATATCAAGTGCAAAATGTAATGAGCTCCCTTAGGTTTTTTTATTTGAATTATAAAACTTGTTTAATATTAAAACTAATTGAAATAGCTCAGAAAGGAAAAGAAAATCAGGGTGGCTATCTAACATTTTTAACCTGCTCATCTTTTCTTCATACTCTTCGCAGAGCTCCTCTTTTTCTTTGGCCAGTTGGTGGTTTTTCTTTATAAGCTCCTGAATTTGGACTTCCAGCTCCTCTTTTTCTGCCAGCAGTTTTGAGATTTCCATGGTCTTTCTGCAAATTATGAAGACCAGAGAGAAATTAGCCCCTTGGGGTTTTTTAATTGAATTATCAACCTTTTGATACAATTACAACACATCCCACCCATTTTTTCCCAAGCTTTACTAGAATATAATTCTCATCACTTGTTTGATAAAATGGCCAGTCCCATTGCCAATGGAGAAATTATGAATGTTGTATTGAAAGTGTGAACTGAATGGGGTTATGCAAAGATTTGATGAACTATGCAAAGACTTACATATAACTCTGGTCCCTCGCTCTCTTCAGATCTCCTTCCAGTTTTTCGGTTTTTGTCTGAACAATCTAGAGGAGCCAAAATGCATCACAAGTCAGGAATATATTTCCACATCAGCCCACTCACTACCCCCCACCCCATCACTCACACTGGGCTTCTTCACCTCTTCTTATGACATGAACTGTTTCTCGGTACTGGACTCTCAACAGATTCCTCACATGCTAGGTTGCTTACCTTATGGGAACGCATCTTTACACTGACGTTCTGTCCCATGTGCATTTCTGGACACCTGGAAACCTGGCAGTTCCATGAAGAATGAAAAACAAAATGCATTTTAAACGCTTGCTTGATAATTTTCTTCATTTCATGGTCAGGAGAAGAATTACATGAATTTGTTTTCCATAAATTCTCTCTCATGTCAGCGTAAAGAAGATATTCGTTGAAACATCCTCTTTAGGAAAAGAGTCTGGGGTGTAGACAAGCATATTTGTGCATATTGGTATTGCATGTGGCCAAAGAAACTAGCTAATGTGGCAAAGAAGGAGCCAACCAAGAATGAGCATGAACTCTGATAATTCTTGAATAGAAATTACAAATAAAGTAGTTTGTATTGAATAGATGTGTGTGTATAGATTTCATGCATATAGTAGAAATATAAAGCGAACCTATATACTATATAAAATATGCTGTGCATGCATTATTCACAATTACCAATTGTGAAGAAATCATTTATTTTCATTTTTCTCATAAATATATTCTAAGGTGTGCTACAAGTATATATTATATACCTCAGCACGTCTCCGTTCTTCAGTGGTAGGTGACAGAAGAGGAAGTCTCGATCGTTCTTCCTGCAATGACCAAAGAACCTGTTTTTAATGATTCTCAGGGAGTGGCTGGACGAGTCCCTGCAGTTTTCTTAGCAAGGTTTTTCAGAAGTGATTTGGTGTTGCTTTCTTCCTAGGGCTAAGAGAAGCTGACTGGCTCAGGGTCACCCACTTGGCTTTGTTTCTAAAGTGGGACAACAAATGTCGGTCTTTGGATTTGCAGGTTGTTGCCTTAACCGTGGCGTAACAGAAACCACAATTAATATTCTGTCTGTCTCTAACTACCTAACCTATCATTCATCTGTCCGTCTGTCTGTCTTTCTCAAATTTCTATACATTCCATCACACATTTACTGTGACCGCCTATGAACAAACCTTTTCTCTTACCTCTTTTTGGAGACATTTCATGTTTTCTCGTAATTTTCTCAACAGATCTTTTTCCATCGCAAAATCAGTGATGGAAACTAGAAGATAAAGTAATAGGTGACAAGGCAGAATAGCTTTGACATTTTTATTTCAAAAATTGGAATGTAAACTTGAGAGACAATGTCTAGAATAGGACATGATTTGTTAATTATATTTGATTCTTTAGGAAAAGTGTTGCCCATTCCTCCCCAGCAGTTTTCCCTTTCCTTTTTTTTTCTTTCAACTAAATATTTGGCATTTCTATTCCAATTGATAAAGTCCCATAACCTTAAGCTACTTTTCAATCTCCTATGACTACAGGGCAAGTTTATGATTTTTTTCATGAAAGCAGATGGATAGACAATTCAACATGTGAGAGACATTCCTATTCCCCATGCGATTTCCATCCCTTCAATTGTTTCTAGAAGCTACAACCTACATATCTAAACTTCACAGAATTCAATTTTCCTATTTATATGTGGCCCATCTTACCTAAAGGCAACACTAGGCAGCTAAATGAAATAAAACATTAACAGATTATAACAGATAACATCAAAACTAACATTGTTTTAAAAATGGAAATCCTACAATGTAGGGGATACAGCCAGGGATCTGCGAACTATCTAAAATGATCTATATAACTGGCCATCAATATTCCCCATGAAGAGCCCTTCAATTCAAAGAACATTTTTCTCTTTCATACCACAACAGACACAAACAATTCAAAACTATTCTAGAGGTACATTTTTTGATTTAGTCTGTGGGAAAAGGTCTCACTTTGTTCCCAAATGTTAACCTGCAAAGGTATCCCAACAAGTTACTTCCTCACAGTACCTTTCTTGTGAGGTTGCATGACATCACAATTGAATCAACAAAATTTGCAATAGTGATGAGAGCTTCATTTGCAAAACAAGCTTAGCTATTGATGTTTGCAGGTTTTTCTTCAAAGTTTGATCAGAATGGAGATCAATAAATAGCAGCGGTCGTCTTGATACTCTATATATTTATTCTATAATTTATCTGCCTTTAAAATGGGGATTGGCAACAGGATTTTACAGACATCCACCAAGGTCTCTGTCCCCCAATTTCACTGTAAAAGCTAAATACTGAAAGCAAACATGTCATCAAGGTTTGGTGCAAGGTGGGCAATGACATCTCAGTGCTTTCTCTAGAAGTGAGACCTGTGACCCACTCAGTGGTGGGTTTCAAATTTTTTTGGAACCTACTCTGTGGGTGTGGCCTGCTTTGTGGGAGTGGCTTGCCAGCCATGTGACCGGGTGGGAGTGGCTTGCCAGCAATGTGACCGGGTGGGAGTGGCTTGCTGGCCATGTGACCGGGTGGGAGTGGGATGTTAGAAGATCCCAAATGAAGTTAGAAAGGCTGGGTCCCAAACCTAGCTGGCTTAACTGGGATAGGGGGAATAGGGGGTAGAGGTTCACCAAGGACCCTCCTCTCCTTTCCCCCCAAAAGCAGAGGGCATCAGTATTTAGAGGGAGGTCTCCCAACTTCCCCCCTTTGTGTGTCACTCTTTCTCTCTCTCTCTTCCTCCCCCCCCTTTCTCTCCCCCCTTTCCTTCCTCCTCCTTTTCCTCTGCTGTTTTCAATGGGAGGCTTTCCCCCTCTCACCTCTTTCCCTTCCCAAAAGATCGCTGAGAGGAGTAAAGCAAGGATCCCCCACCTCACTCAGCGCTGTTTTCAATGGGAGGCTTTCCCCCTCTCACCTCTTTCCCTTCCCAAAGATCCCTGAGAGGAGTAAAGCAAGGATCCCCCACCTCACTCAGTGCTGTTTTCAATGGGAGGCTTTCCCCCTCTCACCTCTTTCCCTTCCCAAAAGATCGCTGAGAGGAGTAAAGCAAGGATCCCCCACCCCACTCAGCGCTGTTTTCAATGGGAGGCTTTCCCCCTCTCACCTCTTTCCCCTCCCAAAAGATCGCTGAGAGGAGTAAAGCAAGGATCCCCCACCTCACTCAGCGCTGTTTTCAATGGGAGGCTTTCCCCCTCTCACCTCTTTCCCCTCCCAAAAGATCGCTGAGAGGAGTAAAGCAAGGATCCCCCACCCCACTCAGCGCTGTTTTCAATGGGAGGCTTTCCCCCTCTCACCTCTTTCCCCTCCCAAAAGATCGCTGAGAGGAGTAAAGCAAGGATCCCCCACCTCACTCAGCACTGTTTTCAATGGGAGGCTTTCCCCCTCTCACCTCTTTCCCTTCCCAAAAGATCGCTGAGAGGAGTAAAGCAAGGATCCCCCACCCCACTCAGCGCTGTTTTCAATGGGAGGCTTTCCCCCTCTCACTTCTTTCCCCTCCCAAAAGATCACTGAGAGGAGTAAAGCAAGGATCCCCCACCCCACTCAGCGCTGTTTTCAATGGGAGGCTTTCCCCCTCTCACCTCTTTCCCCTCCCAAAAGATCGCTGAGAGGAGTAAAGCAAGGATCCCCCACCTCACTCAGCGCTGTTTTCAATGGGAGGCTTTCCCCCTCTCACCTCTTTCCCTTCCCAAAAGATCGCTGAGAGGAGTAAAGCAAGGATCCCCCACCCCACTCAGCGCTGTTTTCAATGGGAGGCTTTCCCCCTCTCACCTCTTTCCCTTCCCAAAAGATCGCTGAGAGGAGTAAAGCAAGGATCCCCCACCCCACTCAGCGCTGTTTTCAATGGGAGGCTTTCCCCCTCTCACCTCTTTCCCCTCCCAAAAGATCACTGAGAGGAGTAAAGCAAGGATCCCCCACCCCACTCAGCGCTGTTTTCAATGGGAGGCTTTCCCCCTCTCACCTCTTTCCCCTCCCAAAAGATCGCTGAGAGGAGTAAAGCAAGGATCCCCCACCTCACTCAGCGCTGTTTTCAATGGGAGGCTTTCCCCCTCTCACCTCTTTCCCTTCCCAAAAGATCGCTGAGAGGAGTAAAGCAAGGATCCCCCACCCCACTCAGCGCTGTTTTCAATGGGAGGCTTTCCCCCTCTCACCTCTTTCCCTTTCCAAAAGATCATCGCTGATGTGGAAAACAGGCGCGCAGAGCTCAGAAAATTACAGCCTCAGAAGCTTCCCTCTGAAGCATTCCGAAGGAGGAAGGGCCAGTTGGGAAAGGGGCTTTGCTCCTGCTCCAGGCTGTAATTGCGCCTATGTTTTCCAAGGCGTGGAGCAGCGGCCAGAAGACAAGGAACATGAGGTAGCACAGCCCTGATGCAAAAAACGCCAAGGGGGCGGGGCAGGAAATTACTTCCGGGTTCATTCTTCAACCGGATCGCGCGATCCGGTGCGATCCGGTAGAAACCCACCACTGGACCCACTGCTTCATTATTCCAGAAGTGTGTCCTTACCAGGATCCCCAGGTCTCCACACTTTAGCACCTCAGCACCTTAGCACTTCCGCACCTGCGCACCTCAGCTCCTCAGCACTTCAGCACCTCTGCACCTCAGCTCCTCAGCACTTCTATACCTCAGAACCTCAGCACTTCAGCACTTCCGCACTTCAGAACGTCAGCACCTCAGAACGTCAGCACTTCAGCACCTCCGCACTCAGCTCCTCAACACCTCTGCACTTTAGCACCTCCGCACTTCAGATCCACAGCACTTCAGCACCTCAGCACTTCCGTACCTCCGCACCTCAGCTCCTCAGCACTTCAGTGCCTGAGCACTTCAGCACTTCAGAACCTCAGCACTTCAGCACTTCAGCACCTCAGAACCTCCGCACTTCAGAACCTCCGCACTTCAGCACCTTAACTCCTCAGCACCTCCGCACTTCAGCACCTCAGCACTTCAGCACCTCCGCACTTCAGCTCCTCAGCACTTCAGCACCTCAGCACTTCAGTGCCTGAGCACTTCAGCACCTCAGAACCTCAGCACTTCAGCACTTCCGCACTTCAGCACCTCAGAACCTCCGCACTTCAGAACCTCCGCAATTCAGCACCTCAGCTCCTCCACTACTCAGCACCTCAACTCCTCAATGCCTCAGCACAAGGATTGGGATCCTGGATATATATATGTGTGTAGCAGTCAAAGTCATCACAATCAGTGTTTCATGACACGGCCTTAATATTATATCTAGCTGTGCATAGGTGCTAGGGGTGAAACTTATATGGCCCACAAGAAATGGGCACCTTTGAATATGAAGGGGGACAAGGTGTGCCCTCATGCCACCAAAATAAGGATATCATAGTTCTAATACCAAAGGCAAATGGAAAACCTTTACTCTAAAATCCCCATGGTACCTCATATATGTAATGGTCTCAACTGCTTTTTTGCATTTTTACACTGGAAGCAGCAGAAACAAGAGAAAGGTCTACATGAAGGTTTTCCTGGGAAAATTGTATCCATCTTTGTATCCCCTTTAGCCGAACAATTTAATTTAATTCAATATTTTATCATCCTAGTTGTTGAAAAAAATGAAAGAACATCACCAACTTGCCACATAGGAAACACTGTGGAAAATACATTTTTTCCCATTTTTAAATTTGCAAGATGAGATCTAATTGAAGAGAATCTTTGTAGCTCAGGGTTGAAACGTAGAGTCCTTGGTGCTCTCTGAGCTTGGTTCTTTGCTTGCAGACATTTCATTACCCAACATCATCATCACCATCATTGGTCTGAGGGTTTGATCCCTATTCATATACAGTACAGGTAGTGCTTGACTTATAACCATTTGTTTAATGACCATTCAAAGTTACACAGCACTGGAAAAAGTGATTTATAATCAATACACTTACAACCATTGCATTATTCCCATGGTCATGTGATCAAAATTTGGGTGCTTGGCAATTGGCATGTATTTATAGCGGTTGCAGTTCCCCAGGTCATATGATCTCCATTTGCATCTTACTCTTCTAGGTTCTAACAAGCAAAATCAATGGGGGAAGCCATATTTGCTTGTTAACAACATTGTTGTCCCTTAAGAACCATGGCAAAAAAAGTCATAAAATTCGGTTTGAATCAACTAACAACTGCCTTTCTTTACAATAGAAATTTTAGTCTGAATTATGGTAATAAATTGAGGACTACTTGTAATTTGCCATGTCAGTGTTGGGGGGGTATATGATTTTCTCCTTGCTTAGGATATTCTTTTCTGTTTGGTTGTTTCATGTTAATCCCTGCTTATAAGGGTGTAGGCTACTGGAGAAGATTCATTCTAGTCTTTTTGTTTCCTTCTTAGCCTTTTTTATTGTCTCTTTTAGCAGTCAAAGGCATCACAATCATTGTTTCATGACACTGCCTTAATGTTTTATCTAGCTATGGATAGATGCTAGGTGTGAACCTTATATGGCTCACAGGAACTGGGCACCTTTGAATATAAAGGGGGACAAGGGGTGCCCTCATGCCACCAAAATAAGGATATCATACTTCTAATAACAAAGGCAAATGGCAAACCTTTACCCTAAAATCCCCATGGTTCCTCATATACGTGGTGGTCTCTTCTGCTTTTCGGCTGAGAGTCCTACCCCAGAAATGGTTTTAGTGGTTTTGAATTTGATTGGGAATCTGAATTCAGCCTATTTCAGAAATTCCAGATCAATTAATCAGTGGAAAGGCTTGCCTCCAGAAGTCACGGCTGCTCCATCACTGGTGGTTTTTAAGAAGAGATTGGACAGCCAGTAATGGTGTAGGGTCTTCTGCTTCAGCAGGGTGGGTTGGAGTAGAAGTCATCCAATGTCTCTTCCAGCTCTATTGTTCTGTTAATCAAAGAAAACTTTATTGGATGCCGTAGGATATTTACAACATAAAAACAAGGCATGTTTTGCAGAGAAAGCTTTTGAATGGAATTGATCTTTTTTTTTTTTTGTTTAGAGTTCTGGAAATTATGCACTTTGACAACAATTTTATTCAAGGAATTCAGTCAATATATACATCTCAGAAGGTTCAGATTATGATCAGTGGTGTTATATCCAGAAGGGGGCAAGATTAGGTTGTGCTTTGTCCCTTTGGCTGTTTTATTTTGGCTCCTGAAGCATTGACCGGTCATGGCCCATGAAAGGAGAAAGGAGAGCATATGGAAAGTTCCATTAGGTTAGTTGCCTAACAACAGAATAAAAATCAGATAGTGGCAGTTGCTGCAACAACATTCTGAGGAGTGACAGCCTACGGAACAGACTTGGCTCCCTCTCTTCTCTTAGCAGGAAAGGAGGGTTAGCTCAGATGTGATCCCCGTGTATTAATTTCACATTTGAACCTTAGACCCTTGGACTGGCTGACAACCCTGACTCTGCTCTTAAGCTTTGGACCAATTTTTGCATGCTCGTCTTTGGAAAACACACTAGAATGTAGAATGAAATTCCCCCCGAACATCCAGTTTCAGGAAGGGTTGGCAGAAATTCTGAAAGAGTTAGCAGAAGCCGAGGATCCGGGCCCAATTCAACAATTCAGCTGTGCTTGCGGGCAGATGGGTACTTATAACAGTAAAATGTCAGTCTGAAGTCACAAACCTGTTGTCATGGAGACACGTTCTGGCAAACCAAGGTCAAACATCATGTCCTCCTTCATCAAAACACCTAGAGGTTTCAGTGTCATGGCAGATACAGTAGAACCTCTGGTCATGAACGCTTCTTACCATGACCAAATCGGGTTCTGACCAAAAAATTCACAAAAGTTTTAAATCTGGTCACGAACACATACTTGGGTGGTGATCAAACATGGCCACTGCCAATTTCCCCTTCCAGGCCATTTTTTGTAAGCACCAAGCAACAACGATCTCATGTGGCCGTTGAATTAATTTTGCTTTAATTTTGGTTAGCTTTGGGTCATGACCAAATCAGGTTGCAACCAAAATTATGGAACGAATTATGGTCATGATCAGAGGTTCTACTGTACCATACACACCCTCCAATCCCCTCTAGTGCTCAAATCAATCAATGGCTGTCCACTATGATGTGACACTGGAGCTTGGGCTAGAACACAATCGAAACATTTCCTTTTTTTACTAATTTCAGAACAACTAAAACACCTCAAAAATTCTTGGCTGTTTATCAGGTTGGACTTTAGGGATGCTTCTGCTATGTTCATTATACCAAATGTTCTTTGACTCTAGAGTGTGATGGAGTAGAACCATTGCAGGTCATGAGAGCATCTCAGTGAGTGGAGTCCTTTCTGCAAAAATGGCTATCTTAAAGTCACACCATTTCAACAAATGATTCCAAAAACTCTTGGGCATTTCTCAATTTCTACCATGTGTCTGCTTTGTTTCATCCCTCTGGTGAATTATCATCTAACTTTACCATCCTATTTTGCCTGTGGGGAAATCCTTTGGACACATCTGTGCCAGGAACATAACACTGGTTAATGTTCTCAAGTGGCAACTGACCCATGTCAAGGGTGGAACAGACCTATGTGACTCTCTCAATTATTGGAACAGTTCAGCTATGAGCAAGGTGGCTGAGGGAGGGTTGTTCTGTCTTCCTATCTTCTCTGTGGGTAGGGCTTTTAACTCTTTCATGAGGACATGTTGAGAGACTAGTGATTAGTTTTGTAAAGAGAATTTTAAGGGAAAAGGGAATTACTGTCTCCAGAAGAACCTGAGAGAGAGTCAATTTTATCTCTGGTGCTTCAGAAGACAGAATCTAAAGATGGAAGGTTTTCAGCTGGACATTAGGAGAACATTCTAAAGTGAAGGGAGAGAAGATTAGATAATTGATGGCCATCAATTTTTCTTCCCATCTTTGGACTTCAAAGCCCCCTATTTATCATTCTCATTGGGCCTGAAAAAGGCAGTTGAACTCTAGGCAGCTTCAGAAGAACATTGACTCTCCTTGGAGATCCTAAGTTAAGTCTAAGAAATTTTAGCATGGTTCCACAAATTTAAGTGAACCACCATATTTGAGAGTTCAGAGCAATTTTGATGCAGCAGTCAAGGTATTAGATAAGGAACAAGGAGACTCCCAGTTCAAGTCCAACATATATGTTACTGGGTGACTTCATCACATTTCTCATCCTTTTAATGGATGGAGGAAAGAGGAACAAAGACTCTCTCTCCAGTACCTTGAGCTCCTAAACTATGAAGCAATACAGGCTGATACAAACACCTTCCAAATTCCAATTCTGCAAAGGGGCATTTTTGCATGCTGATTGGTTCTGATTTCCCAATGGGAAATGGGGAAAGCAAGGCACATTCAAGAAGGAAATGTTAAAATTTGCTGATGTATCAAAAGGAACACATATGCAACTGCCCTTGAACAACAGATGCATATATTCCCTCTTATGTAGTGCCAGAGTAGTCTGCTCAAGTTGTAAGTCGAACCCTCCTTGAATTCTGTTGTTTATCTAACTCCAAGTGGGTGCTAATTGTTACTTGAGAAGATTCCTGTGCATAGACTGTTTAACAATAAATCAATTTAAGTGGACCTTTATGTGTGGACTTGGTCTTTCCGTCAGACACCATGTTGTCAAATTGATGCCATTTCATCCCTGGGTCATAAATAAATTATCCATGACATCATGTGACATCTTTAGCATTGTCTCCATTGCAGTATAATGTTTATTTCTCAGGCTCTTAAATTCTTTGGCTGGAAGCCCAGTGATCTCTATATTTTCTTGATGCTTATAAAGTGGCCTTGTTGCAGTCTCCCAAATGTTGTGGTTCTTCTTAAGGGGGTAGATTATTTTATGCAACAGATAGTAATGTACTCAGCACCTAGATCCTATTGCAACAGCCATTTCACAGATTACATCCCAGAGTTGTAAAGGAGTTGGCATATGTCATCTCAGAACCACTGTACCACATCTTTCAAAAATCCTAGAGCACCAGGAAACTATCAGAGGACTGGAAAATAGCTGATGTGGTTCCCATCTTCAAAAAAAGGGGGAAAAACAGGAAACTACAGACCAATCAGCCTAACAGTAATACCCAGGAAGATACTGGAAAAGATAAAAAAAACAGATCTGCCAACATCTAGAAATGAATAAAGTAATTACTAGCAGTCAGCATCAGTTTGTTAAAAACAGATCATGCCAAACCAATCTTATTTCATTCTTCAACATAGTGACTAAATTAGTAGACAAGAGAATATTGTGGAAATAATATACTTAGACTTAACAAGGCATTCGACAAAGGTGACCATAACCTACTTCTTTGTAAGCTAGAGAAGTGGGATAGGCAGCATCATAACCAGATGGATTCATAACTGGCTGTTAAACTGTACTCAACAGTAGTCCTTAATGGGTCTATATCTACATGGAGGTAACTAAGCAGTGGCCTACCACAAGGTTCCTACTTAGGCCTAGTACTCTTCAATATCTTAATAAATTACTTAGATGAGGGAATAGAAGGGAACTTCCCAAAAGGGAACTTCCCAAATTTGCAAATGATACTAAGCTGGCAGGAATAACTAACACCCAGCCTAGATGATAGGTTCAAGATCCAGATGGATCTTGACAGACTGGAACACTGGGCCCTATCTAACAAAATGAAATTGAATGTAGAGAAAAGTTAAGGCTTACACTTAGGCAAGAAAAACCAAAAGTACATAAACAGACTTGGTGAAATCAGGCTTAATAGCAGTAACCGTGAGAGGGGTCTTGGAGTCTTAGTGGACAACCAATTAAATATAAAGCAGCAGTGTGCGGCAGCAGCCAAAAAAGCCAGTGCAATCCTAAATTGCATTAACATAGGGATACAATCAAGATCAAGTGGGGTACTAATACCACTCTATAAAGCTTTACTAAGACCACACCTAGAATGCTGCATCCAGTTTTGGTCACTACACTATAAAAAAGACGTTGAGACCCTAGAAAAAGTGCAGAGAAGAGCAACCAAGATGATTAGGAGACTGGAGACTAAAACATATGAAGAATGGTTACAGGAACTGGGCATGGCTAGTCTAATGAAGGGAAGGACCAGGAGAGACATGATACCAGTGTTCCAATATTTGAGGGGCTGCTACAAAGAGGAAGGGGTCAAGCTATTTTCCAAGGCACCTGAAGGCCAGTCAAGGAATAATGGATGGAAACTGATCAAGGAGAGATTCAACCTAGAAATAAGGAGAAATTTTCTGACAGTGAGAGCAATCAACCAATGGAATAGCTGGCCTTTGGAAGTTGTGAGAGCTTCATCACTGGAGGCTTTCAAGAAGAGATTGGACTGCCATTGAAATGGTGTATGGCAGGTGTCAGCAACCCGTGAAATGGTGTATGGCAGGTGTCAGCAACCCGTGGCTCCAGAGCCACATGCGGCTCATTCACCCCCCTGCTGTGGCTCCCTGTCAGGTGATCCCACAACTGGCTCACACTACCCCTTGCCCTCCCCTCCCAGTCACTCTTCGCCTGGCCTGAGAAGGTAAGGGCGATGGTGGGGGGTGGTGAAGTGGCTGGGGATGATTCTCCAGTGCCTCATCTCTTGCTGGTTTGTCTTCCGGCCATTGTTGGTGCTGATCATGCCTTGGTCACTTGGGTAGATGTGCAACCTGCTCTCTGCCCTGAGACACTGGCCCAATCTGGCCGCGACTGACACTGGACTCACTAACACAAGAGCTGGCGGAGTGAGAATGGGATGCAGGAGGAGGAGACAATGGAAGAGGTTTGGCCATGGTTTTAAGAAGCTCAGAACAGCAGGAAAAGGGAGCTGGCCCTGCCAAAACTCACATGCCCATCCTTGGGGTCAGCTGCGGAGAAAGCTGGAGCGCCCTCACTAAAGATGCTCACCCATCAGCCAGTCAACCTACCTGTCTTTGTTGCGCTTTGACCAAGTCTGGCTGCTTTGCTTGAGGAAGGTCTCCCTGCTAGTGCATGCTCTCCCAGCCCCGCCACAGCTGACCAGGGGGTCATGAGATGACAAGGAGGGGGAGGGGGAGGAGGGTCATCTTCAGGGAAGCCTCTACTGCAGCTCATACTCATTCTTCAGCCAGCCCAAATTTCCGAAAAGTTGCCAGGAAGAAATAAATGGAATAGCAAAGAGTTCCAAGGAGAGCTCATCAGGTCGGCCCAGCCTTGGCTTTCTAAGAGAGAGAGAGAAGAGACACAGAGACAGCGAAAGGCAGGGAGAGGCAGAGAGCGACAGAGACAGACAGACAGACAGACAGACAGACAGACAGACACACACACACACACACACACACACACACACACACAGCTACAGAGAGAGGGGGGGAGAGAGAGTGAGAGAGGGAAGGGGAGGGGGGAGAGAGACTTAGTGAGACACAGATAGAGATACACAGAGAGAGCAGTGAGAGAGAGGGGGGAGAGAGAGAGATACAGAAACAGACACTAAGAAATATGGAGGGAGAGGGGGAGAGAGAGAGAGAGAGAGAGAGAGAGAGAGAGAGAGATACAGAGAGGGGAGGGAGGGAGGGAGAGAGAAAGAGAGAGAGGGGTGTCAAAAGGATTTTGTGGTTCCTGGGTTCTCTGCCCTAATGACTGGGTGGGTAGGTGTGGCTAGGGGGTCATGTGACTGGATGGGTGTGAGTGACATTGAGTTGCTCACACCCACCCTGGTTTTGTGGCTCCTGGTGTTTTTTGTGGGGTCCAAATGGCTCTTTGTGTGTTTAAAGTTGCAGACCCCTAGTATATGGTCTCCTGCTTTGGTGGGGCATTGGACTAGACAACCTGCAAAGTCCTTCCAACTCTGTTAAGCTGTTAAACCCAGCTTCAGTCAGATAATCTGACATCCAGTTACCTATGAAAGCCTCTGAAAGCCCCCACAGGCACCCAAATGATAGCTGCAATCCCACCTACCCACCTGTCCTGAAGTCATGGCCGCACATCTCACAGCAATCAGTTCGGTCCACACTAGATCACAATTTCTAAAAGGAGAACTTTCACTCAAAACTTGGTTATTCACCTCATCTACAATCAAGTCATGTATAAGGAAGACCTTACCACATACTGGAGAGGTCAGTTGTAAATTAGAAACTTGCTAAGCAACTGGCCATTAAGCGAGGACCACTTGTATTTGGTTTGCCTTAAGCATTCAGAGCTGTATGGAATCTGTATGGAAGAAAGAAAAAAGAAAGGAAGGAAGAAAGAGAAAGAGAAAGAGAAAGAGAAGGAAGGAAGGAAGGAAGGAAGGAAGGAAGGAAGGAAGGAAGGAAGGAAAGAAGGAAGGAAGGAAGGAAGGAAGGAGAAAGAGGGAGGGAGGGAAAAGTGAATGACATACAGTTGCATGGATGGATGGATGGATGGATGGATGGATGCATAGATAGATAGATAAATGAAAGGAGAGAGGAAGGAAAGGAAAGTGAGGGGGGGATTAAGGACCATACAAACCCTGGCACTAGAGGTGGCTTCAGAAGATGCTTTGAAACAGCACAGCTGTTTCAGGACTGGAAAGGATCTCAGAGATAATCTAGTCCAACCCTCTGCTCCAGCAGAAGATCCTTACAGAATCATAGAATAGCAGGGTTTGAAGGGACCTTGGAGGCCATGTAGTCCAACCCCTTGCCCCAGAAGGAAACCTTATATTGTCTGGATTATTTTAGTGCCTTTAACACAGTGGTGGGTTCCTATCGGTTCGGACTGGTTCAGTCGAGTAGGTAGTAATTCAGCTAGCCATGCCCCCGAATCGGTTCTATCAGTGGCACCTTAGGTGCCGCCATCTTGGGGTTTTTTATTACTACAATTTTTTACTAGTGTGCATGCGTGTGTAGCGCATCCCTGAGAGAAGTGGCAGTAACATAAGCCAGAACCCACCCCTGCTCTAACAGAGAGGAAAATTGCCAGAAAGGAGAAGGAGTTTATTAGGACAAGGCTGCCATGCAGAGGAAGGCAAAAGTAGTCCTTGACATATAACCACAATTGAGCCCAACATTTTGGTTGCTAAGCAAGAGTGTTGTTAAGTGAGTTTCACCACATTTTACTCAATCCATGACATCTCCTGGCTCTAACAGTCATGTGCAGGCTACGGAAGAACATCTGAATACAAGTGTAATGTTCTAATGTACAGAAGTTATAGTTAAATGTGTGGCAGAAAGTGGACTCTGAGTGTATTTTTCCAAATGCAGAAAGTGAGGTTGAATGTGTATAGTTTTAGAAGAGCTGTGTGTGTGTATTTGTGTGTGTACATACACATACAGTATATATAGTAGATAATGTATGTTTTTGTGTGCCTATACACACTCTATACTATGTAATATGTATATACACATATGGCATGTATACCTAGGATTAAATAGTATATTTTGGATGTTCAGAAGTAGTAAATAAATAAACAGAGTAATTGTATCTCATTGAAGCCTTTGAGGTGAGGAGGAGAGGCCAGGCAAGGCACACTTTGATGTGAGTGATGTCAAGTTGGCCATACCCACCCAATCACATGACCAAACAGGCATATGACCATGAAGCCCAGCTGCCCAGTCACATGACCAACAAGCCATATCCACAGAACCGGTAGTAAAAAAAATTGAAACCCACCCCTGGTCTCTAGCCCTTGTTCCTTAACCCAA
This sequence comes from Natrix helvetica, assembly GCF_964273705.1. Taxonomy (NCBI): domain Eukaryota; kingdom Metazoa; phylum Chordata; class Lepidosauria; order Squamata; family Natricidae; genus Natrix; species Natrix helvetica. Next base: position 70,554,266 of record NC_138549.1, on the reverse strand, counting down.
TGGCTTCTAGTGTTGGATTGCAACTCCCAAATCTTGCCTTGCTTGGGGTGAGAAAAACAATTTATTCTGTCTTATGGATTTCCACAAAAACATGTATTCAGGTATCATTAATATTATAGCAGCAGGAATAACAAATGTATTCATCATGATCTTATAACTAAGGATATTACATACATAGGAGAAAAAACCAATTCAAAAGACAACATACTGCAAACAATTGTAAAAAAAACATAAAATAAGCAGTTTCTAAACTAAATAACTCAGATCATTAAAACAACATATTTTAAATATTATGCATTAATTTAAAAGCAGAGGTGCTGGTTCTACTAATTTAAACTTTAAATTAAAGTTTAATTTACAGAGGTTTTACAGAGGTCCAGGAAAAAAGAAACATTTTAGAAATGTGTTAAACTTTGAGAGTTTTCACTCCAAAAATATGACTGGTGGAAGCTGCCTATTTTGTTATTACTTATCCTAGCTTCATTATAAATCTAAAAATAGGCTTCTTTTTAATCACAGCCTAGTTGAATTGGACAAAAAGGTGAAATAAAGTCCCACATCTGTGAAGATTCTCAATCATCCAGGTCATAGTTGTCTCAAAGGTGCTGTTTTCTTCAAAAGACAACTGGACTGATGATCTGATGAAGCTTCTTGGATGAGAAGCAAAATGTTTTCCTCTTCTTCCTCAAGGAAAAAGCAGTCCAATTGCCTTTTGAAGAAAAAAAGCACCTTTAAGACTGTCGTGATCAGTGAGGATTCACAGGGACACAGAAATGGATGTAATAATGCTGATTATATGACACAAAATGATCAATTGAATTTTGCACTTCTTTCTTTGGCAGCAATCAAGCTCTATGTTTCAGACCCAACTACCATTGAATGTGGTGATGTGAAATGCTGTTTATTTCAAGGCATTATTTACCAGCCCCGAAAATGCCTTTAAGGGAATACAGAATGTTTACAGGATCCCTGTTCCAAAGAGATGGTCGGCAGTTTATGAGAAATGGTTCTGCACGTTCTCACCATCAATCCTTTTTATATACATCATTAACCAAGAATAATCAGATTTTAAAAATTGGCATTGTTTTTATTAGATTATGATAAGTCTAAGTATATGCATACCAATGTGACCTACCATATTGTTCTCAGTTTTGACAGGGATCTATAAGAAAAGTTTAATACTCTCAAATCCCTTTTGGCTAATTTTATTACTTTATTTATCAATATTTCCTTGTGTTTTATGTCACCATGTTAAAGTTTATATAATACAAATCACTAATTTTAATCACTTTTCTCTTTTGTTGCACATGCATTGCCTGAGCAAGCATCTTAACATTCTCTGTTTTTAATATTATTTTGGGGCAAAAATTTTCCTTTGTATTTCTCCATGACGTTGACAATTTAGTTTTGGATTTTTGCATATTGATTTCTGTGGGCTGATTAATGATTGCAATAATTCTTTTCAACATTTTTCAAATATTTGTTTTACACTATCTCTATAAAAATTGTTTTTTTTTTGTGCCTCCAAAATAGGGGACAGAGATACAATTGCAAAAACAGATGTGTAATGCAAACTTAAAGTGATTTATATATACATAAAGAAAGCAAAATTGAGCAACCTTTGCACTTGTTTACAGTTCTGCATTTTAATGTAAGTAAAGAAGATTTTAAAAAATCAACATAAAAGATAATTGATCTTATACCAATCCCATTTTTTAAAAAAATATTCCCAGATGTTCGTTTGACAAATTTGTTATCTTCATATTTAGCTGTTTACCTTTTGGGGTCTTGCACTGTGAAACTATTATTGGCCAAATTTGTATATAGGGAAAGGAAGGAGAGAATGATATAGGTAAGAAATTGGGCAAGGAACTGGGATACTTAGATGTTGGTCCTCCCTTAGGCATAGATGTTGGCTTGGTGACATGAACAAAATCTTGTAAGTTTGGAGGTACAAACTTCCTGCCACCACTTTTAACCATCTAATCAATAATCAAGGCAGGTGCATCCTACGTTTCTGTGGCAGTTGAGACCTTCGGGGTTTCTCCCTTTCTTCTCTGTTTCCTAGGCATCATCTTTCCCCCTCATTTTCTAAGGTCAGCCACACATTCTATTGTAGTTGGTAAGAAGATCCAGAATTATTATCACTTTATCTTCTCTTTAGAAAGAGATGGCAAGATAATTGTACTTTCAGACTTGCAAGATTGTATTAATCTAACTTTGCAATAAAATAGAATTAATTCATCTGGGCATGTTTCCTATCTGGTCTACCTAATAAAGTCTGACATTCCGCAATTCCTAGAAGTGGCTAATACAGCCACTTCTATTTATTTATTTATTTTATTTATTTATTATTCACATTTATAGACCGCCCCCTCTCCCGGAAAGGACTCGGGGCGGTGTACAGTCACTAAAATGCATTATAAAATACATACACAAAACAGTTAAATAATTAAATACGTAGGTGAAGGAGGTTATAAGACTGTAATAGAATAATAAATATAGTACATTAAAAGCTTATTAAAACCCCAAACCCAATTAAAATGAATAAATCCCCGGGAGGTGAAACTAAGAAAGTGCCAGGCCAGCTGATTGAAATAGGTGAGTCTTTAACTTTTGCCGGAAGGAACGGAGGTCGGTGGTAGTTCGAATGTCTGGGGGGAGGTCATTCCAGAGGGTTGGGCCCATCACAGAGAAGGATCTACTCCTAGGTGTCGCCCGCTGGCATTGCCTAGCAGACGGCACCAGGAGGAGCCCCTCCCTGTGTGAGCGGATAGGTCGCAGGGACGTGTGTGGTAGGATGCGATCCTGCAGATAACTAGGTCCTCTGCCATGGAGCGCTTTAAAGATGGTGATCAATACCTTGAAACGCACCCGGAAGGCCACAGGTAGCCAGTGCAACTCGCGCAGGAGAGGTGTTACGTGGGAGTAACGTGTACTTCCCATAACTAAAGATAGTGTGGATTCAGGATCCAGGTCTAGATTCCTATTAATTACTATTAGATATCAGAGCAGAAAAATATTTTCCCTGCATTCAAGAATATTTTTCCCCTACTGCAGGGTTGTCCAAACTTGGGAACTTTAAGACTTGTGGACTTGAACTCCCAGAATTCCCCAGCCAGCATGCTGGCTGGGGAATTCTGGGAGTTGAAGTCCACAAGTCTTAAAGTTCCCAAGTTTGGACACCCCTGCCCTACTGTATTGTTGATTGAACTCACGTGATTCTTCCTGAATCAAACTGCACTTCTCCAGTTATTGGAATATGGTGCCTGGTTCTAAAGATATACATGGAGACATAGTATTAATTACAGAAATCTGTACTTTGTGAGGAAAAATGATAATGAAAAGTATAGCATCACCTTAAATGATATAATAATGGATTGCAAAATCAATCCTAAAGCAGTTTCTACCTGTTCTTATTTGGAACGATCTAAAATTTAATTGATTTGTAATTTAGCAACCTATGGTGCTTTTGAAATATGACAAAAAAGTATTCTGAAAGAATTCAAGAAATTATTCTGAAGTTTCCCATTTGACTAAAAATTGATATAATCGTTGGAAATGTAAGTTCAGGTATGGAGCTTTGGACTGTGGGAAAAGATTTTGGATGTTGTGTTTAGAAATAAAAATATATCTTTAAAATATACTGTATATAAATAGAATATTTATCTATATTATTAACTAACTTGATTCAGGTGCATTTTATGAGAGGAATCAGGAATGTCACATAAAAATATCATTAGCACCTATCATGCTACAGTTCCCAGGACTTATACTGTCTCAATTAAAGTGATGCCAAAGGCATACATATTTGTCCTTGAGGTAATGTTTAATTTAAGCACTTACATATCAATGGCTATTCAAATCACCACAGCTTCTGCAAAAAGGAAGAGCTTACTTACCTTTCAGACAAATTAATGTCACTGTTCCTCATTTTATACATGAGTTAAAGTGATTCAGAACCACAAATAATAAATAAATTAAAAAACTGATGTCAAAATGTTTTACTAAATGATTGAAGAGTGAAAGAGAGTTTTCAAATGCTATAAAAGCCAATGCATTTCTTAATGCAATTACACATTTCACTGCATTTCCATTCTGTTTACTAACCAGATGATCTTTTGACAGACACAGTTCAGCAAAACATTTTATTTTTATGCTGCTCCTTAGAATAGAAAGGACACTTCAAGCATCCAGCAATTGTGCTGTGACTTGCATATTTGCAACATTTGATTAAAATAAACAGAAATGGCTTGAAAGAGTTATGAACATTTAAAATTGGAGTTGGAGTTCAGCTGGATTTCTATACATAGTGCTGTTTGTAGCATGGTGGCTAATGTTATAAAGGGTTAGAGAAACAAAACAGATATTTCACAAATACCTCCATTATGAATTTTTGCATGTGAGAACAGGTAAATTAAAAGAAAAAGAAGTGCAAGACCTTCTTTCCTTCCTTCCTTCTTTGAATCTTCCTTCCTTCCTTCCTTTTAGAATTGAAGCTTATTTTGTCTGACATTATGGTCACATTTTACAAGCATTAAATAGCAAAATAAAACTGAAATAATAAATCCTTTAGACAACACAACAGAGGGATAACAGCCAAAGAAAATACTTGACAAAAATAGCAAGCTGCTTATTGGCCTTCAAGATTCCACAGAGTTAACCATGGAAGTAAACTCTAACAGTGTTCATGTATCATAATAAGTGATGGTATGCTAAAACATTTATAATAAGCCACAGTTACTGGTATCATATTTTTCACTGAGCCAAACCTAACCAAATTCCCTTTATGGCCTAGGATAGAATGTCCTAATTGAGCCTAATTGAGGTCTACTGCTCCATTAAATAGTTCCATGAGTTATAACCACACAAACAGACACACAAACACACAAACACACAAACACACACACACACACACACACACAGATATTGCAATTTTATTACAGTGGAGACGTTCCACAAGAATGGATCTTGAGTATATAAATTAAGAGCATAAGAAACTCTGTTATATGTGGAGACTGAATTCTAAATTCCCATTAAATGGCATTTTATCTTCCATTACCTGATCAAGCAGGCTTTCATAGCAGTCATATTCTTGAATTCAAAATAGAAATAAAAACTTTCGAGCCTTTTAAACATTTTGTACATAGCTGATAGAAAAACTCCTGCTATAGTCAAACTTAGCTATGTAACCACATATTTATAAAGTCATTGAATTTCTACTCAATATTTCCTTCCCCCATGAACAGAGTTCAGTAGTTATAAATGAAAACATGGAGCAAGGTGATTTTAAAATGTAATACAAAAATGTATCTCAAATTTAGAGGTCAAATTACACTCCAGTTATTGTGAAGAAATTGTAAATGATTTAAAGGGAAAAGAAAAGGAATTGAAAACAAACATTTTGTAAACTACTTCTTCCAAGAGCAAACATTCCCTCAGGGACATGCAGCAAGACTGTAAACCGAACATCAGAGGGAATTGGTTTTGTTTTTATCAGGGGGGAAAACGTTCATGGGGCTTTTTAATATTTCATAGTATGCTTCAGTCTATCTAGTACTACAGCACTAGTGAATAGTTTGTTTCACCTACATATCCAACTTCAAATGGATTCCTGCAAGGTAAAAAATGTTCCTCATGATTTTGGAAACATTTTTATGCATGAGTTTAATAAGAAACTATTATTCTTGCATCAAGATTGAAAGTTATAGATGTACAACTGAACTGTGACTGAGAGTGGACTTCCCAGTACAGCATTAAATATTACTGTTTTGTTAACTACCAATAAAGAAAGGAAGATCTCTTTACATCTTGCTTTTATAAAATATTTATGCTATAGCTATAGGTACATTTGTACAAAGCCAGAGACTGAGCTATTGTTTTGCTTCCAATAAAGCAAGGTTGCTGGCAATGAATGATCATTTTCATATTATTGGTAGTAGAGAGATGAGAAAAACCCACTGTGCTAACAAAGCTGAAACAGAAAATGTGTACCATTGACTGCCAAGCCAAAAACATTTGCATCTTTGAGAAAGTTTTCTGGGCATTGCTGATGAAAGCTCACCACTTTTAACTACATGTTATAAGTACATCTTCTGCCAATATCAAATGCTAATTTCATTTGGGTTCTCCCAAACTAACTTTTTCTGTACTCAGCTTTATCTTTTGATTAACTACATAACATATTTACATCTTCCTTCTCCCATCTTGATTTTCTACTTGACTTCTTGGGAATTTTCCTTTGAGTTAACCTTTTCTTTCTTTACTCCTTCCTTCCTTCCTTCCATCCATCCATCCTTCCTTCTCTTTCTGTTTTTCTATCTATCTATTTATCTATCTACCTATCTATCTTTATTTTTCTTTCCTTTTTTGCTGCCCATAAGCTGATTCTGTGTTTATTCATCATGATGTCTGAACCAAAATCTAGTTTTTGTGATAATTAAAAAAAAAAGAAAATTAGATATAAACATTTCTAAAGATTTAATGGGTAAAAGCTCAGTAGCAGCAGCTTTTTCTTAAATTTTGTATGTTTTAACTGCTGCAACAAGCAACTTTAAAAAAAGTTAAACAACATAGCAATTATTGGAACACCAAATTTGGAAATAGATTAATAACCTCAAAATGGCTGAAATATTCCAGTCCATTTGCAGACAGCAATTTATACATACCTACATAGTATAATGTGGGATAGAGCTGTGTGGCCAACAGTTTCCTTATTTGCATTTTTTAGAGACAGGTTGGTTAGTAGATAGATTTTTGAATCTGCTGAACTACATTTTCAAGTGTTTCTTCCTAACACACTTGGGAACTGTATTTCAATCTTAGTGTAGTATCATTTGACCAAGTCTGATGTTCGGGCTTGTTTACAATGCAACAAAATTCTCTTTTCCAACATACAGCTCTTCCTACATCTTTTCCTATATCCCTTCCTTTCTTTTCTTTAATTTTTAACATTGAACTCTGCTTGGTTGGCATCTGTGCTAGCTTCCCATTTTATTGCCTTAAATAACACTTTACAGATCTCCAAATACTGGCTTGATTCCCTAATCCTTCCTATATACATAAAACACAAACCTGATCCTGTAAACTATAATGCAATTAGTCTGTTACCTGTGATCACTAATCTATGTGACAGATTTTTATCATATAAGATGTTTTCCGATGTTTTGGCCCCAGAGAAGGCAGGCTTAGAAACAATCAAGAAACGATGAACAAATAGATAGTATTTCATCACCTGAGAAATATTATAGTTTTCTGAAATGAATCCTTCACATTGCTTTCATAGATCTAAAGGCCACATTTGATCTGTATCGCATAAGAGACCTTGGGGGAAACTAAGCACAATATTGATTGATGTTGTATTCTTACATTGATAATATCTTGACATCTCAACACAAGCAAGTTACAGTAAACTGCAAAGAAACTTATCCACAATTTAAAAGATGTAAAAAAAGGTTACAATCTTCTCCTATTCTTTTTTTGTTCATACATGTTGTCTAAGTTATTGCTGAACCCATATTTCATTCTCTGTCTTTTATCCATTGGCCAATTTCTTTTCTTCTCTATGCTAATGATGGGCTATTGTTTTCTATAACTTCAGTAAATCTGCATGAGCAGCGTAGTGGCCTAATGATGAAGATGCTTGCCTCCCATTTGGAAGGTTGAGAGTTCAATCCTAGGTAGTGGCAAGTGTTTCTCTCTCAGGGCACAAAGAGAAAAAATATGCAGTAAACTCTGCATAGGCGTCAGGAAGAGCATTCAGTCAATACACTTTCAGCTCCATTCAGTTTCCCCAACTATATGCCAAATTAAGAGATTACATGGTTTTAAAAAAGAAAGACAAAATAAAAAAGTGAGTCTGCATAGATGGCCTGAAACATTGTCTTCATACTATCATGGGGTTGGTGTTGGTGTTAGGGATCGCTAGATCTCCAGAGCAGGAGTGGGTTCTGCCCCGCTTTACTGCTGGTTCGCTCGCATGCGCTGGATGCACACTGTGTGCGCATGTGCAGTTCAATTAAAATTGTTCTGCGCATGCATACAACTAAAAAACAAGATGGCGGCAGCGACAGTGGCGACAATGGCGGTGGTGAGGGAACCAGTTCAGGGGCGTGGCAGGCCTGGGTCGCTGCCTGTTCCAGAGACCCAGGCTGCCATACCACTACTGGTTCAGCTGAACTGGGCCGAACTGGTATGAACCCACCACTGCTCCAGAGAGTACATTGAAGAAGGAGGGCCAACCAAACCACCCCTTATTTTCCCTGTACAGTTTTGGAGACCATGTGGTACTGTCCCAGAATAGGGAATATCCCATCCCTTGTCTATAGACAAATCCATAAAGCATTGCCTTTATGTCTATCTTTATGCATTAAATTCATAAGATCCCTCCTGGGAGTCCAGGCCGTATAACTCTCCTGAAGAAGTGGAGGAGCAGAATTATACTACAAGTTTTATTACATAATTTAGTTGAATTTAGCTTCAGCTCCTTGCTTATACAATAGCTCATCAATAAAATAGTAAGAGTAGGTAAGAGTTACAGAGTGCATCCAAGATTTAGCCAAGTCAAGTTGGTCAAGGGAGATAAAAATCAAGTCCAGATGGAAGGACTGTTTAATAGTCCCTCCATCTGGACTTGACTTTTATCTCCCTTGACCAACTTTAGATGTTTGTCTTGACTCTTTTTTGCCCCCCTTGGTCTGACTACTTTAGTGGCCTAGTGGTATAGTGATGAAGATGTTGGCTCCCACTTGGAAAGTTAAGAGTTAGGTAGCAGCAGATGTTTCTCTCCTAGGGCCCAAAGGAAGAAAAATCTGCTTGAACTTTGTGTGGGCAGCAAGAAGGGCATCTGACCAGTAAATGCTCAACTCCATCCAATTTCTAATTGTATTAGATATTGGCTGAGGTTAAAGTCAAAGTGGAAATGGCCAAAATCAGATGTATTTCCCACTCAAAGTTTTAAAAAAAATGCTACTTAGGTGAGGATTTGAATAGTATCACAAGGGCATGGAGAGATACTGGTCTCCAACTCCTGCCAAAATGTCCCAATGCCGCTGTCCCAGATGATTGTCCTAACTGAGACTAAGGGCAAACCGATCAAGGAGGCACCACAGATTACATTTAGCTTTACCATTTCTGACCATCAGTTTTTGAAACCTTTTTCTAATAACAACTCAGATGCTCTTGCTGAACTAGATTCTTGGATACATTTCAGAAGTTATATCATGCTTTTATCTAATCAGTGTTTTCTATTGCTTGTGATTGATTGGACCAGTACTTTCTGTCAGATGCTCCCAGGGATGAAGAAAAACTCCAGCAATAAATCAGTCAATGCAATAATAATGGAAACAATCTTATTTATTCAACATGTTGAGGGGCTTTTCTTTTGTCTTTGCAAATGTTTCCCATTTATAATTATCTGAAGTGACATTTGTTAGTATTTCACTCTATTTAAGTTTTAATTTCAAAAAAGAATCTTGCATACTGTAAATCCTGCAATAAATCATTCTTTTTCCAAATACAGCACAGGTAAACATCTTTCATTTGTTAATAACCTTCTAAAAATATCTGGCCCTGACAGATTATTAACATCATATGTTATCATCTAGCTACCAAGAGGAAGGAAAATGATTAAAAGGAAGAAAAGAAAGAAAATACAAGGTATGCTAAATTCAAAAAGCATAGTTAGAACTCCCTCCTAAACATTCTTCAAAATAAATTAGTCTTAACTCCTAATCAGATCTATGTCACTTTCTATTCAACTCCTTTGCTATTTTCAGCATCAGGAAACAGGCAGGAAAGCAGGTAGGAGAAAGGGAAAGATGATTATCACTGAACTTTAAGCTGAAATCTCTTCAACTGTAAACCAAGCATTTTTTCATAGGACACAACTACTTTCCCAAATCTTACAGCTTGAACAAATTCCCCATCCAATTTGGATTTTTTTTAATAAGAAGATTTTTTTAATAGAAAACAAGGAAGACAGAGGAAGAAAGCAAAGGTAATATAAACAGGGAATGAATATGGTGTCAGCTACAAGTTTACCTTTAGCTGATCCTAGGAGCTAACAGGTGAAGGCAAAGACTTCATAAAAAAGATGGGTTATGAATAAAAGAAGTAATGATTAACTGTGCAGTTTCAGATCTAAAGTAATGGGAAGAAAAAAGGAGTCAATCCTTTTAAGGACCAGGAAATCTTTGAACCACTGATGATAGAAGAACTGGAGGAAACTGACCAAAGATAGGGTATAAGCAGCAGGGGTGGGTTACATCAGGCACTACTGTCGGTTCGCTTGTGTGCTTGCTGTAAGCACACACATGCACAGTGCATTAAAAATTGTTCTGTGCATGCACAGAAGTGGAAAACAAGATGGCGGCGCCTATGGAAACACCCGGAGAACCAGTTCGGAGGCATGGCAGGCCCAGGTCGCTTCCGGTTCCAGCGACCCAGGCCACCAAAAGACTATCGGTTTGGCCGAACCTTTAGGAACCCACCACTGATAAGCAAGTATAATGTAATGATAAAAGTAAAAAGATAGAGTTTCTATTGTATTGCTGGATATACACTTCAGAAATGTTAGAGAAAAGTAACCTGGAGATGTTGAAAACAATCAGACAAGGTGTTAATGTTTTGTACATGGGTGTCTTGAGAATGTTCTCCACAAATTCACTAAAAACTTGGTGCAACCTCAGGGTTTGTCCAGTGTATTGGACTCTACCTTCTATTATTCCAGCCAATATATCCATCAGTTATGTCTTGGGATGATAATCATTAAGTGTTTCTAGGTGTGGCAGAATAATTTCCAGCATCTTGTCCTTGAAGGGATTGCAATTTACAGCAGAACAAAAAAGGATCCTCGTCATATGTTTTCAAGTGCAAGGAAGACACTGTATGAAGGATAACCTACTATTGCTGAGTAGAAGAATTGTGGCTGAATAATAGAAGAGGAATAGATTTTCCCCTTTAAATCATATGACACTGCTAGGCAAATTGTCTGCTTCCCATCTGCAGCATTATTGCATATTACATTTTCAAGATTTTGTCAAGACAATTTCATTTGAGGGATATTAATCAAAAAGTAAGGATTTATTTGCTTCAGCCTGTCAAAAACTCATGTGGCTTTGAATTAATTATTACAATATGAAGCAAATTACCATAGAGGTTATTAACACTAATTCAGCTACAGTCTATCTCATCAGTAATAAAAAATGGTCTTTAGATGATAACCAAATCAAAATTATTTGATTTATTTGCATTCTATTTGGGATATAATTAAAAACTAACTATGACCACATAATCAACTTAATTTAATGATGGATGTTTTCAAGGAGCAATGACCCAGACTAAAGAGAAGCATGGTCTGTGAAAAGTTTGGAATCCAACACCATTTCAACATCACTTTGCACTTAGACTGATATACCGCTCCATAGTGCTTTACAGCCCTCTCTAAGTGGTTTACAGAGTCAATATATGGCTTTTACTAACCTCAGAAGGATGAAAGTCTGAGTCCAACTTGAGCCGGTGAGGATTGAACTTGTGGCAGTAAGCAGAATTGGCCTGCAATACTGCATTTTAACCACAGCTCTAATTCCATGTCAACCAATAGTGAAGTCAAAGTATTCCATTATACAGTAGGATTTAATATGTGTGCTAGTTGGTCTCTCCAGATGAGTGATGGAATGTAAAGGAGAGTAGGTCAATACATCAAAAGCCTAGATCAGGTTGATCAAAGCTACATGAGCAATCCCATCTTTTCAATTGTCACTATCTCTGCTAACCATGCCTTTTTGCAAGTGTGAGGAGGAGATTACACATATAAGGAGATCCAGGATCAGGAAGAAATATCCCCAGGGCTCTTTCCACCAATATCAAAATTGGCTCAGAATAGGGTAGGGAAAAGCAAAGGTAGCCTCCCATTGTTCACAATCCTTCATATCCTATATCCGTGATGGCGAACCTATGGCACACATGCCACAGGCGGCACGCAGAGCATGCATGGATGCACTGGCCAGCTGACTTTGGCCTCCTTTTGAGGACATTTTTCGCCCTCCGGAGGCTTCAGGAGCTTCCCTGAAGCCTCTGGAGCACGAAAAACCAAAACTTTGGGAACAGACTTCCGGGCTGCTCGTAGGGCTGATTTTAGCCTTCCTGAGCATTCAGAAGCCCTCGGGAGGCTTCCCTGAAGGCTCCAAAGGGCAAAAAAATGACTCTACGAGCAAACTGGAAGTGACTTAATTAACAGAAGCAAAGATGAATACCAGGCCTAGATGTAGAAGTATTTATACTGCATAATCATCTCTTTTTTGTTAACTGATACCCATTTCACTGTTAATGGAAAACAAGCTATTCTTCAATGTGTGACCTCTACCATAGATTTGTGCAGTGACGTGCGGTGATGTTTATGGCTGGTGAGGCTGGTGACGTCATCAGGAAGGCAGGGAATGGGACCACGTGTGCTGGAAGCTGAGGCTGCCTCAGCCTCCAGCACACGTGATCCCATTCCCCGCCTTCCTGAGCGTGCTCCGCCAGCTCACGCTCCGCAGTCCTCGAAAGCGACTGGGGAACGACGAGAACCTTCCTGCCTCTGCTGGACTTTGCAGTCCAGCAGAGGCAGGAAGGTTCTCGTCGTTCCCCAGTCGCTTTTGTGGCTTTGTCATCCGGGAGCGCCGACAACATTTCTGCCTCCGCAGCTCGCAGACGGTCGGAGGTAGCCAGAGTGGCGCCGAGGCAGTCTGGCGGGTGAGCGACCGAGGACCTCCATCACTCGCTCGCTCGCTCTTTCGTCCGCCCAGACCGCCTCGGCGTCGCTCTGGCTACATCCGTCCGGCCGCGCCCGGGAGCTGCGGAGGCAGAAATGTTGTCGGTGCTCCAGGATGACGAAGCCACGAAAGCGACTGGGGAACGTCCCCCAGTCGCTTTCATGGCTTCGTCATCCCGGAGCGCCGACAACATTTCTGCCTCCGCAGCTCCCGGGCGTGGCCGGGCGGATATATATAATATTATAATATTATATATATTATAGTATATAAAATTATATACTATTATTTCATGAAGAGAGGTGAGGCTCTGCCTCCCTTGCCTCCCCTGACCGCACGTCCCTGGATTTGTGAAAGGAGGAGAGAATAACGATTAGTCCAAGTTGAGCCATTCAACATAGCTGTCATTTCAGTCCCAGTGAACAAATCTGAACTCCAGGCCTAGATGTAAAAGTATTTAAAGTGCACGATAATCTCTCATCTGTTAACCGACATCCGTTTAATTGCTAATTGAAAACAACAAGTACAGAACAAACATGAACTCAGACCTTTGGTTAACATAAATGCTCTCCCTACATCTGAATTAAGCCAAGTATTTTCTACAGTGCCTAGGATTTTAGTGCTCAGCTATAAAGGATATGTTGTATTTTAATAAAACTGTACAACTATGCCTATGGTAAGGGTTATTTATTTGTCCCCTGGTGGTAATTAAAAATTCAATAGCTGCATTCTATTATGACTCATATTTTATTTTCAAGTAGCCATTAAACACTCCTCTGCTAGCATGCGGAACGAAGACTGGAATTGTAGCTGCTCTCATTATATAAGCATTATGAAAGACAAAGGTAGCTAGCTAAAAGAGGATAGAAAAGAAACTTTAGCCCCAGAAGTGTAATTAGTTTTGTTAAGGATTTAGAGAGAGAGAAAATCAGGAAATAAAAAATGGGTACACCAGCTCACTGCAGGTGTCCAGCTGCGTAAACATTGGATTACATATATAATGAGATGCTTCCCTTTCCTTTGTAAACCTCTATGAGCAGAATGCTTTGGAAGGTAGGAGCCACTGCTGTCTTATAAGCACATACAATAAGGGCCTGAGTCCAAAACCTGTTGTCACTACATGCTGCAGAGAATCCTGCTCAATGTACTAAAGTCATTTATGGTGCATACATGCTCTAAAATATTAGAAGGGGAGTTTGCATGGACAACTATTCCCATAACATATTTATAATCCTCACATGGGCAGGCTGAATCATTGATGCACTATGCCAGGGCTGTCAAAATCATGGTCCATGGGCCAGATATGTCATGCGCTGGCCACTCCCATGCCCGGTTTAGCAAAGGAGGAAAAAGTCATGATACGTCATATGACACTGCCATGACGACACAAGTTTGACACTCCGGCACTATGCTATCAGCAGATAATTTGTCCTGTTTAGATCAAAGCTGGGGAAATTTTCATGTCAAAAAAGCAGGTAAGAGCAAAACTATTGAAAAAAATGAATGAATGAAAGAATGAATATATGAGAGGAGGAGGAGGAGGAGGAGGAGGAGGAGGAGGAGGAGGAGGAGGAGGAGGAGGAGGAGGAGGAGGAGGAGGAGATGTTCCTCACTGAATATTAGCCATTCAGTTTATGCTGTTGTTGTCTTTGGTCATAATAAAGATTATATTGATAGCTGTTCAGTGAATAAAAAAATATAAAATTCAACATCAAGAGGAATACAATACAATACAGAGAACATCAAGAGGAAAATCCAGCCTTTAGGATTACATTATGATTCAGGTGGAATGTTAATGGTCAAAGAATAAATAATTCCAAACACATAACACTGAGATTAACATTGTAAAAAGATGTTTCACTGCTGTGAAAAAATGGAAATGACCATATAATATTGCCCTCTTAATGCTACACCCATTAGAGATCTCTAAAGCAGATACTATATCCCCTTTCAAAATGCTGGCAATATATTGCTAAAATTCCTCAAAAACCAAATGTGTCTACCTGCACATAATCTGCAACTTAACCTGGTTTTTTTTTCATAACACTTTGACAAAGACTGAGATCAAAGTAGAACTCTGTTCAAAAGAAGGTGACACTTTTACCACTTCCCACTGTTTAATAAGGAATCAATAGACTTATAGTCATTCTTTCTCTTGACAGTCATTATAGCAGGAATAAGAAATGGAATAAATTAATTCTTCATCTGGGAAACAGTAACACTTTAATTTATTCTGATTGCAGATTTAGGATTTTAATTGTGGGCTTCCCTTGAGTTCAACTAAATAAACAAGGAATACATAACACCAAGTTTGAATTTGGGGAGGCAATAGGGAAAAGATCCATGTCAAAGAGACAGATTGACTCATAAATGTTGGCAAAATATATCGCCAGCTCCCAGAGAATAGAAAAGCCAGATAAAACTAGTGCTTTCAACAAAGAGTTGTGTTAAAATGTGTTTATAGTAAATAGAGTGAGCAGCCAGTGGTCTGTGGACATAATACATTTTTTTCCCTTGGCTCTGAAACCTTCTTTAACTATGTTGCTGAAACTCAGTAGTTTCCTGGCAAAAATCAGTCGCATAGTTTTCTGCCTCAAACCTGCCCCTTTGTGTTTGATTGGAAAAAGTCTTAAATTCGGCTGAAAACCTTCAATAAAGTTGAGAATACCTCTCGGAAATAAAATAAAAAGTAAAAATACTGGTTTTGTCCAAAACAAAGGAAGCCAAGATAGTGACCAGCTAGCACTCTTCATATAATCTTTTCTTCTGTGACTACCCTTCTTCCCTCTGACTTAACATCCCCAGTTTATGTCACTCAGAGCTTCCCCCCCCCCAAAAGGAACCAAAACCCAACTTTGTAATAATACAGAAAGTTATCAATCCAAGTTACTTCTATCACCTCACCTCAGAGATGCCATGAACTAGGAATATTCCACCATCAAAAAGAAGAATTTTACAGCTGCAGTCCCTCACCTTGCTAAGTATTACCAAAGCCAACATGAAACTGACCAACTTGCAGTCTAAATTCTTCAGCCCAAGCCACACTCCGGAACAAACAAGCAAGAAGACCATAGTCCTCCCTCCATGAACTTGTTACATCCCCTGTAACCCTGTTGCGCAACAGTCTAATATGACATTTTATCCAATCCAACCCATATATGCCTTCTTATGCTTTCCTTATGCTTTTATATCTTGCATTGTTTGTATTCCTTCCCAATGTCTTATGCTGGCTGATGGCCATAATAAAAATGTATTGATTGCCCTGCTGGTTATCCAATAAGTCTGAACATTTTGTATGATTACCTGTCCAGTGTAGCTCTTGGCATCAAATAATTAGACATGTAGAGTGATTTTATTTTATGAAAGTTGCCAGATTTTGATTACATTATAGTTTTATTTTAGAGACTGGCAAATCTGCCTGATCACCTGGATGAATAAAAAGTCCCCTCTGAAGGTCACCTCCTAACAGGACCTCTGATGGAAGGGTACATAGAAGTGACAAGAAAGTCCTCTTTTGGAATAATTTATTCCCTGAGACAGGAATAGCTCTATTTTTATAGCCTGCTAGAGAATGATTAAGACTTGACTTTTGTCAGTGGCCTTTGGAAATTAAGGAGGTAGTATAAGAACTGAGAAAAATGCAGATATGATTATTACCAGGAGGAGGAGGAGGAGGAGGAGGAGGAGGAGGAGGAGGAGGAGGAAGAGAGGGGAGAGAGAACAGAGAAGAGTTCTCTGTTGGAAGAAATGTCCTTCTGGGTTCAGTTCCAAGTGGGGGGGGGACACTAGATTCATGGAAAGATTTATTGCTTGGAAATAAGGTTTATTGATGATGGACAGGACCACATGGTTTGAGGTCTTGAGGGGGGGAAGGGAAGTGATGCTGAGAGTGCCCTGGTTTTATGCCCTCTCTGGGCTTTTGAATTTGAGCTTGTATTCTGATTGGTTGTCAGACTCCCATGCAGGGGCAACCCTATAGGCTGTCCTGAGTCCCAGGCTTGGTTGAGCCTTGCTGGATGATGTAATCTTCCCAGGTGCCATGTGGTGAGATGGGAAGATGGCTTTGGGCAATTCCTACTTTGGCTCTGCCTAAGGAAGTAGATCTTTGTTATATAGAATAGACTGGCTCAGGCTTTACTGGCCCACTGACAAAGGTGGGGGGAGTGAGCTGAGTTTCTGCCTTCCTTTCAGAGGAAATATTCTGTCCTTTTAATATTTAATATTCCCTAAAATATCTCATTTTTCTAGGAGAGGGGTGGATGCTGACTTCCTACAACATAGAACAGAGAAGAAAAACTCTGGACTTTTATTTATATTCTGCATGTCAATTGCAGTCTACTTAAGCTTCCTCAGTAGTAGAAAATGTGATGTGGGTTTTTGAATTTTGACTACAAATGGGAAATCCCAAATCAAATTCCTACTCAAAGCTTAACAGGTAACTTTTGCCTGAAATGGAAAGGGAAGAAAGAAAGAAAGAAAGAAATTCTACTTTATTACCCAAGAATTTCATAATAACTCAGAAAAGTCAGGAAAAAAGTCTTCTCTTTATACTGTTTAATTTCCAATTGCAAAAAAAACCTGCCACATATAGATTCTTTTTATGAATCTTACATGGGTCTTTCATCGCTGGATTTTGTAAACATTATCTCAAAATTTTAAAAGGACAATACAAGAAGCTATATGCATTCCAAATTGTTATAATTTGATTATCCTATTTTCTCTAATGTGCATGAACATTTAATTTCTTTTTAAGCAAAAGAAAACACAGAAGCTAGGTTATGCTCTTTAATTTTTTAAAAAGTTATTTTATGTATATATCTGCGGGTCTAATTATATAGCAATACTTGGGTGCATCTAAATTTATTGTCCTATTTTAAATGAATATTTTGATCTCAAACTGCAAATGGTGTGCTCCCTTAGAGAGTTGGCATAAAGTCCCATTAGTTTATTGAACCTGCTTCTAAAACCTTTACTTATACTTCATTACTATGCAAAGCATAAGAGAAAAGAGCTTTTGTAGACAGCGAGAGAGAAATTTAATTCTTTAAAGACAGCAGTACAATAATACTACTTTATGTGGTATGTGAAAAAGGTTTATTAAATAGGTTAGATAGAAATCAGAATACTACAAAACAAGATTCCTTTCAAAGAAATAATCACTTCATAAAGAATGTTGTCAGAAAACTAAAATACAGTAAGGAACAAAACAACTTTAATGCTATGAAACTATACTCTACAAGCAGTAAAACAATAATTCTGAGTAATATAATGGAAACATAATTACAACTAGTTCATTCTTGATGGTTTCTTTTTAGTGCAGAAAATAAATGCTGCAACTCCTTAGTGTTCCCCCCCTCCCAGGGATTGGTTAAATTTTTGAACTGGAAATTCCAACACTACACACCCATAGATATTGGAGCCATAGACCAAAATAAAATTGGTCTATGAAATTGTCAGGCTGGTTCTACAACAAATACTCAAACTTAGAATGTTTCCTCATAATGATGACAAAATTTGCCTGTATACATTTAATCTTGCAAAATGAATTCTGCCTAGTTTGAGTCTAAGCCAAAACAAAATCGAAGTTAGATTTGGGGGTGACTAACCTAGCCTACCTCACATTGCAAAATGGAACTGTCAAGTCTCAAAGCATCCCTGGCCTGCTCTCAAGTTGCCATAGGTAAGGGGGATGGGAAAACGAACTTTGCAGCTGCAGTGAGGGACCACTTCAATCAAAACAAAAACACATTCCAGCCACCTCTCTGTCAAGGCGATCTCTGTGGTTACCCACAGTGGCCAGAGGAGAGTGATCTCTACAACCCACAAAATTGCTTTGTTGAAAAATATGACTAATGACATAGGGGGAGGGGAAGCTGGGTCAGAGCCGGGATGTAAATTAAGTGGGGTCAGAGTTGGCTTCACTTGGAACATGTCGACATGAAGCTCCTAATAAATAACTGCATTTCTTTTGAAGCTTGGCTCGAGTCTCATGATTTAATTAGGGCATCGATTTGAACCCTGACATGAACATTGGTAGTGATTTCTAGATTTAAAATGGGACAAACCACAAACTATTAAAGGAATATTGTTTACGCAGGACATTCTTCTGCTTGAAAGTGTTCTTGATTTCAAAGGCTGTCAAGTCAGAGACAAAATTTCCATGCTTGGGTCCTTTCCTTTTGAAGCAGTTTTCTACTAGTTATTTTCTGCCTTCAAGCCATTGTTGACTGTTGGTAAACATCTGGACAAGTTCCTATAGTTTTCTTGGCAAGGTTTCTTTGGAAGTAGTTTGTCATTGCTGTTTCCTAGGTTGAGAGAGAATAACTGGCCCAAGGACACACCCAGCTTTCCACTTTCCAGCCTTATGTCTAAACTCCCGGCCCGCGGGCCAGATGCGCCATGTACTGGCCATGCCCACCCTGGTTTAGCGAAAGGGGGAAAGTTGCAATATGTCACATGACGATGTGTCATCGCAAGTTTGATAGCCCTGCCTTGACTACTACATAAAAGTGAAACAGTACTATGGAGGATTCCACAGATGCAATTGTTGTTGTCCACAAATATTATTAATAACCATTGCCTATGTCATGATCTAATGCCACACATAAATTAATAATTCTGTAATTACATGACAAAAAAGATATGGTTGAAATTATTAGGTTTTTTTTAAATTATTGTTTGAGCTCCATGGCACAACAGTCCTTCAGTTGTAGGTGGTGACATGGCTTTTCAGACTGTCCATCCCCACCAGTGACTCCATGAGCATCCATGAGCAATATGGCAAAGTAGCTCTCTTTGCAGCAGCAAATTAAATTCTCCAGTAGAGTCCTTTGGATTTAATTTTCATTTATTTTTCATTTGCACCGTTCTCGGGTTCCCCCCTTCTTTTTCATATTAAAGGCTAGTAATTGTCTGCCTCAAGTGCATAAGAATGCCATTCTAAAAATAAGAATGAATAATGATGTGGCTGCTCATAGCATTGTTGCTGTGGTGTAGGTGCACAGAGAAAATTAGCCAGGCAGGGGATGGGGAAAAGAAAAATTGATTTACTGCCTGTAAATTCCTTCTGAAGTAAATGGACTAGGTACGAAAAAAAACCATTCCAAAAAAGTTCTGCAACTTTCGTAGCACTTCAGTCAGTAAGGCTTGCAACGTTGTTTGTTGGAACAATGTGGTGCATCTGCAGTCATAAAAAGTAAACAATAAAAATAGTTTTTGAGAGATTTAAAAAAAAAACCAGCCAATACAAAGGATGTAGCAACAGGAAAAGAAGTCAAATTGCATTGCATGGATTGTGTAAATGAAGTATTGGGAGAAACCTAAGATATATTGTCTGCATAGATATATCCATTAGGGATCATTGTGGCACCCAGCCATTATTGTAGAGATATAAAGTGCTGCTACATTATTTACCTACAAAACAGAGGGAGGATTAGCATCGTTCATCTACACCAGGGAGGGGGACTTGTAAGTACCTCAGAAAGTATAGTTCTAAAATATCCTTCTCCCCTGAGCATGCTAGGATAGGCGGGACTATTGCTGTGTCGTTTTACAACCATATCTAAAGGTTGCAGGTTTCCAATCTGGGTTCTTTGTTGGCGAAGCGAGCTCTTTTCTTTCTTGTCTCGGTATTATAATTTTTCACGTTCGCCTGAACTTCACTCCATTTTTTCACTTTTTTTTTTGGCGTCGTCAGCCTCTTACTTTTCCTGATTCTACCAGCTTTCTGGTCGTGCGCCATCTGCTGGCGCAACCAGCGCCAGTCCCTTCCCCAACCAGATGGATCTTTCATTTCAAACGCCACTGCAGCTGATGCCCGCCCACCCCCCACCCCATATTTGAAGATCTCAACCTGCCTTCGATCTAACCCGCTTCAGCCCCGACCCTGTTAAATGAGCGTCCCGCGAGTCGAAATGCATGTATGAAATACTAGGCATGCAGCCGCTTCACTAGCCATTGTCTCTTTTGTAACCAAACATTTGCCCTCAGATTTAAAAAAAATAATTAGATAATTAACTGAGGCAAGTATCAAACGATTTCCCTAATTAACAGTAGAAATTAAAAAAACAGGTAATTTGCATACGGAAAGGATCTCTGGCTTTCTTTTGTGCGCATGGGTTGTACAACAAATGGGGATAATTTTCTAAAGCGATTGCTGCTTGGGGAGGGGCGGGAAGGAGGAGATCAAATTTGCTAAATAATTACTCTAGCCCGGCACTCTTCATTCAACAGCAAACTTCCCGTGCGGAGAACACATATACACACGCACAGAGAGAGAGAGATTTTAAAAATTCAATTATCTTAAAGTGGAAAAATATTAAGAGAAGTAATGGAATATGTGCATTAATAAAATGTTCAGCTCTACTGAACAGGCATGTCCTTTTCTCCTCTGCATTTTATAAGAGAAGTGTTTTGGCAAAACAGGCAAATTAGGCCCCTATCTAAAATGCAAGGAGGCTGGGGGGGGGGGATAGCCACCGTGATTAATTTTTTTTTTAAAAAATGCTCCATTTTGTTAAAAGCAGTTCAAGTGAACCAAATAATGCATCCAATATGAACCATAGAATAGTTATAAATATGAATGACTATTAAATGCAAGAGCACAAAAAATCTAATTAATCTTTTGATTAAACAGAGTAGGGTACTTTGTTATTTAAATACATCCATCTTATAATTATCAAAATACAAAGTATTTTTTCTTGTTGTTAGGAGGCAGAGTAAGGATGGACTTCATCATCATCATTATTTTAGTTGTCGTCAGAGATGGAATACAGTCTCTGTATTTAGTACCACTGTGTATTGTGGCCCATTGCTCTGCCCCAGTGCCTAGACATTATACCCAGGTTTTTAGTTCCTGCTGCTAATTAGGGTGGTCTATATAATAAGACCACCTTCAGCTGTGATTTTATACCTGGCCTTATTACTGAGACATAAGTGGGTCTCCCTCTCAGAAATATTGCCACATGAATTTTAAAAAGTGGAATCAGCTAAGATCCTAAGGCATGGATGACAGACAAACTATGGTTATCCAAGGTATCTGATGACTTTCAGAGAAGTTGCCCTATTGATAACCAAATATGAGCCTGTGTGTATAATGTAAGGTGGTAGAATCAGCAGGTATTATTGCTACTATACAGATTCCTTGATTCCAAATTAACAAAGGAATTCCAAGGACAAATTAATATGCGCTTTTCAGAAGGTAAAGTCATATGTAACTTGGAAATTCATGGCAGCCATGGACCTGATCAAAATCATTAGGACCTGACACAGCAAACAAAGGTGTTTGGTTCCTTTTCCTGTTAGGATAGTGGTAATGTGATCTGGAGTTGGGGGAGATCGCCCCATCACTCCCTTGTGATGGTCAGATCCCTTTCTGTTGCCAACATGTGCTCAAGGGCTTCTCTGCACCTCAGGGAAATTGGACTTAATTGGTCCACATTAGGTACCTACCGTGTTTCCCCAAAAATACGACCTGTCCTGAAACTAAAGCCTTGCCACATTTTTCGCTTGGGCAAAAATATAAGCCCACCCCTGAAAATAACCCCCTGGACAACCCGCCCTCCAGCCAGGCAGAGCACCGCTAACTGATCTAGCGTTATCCCAAAAGCGCCAAGTTGCAGGAGCCGGGGGGAGCGCTCACATTGCTTGCTGCCTTCGGGATACCGCTAGGTTGGCGTTCTGCTTGGCCAGAGGGGAGAGTTGTCAGGCGCTTGCTTCCTTGTGAACTGGCTCCCACAGAGCCGGGCAAAGCCTCAGAGGCGAAGCAGCCATGAGGTAACCATGCTCACGAGCAGCCGCCCAGCAAATCCCCTCTCCAGCCAGGCAGAGCGCCATTCACTGACCTAGGAGGTATCCCTAAGGTGCCAAGCCATGTGGTGCTCTGTCCGCCCCCAAGCTCCCGTGGCTTGGCGCATTCGGGATACCCCCTAGGTCAGTGCATGGACCTCTGCCCGGCTGGAGAGGGGAGCTGTGCGAGCTCCTGTTCCGCCCGCAGCCTCACCAAGCTCTTGTGCAGCTCTCCCAGGCCTGCCGCCGGCCCGCTCCAAGTATAACTTCCAAACTCCAAAACTCGGGGCCGAGTCTTCCAGCATCGGCCGCTCTAGGAGTGCTCTCTATGGTGGGCTGGCTGCTGGAAGACTTTCTGTCCAGAAGACTCTCTGTCCGGCAGCCGGCCCACCATAGAGAGCACTCCTAGAGCGGCCAATGCTGGAAGAGGCAAGGGGGGCAGCAAGGGGCGCTAAGAAGCAATGGGGGGCGGTAGGGGGGGTGCTAAAATGCAAGGGAGGTGACAGAGGAGTGCTGGAGGTGTTCTGCTGTACTGTATTCCCGACTCGCCTAGCTTCGCACGCAAGCACGGAAGGGAATGTGATGGGACCAAAAGCGAAAGTCTTTCCCCGCACGGCTTGTGTGGAGGTGGCGGCTCAGTCTCACCTCACCAGGAAACAGCGATGCCACGCCTTTCTTCTTTGTCATGTGAGACTGGCGGTTAAAACTGCTCCTCCAGCTGTGTGGGGCGGCCATGAACCCCTAAACGTAGCGATGGAGTTGTCTTCCCTGCTTCTCGCCAGTTTTGACACCTTCCTTCTCCGCGGCCCGCTGTTATTTAATGAATGGGCATGTGGGTGAATGGATTCACAAGAGCCAAAGGTCCTGTCCCACCCGACATGAGCGCACGGAGACCCTCGTCCTGTCTGTCATGCTGTGTAGAAACTGAGCTGCTGCCTCCGTAAAAAATTTCAGGGGAAGCTGAAATTTTGGAATGTGATTCTAAGGGGAAGAGAGTATACTTTGCTTGACCTACTTTCTTATGTAAATAAGGATTGAACAGCGTACAAAAGAGGTTGTGGATTGTAATCCATTCATGCTGGGGCAGGGCGTGATTTTGCAACTACTTCATAGATGCACATTTTTTTTCTATAGCATTAGTATTGTTAATAGGATTCTTTTAAAAATCATCTGAATTAATAAACAATCTTAATCTTGCCCACTGCTGGAAATACTCCAGAAAATGTGTTTTAAATTAGTAGTAATTTTTATAGCATTAGCTGGCTGGCTGATCTGCTGAAAGAGAGAGGCATGTTTTGTTCAGAATAGTTTGTGGAATTGAGACAAGTGGTTCTCAAGCATTGACACACCTAATAAAAGTAGCTTACAGTGCAGTTTAACATCATGTCCTGACTACATCCTTGTGTTTCCCCCAAAAATGAATTGTCATTGCCCTGATCTAATTCCCAGTAATGGGTGAAATATCTTTAATCATTAGTTGTACTAGCGATAAAGTGGCATTTTTCCTCCTTTCCTATTGACTTTGCTTGTCAGAAGGTCACAAAAGTGACCAACATGACCCCGGGACACTGCAATCATCATAAATATGAGTAAGTTGCCAAGTGTCTGAATTTTCATCACATGGGCATGGGAATGGTGCAACGATTATAAGTGTAAAAAACTGTCATAACTCATTTCTTTCAGTGACATTATAACTTCATACTGTCACTAAACTAATAGTTGTAAGATAAGGACCACCTGTATTTCACAAATTGCTAGGGAAGATACAAACTTGCTCTCTTCCTGCCTACATTCCAAACTCTGCTATCTCTTTGCCCTCTGAAAAGCCTTTTTCCTCCTGCTGCAGACTACAGGTAGTCTTCAGATTACGATTATAATTGAGCCCAAAAATTTCTGTTGTTAAGTGAAAAGTTGTTAAGTGAATTTTGCCCTGTTTTACTATCTTTCTTGCCACTTGTTAAATGAATCACTGCACTTGTTACTAACGTTGTTAAGTGAATCTGGCTTCTCCATTGACTGTGCCTTGTCAGAAGGTTGCAAAAGATGATCATATGACCTCGGGACACTGCAACCATCGTAAATACAGTATGAGTCATTTGCCAAGCATCCAAATTTTGATCTTATGACCAAGGGGATGCTACAATGGTCATAATTGTCAAAAATGGTCATAAGTCACTTTTTCAATACCTTTTCAATGATGAAGATTTTGATCGTTTGCTGCTTCAGAAGTTTGTTGGCTATCAAAAGGCAACTGTGTGAGACGCTTTTACAATCTTTTTGACACTGTTGTGGAGTTTTTTGAAGACAAGAATGCTTTGCTCAGTGGTGAACTCAAAGAGATCAGGCATGACATTGCTTATTTATCAGAATTATTTGCAAAGTTCAATGAAGTGAATTTGCAGTTGCAAGGAAATGAGGTCAATCTTATTAAGGCCAAATCTGTCATCTCTACATTTATTTTAAAGTTAACTCTATTCAAGCGCAGTATAGGCCGTCGTGAGCTATACCAATTTCCGAGCTTGTCTGAGCTAGAAGAGAAAGGTGGGATACAAGATGATGATCTTCAAGTTTTTTGTGACTATTTGGACATGCTGCATAAAGATATGTCTGAGTGATATCAGGATCTTCTTTTGATGGAAATTCCAGATTGGGTGATAAATCCATTTTCAGATACTGAGGAAGATGGGGTAATGGAGGAACAACTTATATAGCTGAATTCCACCACTGGGGGGGGGGGGCACTGAGGATCAGTTTGTAGCACCAAGGAGGCGGTGGACTGAAAAAGTTTGGGAACCACTGTTCTAATTGATAAAGGAATGAAAAGGATCCTTGAGGATGGTTGGAGGATTTGATGAAAAACTGAATAAATTCTTTGCGTCTGTCTGCAGAAGACATAGGACAATTTTTCTCAGCCTGTACAGGTAATCCTTGACTTACAACAGTTCATTTCACACTTTCAGCAATTGCAGAATCCCTGTGGTCATGTGATCAAAATTCAGATGTTTGGAAACTGGTCCATACTGTATTTGTGACGGTTGCAGTGTCCTGGGGTCATGTGATCATGTTTTGTGACCTTCTTGCAAGTAAAATCAATAGGAAGCCAGAGTCACTGAACAACAGCATTACTAACTTAATAGCTGCAGTGATTCACTTAACAACTGTGGCAAGAAAGATCATAAAATGGGGCAAAATCCATTTAAAAAATGCCTCACTTAGCAAAAGAAATTTGGGGCTCAATTAAGTCGAGGACTTCCTAAACTCATTTGATCAGGGAAGGAATTAGGCAACTAAAGCAAACTGAGGCAATAAGATATGATGTTCTACTATATCTTGAGAGACTATCGTCTATATCAGGGGTGTCAAATTCATGTCACGGTAGCATTATGTGAAGTATCAGGAGTTTTTGCCCCTTCGCTAAAGCAGGCGTGGGCATGGCCAGCACATGATGCATCCGGCCCACGGACCACGAGTTTTGACAGCTCTCATCTATATACTACTAAAACTCTGATTCCCGTAACCTTTAACTGGGCAAAATGATGCACCATAGGGCAAAATTTTTCAACCAAAGCTTTTTCAAATGGGCTTACAGAATGCATCCAAAATCTGGGACCCACGATCCAATGGGATTGAGATTTGTTAGGTTTCATGAAACATTTCATGACATAAACGTGATCATAAAGCAGTTTATGAGATAATACCAAATGTCACAAAACATTTATTTGTGCTGATGCTTGACTCTTTTATAAAATTTAAAGTGGGCTATTTTCAAGGCAAATACATATCTGAATGCATCTCAACTTTTCCAGGGAAAGGTATACAAGTAGCTAAGTCAAGTTGTTAAGTGAGACAACCGTTAAGTGAGTTTTGCCTCATTGTATAACCTTTCTTGCTACAGTTGTTAAGTGAACCATGCAGTTGTTACGTTAGTAACACAGTTGTTAAGTGACTCTGGCTTCCCCGTTGACTTTGCTTATCAAAAGATTGCAAAAGTTAATCACATAACCCTGGCCCCACGGCAACCATCTTAAATATGTGTCAGTTGTCAAGCATCTGAATTTTGATCACATGACCATCGGGATGCTGCAAGGGTCTATCTGTGAAAAATGTTCATAAGTCACTTTTTGCTGTGCCATTGTAACTTGGATTGGTCACTGAACAAACGGTTGTAAGTCAAGCGCTACATATACATTTGAAGGTCTGAAATAACAATCCTATGGACAGTCGGTTGTTTAGTATTAATAGCAATACCACTTAGCACTTACACTTATATACCGCTTCATAGTGCTTTACAGCCTTCTCTAAGCGGTTTACAGAGTCAGCATATTGCCCCCATTAATTTGGATCCTCATTTTACTCACCTCGGAAGGATGGAAGGCTGAGTCAACCTTGATCCGGTGAGATTTGAACTGCTGAACTGCAGCTAGCAGTCAGCTGAAGTAGCCTGCAGTATTGCACTCTAACCACTGCACCACCGTGGCTCTTACAAATTTCCTCCTACAGGACATAGTGAACCTGTGGAACTCATTACCACAGGTTAGGGTGGTGATCTTTCATTTGGATGGTTTTTAAAACTGGATAAATATTGGTTAATTCATAGATGACAGGCCTATCAAGGACTATCAACCTTGGAGACTCAAAGTTGCTCTTAGATGAGTCCAGCAAACCTTCAAATAGCGTCTGCAGGAGAGGAACTGTAGGCAAGAACTGTGTGTCTGTTACCTGTTTGTGACCAGCCCAGAAATTTTTGTATAGGTCTCTTTTCTTCTTTTGCAAGTCACAATGTCTAAACCAACAACAACAACCCACCATCACTCATTTAAATATTTTGTCTCACAACTGCTTCTTACAACAGGAGATATAGTAACTTCTCAATTTTTTGTTTTCTGTTTTAAAAAAGAAACTGAGGAATTTTAAGTTTGTGGTTAAATTAAACTAAAAAGAAAAAATAACTTTCCTTCGTAAGATATTTTTTCTATTAATGACCCTGTAATCCTTGCATTCAGTGGTGTGCTTCAACCAGTCTAACAGCTGGTTCACTGAGTGTGCACTTTGCACATGCAGTGAGTGTAAACAAAGCTAAACAACTTACCTTCTACTGCAGCCCTGGTAAGTAAAACAACTGAGGCGCGGCAATTTGCTCTGCTGCACCTATCAGGTGGGCTTTAAAAAAAGGAAATATGTCAGTATAGAGCAGGGGTGGGCAAGTGGGCCCCCCTGAAGGTCAGAGCGAACTGGTTTGCTCTCAGATGATCACAGCAGACAATTATTCATTGCACTCAGAGAGAGAAATATTTGCCACTACCTAGGATCGAACTGACAGCCTTCTGATTGTGAGGCGAGATCCCCACCTCTAGGCCACCACGCCACTTTATTTCTTCATAACCATAGCATCTTGTGCCACCATAAGAACTAACACATTAATTATAACATCAGGGTTTATGAATTAGACTCAATTTTTTTAGAGGCATGAAGATGAAGTGGGCTGAAGTCCATGGAAGCTTATGTTACTGTGAAGCAGTACATAAGTTTAAGTGCTGTTGCTATTGCTATCAGAAATGTGTACAGCTTGTTATAAAATGCCACAAGGCCTTTTACTGTGTTTTGTTTTGTTTTTACTTGAGCAAAGAAACATGGATGATTTCCTGGGATTCCCCCCCCCCCCTTTATTCAGAAACTGAAGAAACATGGGAGTTAATCCCCACTGAAACATGTTTCTGAGCACACATCAGTTGTATCTCCTTTTCAGCATGTTAAACCACTTTGGGTTAAAAAATGCAGATTTGCATTTGCCAGTTAATACGTAATTTGAACTAGTATTAAGAAGAATTCTTGGCAAGAATTCTCTCTTTCATTTCTACAGGCAGTCTAATTATAAACAAGTGGAATTAATGTGACTTAAAGCTACTAAATCAAGCACAATGCAAAATCACATCAATCCAGAAATGGCTGACCTTTAAGAGGATTTTTTTTTAATTTGATAGATACTTCATTGGCATTCAGAAGAGGAATTGCAAATTAAAAGAAGTGAAACAATAACTCGTTCTTTTAAAAGGAGAGAAAAAAAGCTTAGCTAAAGAAAATAGTTCCAAGCCACGAGGTTAAATTGTATATCGGGACGAAACTAGACAAAAGGTTATTTATTTCCAGCATAAAATATGGTTGATTAATGAGTTCTGGTATAAGCAACTCTCCTATGAAGAAAGATGGAAATATCTGAGGCCTTATAACTTGAAAGGAGAGACAATATGAGATGTATAAAATTAATCTCATGGCATGGAGAATCTAGACCGTGAGTTCATTCAGTCTGATTTATAAGAGATTTCAGGAAGGCAGACAGTGCCATTCACTACTACAAGATGTAGTGATGGACATTAATTTTGACAACTTAAAAAGATTTGACAGGTTCATGAAAAATAAGACTTTCAATAGCTCCTAGTAGAAGAAACATAATATCACTATAATCTGAAGACAGATGTCTCAGTTCCAGTTGTTGACACAATGCAGAGGATGTTAATGCTTCTCGAACCAAGAACTTTAATCCTCTAATACTAAAGATAATATTAAAAGGAGTTGGGGATTGAGGCTCAACACACACATACACAGAGACACTATCATGATATTGCCAACCATGTCACTTCAAGTACAACACCCCCCCAACGCCCCATAAAAATCAAAAGTGTGGTCGTTAATCAGAAAACCATTGTTCACATTGGTTTGAATGTGATTACTGGTGAACGGCCTTTCTCCAATACTTTGAAATGAATAACTAATGAAAAATATAATATTTAGGAATGCATATGTGTTATTTAGTGCAGAAATGATTCACTCAAAGTAGAAAGAATGAAAAATACTCATTTTGTAGCAGTGTAAGGTTAAAGTTCATTCCCTCTATTTCCCAGTGGAGATATTTTTGATAGGATGTTGTTAAGCTTAGAGCCAGTTATTTAAGTGACATTAGATTGTGTTCCCCATATTTTTAAAGCTTGACTGCAGTTTAATGATCTGTATAACAATATCTTGTTTTGTATTCCATTTTGTGTCCTTCAGTACAAACTTAATGTTGGTGGGGGAGAAAGTTGAAGGAATTATTATTCTATCAAGTTATTTCTTAGCTTTCTCCTCAGAGTTTTAACTAAGGAAAAACAGCTAATTTGAGTTTCTTTATAGATAGTTTCAATATAATATAAGATAGAGCCGCGGTGGGGCAGTGGTTAGAGTGCAGAACTGCAGGCTACTTCTGCTGATCACCGGCTGCCAGCAGTTTGGCAGATCGAATCTCACCAGGCTCAAGGTTGACTCAGCTTTCCATCCTCCCAAGGTTGGTAAAATGAGGACCCAGATTGTTGGGGGCAATATGTTGACTCTGTAAACCGCTTAGAGAGGGCTGGAAAGCAGCGTGAAGCGGTATATAAGTCTAAGTGCCATTGCTATAATCAAGTTTATTTAAATCAATCAGAATAGAACTGGAAGGGATCTTGGAGGTCTTTTACTCCCATCCCCTGCTCAAGCAGGAGACCCAATACCACTTCAGATAGGTGGTTGTCCGGTCTTTTCTTAAAAACCTCCAGTGATAAATTTTGAATCTATTTCCTCTGATACAAGTAAGGATTGAAATAATAGGTTTGGCCCATTTTCTTTCAAACCGTGGGGCCTTTAATGCAAGGAATACAGCTGAATTATGGCAAAAAATAGCTTCTCCATGATGTCAAAGTTAATTGTGTGATTGTGCCATATATATTTACCTACATGTGCATGTGTCCATGTGTGTGTTTGATAATAAAGCTGAAAGGCGATAAAGTTAACTACCACGCTGTTATGAATGATGAAATTGAGATAATTTAGGGGTTTTAAAAATATTAATGTTTCATCAAACTGCTTGAAAAAAATTAAATAAATTCTTGGAAGAATATTAAAATTGTATATAACATGTATCCTATACATTCAATGAGCTTTTTAATAAACCGTTGTTGTCAATTTTGAATTGATATTTTTGAACTGATATACCCGGAAATGAACAACGTTTCCTTGAAATAATTCTCTTTGAAATATTATTTACAGTGAAATATTAGCAGACAACTTACATTTTCTGCTATGTTACTCCAGGCACAAGTGCTCAACTTCACTTATAGAATTCTTGATATATTGAAATCTCATGCAAGGCTAATTAATAGTCTTCCACATCATATTAAAACAACACATCTTTAATCATAGTTTCAGATATATAATATTACTTATACTAAGAGATTTTCAACCTTTCTTCTGTTCAAATTTTCATTGGAAGTGAAGAAATTGATGTTATATTTCATCTTAAATTAACTGATGTTATTATGATGCCTAAAAAGAACTCCAGAGTCCCTTAGCTTTCCAAAGTCTCCTCATGGTTAGATAGGCGGAAAATAAAATTTAAAAGTAAATAAATAAAGTTAATTAATAAATAAATAACCTCATAATGTGTGCCTCAAGTAAGAAATCTAGGATTATTTTTTCAATAATCCAATGGTTTGTTTCTTGGTTGACCATAGTATTCTCAGTGAAATCTGACTCAATAGCAGTAAATGCAAGAGAGATGGACAACCTTTTAAAAAATAGCCAATAGTATGCAGCAGCAGCAGCCAAAAAAGCCAATGCAATTCTAGGTTGAATTAATAAAGGGATAAAATCAAGATCATGTGAAGTACTAGTACTGCTCTACAAAGCCTTGGTAAGATCATATTTAGAATACTGCATCCAGTTTTGGTCACCTAACCCCAATACAAGAAATATGCTGAGACATTGAAAGAGCAACAAAAATTATTAGGGTCTTAAACACAAAACATATAAGGAAGGATTGCAGGAAATGGATACACTTAAGTTTAGTGAAAAGAGGAATCAGGGTGACACGATAGCAGTCTTTCAATACTTGAAGGGCTGCTACAAGGAAGAAGGGATCATCTTATTTACCAAAGCACCTGTAGGCAGGACAAGAAACAATGAATGGTAACAAACCAAGGAGAGAACCTAGAACTAAGGAGAAAATTCCTAACAGTGAGAACAATTAACCAGTGGAACAAATTGCCTTGAGAAATTGTGGGTGTCTCAACACTGGAAGCTTTTAAGAAGAGACTGGATAGTCATCTATCAGAAATAGTATAGGTTTGTTGATGGTTGATGCTAAGGGGAAGAAGGCATCTATCATGTTGATATTTGGTTTGGTTCTGCAACCCATCAAGACAGATACAGACTTCAGAGGATAATTAGAACTGCATAAAAAACAATTACTAGCAACCTGCCTTCCATTGAGACCCTGTACACTGCACAAATCAAAAAGAGGGCCATAAAAATATTTACAGACCCCTCACATCCTGGACATAAATTGTTTCAACTCCTACCCTCAAAATGATGCTATAGAGTACTGCATACCAGAACAACTAGACACAAGGACAGTTTTCCCTGAATGCCATCACTTTGCTAAACAAATAATTCCCTCACCACTGTCAAACTATTCACTAAGGCTGCATTACTATTACTATTAGTCTTCTCATCGTTCCTATCACCCATCTCCTCCCACTTATGACTGCATGACTGTAACTTTGTTGCTTGTATCCTTACGATGTATATTGATATTTTTTTCTGATTGCTTATTTGTACCCTATAACTATCATTCAGTGCTGTACCTTATGATTCTTGACGAATGTATCTTGTCTTTTTATGTACACTGAGAGCATATGCACCAAAGACAAATTCCTTGTGTGTCCAATCACACTTGGACAATAAAGAATTCTATTCTATTCTATATCTTTTCTGTTGGTTCTAATTTACATAATTGTATATATAATTATATATACCATATATAATTGTATCCTACCAACATGCCATCAGGGAATAAGAACGTCAAGCATTTTCTGTATCTTCATTAAGAGCCTTCAATTGGCAAATGATTCAAGAACTTTAGGGAAGCATAGTTTTGTTACTTACATCTATTTATTTATTATTTGCTAGATGTATGTACTCCCACTTCCCTTTATATATATATTCTCATTATTTTCATTTGTTTTATGGTTAGTTCCATAGAAATCAGTCCCCACAGTACTCCTATTTTCATTTGGTTGGTTATTATTTTCAGTTGGAGGTCAGCTTCTTTGCTCTTGCTTGATTCTACCAGTATTCCTGCATTTTTATAAAAAAATAGAATTTTTACTGTGAGTGCCCTACCTTAAGTATTTACTGTACAACAGGGATGGGCAATCTAGGGCTTCAAGAAATGCAGGCAGTTCACAAATCCCCTCTGATAATTATTAAAAACAAATAGCATAAATTTCAGACACTTATAGATAAAAATGTGGCTAAATTTAGCCAATTTAAAAGAAGCATCTAAAGAAGCATCTTCCACTAAAAGGTTCTCTGAAAAAAAAAGTCTAGCTCCACTTACTTAACGACCTTCAGTCTCCCCTCCAATGGTAGATTTTGGCTCTAGCAACAAGAAAATTGTCAATTTCTGCTTTAGAATATACTGTATCCAAGGAACTTCTGCCAACAAACAGAATTGGAATATGCAAGTCTTTGAAGAGTGGTCCTTGGCAATGAAAAAGCAGAAGATGTCTACACATGTCTACCTCATTTCAGTGGCAATCAAAACAGAAAAGTCTTTCCCAAATGTGCAAGAAGTTGCTTCCTAAAGCAAAATTCTGAATCTATTTCATTTTTGTGGCTGTAAAAAATTTTGAATGATGATGCATGTTTTTTTAATAGATGGAGCCAACAGAGTTTAGAAAGGTGTCACATTCATTCCACTAGAGGAAATAAGGTTAAGATATCTATGGAGATTTTCAGTCATCCAGCTCGTGGTTGTCCCAAAGGTGCTTTTTCAGGAGGCAGCTGGACTTTCTGGTTTTTCTTTGTAGACATTTCACTTCTCATCCAAGAAGCTTCTTCAGCTCAGAGCTGAAGAAGCCTCTTGGATAAGAAGCAAAATATCCAATTGCCTCTTGAAAAAAAGCACCTTTGGGATCAGCTCAAGATATTTGGTCTAATAGCCTTGGGTTATTATAGATGCATTCAATTATACAAGCCTCTGGCAGGAAAAGCTTGTCTTGGGAGTCCAAGTCCTGAATTGCCTATCACTAAGGCTTCAATTGATTCTGGTTTGTTCTAAATGAGCCTTTTATTATTTATATTTCTTTCTTTTTTTAAAAAAAAGTGAAAATCAACCAGCAGAATCATTTGGGCTGCCTACGGTCTTATTCTCCATGGCTGCTCCAGATTTCACTTATGGTTTTCCTTTGACCTTTCCTGTTGTGCCTGTTTTCTCTTGTGCTCACTCCCAGTAATTATAAAATAGAACATGAAAAGAAGCTCTGAATCTGAACTGAGTGGGCATGCAGTGTGTTCTTGAGAATACTGGCCAAAAATCAAAATATTTGCTTTGTGATGCCCAAGGCGTATAGATTTTATAAAAAGAAATATATTGCTGTTATCTTATTATCTGTGAACCATCCTACTATAAGACAGTTTTCAGCAAGCATAACTGAAAAGTTTGGAAATGTATTGTCAGAAGGTATACATTATATTCACAAACCATGCAAATTGTATATGTGAAGGTCCCATTTTGGTTCTCCTTCCAGATGTGCGATTTAAAAAAAAACCTTCCTTATTCAGCTAATTTTTAAAAATCCTCCTCCTCCTTCCCCCCAAAAAAGTTTCTCTTTTTTCCCTCCCCTCCCCCTTTCTTTTCCTCCCAGCTTTTCAGCTTGATTGTGAATAAAGAAATGGCTGTTTGTATTTTCAGATCATTCCTTTTTACATTCAGATGTGTCTGAAGCATGCCAACAAGCAACACATTTGCCAATTAGCTGTGAAAAATGTAACACCATTTTCAGAAGCTTTGCTGAACACCCACATTCCAGGTGAGAACTCACGTAACAGCATATGCCAAATAATGAACTAGCTGTCCCAAATCAGCATGGACTTCCTTTCTTGACAAAATGCAGATAAACTAAAAGTAACCAAAAAAAAAAGCCATAATAGGCAGCTTGAATGCCAAAAGAAAAGAGAAGCTGTCAAGAAGTGTTAGGAGGCTTTTTTCATGAACTGTTAAAAGTCTCGAGTGAGAATTTGACAATTAGGCGTTTCAAGATACCAGATCACATATTTACCACTAAACCTGATTTGCTGGCCAGCTTCTTGTTGTATGTATGTAGGTTAACAAGTTTGATTTTGTTGGTCCAACACAATGATGGATGGTCCCTTCTTTGGTCGCTGAACAGAGTTCAGAATCCTAGGGTAATGGTTAAGTATTTTAATACACACATATACACATCACAAATGTGCACTGAGGTAGTTCCACAAATCATGACAATATGCCATTGTTGTTTGTTTGCTGGAAGACTGCCAGCTTCAACTTGATCAAGACTTCATTGTAACTTACTGCTTACTCTTCTTCTCTACCGCCCTCTAAATGTTGATTCTGAATATCATCCTACCTCTGCTGTGCACATTTGACTACAGGTAGTCCTCGACTTACAACAGTTCATTTGGTGGCCTTTCAAAGTTACAACAGCTCTGAAAAAAAAGTGACTTATGACCTTTTTTCACACTTACGACCATTGCAGTATCCCCATCATCACATGATCAAAATTCAGATGCTTGGCAACTGACTCCTATTTATGATGGTTGCAGTGTCCCAGAGTCATGTGATACCCTTTTGTGACCTTCTTACAAGCAAAGTTAATGGGGAAGCTAGATTCACTTAACAACCATGTTACTAACCTAAGAACTGCAGTGATTCACTTAACAACTGTGGCACAAAAGGTCTTAAAATGGGGCAAAATTAACTAATTTTTCACTTAGCCACAAAAAATTGGGGATCGATTAAGGTTGTAAATCGAAGATTATCTGTAGTTCATTTATATTATGAGGGAAAACAAAAACAAAAATCTTCCAAAAGTATTGCATACAGCAATAGCAACAAAATAGTACAGAGTTTCTCAGCAACTTTAAGCTGTGTGATTTCAAGTCCTAATTTCTCCATCCAGCATGCTGCTCTGGAATATTGCAAGAGACTAAGGGGAAAAACTCAAACACAGCCAATTTTTTATCCCTAGAACTTTGCCTTTGAATTGGAAGTTCTGGAAATATTTTTTTTTTAAAAAGACTATTAGGACCACTGGTCAGAAAATAATTGATTTTTTCCCCTCATATGACCATAATTCATTTTTTCTTTATCTTGTTCATATTCAGTAATAATCCTCTCTCTGGATTAGCCAATCAGCATTGTGATTTTCCCTGCTGCTCCAAAACATGATTATAGTGAATGGAGAGGAAAGATGTATTTTTTTTTTACATCCATATTTCATATATAAAAATGTTGACATAGCCAAATTTTTACTTTCCATAAGAGTTTTAAGTCAATGAAAGTTGCAGGACATTGTAAGTGCTTCTCTTCTGATTTCATCAATCACAAGGAAGACCTTCCTGGGGCAAATAATATTAGCTCGTAGAAAGTTTTCTGTTCCCAATAGAAGAGGCCCTGAAGGAGATCAATTAACAGTTTCTCAAATATGTGCAGCAATTTAAAAGTGATCAGCATATGCAGGAGCACGAGGCTTTTAAGATTTCCTAAGTATACCTAATCAATCAAGTATATTAAAATCGTTAGGTGGAACTACAGAAATATTAGCAGGCAGAAGTAATCTAAATGAAAAATGTAACAACATTTTGCTATTCTCTATATTTCATATAGAGTTGTGTTCTTGTTTTACTTTTGTTAATTCTATTCTATGATGAGAAAGATAATGAGAAATGGAGAGGGAGAGGGGGATAGAGATCACAGAGATCAAGATATAGAAATAGAGATAGAGATAAACAAAGGATAGAGATAGGGGACTGGAGGCTAAAGCATATAAAGAATGGTTGCTGGAATTGGGTATGTCTAGTTTAATAAACAAGGGACGCAGTGGCTCAGTGGCTAAGACACTGAGTTTGTCGATCAGAAAGGTCAACAGTTTGGTTGTTTGAATCCCTAGTGCCTCATAACAGAGTGAGCTCCAGTTACTTGTCCCAGCTTCTGCCAACCTAGCAGTTCAAAAGCATGTAAAAATGCAAGTAGAAAAATAGGAACCACCTTTGGTGGGAAGGTAACAGCATTCAATGCGCCTTCGGCATTTAGTCATGCCAGCCACATGACCACAGAGATTTCTTTGGACAGCACTGGCTCTTCGGCTTTGAAACAGAGATGAGCACCACACCCTAGAGTTTGGAATGACTAGCACATATGTGCGAGGGGAACCTTTACCTTTACTAGTTTAATGAAAAGAAGGACTAGGGTGACACGATAGCAGTGTTCCAATATCTAAGGGGTTGCCACAAAGAAGAGGGAGTCAAGCTATTCTCCCAAGCACCTGAAGGTAGGACAAGAAGCAATGGATGAAAACTAATCAAGAAGTGAAGCAACCTAGATCTAAGGAAACATTTCTGGACAGTGAGAACAATTAATCAGTGGAACTACTTGCCTCCAGAGGTTGTGCATACTCCAACACTGGATGTTTTGTAGAAGAGATTGAACAACCTTTTGTCTGAAATGGTATAGGGTGCCCTGCATGAGCAGGGGGTTGGACTAGAAGACCTCCAGGGTCCCTTCCAACTCTGTTATTCTGTTATTGTGAAATAGAGAGGCAGAGACATTTCCCTGCAGTACAGAATGTGTTTATAATCTGAAATCTCCCACTATTGCACATTCTTCCTAAATAAATATATTTTAAAAATAAATTCTTTAAACTGTGCTCCCAGTTGTCAAATTGAAAATTGGAGGAAATGTTTGGATCATTGTCCATCAAAGTCAGTATTGTTTACACTAAGAAACAGTTCCAACAATTCCTGGTAGGAGGCATTTCCAGAATCCCAGCTCTACCAGGAGATGGGTAGAGATTGAACCCAAGCACTTCTGCATGGAAAATGTAAACTTACTCTGAGTTCGGCATTCCCCAGAACAATCTAAAATCTCATTTAAATCACAGCGTTAATCCCAGAAAGTTAATCCCATTATTCTTTTACACTTTTTGTAGCAAGAGAGTAATGAGTAACATTAAAAATATTCAAAATGTTTAGGATACAAACTTTCATAGTCTAGTAAAACTGTTTTTAACTTTGTATGTTCTTCAAAAACCTTGGTTAACCTGGACTAAAAAAACTGCATATGTTTTTTTCTCTCCAAAAACCTTGATTAACCTGAACTAAAATAACTGCATATGTTTTGTTCTCCAAAAACCTTGGTTAATCTGGACTAAAATAACTGCATATGTTTTGTTCTCCTCCTCTCCACAGTGATTCTTGCCCTTTCCTGTCCCTACATAAATCTGCTTTTCTTGTAGCAAAATAAATTCATATGTAGCTAGCCAACTTATAATGAAGCAAAGCAAGATGCTTTGAGTGAGACAGATGTCAGCAAACCTTTCTCTATTCTCCACCCACCACTGCTGTTCAATATTTGACATTTCTTCAAAATAATCTTTGGTTATTCCATCTTATTTTATTTTGTTTACATCCAGGCAACTGGCTAGACAGAGTAACTATTATAGAACTTCAGAAAAGCAATGGGTTGGTAAAACTATCAAATAGCTTTGCCTCTTCATATATTTTTCCCATTTTTTCTTATCACATTGCTTCATTCACTTTTCATTTTGTTTCCTTAAAAATAGTTGGCCTGAAACTATCCACTAAGAATGGATAGTCCTAGAAATCACATCATCTGCCTAGAAAAGAGGTGTCACACTCAATTTTATTGAGGGCCGCATCAGGGTTGTGTTTGACCTGGGGGGGGGGGGCAGTCCTTCACTGTTTCCAGGGTGGCCCCATTGGCCAGATCTAAGTATCCCATGGGCTGGATGAGTTTGACACTCCTGGCCTAGGACTTGTAGTTCAGCTGCAACACAAACAGTGTGCTTATCCTCCTAAGCACTTAATTTCTCAGGCATGTCGCTACCAGAAGCATTACTTTCTCATCATCTTACGCTTTCAACCTGAAATCCATCTATTGATTAGATCAGTTAGAAGATGGTTTATCTCTGGCTGAGTAAAATTCATCTTCTTTATTCCCTGCTGGGTAATTATCTACACAAATAGATCACAACCTGCAATATGGCCCCTTCTTTGGGTCTTCTCCAGATCATGTCCAAGCAACTTTCTCAAGCCATATTTTCTGGATGCCCATGAACTAACAACCTTCTAGCAGTGAAACTCTGCCCAGACCAACTTCTGTTTGTCTTCTCACTTTGTTCTTCAATAAAACTGATCTTCAGGCCATGCAGGTTCAATAAATTGCCTAGGTCCCGTTATGGTTTCCATTCCAATTTTACTTCCTGTTCTCTTTTCCAGAATTACTCTAATATTTTTGAGATTCCACCTCTAATGCCAGCCCAGTATCTGTGGTCCCTTCCTCTCCATTCTATAGGAATGTTTCCTATGGAAATTAAACTTTGATCTATTCTCAG
Organism: Natrix helvetica; assembly: GCF_964273705.1. Classification (NCBI taxonomy): domain Eukaryota; kingdom Metazoa; phylum Chordata; class Lepidosauria; order Squamata; family Natricidae; genus Natrix; species Natrix helvetica. Next base: position 70,515,265 of record NC_138549.1, on the reverse strand, counting down.
ATTCTCCTTCTCCTATTGCCAGAAAAACTGGCAATAAGCATTTATTTGGGTTTCTGCATAAATGCATGAAAAGTCAGAGAGAATACATGGCTGAAGGCAGGCTATCATAAAGGCAGTGATAGATTGTGATTTTTATAAAAACATTCTCGTATTTTGTCCAAATAATTACATGAATAAACAAATAAAGCAATTACACCTTTATGAATCCAAATGGAAATAATCTGAAGTTGAGAGAGAGAAATAAAATCTATGAATGCTGCCAAAGATCTCATTCATATCTTTAATGTATTTTCCTCAGCACCTGGGATAGAAGCCAGTTACCCTTTACAGTTACAAGCAACTATACATACAATATCTAATTCATAACTCTGCTAGAAACCAAAACTTGTCTTAGAATCTGTCCAATATTATAAAAGAATGAGCAAGCTTTTGAGTTCTTTAAAAACAGTGTTGATGACTATTATTAAGCAAAATAAATGTGGGAGAGAGAAACGGGGAAAGATTTTATTAAAATTAAATAAGCAAAATCTTTATTTGTACTTATGTAAATTAAAGTCCTGAAGATCTATGGCTTTTCTCAGTCATCAAGTTTATGGTAGGCCCAAAGGTATTTTTTTTTCAAGAGGCAACTGGATTTTTTTTTCTTTTTCCTTGGAGACATTTGACTTCTCATCCAAGAAGCTTCTTCAGTTATGAATTGAAAAACTGTAGAACTAAAGAAGCTTCTTGAATGAGAAGCAAAACATCTTCAAGGAAAAACAAAGAAAGTCTACTTTCCTCTTGAAAAAGCACCTTTGGGATAAAATCTTGATGAGGAAGTCTTCCTCATTTAAGCTGAAGTCCAAACAATATCAACTGAGTCATCTCAAAACTTATTTTTGAATCATTTTGTCAGAAAGCTTTGACCTCAATCCCATTTGTCTTGAAGGGAGCTTAAAATTCAAGAGCTTGTTTAGTGTTTCATGACATTTTCATTGGATATAATACTGTTCCTGTTGCACATTTATTTTTATCTTTATTTTAATTTATGGATCTGCCCAAACTGCTGTTCAATACTTGACATTTCTTCTTTCAGTCAGTTTCTTTCTTTCAGTTTCCTGCTTCCATGGAAATCTAACAGTATTTCAATAGGAATGTCTTCTAAAGACCAATAGGATCTATAAGAAGAAGATAACTGCATGAAATTGTCCAATGTGAACATTGTAGAACTTTTTTTTACCTCCCAATATATAAGAGCTTAAAAAAACTGTAATTAAAAAGTTTATTTACTTGATGGATGGGTAAGATATGAGGTAAGGTATAAGGATTTGGTCGAGAGTAGAAGATCAGTTTGATTTCTCTCATCAGAAGAAGCACCTCAGAGTCTTCCATGATCAATTAAGAGACTGAGAGAAGAATAAACTACACACACACACACACACACAGACACACACACACACAGACGTTGCCTCTTGGAATACAAGCAAGAGTCTGGAATAGCTCCTGGTCCAACGATGTGTCCAAAAACAAGTAGCTAAGAATGATTACCTAATTCGCACTGGAAAGAGAAACTCAGTAAATCCTTTTCCTTTCCCTCTAACTCCTATTTTGTTATACCTCAGATGCGCTTGAAGTCCAGTAGAAATGAAAGATACACCTAGTCAGTTCCCTGGAATGATCCACTGTACCTCAAATAGGCAATATAGAAGACAGATTGAAGTTGAAATGTTCCCTTGATGCAGACAGTTTGAAAACATGGTTTACTTTACTTCAATGCAATCTTCAGGTAATGGGAATTAAAACCAATTTAATACTAGACAACTGTAAGTAGATGTATAAGGAACACTTCAAACCAGTCAATAATTTTTCCAGGATACAAAATGAGCAACATTTTTCCTAGAAATATTTAGCTGCAGCTTTTGTTCTTATTCAGCTCAGTTCAGTGGTGAGATTCAAAATATTTTTACTGCCGGTTCAGTGGTGGGATTCAGCCAGTTCGCACCACTTTGAGAGAAGGAGTTGTTAACTTTCTGAGCAGTTTGGTGAACTGGTTGTTGGAAGAAATCATTAGGGCAGAGAAACGGTTGTTAAATTATTTGAATCCCACCACTGTACCGGTTCCGTGGGCATGGCTTGGTGGGTGTGGCGTGGTGTGGCTTGGTGGGTGTGGCTTGGTGGGTGTGGCTTGGTGAGCGTGACAGGGGAAGGATCAGTGGTGGGATTCTAATACTTTAACAACCAGTTCTCTGTCCAAATGATTGCTTCCAACAACCAATTCACCAAACTGCTCAGAAAGTTAACAACCCGTTCTCCCAAAGTGGTGCAAACTGGCTGAATTCCACCACTGTCTCAGTTGATATGAAAGCAAGAATGAATTTAGTGTAGTGATTAAGGCATAAGGCTCAAAATGTGGAGATGTGAGTTCTAGCCTCACCCTGGTCATCAACCCAGATGATTTCAAGCCAGTCACAGCCCTTGGAAGGAGACAATGGTGAACTACAACTGAAAATGTTGCCAAGAAAAATACAGGGATTTGTCCAGATAGTCACCATGAGCAAAAAAACGATTTAAGGGCAAAAAAAAAAAAAAACCCACCCCAAAGCAAAGATATGAGGATTCAATCAATCCAATCTTTATTCCAGTCATAGAGCAACATAAAGGAGCAAAGGTGGCAATAATCTAACAGCTCTGGCAGAGAGGGGGCCAGAGCCATATGCCAGTTAATCAGCTGTTCTCAAGACTCAGACAGCAATGAGGCAGATGAACAGCTGGAGCCTGTTCCCAGTGTGTGCATGCGCAGAGTTGCCAGATAAAGGGAACAACTAAAGAGCAGGGGTCGACTTGAGAGTAAGGCCAGATGATGAATGGCCCCTCCCAGAGGAAATAAAAGAGGAGCTAAAGTGGAGTAGAGTTTGCAGTAGACAATTAGTTTGCTAATTGGTTAGTGACTCTCTGAGACTCCTTGCCAAGTTCTGCAGATATCGGCCTATCAGCTCTCCAAGCCAGATAAGATGTGTGACTATAAATCCTCCTTTGAAAGACTTTGAAGACTGTGAATGAGCAGAATTCACTGTAAATTATTAAAAGGTGTTTTTGCCAGGACAAGGAGTTTGTTTCACGCTGTTGGGAAGCCTCAGGTCAGAACAAACGGACTCATCCCTTTTGGCTCAGGCCTGTGGCCTTAAAATGCCAGTCAAAAAAGAAAAGAAAAGAACCTGAAACAGCCCCAGTAATGCTGCTGGGGCCCATAAATACAATAAAGTATAGAAACAAATAAGGATTGACTTTTATCTCCCCAGACAACACAAAACCTACTGCTTCAGGATCCCCCCCCCCCAAGGATATTACAACTCAAAAGCCAGTCAATCAATTAATTATTTTTACTTGATCATATATCAGCAAATAAAACAAAAAAAAATCACAACCAATTAAGATAAAGAGAGAAACACATCACATTCTAAAATATTTAAGAAAAATTGAAGGTGCTACTATGGCATAATTTACACACTACAGAACAATATTCGCTGTGGTCAACAAAAGGAAATCTGATTGATCAGATAGTAACAACTTAAGAAAAAATGAGTCAGATCAACCTGGATGTTTTTATGAAAAATGGAGATAATAATTCCTGATGAGTTATTGTGTAGAGGAACAATGCAAAGTAACATGTTCTATCATTTCAATGCTCCTTTGCCACAAGAACACAATCTCTGTTCAAAAATGATATTTCAATATCTTCTTTCAATAACAGCACTTGAAAGAATTGAATCTAACCAAAGATAGAACCCTTCTAAATTTCAGAAATGTTGTATAGCTTCAGTATCTGGCTGGTTGGAAAATATATGCAGAATCATTCAGAAAGGTGCTTTCAGGTAGAACAGATAAGTCTGATTGCAGTCCTAAGTCAATGGGTCATTGTGTAAGATCAGTTACTGGATTTTTATAAACAATTAGAGTGATGGCTGCCCATGTAAACCCATAAGATTGTAATTTAGCAGGTATTGTCTGGCAGCATTAATACTATAAGCTCTCAGTCATAATTAATGGATCCAACCTGACTGAGGAAAGAAGAGAATTCAAGCCAACAGAAGATGTAAATTTAAACAGATTTTTATTTTATTTTAAGTAGGCCAGCTTCATGATGAAGCACTACAATCAGGACACGGGGGGTACTTGAAAAACAGATATTAGAAATTTGGATTGAATTATTTCAAGAGAAAGAAATGACATGTAGAGGCCCAATTGGATCCCAAAGAGGAGCTGGGCTTGCATCTTCTTAGCTGAGAAAACTTAAATCCTTGCAGGTATATGCTGAGCTCCCTTGGAGAACACAAAGGCCAGTAACAAGATACAGTAGATCTCCTCTTTGTCCTTCTACTGTAAACCTTCAGCCCATGACTCTCTGGAGTGGGAAGGTAGCAGAGATAACCTCCTGGAACAAGTATCTGTACTCCACACGACTCAATCTTTCCATGAAGTCTTCAGAAATTCTGAACTTTGTACTTCAATGGCTAAAATACATTGGATAGCTTCCAACAAGCCCTTGATATGTAAACCCTCCATGGCCATCAGGGGATTAAAATGGCAGCAGAAGCTAGCAATATTGTCAGGCCATCAAGAAGTAGTTGGTGCAGCCAAGTGCCACTGTGTGCAATAATAACAAAAAACAATTCCTCCTAGAAAACCATCAGAATGTCATAATTGATTTGAAAGATTTTCACTGTTTACCCAGCCTAAGAAATGTTAAATGCATCATGTAGACTTCCAACCAGCAATATCTCCACACCAGATTTGCACAAATGAGCAAATTCTTATGGCAGACTCTCGTGTACATTGATATACACTATTACAGGACAAGTTAGTCTTGACCTCATCACTGTGAAAATCACAAATGGTCATAACCCCACAGATAAGAGGCATAAAAACTTCCATTTTGCATGCCATTAATCTACCAGCCATGACAAGAGAAAGAGTCTAACAACACTTCAAAAAAAGGAAGTTAAATCTATAAACAAAGAACTCATTAATCTGGGGGGGGGGGGACCTAGCAGACATCAAAATAATAATTCTGAACATCACCCAAATAATAATTAGGACATACCACCCTGAGTCTTACTGGACCAAATGCTGATTTAATTTAGTACATGATATTTCACCTTGGGGATGCCCCCGCCCCAGTAACTTAGATTCTGGTGGAATTACATAGCCATTATGGTTAATAATCTTTGACAGACTTATTTTATATGAATTGATCCAATCACCTTTTCATGTCATCTAATATGATAATATTATGATACCTTATGGTAGCAAATCCTATGGTTTATGTATTATACAAATGTTTTATATCCATCCAAAATTCCCTACCATTCAATGTCTTTGGATGAGTTCATGTTTTTGTGATGTGATAAAATTATAATGCTTTTTTTATACCATAAAATCAAAAAAAGTATTAAATGATGAAATAATGGCATTTTTGTAAATTGCAATTGTAAATTCTTCTAGGTAGAGACTGTTCCCATTTCACATTGAACCTAAAATAATATGTGTATGAAACATTTCTTCTACTTGGTCAAGGGTGGGAAATGATGGCCCTTTTATGACTTGTGGACTTCAATTCCCAGAATTCCTGAGCCAACTATGCTCAGCCATGCTACTTTTTGGGAATTGAAGTCCACAAGTTATAAAGGGGCCCTCATTCCCCACCTCTATGCTAGATAATGCCCCTGCCCCATATGTTGTAAATTATCTGTTTTATTCAAATCTTTACCTCTTAAGATAGATCCAGTATATCAGCACATTGAAGAAAAATTATGTTGTTTCAATCTATATAATTGGTCCAGTTTATTTCTGCTACTTGACATCTATCTTAAGTAGACAGGAAAATTTAGCAGTAAAGTCTAATCTAATTGCAAAATTTAACGCAACTCCAGGAGAATGTCTTTTCCATTTATCACATTTAACTTTGAGCTATCCCAGGGAGCGAGTAATATCTAATTAATCCATTTACAGAAGCACTACTTATGTGTTAAAATTAAATGGTATACATTTATAGTGCCTTAGTGTAAATACAAAACTCATTTTTTATTTAAAAGCTCCTCCCACCCATCCATCCATACACATACATAAAAAGATAGAGAGGGAGAGATACCAATAACACAAGTGCAAGCCAGACAAAAACAAAAAAATTCCTGCAGCTTCTTTGGCACCATCTTTTGGCAATATCTAACATTTTTAGGCCCATAACTACATAACCTTTCATGTGAGTGGTTTATGAAAATGCAAAGAAAAACCAGCAGATTGCCATAAGCAGACAGTGTATAGCTAAATTGTTGGTGCAATCTGCTATTTCTGACCTTTCCATATGCAAGAAATAGGGATTAATTTAGACAGTTAAATCACAAGTAGCAGCACCTAGTCAAATTACGGCCGAACTATCTGAGACCTAGCTTATCCCAATGGGATTAGCCTACCCTACTTGAGCCAGAAGAAAGGGCATGCTGTGGCCCAATGGCTAAGGAATTTTGGCTGACAAGGTCCAGAAGAAGAATCTTTTCTGCTTTGGTTCCTGCCCTCTGGAACATCTTGCTCCCTGAGGTTATACCTGACCCACCCTTTTGGCTTTCCAAAAGACCTTGAAGACATAGCTACGCAAATTAGCCTGGGCCCTAATGGGGTTGTGGCATGTTGGATGTGGCTATTGGAATACAGAATACTCCACCTCCTCTCTGTGCTCACTTTGCATCCTCCCTCTCCATTCTGCTTAGTTTTATTTTAACAGCATTTATAAATTTAAGATCTTTATTTATTGTTTTAATGTTTTTTCTGCATTTAATCCTACGTATGAAAACTACCTAGAATTGCCTCCAGTGCGATAGTTAGCATATAAGGTGATAGATGAGAGAGGGGGGATGGACATTACTTCCCCCCCTTGCTACTAAAATGTATTCAGTAACCTTTCTTTTTTCAAATTTTATCACAATGTATAGAAATATTTTCTAAATCATATGTAGGATATAACTGAATCACTGCAGGAGTTCAGCAATCTAACATATGTATGTATGTATGTATGTATGTATGTATGTATGTATAAATGGCTGTGTATGTGTGTATGTTCCAGCATAACTCTGGAACACCTCGAGCAATTTCAACCAAACTTGTACACAGATTACTTACTCTCTGAAAAAAAATACTTTGGGAGTAAGACACCCCTAACATATCTCAAAGTATGTGTTCTGTTAAGATACAGCCTGTTGTACCTTAAAATGGCTTCTTTTGTACTCCTGTAAAATCGCTTCAACTTTGCAGCACAATGGAATTGCCATGGTAACAGCTTCACAGTACTCCACAAAGGGGTCTCCCTCTGGTAAAGGGGAAAACCCAACATTAGAATTTATATTTGGTCCAGACATTTTCCCCCTATAAATAAATACCTGGGCACCACCGGGTTATCAGCTAGTTTAAAATAAACACCAGCAGCATCTTGAAAACCTAGAATATTATATTCTCATAATTCTGCAAGCATTATAGTTGAACATTCTATCTCCTATATCAACATGGCATGTTGTACTTCATTAGAACTTGCATAGAGCATTTTATGCAGTTAGAAACAAAAAACAAAAAAACCGAAATAGAATAATCTGATCTGGCTACCTTCATTGGCCAAAGGTCAATTCTTTACTAAAGGCAAATTTTCTAAGGATTTATCTATACTGGTCATTACCTTATTACACCATTACCAAAATGGGACAATAACCATTTTGGGAGGAATGAGTGAGTTCACTCTGTTCTCACCTTCCTCTTATTCTAAATGCAACCTCCAAATTTATTTCTCTGCTATGTCTCATAGCACATTCTATGTTCCTGCCCATTTTATCTTGTGCACTTTTACTCTGTGACAGGTTAACAATAGCAGTTTGTTGGTTATTTTGCAGAGACTGGAAAAACCCTTCAACTGAATCAATCAATCAATCAATCAATCAATCAAATCTTTGTTATCATAAACCAGCACAACAACTGAATCATGATCTCCAATGTTTTCTAGAACTATTATAAAATTTCTGGGAAAGGTAGCGTAATTGCTGTTATTTGTCCTGTAAATAGAAGATTGCTGTCTCATAATCTGTAGAAACCCTTTTTAAATCACTATTTTGCTTTCCCTGAGTTAGTTATTATTACATGGATTTAAAAAAATCAATTTCCATGGATTAAAAAAAAATCCTTGTTTCTCTAGTCACCAGTTTCTATCCAATTTTTGTTCAGCAATGATATAGTCCAGATTTTATTTTTCATTGTGCTTGGTAGCACTTAATTCAGTATACTATTGGAAAGACCTGATCTATTGACCTCTACCTCCAAAGTTAAGTGGGGGAGATCTGGATAGCTACCAGAAAATCCCAGAAAGAATCAAAAACATTTTAAGAGTAAAAATCAATTCTTGTTTTATAGATTCAGATATATTCCCTTAAATACTCTTAAACTAGACTGAAAAGTGAAAAGGGTATCCCAGAAGACCATGCTAAAATATTTCCATATTGTTACAAGGAAAACTGCACAAATGTGTTTATGTAATCACTGAAAGTCAAACTCCATGGTATATTTTCTTTTTCCTTTTAACTGGTGTTGCTACAATGCTTGAGGCTAGATTTACAAGATCTCGGTAAGGAAGGTCAAGAGAGCTTTGGATTCAAGGAGGTGATGGAAAAACTGCTTCAGGAATACAGGTAAACTCAAAAAATTAGAATATCGTGCAAAAGTTCATTTATTTCAGTAATGCAACTTAAAAGGTGAAACTAACATATGAGATAAGACTCATTACATGCAAAGCAAGACAGTTCAAGCCGTGATTTGTCATAATTGTGATGATTATGGCATACAGTTCATGAAAAACCCCAATCCACCATCTCAGAAAATTAGAATTAAAATTACATGCAATCAATAACACAAGGATTGTACATAGAACAATATCGGACCTCTGAAAAGTATAAGCATGCATATGTACTCAGTACTTGGTTTGGGCCCCTTTTGCAGCAATTACTGCCTCAATGCAGCGTGGCATGGAAGCTATCAGCCTGTGGCACTGCTGAGGTGTTATGGAAGACCAGGATGCTTCAATAGTGGCCTTCAGCTCTTCTGCATTGTTCGGTCTCATGTCTCTCATCTTTCTCTTGGCAATGCCCCATAGATTCTCTAGGGTTCAAGTCAGGCGAGTTTGCTGGCCAATCAAGCACAGTAATCCAACAGTCATTGAACCAGGTTTTGGTGCTTTGGCAGTGTGGGCAGCTGGAAAATGAAGTCAGCATCCCCATAAATCTTATCTGCAGAAGGAAGCATGAAGTGCTCCAAAATCTCCTGGTAGACAGCTGTGTTGACCCTGGTCTTAATGAAGCACAGTGGTCCAAAGTCCTGTTGCTCAGTGGTCCATAGTCCTCTTTTCTGATGAGAGCAACTTTTGCATCTCATTTGGAAACCAGTATGGAGAAAGAATGGAGAGGCCAATCAAGTACAGTAATCCCACAGTCATTGAACCAGTTTTTGGTGTTTTTGGCAAAAGTTGCCAAATGATAATGAAACTCTGAAATAGCTCAGTAGCTAATTGATAACCAATGCAGTGCTTCCATAGAAATGCAATATATACATACGTACATACACACACACACACACACACACACACACACACACGTGTGTGTGTGTGTGTGTGTGTGTGTGTGTCTCATTCAGCGAGGTAACTGAAGCATTTTGCACCAGATGAACCTGGTGGTCCAAACAAAGTGATTGAAAAAGGGCTTCCCAGACTCCATTGCAGTGATCTAAGCTTAAAATAGCAATGGCTAATCATCCTGGTCCAGGAAACAGACTAACTGACATTCTAGGTTACCTGGTCTTCCAATGACATTAGAAGAATCCAGAAACTCTGTACTGATTCTTTCCAGAAAGTGCAATCATTGTATGAACAATCTAATTTCTGTCACACAGAAACTATCCTTACACAAAATATCCACCTTGTCCAGATTGATTTTCTAACTCCTAAAGACAATTGTAGAAGATACCATGTTTGGTGGTAATACAAGTCAGTATGAGATCAAATAGGACAGTTAACAAATATAATATAGGCAAGCCTGCATTAAAAAAATATGTTATTGATTTGTCAAAGAGAACAGTTCCTTTTCTGTTGTTTAGTTTCATTGGTCAAGTCTAGCAGTTGTCTCAATAATATAATGTAAATTTACAGAATTTTCAAGAAACTACACTAACAAAGTGGAGCTGCAACAAAACAGTGTAAAATATAATGTCCCTGCTGATGACATTATTTTGTTCCCCAAAAATCTGTTCCTCCTTTTAAAACATTCAACCAATATTCCATCATTAGGTAGCTTGTGGAAGATCTCTCTCTCTCTCCCTCTCCCTCTCCCTCTCCCCCTCCCTCCCTCCCTCCCGGCCTGCCTGCCTCTCCCCCCCCCTCTCTGTACCTCCCTCCTTCCTTCTCTCTCACTTAGTTTCTAGAATCCCTAAAGTACCCTTTCTTAACTCTTCCCTATTTTGCATGGAAGATTCCTATTTTGGGGAAGGAACATCACTTGGAGAACTAAAATATCTAGATTCGCAAGCAAAACAGATCACATTCATTTGTGTTTATTGTATTTGAACAAAAGTACAAGCTTAGCAACATAGTTAAGTGCATATTGCTCTGATGTTCCCTACAAAAATGAAACAAACAAACCCTCCAGTTTCTGGTCCATGTAGCAGAGATCCCTGAAGCCCCATTCTTCACAGAAATGAAGCTATTATATAGTTTTAAATTTAAGGCACAAAATGAGAATTTCAGCATCCATAATTGCAAAGTCTGTTTTTGTAGATTAAAATTGCAAATGCAAAAATACATTTGGATAGGTTTCTTTGCTTTTCCATAGTTCTTTGTAATGTTAAATAATTGAATGCAGAGTTTTCCAAACAAAACATTTTCCCCAAGGAAAGTTAATGAGCCAGATTAGCAAACACAACATAAATTAAGGATATTCATTATATACTGATTTCATGTATTTGTAATCACACATGCATTCTTATACATCTAGATAAAGATATAGAAGTACAGAGATATACCCTTTGCAAGCCTCTTGAAATCCATATGTGCTTTGATGAAGCCCTAACTCTTGTTGAAATTACTCAACTTTCATATATACAGGGGAGAGGGAGAAAGGAAGAGAAGGAAGGAAGGAAATGTGAAATAACCTCTATTTAATATCGAATCAGTCTGAAGGAGACTGAGAGACTTTAGGTGCGATAATGCAAAATTTTCTAATTTACTATATGTAGCCCCATATAATTATGATAATATGTCAGAATAGGTAAATCTGATATATAAGGAAAGAATAAAATTCTCTAGTACAATATGGAGACCAAAGCTGCATTTTACAGACATAAAACAGAAATCTTAAGTCATATTGGTCCATGGGAAAAATATATATCTGTAAAAATAATAATCCAGAGCTGGATTTTTCTTACTAGTTCTAATCAAATCCACATAAAAATTGTGCAAGCTTCTTCTGCATAACTCTTAACCAGCATGCTGTTACAAAGAATAATTTACAGGAGATGGTGTATGCAGGTCATTGCAAACACTCTAAAAAAGTAATCTATAATGCTAAATAAATAAGATAAAAATGTACAGCCCCACCTCTCAAAATGATGTGCTTGTTTTGAAAAGATTATAGTGAGGCTTTCAGATTAAAATCCAAATCGTTGGAGCAGAAACATTCATACAGTGTTTTCTTTAAAGCATAATAGTTCTCCCCAATTTCAGAAGAAAAAAAAGCCATAAGAGAATTCATCCCAGGCTATGACAAAACAAAGCAGAATGGAACCAAAGAATTGTGTTTTTAAGGTATAACAATAATCTGAAGATACGTCCAGGTCTTCCATTATGGGTGGTGTTAGATTGCTTATAGGAGGGCTGTCAAACTCGCAGTCCATGGGCCTGATGCGTCACACGCTGGCCACACCCATGCCCAGTTTAGTGAAGGGGGAAAAAGTCATGATACAGTCATAAGACGCAGCCGTGATAATGCTAGTTTGACACCCCTGGCTTATAGCAATGGCATTTAGACTTACATACGGCTTTACAGCCCTCTCTAAGCAGTTTACAGAGTCAGCATATTGCCCCCAACAATCTGGGTCCTCATGATTAATACAGAAGGGAAGACAAAAGTGGGAGGGGGGAGACTTTCATTCACTGCATTACTCAGAAATCAAGCATGACCCAATTAGTTGAACCGTGTCTGATTATATTTCAATCGTATCTATTAATGCATAGTGAAAATAGAATGTTGCTTCTGACTTAGAAGCGAACACATCACACACATGTCATCAAAGGGAAATTATAAGATTCTTCATTAATAGCCCCGATTAAATGATCTTTGAATTTATCACTTACATCTATGGGGGAGGGGGATAATTGTTTCCATGGGGCTGCCACCACAATTTTCTTAAATGTGGACAAAAAGCTTTTAAAAATCTCTAGTATCTGTGCTTTTCCTTCCATTTCTTTTTTATTCCTGAATTAAGTACATAAAGAATCACGAAAGGATCACACATTGCACAGTTAAGCAGGGTTTGCTTTCAAGTAAAAGTGCAAAGGGTTATATCATTCATGCTCTTGTCCACACCCCATCCTTCATACTTAGATAACTCATAAAAGACTCTGCCTGAGCCAAAGTACCCCCCTTTCACCACCACCCCCAAATTGAGAAAAATAGTTAATTTGAAATTTACCTTCTTTTCTGGTCTCCAGATACAGATCAGGAAACTAGAGCAGTGATGAAAAGGAGTTTTTTCCTTTCTTTTTCCCATGATTGTGCAGGAGGGAAAATGAGATAAGCAAGGTTTTCACGGGGTTTTATGATAACTCTGATCCCGACTCTGTCATTTTGTATTTTTAAAAAAATGGATAAAAGCCACTAAGTTAGTTCAGACACCAAAACTATTGTTTCCCTTCAAACCAATACTGTGTTCACTTTCTTTGTACATCTATCATTGGATGAAAGGTAAATCACCTACGCATGGGAAGAATTAGATTACAGTATACAAATATGCCCCTTCGGATTTCACTACTGAAGTATCTTTATGTCTGTAAGAATCGGTAAAGTAGAAAGCTGCCTCTGTGTCCAAGGACCTCCAAGTGACTCAGCTGTTCTTGTCCAGATACATAATATTGTTAAAGCTCTATAGTCATACATAGGAAATGGCAGATGGAAGCCTAAAAGAATCTTCTTTCAAATGTGAAAGGATTGCATTATTGATCCTGATCAGACACATCATTATCTTAGATGTCTTCACACTGGCATGTGGAATGTGAAAATAATACAAATGACCAGCTGTCTGCAAGGATTATAAATCCTTCCATTCTCCACCATCCAGTCAGAAAGTCCAATTGCCTCTCAAAAAAGCACCTTTGGGACAACCATGACCCAGATGACTGAGAATCTCTCCATAGACTGGTATGTGGAGCTATCAAAGATAAGGCCACCATCACTAGGTGTGGAATTTCAAACTTTTGTGAATCCTTCCCCTTCTCTTTCAGACCCATCATTTAAAGAAATAAAAAGAAATCTCAAAATATAGCCTCACAAATTTTGATTAAACATACTTATCAGAGCTAGAATTTCTATTTTTCTTTTTTTCCCTTTATTCTTTATTCTTTCTTTTTGTGTGAGTTGCAATTTGACAATAATAAAACAGGAACAATATTATCCCCCCCAAAAAAGATCCGCACATAGAAACTAGAGACTATAAGACAGGGGTGTCAAACTCACGGCATCACATTGTCATCACGTGACGTACTGTGACTTTTTTTCCCCTTCGCTAAACTGAGGGTGGGTGTGACCAGCACATGGTGCATCTAGCCCACTGGCTGGGAGTTTGATAGCCCGCTATAAGGGATCTGGAAACTAAATTGTATGATGAACATTTAAGGAAAGTAGATATGCTTACCGTTAGTCTTGAGAGAAGACTTGGGGGAGACAATGTTAGCAATCTTCCAATACTTGAAGGACTGTCACAGGGAAGAGAGCATCAATTTAGTCTCTATAGCACCTAAAGGCAGGACAAGAACCAATGGGTGGATGCTCATTAGAGGGTCCAAACTTGGAAATAACAATAAGAAAATTAAGCAATGACCAACTTGCTTAAATGCTCCATCACTGTAGATTTTCAAGAAAAGATGTAATAAGCATTTGTCCAGGATGATATAATGACTCCTGCCTTGGACAGGAATTTGGACTAGAAAACCTTCAAGCTCCCATCCAGCCCTATGATTCTGTGATTCTTTTATTCTAACAAAGTCCCTTGTTTCCTTAGCTCTATTTGGGGGGGGGGGGATTCTGTGTTGGCTTCAGTTAGAGCTTCTCATGTATGCATCTTCCTCTAGAGGTGGCCTTGGGGATATATAAGATAATATTCATCCCATTGCTGAGAAGCATTCAATATAAACATGGGATCAATTCCATTTAATCTTCCAGAATGTTATTTTCACACATGTTCAAATGAAATCTCAAGGCTTCTTTTCAGTGCTGTGATTTTTTTTGGTTGCCTAGGCAACAGTAAAGTGAAAAGGATTAGGGGCATAATCTGAAAGACATTGATGGGACAATCTTAGGAAATGCAAGATTTCACCATATTATATGATTTATTTGGCTACATAGTTGCCTACTGAGCTATGTGCAAAAGCTCTGAGTAATAAACTGACTTTATCCCTTTTGCTATGCACAGCAGTCCTAAAAGCCCATTCTTCCGAAGTATTATATGCATGTTACCCATCATAAACAGGACAGAGCTTCTCCACTGATTATTCATGCGTACTGCCTACACTTGTTCTTTATGGGAGGAAAAATCAGTATTGATCATAAACAAACCAAATCCAATTTTAATTTCGTTTAGAATCTACTGCACTTCGGAAGATAAATGGTAACTTCTATTTAAGTATGTCCCTGGTATATACAGTCTGTATGCCACAAAGAAATAGTTTGCTTAGAACAGCATCAGGGCTATGAACTTTTTAAAACATACAATTGATAAAGAGAGCCCTTTAAAACTTTTTAAAACTTACAGTTTTAAAGAGAGCCACCAATTAATCAGTTTTAAATAAAATTGAATATGAATATATTTTCTGTAGCCTTGAAATATGGAAGCGATTGCTAAGGTGGAATTCTGTAGATTTATTGAGTTTTAGCTTCTATTCTCCAGGACGTGTGGCCTCACAGATTACTATAAAGTCTCTTTTTAAAATCAACTTCTGTATGTCTACCTTTCCAGATAACTGCTTGAAGTATAGGATTAAAATGTGATATATTTTTCAAAAGTACAAGAATTTAGCTTTTTTTAACAAAAAATCTGGGAACGAAAATGATTTGTTAGTAAGTGATATAAAACCAATTTTGAAAATTTAATAGCTTGGTCATGTTTGATTAAATTTATATGTAATCAAAACTTCCATATAAGTTTGAAAAGTTGCTTAAAGTATAAAAGTAAAGGCACTGAATCCAATTCAATTCTTTTTTATTAAAGTTTTTTATTTTTCCATTTTCATAACATATAATCACATGTATACTATTACATAACCAACATCATATTGTATTATTAAATGATTACATCAATTCATCTTATCAACAACTCCCAAAAATCAATTATTGCCTCTTCTGCTCTCCATACACCTTATTTGTACTTTATCCATTATTTTCTTCTCCCTCTCTCCTCCCCCTCCCTACCTCCTTTGTCCTTCTCTTCTCAACTTCCCCTTCCTCTCTCCTTCTCCTCGCTCCCCTTACTACTCCTCATTTCTCTCCTCCTCTTCCCCCCTTGCTCTCTCTCCTATCCTAGTGCTTCTGTCAAGATTTCTCTCCTTATCTCCTCCCCTTTTCCGCTCTTGCCATTACCAACCACGCTCACTTTGTTGTCAGTATCAACAGTTTTCTTATCTCTTTGCTCATTTTTTTCTTCCATGTTTTAGCAGGCCTGGCTCAACCATAGCTCCATTTTATTCCTCCTGGCAATTTTTTAACTTGTAATTTCCATTGGGGTTTTAATTTAACTTATTTTAATATTTCTATGTTATTATGATATTGTATTGTGTTTTATACCTCCTCCGTACAATGTGTAATTTTATAATATGTGTTTTTATTTATTGTATGCCGCCCCGAGTCCCTTTGTGGAGAGGGAGCCGCTAACAAATTTAATAAATAAATAAATAAATAAATAAATAAATAAATAAATAAATAAATAAATAAATAAACTCTGTTCTCCACTTTCTTCATTTGGTAAACATCCTCAGTTTCTCCTTCAGATTTTTCTGTTTTGTATTCCATATTTTCCAATCTCTTTTCAATTCTCTCTGTCACAACTAATAGATTTTGAATTTCAAACATAATCATTTGCAATGTTACAGTTTCTTTTTCCTGCTGAGCCATTCTTTCAATTTTGCAGACACTGCCACTATAGGGTTCAAGGCTATTTTAATAAACTTCAAAAAATGTTGTCTTCCCTCCAATAGCTAGTGATAGAACTTTCAAAAGGCACCTGTATAAACAACTTGTGCTCTTCCTACTATCACTGTCAGTAAACAAACTGAAAGAACCTTGAATCTCAAGTGATCAAAGAGAAAGAAGAAAAAACAATGTATTCTGCCTCCAGCCTCTAAGTGACAGGGTAACTGCTTTTCCTCCTGTTGTTACAACCCTCTTTATAATCCTCCTTATTATCTTCTTTATATTCCAAGCTTAAGAAAGGAAAAACATACCCTTAAATGGAGATCAAAAGCAATCCAATCAATCAAATCAAGCATTATATAAAAAAGGAGAATTTTAATCCATAGGTATAAGCAAAAGTGAAAAAAGAAGAAGAAAGAATTAATCCATTCAGTTTAAAAATAGGGAGCCCCTGCAAAAGTTCCATCCATGAAAAAAAATAGAAACTGGATAATACACTAAGTTCAATGCAGATCAATCTCGCCGCCTACCATCTTCTGTCTTCAATTCTTAACTTAACTTAATTTTTTTTCTTGGGTAGTTTCTTCCTCTAATAATAAAATTTCCTCACCAATTCGACACACTTTCTCTTTCTGCTTTCTTCCCATTCCAGAGCTGTTCCAACTTCATCAGCTTCATTAGCTGCATTTCTGTAGCCGGAAAAAAAGGGCTATTCCTGGATCTTTCAGGAACTTTGCAGTGTCCCTGAGATCAGCAGGATGTGCCCTTCTCAATCACCATCTCTGCGGGATGGTTTAGGTCCAAATGGACCATCCAGTGGCAGAAATATCAACTGCGATCTCGGAGAACCAAAATCGCACGTCGTGCCATTGTGACATCAGATCTCTTTTTTTCCATGTTACATAGATTTTGACCCATGCTTAGTTGTCCTTCTATTCACTCAGTTCGCAACTCAATTTAATTATCATGTTTAAAAGGTAAATCACAAACCTCTGCTTTACAAGCTCCCCATATCAGTTTCATATTTATCCATATTCCATATATTTTAACTTTTATTTAGTTATCTTTCCATTATCATGTTCAACCAAATAGCAACTCCATTTTATTATCATATTTAGGAATAAAGCCCTTATCTTAACTTTATATTTTCCCATAAAGTAGTTTCTAATTATCTGGTTTTTTTCCTAGTAAGTCTTTTGTCCCACTTCTCTGTTCCTGCTTCTCCCTTTTCTTTATTTTAACACATCCACTCCCTTCAAATTTCCCCAGGTGACCAAAGGAATAATTTATATTCCTCTTTGTTTGGGGATAATCTCCTGCTTCAATTTTCCTTATACCACTAACAGCCTCCAAGACCACTTTTGTCAGCTTTCCTTTCTCTTTTGTTGGAACACCTCCCCTTTTCACAATTTTCCCTACACCATTGCCGGGACCAAAGAAGTTTTTTATCTGCTTTTTATTTCCCGCCACTTCTACCGCTTCAATGTCTCACCCACCTTTTTCTTTGACTTCTTTTATATCTATCTGCTTCTCTGGATTCAAAATTCTAATTAGGCTTGATTTTACTGATTTATGCATATTCTTTAAAATTCCACATAGCTCTTCAAATTCCCAGTTTTCCATGATGTCCAGTTCCAAAGTTAAAGTTAATTATACAGTTATTCAGTTCTTATTTCAGAGTTCTGTTCCACCTTAGGTTTGTCTGCTTCAATTGCTGCGGGGGAAAATGATGGTGGTCATCTTAGTCTTTTGTTCTACCTTAATGTCCAGATTCAAAATTGCAGTTAGTTATACAAATTCCACTTCAAGACTCTGGACCACCTTAAATTCAAACCGGAAGAGAAGCTGGGGCCATCTTACTCTTTTGCCAAGTGAAAAAAAAGCAGAAGAAGAAAGCAAAACAAAACATAAAGACCTTCATTTAGTTCAATCCAGTTCAATTCTGAGTGACATATCCATGTAATATTATTTACAATGTATGTGTGAGCATTCATGTTCATGCCTGAATGTTTTTCAACTTTTCAGTCTGCTTTTGACCCCTAATATTCTTTGGTTGTCTGAGTCCTAGACCTGTTTAACTTCTGAGTCCCAGCTATGTTAGCTAGCTGCTATCATCTGTTGAGATTAAGTAATGCATCAAAGGATAAACAGATTAATAAACACAAGCTACTCGTTACTTGAAGGCCATTGTGCCTATTTTCTCCTTCCTGACCTATAACCCTTGCACTCATGTATTCCCAAAATATATCAGAGACAAAGCAATCTCCCCAAACTCAAGTCAATTAAAACTTGTAACCATTAAAGTGCTATGAATTATAGCTTTCAGAAAAATGAATGATTAAGTACTACTGATGTTTCATTGCAGAATGTCTATTTCAAGTTTGATGTATTTCTTATAATTAATGCTTCACCAGTCAGTTGAGCTATTCTTCCTCTGGAATTATATTTTATCAACTATCCCATGTAGCTCTATTGCATTCTACAGATACATCTATTAGTACCCCATGTATTTCTATTACAGACAACAATTTTGTTTCTGCTGATTCATTCCAATAAGTCCTCAAAAGAATAATTGTTTTGTCAAATTTTGCAAAATGTGGCCTTTTATTTTTTTTATCTTCTTTTGCAGTTTTAAAGATGCAACTTCAAAGTTTAATTAACTAAATTAGGGAAACACATTTTCTCCTGAACGCATGATAGAAATTGAAAATAAAACATCTCCCTGAAGTCAATTTGAAAGATTATACTAGCTCTGCCACATTGTTTTTCTCTCTTTGATTAAAATATAATATAAAAATCTGTTAGCGACTCCAATGAAAGGAATTATCAAATTTTAATGCAACATTTCTTTCTTTGTTTAGAACAAAAATAAAAGAAAAGGTTTAACACCACTTTACACTTCATAGTTCTATTTAAGATTACTTAAATTATGTAAATCAAAGCTTTTTGATGTGGTTTACAAAGGATTATTTTTCCTCAGTGAAGGCTGTCTTGCTTTAATTTTTAACATATAGTTAATATCAGAAACACATTTCAAAGTCAACATCAATAATAATTACTACCACTCATTTTTCACTAAAAATAGACAGCTTATCATTGGAACTTAGTTTTTATGTGATCACTAATAAAGCATATTCAATTTTCATTTTTATAAAATACGGTTTCACTTAAAAAACTATTTTGAAAAAATATTTATGGATGAATCAACGTATCATATATCCAATGACTCTCCAAAGGTTAGGCAGTGTTCAGTTATAAACTTGTTTTATCTCATTGGAGATGCATGAAGAAAACAAACAAAGCATTCCACTGAATGCTTTATATATTGAATTGTTATATTGAACTGTTTCACATGGGAATCAAACATTTATCAGCTGGCACTGAATTGAAATGAAATTGGCAGTGTCCCACTTAGATAAAATTTTAAAGACTTGTTCTAATTAAGAATGTTGATATATCTTTACAGCTAACCCATTGTCCTTAAGTACAGGGCAATTATTTCATTGAGTTAAGGCTGCTTTTATTGGTAAAGGTTGAGGGAGTACTTTTATGTTTTGAGATCATAAGTTGGGACTCACCTATTATAACAATTTGGAAGGAAGAAATAAGCCAGGAATAGGCAAAGGTTTGTACCAGTGGATATCTTTGGAATGTTGAAGGCATCTCATTGGTCACTCACAAATGGCTATCATGATATAAAGAGCGGTTGCAGGAACTGGGTATGTCTAGTTTAATGAAAAGAAGGACTACGGGTGACATGATAGCAGTGTCCCGATATCTCAGGGCCTGCCACAAAAAAGAGGGAATCAATATATTCTCCAAAGTACCTCATGGTAGCAATGGGTGGAAACAAATCAAGGAGAGAAGCAACTTAGAACTAAGGAAACATTTCCTGACAGAACAATTGATCAGTGGAACAACTTGCCTCCAGAAGTTGTGAATGCTCCAACAGTGGAAGTTTTTAAGATGTTGGATAACCATTTGTCTGAAGTGGTGTTGGGTTTCCTGTCTAAGCAGGGGCTTGGACTAGAAGACCTCCAAGGTCCCTTCCAACTCTGTTATTCTATTCTATTCTATTCTGTTCCGTTCCGTTCCATTCCATTCCATGCTAAGAGACAGTTTGGCTTGTCACAAAACAGATGACATTGTATGAGATTTTAGTAGCTTTGGTTATCATTGCAAGAGGTACTTCACAATTATGAAAAGACTTCCATAAGGGACATACTGTTATTTAGATCTTCTATTACACTGTATAGTAACAGTATACACAGTGTACTTTTTTCAAGGAACTGCATCTCTGTGTGAATGTAGCCTTTGCTGATATTAGATGAAAGGGAATTGTATTGTTTTTAATGTATTATTATCACATTTGTGATTACTAATAATAATGTATTTTTACCAGTCATGTTTTCAGAGCCACATTTGTGTGATGAGTGGCAATATGCATCAAATTTGTAAAATACTAAAACGTTGACTGGGCAAAACAATGCATCATAGGGCAACAATTTGAGCCAAGGTATCTCAAATGGGCTAATTTATGGAACATGTCCAAAATCTGGAAGCCATGTTTCCCAAGGAAATGACATTTGGGGAAAATGTGACTGCTTCAGTACTACTGACTGCTTCTGCTGCAGTCATGTGATCTTCATTTTTAATTTTCTGAAAAGGAAGGAAGGAAGGAAGGAAATGACAGAAAGGAATGGAAGGAAGGACAGGGAGGGAAGGAAGGAAAGGTGGAAGGAAGAGTGGAAGAAAAGAAGGGTGGAAAGGAAGGAAGGAGGGGGGATGATTCAAGGAAGAAAGGTGGGATCAAGGGAGGGAGGGAGGGAGGGAGATAATGACAGGGTGACAGAAAGGAAGGGGAGGAAGGAAAGGTGAGAGGAAGAGTGGAAGAAAAGAATGGAGGGAGGGAGGGAGGGAGGGAAGGCAGGCAGGCAGGTAGGCAGGCTTAACAGGGCAAATCTAAACCTGAGACTCACTAGCTATCCTGCTGCATCAGCTAAGAAAACACCTTGGTGGGGAGGCCCTTATTTTTTTATTTAAATTTTTTACCCACCTTCATTGTCTTTTGTAAATAATTGAAGGTGGTAAGTATTCCTAATATTCCTTATCCCTCCTAATTTTCCCACATTTCTCCTGTGAGCTGAGTAGACTGACAGAGATTGACTGGCCCAAAATCACCAGGTGGGAGCCTGAAGCCTTAACCACTAGGTCAAACTACCTCCATTTGTATTAGATTTCATCGTGGACTGACAAGGGTTCTTCAGCAATCAAATTAATGTGAAAAATGTTTTCCTACAGCAACAGAAGAGGAAGACAAAGAGAACCTCCTCTAAAAGTAAATAACTTTTTGCAAAACGTGTATACATCCTCACATATTTCCCTTGCAGAATTTACAACAGTTCTTTATTTATATATCTCTTCTCTCCCAGTTACAATCCTTCCCTTACTTGATGTTCTTGTCCACTTGCATTTGTCATTTTTCATTCTTCTATCTGCTTGGTCTTCCTAGGTGAAACAGTGGGCTGAACTTGCTAGAATAGACATTCCTTTTCGATTTCCAAAGAAATGAATCTTATTTCTCATGACAATAATGAGAAACAGAGGAAGGTCTTTCTTTCTTTAATGAGCGATTTATTGGCATATGATTTTAATTTATATCCTGACCTATCATAAAATATTGCTCCACACTGTAACTTTTCAAATCAAGAAATAAATCCTAGGGAAAGCAGCTACACCCATCAAACAATTATGGATATGCCTGTATATATTAATAGTTTTTTTTTTATATCACCCACTCCTGTTGCCTAACTTTTGCCTTTAGCTTCAAGTAAGTTTCAATAGGAAAAAATAAGGTTAGCCATAAAAGAAAACTTACACACTTAGGCGAACTGTATTTTGACCCTTAACCAATGCTCAGCTGATGGAGGAAGAGATCGACTTTCAATAATTGTAAAGACTGTGTCATCAAAAGGAAGATCCTCTAATGTCTTGGATCTAAGCTATTTGCAGCTATAGGCCAATGGACATTACCCTTGTTGATTTTTTTTAAAGAAGCACTCTATAAAGGAGGCTATTTTGTTGTATCATTGATTGATTGGTTGATTTTGTTTATGTTTTGTCTTTCACCCTTCCTTGCCCTCTGAGTCTAAACTCCATATTGACAGAGCTCAGTTAATAAGACACTATCAGAGTATGGATGTGAATCCATATTTCATCTGTATAGCAACTGGTACATATTAGTCTTTGATACATAATTAATCTTAGTTGCCATAAAATCTATTAACAGTTGCCCTTTCCTATATCATTTTATTAAGGAGACCCCAACATGCTTCTTTAAACACCCTTTCTTAATAAGGAAATACCTTCCTTCCTCATCATGAACTTTTCCTGATTCTTCTTGCTTATACAATGCATTTTTAATCCAACTTTCAAAAACAGAAAATCAGTAAACAGTAATAAATTAGACCAAAACGAACTGCTGACATTTCTGATTGAAAAGCTCAGCATCTTAGCCACTGAGTCACTGCGTCACATACATACATACGTGTGTGTGTGTGTTATATATGTGTGTGTGTGTATGTATGTATGTATGTATGTATGTAGGTATGTAGGTATGTATAGTATATATCCACAACATACATACATACATACATACATACATACATACATACATACATACATAAACACAAAAAGAGACTATATTATAGAAGGAGGCTTCTTACTGTCTCTCTGTGTGTGTGTCTGTGTGTGTGTAGGATGTCAAAGCACCTGGTATGCCCAAATATGGGAGGGAGCTAAATCGCTTGAAATAGATCTATACAGTCTCCCTTTATTTATTTATCAGCACAAATGAAACATACAGTATGTATGTATGTATGTATGTATGTATGTGTATGTATGTTACACACACACACACACACACACAGGTAAATGTCAGTCTGCCTACATCTAAACGTTCTCTCCACTCTCTATTTTCAAGATACATATCACAGGGATTTTATATATTCTTAGGGAAGAGATTGAACTGAAGGCTTCTTCTTCCTCCTCTTCTAAATTAAGGGACACTTATGTGACCCTGATATCCAATAGTTGCTCTTAAAAACTCTGGGCTTTATTTAAATATAGAGTATAGATCGTTGAAATTAAGTCCTGAGCCCTTTTTTATCTTTTACCGCTTGTTTGTGTCTCTGTCTTCCTGGTTTTGCCAATTGACTGCATTTCAGATTTGATTATATTTGATAAATAAACATCAACTCATATTGTTGCAAGCTGCATTGAATAATACAGTATGTATGCTAGATTTGGTTTGGTTTGAATGTAAAGACAAAACTGGTATGTGCTGAATGCAAGCAATGAAAAAAAATACTGTTTCCCCTTTCCCCCCCTATTCTTTCTATCAGCGGTCTAGCTGCTGGAGTCTGTGAAACGCCTCAGTGAATGAGCTCATCCTGTATCTCATCTGACAGCCTCACTTTGAACTGGTCAGGTAAGTCACTTTCATTCCAGCCCACATCCTGAGCTAACAGCTGAAACTCAGCAGCACGCTGCCATGCTAATGTGGATGTTACCCTATTGTAGGTGACAGATTGCAGAGCTGGCAGCCATTTGCTTGACTAAATCCTCAAAGTTTGCTCTCAGCCATGCCCACCGACTTAGTTTGGTTGTCAAATTCTTGTTGGATGCCTAAAAGAGGAGTTGTCTATATCACTCCCTTAATCATTACATATTTCTTGGTTGGCAGAGAAGTCATCAAATCTCAATCAACTTGTCTCATCTAAATAATATATAGTTCACATTGAGTGAGAAATAAAGTAGATTGGGGATTTCCAACATAGCTATGAGGCAAGGAGGCAGTTATTCAGTTTACGAAGAACTCCAGCTGCTCCAGCAACAGGATCTCGAGCGAAGATTAATATGATAATCCTTGGTTGCAATCGATTTGTCACCTACTGGGCTATCTGGCTCGTCTTATGGGCTTATGAGTCCATTGGGTTACCACTGGTTTTGGTCCTATGGCAAGGTATTGGTCATTTGATCTCCAATTATAAAGGGTGGTAGAAGAACCTCATTCTACTATATTTTTCTGTGTATAAGACACTACTTTAAAATATTTACTTGAAAATGGAGGGGCATTTTATACACAGGAGGCCGAGAGGAGAAGGCATGACCCATCCCCTTCCTCCAGCTCTGCCAGATGAGTCTCTACCTTATATGCAGCTCTATCATTCCTCTCTATTGCAGTTGTTTCCTGTATCACATTGCCACTCTAGGTTTCATCTCTATTGTTCCTGTGATGCATTTCCTGTTCTTGTATTACTCACTCTCTAATAAGATGGCTTCTGCACAGTGATGGCTTGTAGTGTGCTCACTTACTCTACATGAAACATGGGTGTCAGGGGTAAATTGAGCCCTGTAAATAACGAGGTATGAATCGTGGCATTTCCTTGAAGCATACTTCTTAAATAAGCAAAATAAACCCGAGATATATTCTAAGAAAAACATTTTATTGTAAATAAAGTAAAAACAAAACTTACTAAGTTAATGATTACATTTTAGCAAAGTTCCTGTCTGCCTTGGCAGATGGACAAAAGAAAGTAAAGTGAAATAATAATGATGAAGGAATGTGTACATACGCAGTGAAGCTGAGATATAAGAGTCAATTCATTCTACCGTATAACTCAGAATGTAAGCACAGCTGGCAAACCAAATAAATGCAGTGACAATGGGGGCATCTTATACATGGAGCATCTTATAGACAGAAAAATATAGTATTCTTTGATACTTTGGGGTAGCTCCCCAAAGCTGTAGGATAGGACAAACAAGCTATCAGGATCTTCCAATGAGAGCTCAGCAGTTTCTACTTTTTTTTTTCATTTTCTGAGCTTGAACTCTGTCTTTTTGAGGGATCAGTCTTGAGTTTTGTTTCTTTTATAATTAAAAATAAATAAAAATGAAAAGCAAGCTTCCCATTGTACATGGCAGTAAAGAGAATCATCTTACACATTGTACCTGGGCAACCTGGGACAGCAGATATTAAATCTGAATGCCATGGTCAGTTTTCACCTTAGAATGAAACAGGGAGACCCAGAGATTGGCAGAAGAAGCACATCAGGGGCCTCCAAACTTGAGAACTTTAAGACTTGTGGACTTCAACTCCTAATTCTGGGAGATGAAGTCCACAAGTCTTAAAAGTTGTCAGATTTAGAGACCTGGAGTACACACAAGCATAAACACTCACCTGGTGGGGGAGGCACCTCTTACCTTGCCTTTTCTCTCAACTCTAGCAATCTGCATCTGGAATTTTTAAAATAAATTCTCCTAGTCCTGTGTGGAAGAGAAAAACAGTCCTTTTCGTACGGAATAGATTTTCCAAATAATTGCCCAACATTATGTAGAATGGAGTAATCCATAATCTATTACTAGGTGCTGATTTAGGTCTATTTCCTGTCTATGGACATTGTTTCTATTGCAGTATTTTCCTTCCATTCTGTTAGCAATCACAACAGCAGCAGCAACATAGGAACAAATGATAAAGTATCTTCCAAATGATGCTGTTGTGTTGGACTTGCTTCAAAAACAGTTCCAGGATTGTGGGTAATAAGAGTGAATTTATAGTTTGCCCGTTGTTTCCTTTAGAGAGCTGTGGGTTTTCTACATAAGGTAGCTATAATATAGAAGAAAAACAAACATTATTTTTGAAGCTGTCTGGGTGGAAGGCATCTGAAACAGAGAAAAGTTGGAAGAGAAAAAAAAATTGGCAGAATGAAATTCCTGCAGAGTTATACGGACATCTAGTGGCTCTAATGGAAATTTCATCTTGCAGTCCTTTAAAGCAAATGTTTTCTCAGGGCCCTTTCCTCTTTAAAACATGTAGATGACCCTAAAACAGTTTTTGTGGGATGAGTTCAATTTATTGATATATGCCTTATTAAATTTTTAAATTGATCTATTTGCTGCCACTATTGCTTCATATGACTGTATAATGGGATTTTAATAATTATTTTCCAGTATATATTTCACTTTTTCATCTGAAATACAGATTTAAATGAAAACAAAAGGCTTCCAATATTTTGTATAGTTTTTGCTATTGCTCCAAACTCTTTAACATTTACTTTTCTTCATTTACATCCAAGTTATGTAAACTCCAAGGTAAGAAAAAAATGTTTTTAATACTTTCTCTCCAATGTCACTATTTCTTTTATACATGTCTTTGAAAATCCAGTCCAAGAATGTGACTAACAGGATAGGAAGAAAGAAGAAAGAAAGAAAGAAAGAAAGAAAGAAAGAAAGAAAGAAAGAAAGAAAGAAAGAAAGAAAGAAAGAACTCTCTATTAACTTTACTTTTCAGTGACGATATGTTTAACCTTGGGGAACAAATCAGAAAGAGTGTTCACAAATAAAAATAAACTGCACTAGAAATTTAAGCTCAAGAGGACAAGCCAGCTGTCATTTTGATATAATAGACTTGCTTATTCAGAGCTAACTGGGAATAAACTAAACAAATGTATTTGAACTTGGCAAAGCTATAGGACCAAGACACTTAAAGTAACAAAAATGGGTCAATAACAGGAAGGGAGGGAGGGAGGGAGGGAGGGAGGAAGGAAGGAAGGAAGGAAGAAAGGAAGGAAGGACCGCCAATAGCAACCCGTTATTGTTGCTGACAGCAGATAGTTGAGTCTTTAAAAGAAGTATGTTTGTAATGGATAAAAATATAAGAATATGGATTTTTTAATATTTAAAAATAGTCAACATTTATAAATATTGACAGATTTAGACTTCTTATTCTTTGAGCCATATTGTAAGGAATAATGCTGTGACTCAAAGAACAAGAAGTCTTTCTTGTTCTCAAAGAACAAGAAATAATGGGATGGGTGACATTTTGGGGGGTTGGAGGATAGATTTTATGATTTATTCCAGTATCCAGTGGCTCAGGCCAGCATGACCACTGATGTGATCTAAACACTTAGGAGCTTTTCTACATGACATGGCTAGGCAACATAGGTGAGTCAAGTCTTCAGGAAGCTTAATCACTCTTTTCAACTTTTCCTTGTTAAAAGAAAACAGAAAACCTAGAAAATTATGTCATGAAACCTAGCCGCTTTGTTGCCAACATTTTACATTGCAATCTGAGATTCTGGAGAGCACAAAGTTTATCCTGAGATTTGCCAATCTCTCATATACAGCTTTTGCAGACAAAATGGTTTGGTGTTTTATCTTCTATATTTTGCTAGGGGGTGTGTTTGTATGTGTCCCTATCAATATCCTCATGAACACAGGAAGCAAACCCTTAAAAGTCTCTGCCACTGTTGCAAGTAAGATGGGTAGTCCTGTCATCTCCCATGGAAAGCTACTATCCTGCAGTCTCCTTATGAAGAGCAGCCTTCTGGAGCACATATGAGTGATTTCCTTTCCTCTCCTTATCTAGAGAAGTTCTAAAAAATCAATCTTTTGACCCATTCCTTGGTCTTTGCTCTGGTCATCAGCTCACTTTCAGAGAACCATCTTCAATTTGCCATACTTTTCCCAGAAGCCCAAAATGAAGCATCTGTGCTTTGACTGACAATTCCTCTAGCTAATCGTGACATCTCTATTTGACGGGAATATCCCCTGAAAGTTCTTCCTCAAAGATAGAAAAATGAAATAAAAAGGAAGAACAATTTCTTTTCCACCGAACAGAGTAACAGTATATTAAAAAATACAGAATAAATTTTTGACATAGTATTAAATAAAATATGATAAGAAATTACTCCCAAAACACTCCTTTGTTTGTTATAGTTCAATCTGGAAATCTACGCCTGGCCTACCAGTTCAATGTTTCTGGCAGGATGACTTCCTTATGCATTGCAAGTATCTTTTGATTAAAGTAGTTCAGTTAAAATAACTGGGTGAGAGACTTTCCTTTCTAAGGTAGAGTTTTCTCTTATGTGAGCAATCTGAAAGCTCCCCGGAGAGGTGGCAACCGTGAATTACAAGAGTGAGTTGAAGCTTCTCTTAAAATATCTCTCACATCCCAACTAACCAACTGGGGCTTACAGCAAAGTGTAAGACAATATAGACATACTATGTTATAGCATTGCAGCATGAACTGATTATTTTAAACAGCTTCTATTTTTTAGAGAAATATTCAGCTAGCACAGTCAGAAAGTGAGAATCAGGCTAATCCTTTAGATTCTGAGCCAGGGGACATAAAGTACAAAAGACGAAGTAAGTCGAAAAAGGCTGTCACCAAAATATTTCCTCTAGTGGTAACAGTCTAATAAGATAAATTATCAACATTAATTCTTTTGTCTTAGTAGTTAAGATATAGATAAATCCATTCTCCCCTGATTCATATTTGTTTGCTCCATTCAACTTAGCAATTCTAAGATTTACGCTACTGTATCATGGCTTCAGTTAAAAAAGAAGTGGCATTTGATTTGAAGCAAGTAGTTCAACAAAAATATTTGTTTGAGGGACTGCCACAAAGAGGAGGTCAAATTATTCTCCGAAGCACCAGAGGGCAGGACAAGAAATAATGGCTGGAAACTGATCAAAGGGAGAACAACCTGGAATTAAGGGAGAAACTTCCTAACAGTAAGGACAGTTAACCAGTAGAACAGCTTGTTTTCAAAAAGTGATGGGTACTCCATCACTGGAAGTTTTTAAGAAGAGACTGGATAGCCACTTGTCTCAGATTGCATAGGTTCTCCTACTTGAGCAGGTGGCTGGATTAGAAGTTCTCCAAGGTCTCTTCCAGCTGTATTCTATTCTATTCTATTCTATTCTATTCTATTCTATTCTATCAGTATAAACCAATCGAATAATTGTAGCAGCATAGGAGTTTTAAACTTAGAGAGATATATTTGGTAACAAAATTTAGATTGAGCACAATAGGATGATTCAGTATGAAAGAAACCTAGTGGCACATTAAAAATGCATTTCTCTAGTCCTTTAAAAAAAACCTTGATGTTTAAAATAGCTTCTAGTTTCATTGCAATATATCTTATCAGGACTCTTTCACACCTGACTTTTCTTTCCTTCCCAGAGACCAATGCAATTGTGGAAAGGCATGAAAAACATCTGCATTGTATTATACATCAAACATATACAAATCCATTTTTGCACTCTACGCATATGGTAGGAAATTAGAAACTGGCAACATTTTTTTTTCAACAGAATAGCTGCATTATTCAATCATGATAGCAAACACAATTTTCCCGCATAAGAAAAATCATGTAGATAGAAAAAGTAATGTTCCTCGCAGAGAAGTAAGGACCTACGAGACATTAGGAAACTCTAAAAAAATTAATTTCCATGAACATCTGGGGAAGTGACAGTAATTAAATTGATGCACACTCAATTACATGTGAGGATAGCAGGTGTATCTACAATTTTGCTTCTTCAATCTGATTTTGTTTTAGAAATCAAATTATCAGTATACAAAAGCTTGAGCCTGAAAGTCATAAAGAGCCACACTTACAATGTATTTCTCATGCTTCAGAAGAAAGTCCTTCAGAAAAAGCATATTGATTTATTTACAGGTAACAGATTCCAGGAAGAACAACATTTTTCTTTCTTCAATTTCCCACTGTACAACCCTTAGATGCCTTCTTGTGTTTGACTTTAGTATCTGAATGCTACAATATAACTGGTTTAAGCATGATTTATTAAATTTCCATTAACTAAGCCATAAATCATGATGTAAAGCATTCTAGATTAATCTATACATTTAAGATTAATCTGCAAATCCTGTAGCCTCAAATGGCTTGGAACTATAGGTTTGAAGGAACATCTCTTTCCATATGTTCCTGCCTGATAACAGCTTCCTCGCAAGAGCAGTTCTAGCAGGAATGGTTTCCTCTTATCTTTGCTATCAGTTTGGAACCGGGAGCTCATACACGGCCCTTCTGCATATGCGCAAAACCTTATGCGCATGTGCAGAACATCATTGATGACATCTGGGTGGGTGGGTGGAACCTCCCACCGCCATAGCTACCGGTTCGCCCGAACTGGGGCGAACCAGCAGAATACCACCTCTGGGTTCTAGGTTTCTCTTCTCATCACGTATCATGAATGACACCAAGGAGCAAATCTTCTTGGTGATTGCTCCCCAGTTCTTGAATGCTCTTTGCCCTTAGTCTTGCTTGGTTGTTATTTTATTATCTTTCCAGCATTACTTTTTTTTTTGAACCCTGGTTTTTCAAAAGATTAATATTTCAATTTGGTAGGTGGAAAGTATTCTCCTGAAGTACTGCAAGGAGACAATGTAACTCTAACCTTTTATTAACGTAGCTGACAACGAACAAAGTAACGAACTTAACTGCCAGCCTTTTATATGTGGCTGTCAAACTGTTCGCCAATAGGAAGCCTGTCTAACATTCCATGAGCTGCACTCAGGTTAGATTCAACGGATTAACGTTGCCCCTTGATTGGCAAGTCTTTCTCTCAACCTCAGTACATAGCAGTAGGTTACCACAAAGCTATTTTGCCTATTCTGTATGTTTGTACTGTTTATAAATCATCTTTTTAAATCACTGCTTTATATATTGTCTTTTGACGTCACTAGTTTATTTAAATTGTGACTTGAGAGAGAGTTGCAAGCCAATGAGAACAGTATGTGCATTTTGAAAACAATGAGTAAATTTAAGGACATGTTTATGAAGCACGATGGCTGGATTCACAGAAGATGCTAATCCTCAAAGAAGTCAAGAGTGGTTTGGTTTATACAGTACTACACGTAAATCCACCATCTATGAAGAAACATCCATTGGCACTTTTGCATTTGCACAACCTTCTTTCTAAAATGCCTTCCACAAGAAATTTCAAAAGGTTTACAGTAGTGTCCAGAGATCATAGTCAAAAGTGGAGATGGTGGCCATGATGGTGTGATCAAAATGACATTTGTTTTTTATGTTTATTGCACTATTACCATATCCCATCTTCCCTTTTTTTTAGCCATAACCAGCAGATACCACTGAAGGCAAATATTCTGCTTTACCAATCTTAATACTAAGTACTTTCTAAACTTTAGGACAATGGTCCCCAATCTTTCCAGTTTTGCAGACTGGTAGGGAAAGGGGAGAGGGATTTGTTCCATGCCAGTGGTGGGTGGATGAGCATTCATGCACAGCTTCCACAGCACAGTTCCAAACAGGCCATTATCCCTGTATTAGGTGATGGCTCAGGGGTTGGAGACCCCTACTTTATGGAATCCAAGGAGTTTTCAATCTTATTTATGCCTTCCTTGAGATTTTCTGCCATCTCTATATATTGAACATACAATATTATACAATATTATCATTAGATGCAGGTTGGTGTAGTGGTTAAGGCACCAGGCTAGAAACTGGGAGGCTGTGAACTGTGAGCACAAAGATGACACAAAACTTGTCAGACTCCCTAACCACCTTGCCCAAGTGTGCCAGCTGATCACCCAAATCCTTGCAACTCTGAGCTTCTCTTCTTCCCTTGTTAACAATAGAGACTGGAATGCCAGCTGAGCACAGTGGCTGCAGAAAATATCATTGTGTTTTCTTACTTTTACCTCTTACTTATCAGTGGGTTTTCTTCCTTAACTTAGAACTTTTTCTATTATTCTTTGTACCATCTTAGGTTGCTTTTTATTATGCTAATGATTCCCTTTTCTTTTCCCTAGTTCTGCCTTCATATGTGCTTCTTGTCTCTCTTCTGTCCTGTGCATATGTGTAGTTGTGTGTGCCTGTCTCACATACCAACAGCTTTTAGATCTTTCTCAAACCCAATGTTTCATGTCTTCCCTTTCTACTCTTAGAAGCAAATTTCCTCCCTTCTATATCTTTGTTTCCTTACTGGGTCTGTACCAAAGCCCCTTATTTCTGCTGGCAATATCTATATATTGTTAAAATTCTCATGTCTGTTTGTTTGCTACTTTCAGTTAGGCAAAACTGGAAGATACAGGGCAAGAATTGTTGAACCAAGGTAACTCACACGGACAAATTTAAAGAATGACAGGAGCCACGATTCCAGGATTAAAATTCCGGAAAGGTTCTGGTCATTGCAGCTGTTGATTACACTTTCCAGAAACCCATAGATTGCATAGCACAAGGGAAGATGGAAGGGCCATATCCCGATCCTCTTTCTTGCCGCCTTCTGCACCCATTCAGCTGGTCAACAGTGAGTGGCAATCAACTGCTTTGAAATAAAAAATGAAATATCTAAATGATGGTGGGCAGTGAAAAAAGGACAAGGTGGCAACTCTGATACCTGCTGGTGAGGAAGGCCTGGCTTGAGGAAAACAAGGGATGAGCCCCCATCCTCCACGGAAGGAGGGGACCCTTGGGGAACACCAAGAAAAGGAACAGGGGTGTTTGTTTCCCCTGTTCCATGGATCATATGGGGAAGAGGAAGGCATGATTTCCAACACATCCTACCAGCTTCCCTCAAGCTATGTCAACAGGATACTTGAAAGAAGCTGGAAATATCTCCCACTGCTTTTTTTGCCCACCTGTGGTCATTTTTTCTGTTTAGGTAAGGAAATATCTATGAAAGAATGAGCCAATTGGACACAGCTTGTCTAGCTTATTTATTTCCTACACAATCCAAGATTACCACATCCTATGCTGCTAATCTTCCACCCACTATAGTCCTGTACAAAGTCACAAGTTAGTTGTCATACTATAGTTTCAATATACTGTATTTCAGAGGTGGTATTCATCCAGTCCGGACTGGCTTGCCAGAACTGGTAGCGGAAATCATGGGCAGGTGGGCCCACCCATCATGGCTCTATGCCATCCTATTTAGGGGTGGGCTTATGAGGCTGGTCTTATGCGCGGAAGGCACGCACGCGAGAAAAGCACATGTGCAGCCAGCCAGGATCATGCATGGAAGTAGGCGGGCACGCATGCAGTGAACCAGTGGTAACAAAATGTGAAACCCACAACTGCTGTATTTATTTCCAAACTCTCCTGCATCTTTCTGGATTACATATATTTATTCAGAAATACACTCATGCTCCACCAGAACTTAATCTGTATTCTACCAAGCAATGGTCCCTGCCAAATACCATGAGATTCCCTTCACAGCTCTTGGCATGAAAAGAATCCCATCCAGCTACGGAATTATGAGGGCCCAGAAATGTGTAATCCCTGGTATTTGTTCACGCTATCTGGCTATTCTGTCTAAACTAATGCTAAGATGAAGTTTATGTCTGTCACGATGTTAAAAAGTTTGCTAAGCCTGAACTGCCTAAACTGACACTCAAGAGTTAAACTAAGAAAGCTTTATTGCGCAGGTCATAAAACAAAAAAGGGTTCTTATCTGAAAGTGATTTATTGCGCACGCGTTACACATTCCAAAATTCCTCTCTTCTTTGTTCGGCAGCCAACTTTGGCAAACGTAGCTTTCATTATCAAAATGTAACCAATTAGTTATTTTCTGTTTCATCTACTTTTATTATTTTATTATTAAAGTTTGTTTATTAATTAGAATATTTTCTTAAAGAGTATTTCTTTTCTAAATATCTCAAAAGATATGCAGAAGGGAATCAGCCACGGTCCATCGATCTCTAACAGGGTGTTTTTTCCCCTGACAACTTGGTAGCAGAGTTTTGGCTTTTGATGATACCAGCTGAGATGGTTACAATTTATGGCTGTATTTTCCCTTCATGCTATCTAAAGATAACCGACTAAGCCTAATTAGCAATGTCGGAGAAAAAGAAAAAAAAGAAAAAGAAAGATGGGGCGAGCACAGATGGATCAGCTTCCTCTGACAAGGAGGCTCCCTCGGACACAGAGAAGCAAGATCAAAACGTGCTTCAGGAACAACAAATTCCTTCAGGTGCCGAGCCAAATATGGGAGAAGGAGCTACAGGACGCGACATCCACGAAACGAGGTCAGTGGTTCCTCCTTCTAAAATATCTCCAGGAGATTATGAATTTTTGGGGGCCAAGCCAAAACTTCCCACTCTGCCAGAGCCACTCCATTCCCAGACCCTCGCAGATTATCAAACGATTGATGAATGGCAACTGCCGGCACAGAAAATATCCTCCCACGCAGAAAGCAGATTTTATAACATCTCCCCAGATGGTGAGCAAGAAATGCAAAGCTATCTAGATCAAATAGAACTGTTTGAAAAATATGCTAGGGAGGCGAGAGTGTGTTTTGAAGAGATAAGGCGAAGTAGAAGAAGCTCCCCCACTCCCAAAAAGTCTGAGGACGCCATCTTGTCTTCTTCAAAACAACAGCCTAAGACACACCCCACAGAGTTCATTGGTCAATTAGAACAAAGAGACATGTACACGTCACCGAGGTCACGTGGTCCCTTTGAGTCGACTGAACTTCCGCATACGTATAGAAAGGAGAGGCAGCCAAAAAGTGAAGCTGCACTGCCATCTGCTGGCGGAGAAAAATTATTACAGCAAAAGATTAAGCAATTGGACCAGATTTTCAGAGATATGTCTATGAGTCCTTTAGAAGCCAAAACTTTGTCTCCAAAGGTTAAGTCTTCAACACCACCTGGCGGTGTGGAATTCTCCCTAGATGGAAAAAGGCAAAGCCAAAGGCAAATTCGAGGAAGCCAATTTGATGTTGCCACGCAAAGGCCAATGATGCAACCCCAGCATCCCCTGGTTCAACAACCAGCTTTGCAACCAGAGCAACAAATTGTTCCTCAGCAGGTATTCACAGTCACCCCCTTGACTGGTGAGTCCAAATTAAAGGAGTCAGGAGAGAATTATAAAGCCTGGGTCAGTGAAATTGCGCTCTTGCTTCGAAGAGAAGGCACACATTCCATGGTTTTTAATCCTCCCCGTCAGCCCTGGACACCTGCGATAAGAGATCTCGAAAACAGAGCTATCACGACTTTACTCATGTCAATGGAAATTGAGATCCAAGGTATCTTTCCACCTGATGCAACTGCCCAAGAAATATGGGCTATTTTGGAAGATTGCTACAGGCCCGTTTCAATTGAATCCTCATGTTTGCTCATGTCTGAGTTCCATGGTTCGAAGTTGAAACCTGGTGAACGAATTGGTGGACATTTGACCAAACTGAAAAGAATGAGAAGTGAATTGAGACAAAATGGCCATGTAATCGATGATATCCAAATGATTAGCATCATCATTAACTCATTGAATTATGAATGGAAAGATGCTGTTGCAAAGATTAACTACGTGCCTATTGCTCAACGCACAGTTAACCACGTTTGCAGACTTTTAGTGGAAGACGAAGCTATCAGGTTAGCTACCCCACATCTGCAACGGCCTCCAGCACCAAAGGCTCCAGCCAGACGTCCCTTCCGAGGAAGAGGCTACGCTCCAAGGATGCCAAAATGCTACACCTGCAACCGTGTGGGACATGACACCCGGGATTGTCCCCAACGAGTTCCAGCTCCCGCCACGTACCAGCCCAGAGGAACAGATTCCAGAGGCAGAGGTAGAGGCGGAAGACAAGGTCGTCGTGGTCCAAGGCGTGATCCACAAGCTCCGCTTGCAACACTGGCCATAACCAACGTTCCACAACCTGATCCAAAGTTCGACAGACGTCTTTTGTGGACTTTAGATAGTGGAGCAGCTGTGCACGTTACCCACAGAAGGGAACTTTTCACAGAGATGGGCGAACCAGAGCCCGAGTATCGAGAACTGTATTCCTTCACCAACCACACTTGCAAGGTTATGGGAAAAGGAACTGTTTACATTGAAGAGCTCGATACACACATCCCTGATGTTTATTACATACCTTCAGCAACCAGTAATTTGCTTAGTCAAAGTCACTTGTCTAGAGAGTTAAAGTTCCAGGTTCACCACCTCGAAAAAGCAAGTTACTTAGTTAAAGATGGTGATATTGTTGCTGAAACCATGCTGATTGGTGGTGTTTATTACTTAAAGCCAAAGCCTAAAGGGCAAGCACAGGCAAGTATGCAAACTCCAAAAAGGCACAACGCAAACCCAGAGAGAGTTGTCCCAGAGAGAGAAAGCGTTACTGTGCCAAAGGCTCCTAAAGCCAACAAACAAAGAAAACAGAAACAGATTGCTCAAAGCAAGCCTGAGGGTCCTCATGAAACTGTTAATGTTGAGAATTCACTAACTGGTAAACCTTTGCATTCCAGGTGTATTCACAAGTGGCACAGAAGATTGGGGCATGCCAGTTTCCGTGTTCTTAGAAAGATGCCGGAGTTCGCAAAAGGTTTGGATCTAAAGGGGTGTGAGGTGTTTTTGGATTGTGCGGTTTGCAAAAAGGCTAAATCCAAGGCGGCTGCAATTCCCAAACACGCTACACGCCGGTCAACACGCATTTTTGATTTGGTACACACTGACATAGTGGGTCCTTTCCCACCAACACTTGGTGGCAGAAAGTATTTTTTAACAATTGTAGATAATCATTCTAGATATGGATTTGTATATCCTATGAGAGAGAAATCTGAGACCTTTCAGATCTTTAAAGACTTTGCAGCGTTTGTTTCTACACAATACCAAGTTCGCATCGCTAGAATCCAGAGTGACCGTGGTGCAGAATTCATGTCTCAGCGTTTCCAGGACTGGATGCGTAAGAATGGAATTCTTCATCAGACATCTGCTCCATATACACCGGCTCATAACGGAGTCGTAGAAAGAAGACAAGGGGTTCTACAAACCATGATGCGTTGTCTTCTAGAAGATGCCAATCTCAGTAACGCATACTGGGGTGAAGCAATCAAATATGCAAATTACATTGTCAACCGTACTTGGAGCAGTGTAATCAATCAAACTCCTTTCTACATGCTGTATGGCTACAAGCCTAATCTCAAGAACCTCCATATTTTTGGTTCATATGCTATGGTAAACACTCCTATAACTCAAGGACCAAAGAGACTAAGATTTATGGGTATTGATGATAATTCAAAATGGTACAAATTCATTGATACTAAACATGTGATTGTCATTTCACAATCTGCTAATTTTGAGGAAGACATTGACTGGTCCAGGATTCATTCCAATGATCCTGAAGTTTATTTTCCTAGAGATGGTGTTCCAGATGCCACGCAGCCTGATGACAATTCGCAGGCAGATATTCCTTCTACCAGTTCTTCACAACCTGATGTTCCGTCTTCTCAAGCCGCGGATGCTGATGCTAGCGACGAACGTGAGGACGAGGATGATGATGAAGAAGAAGAAGAAGACTGGACTGATGTTCCTAGACGCTCCAAGAGGGCCACAAAAGGAATCCCTCCACAACGTTATTCATGGCAACTGACAAAAACACCAGAACCTTTGATTTGCAACGTTACTCTTCCTCCAGAGACATTCACACAAATCAAACAGCTTCCTGATTCAGAACAAGACAAATGGTATGATGCAATGCAGGATGAAATGGACAGTTTGAAGAAACTTAATGTATTCACACCTGCAAAACCTCCAGCAAACAAGAAAGTCATTGGCACCCGATGGGTCTACAGAATCAAGAAGAAACCGAATGGTGAGTCTTTATACAAAGCCAGACTTGTAGCTCAGGGTTTCGCTCAACGTTATCCTGAGGACTACACAAACACTTACTCACCAACAGTCAGAACTGAAAGTGTAAAAATTGCTTTAACCACTGCAACTATTCTTGGTTTAGAAGTTTTCCAATTTGATGTGGACACAGCTTATCTACATGCAGACCTAGATGAAGAGATCTACGTGAGAAGCCCTCCAGGATTCCGAAAGCAAGAAGGGGATACCTGGTTCCTGAACAAAAGTCTTTATGGTCTGAAACAGTCAGGTTTAATGTGGTATTTATGTCTTACTGACAAACTAAATTCAATGGGCTTTATTAAGTCCGAAACTGATGAATGCGTGTTCACAAAAAGATCTAACAATGCATATGAGATAATTCTTGTTTATGTTGATGATATTGTTTATATTGGTCCAAATAAGAAAATGAGTGAGATTTTTGCCAAAAGTTTGCAGAGATACTTCACACTAAAATCTTTAGGACACATTAGCACTTATTTAGGTGTTCAAATTGAAAAGACACAGAAGGGGTTTAGTCTTTCACAAGAGGAGAAAATTGACCACATTCTACATCATTGCAACATGAAAGATGCTAGCACAACAAAGACACCCATGCAAACAGATTTTCACAACTTAACACATGAACTAAGTCCTGAGTTCGAGGATCAAACACTTTATCGTTCAGTCATTGGTTCACTATTATACATTAGTAGTTGGACCAGACCTGACATCGCACTTAGTGTTAATCTTTTATCACGACACGTAGGTAAGGCAACACAATTTCATTGGTCATGCATTAAGAAGTTGTTGAAATACCTAAAACACACTAAGCACATGAAGTTATTGCTAGAACCAACACACACTGATCAACCAAAGTTGATTTGTTTTGCCGACGCCGACTGGGCGAGCGACAAGAAGTCACGCAAAAGCACTTCTGGTTACATGATGTTCCTAAATGGTTGTCCTGTTTACTGGCAAGTGAGAAAACAGAGTTTTGTTTCATGTTCATCTACTGAAGCTGAATATGCTTGTGTTTCAGATGCTTGTAATTCTCTAACGTGGTTTGATGCTTTGATCACAGATATCTGGACACGTCCGATTCGACCAATCACCGTGATGGAAGATAATGTATCTGTTGTTTATATTTCTGAGTCACATTTTACAGGTTCTAGGTCCAGACACATTGACATTCGTTATCAAAACACAAAGCAATTAGTTAAGCAAGGTTTTGTTAAATTGCAATATGTTTCTACACATGATCAGATCGCAGACATGCTTAACAAACCACTCGCCGCAAATCAACACGAGTATCTGCGAAAGAAGATGTGCCTTAATTGATGATTTGATGACGTCAGCCCAGACTAGCAAAAGAAGGGGTGTCACGATGTTAAAAAGTTTGCTAAGCCTGAACTGCCTAAACTGACACTCAAGAGTTAAACTAAGAAAGCTTTATTGCGCAGGTCATAAAACAAAAAAGGGTTCTTATCTGAAAGTGATTTATTGCGCACGCGTTACACATTCCAAAATTCCTCTCTTCTTTGTTCGGCAGCCAACTTTGGCAAACGTAGCTTTCATTATCAAAATGTAACCAATTAGTTATTTTCTGTTTCATCTACTTTTATTATTTTATTATTAAAGTTTGTTTATTAATTAGAATATTTTCTTAAAGAGTATTTCTTTTCTAAATATCTCAAAAGATATGCAGAAGGGAATCAGCCACGGTCCATCGATCTCTAACAGGGTGTTTTTTCCCCTGACAATGTCAACCATTTTTGATCAATTTGATGGAAAATAATGTACTTTGATTTTCCATCTCCAGGAACAGGTTGGTGAGATGATTTCGGCTACCATGTGGATTTTCCTGGGTTAGGAGGGGGTCTGGAAATTGTACATGAGCAAACTCTACAGGGATCTGCAGATTTTCATGTTCCAACTATATCTCAAGTAAAGATGTTATAATACTGAAGACTGATAGAAAAAAGTGTAATACAGAAAAAGAAATAAAACATAGCCTGCTCTCTTAGTCATTGCTCAACAAGGTAAGCTTAAAATTTCTTTGAATGCATGCATACAGAATACTTTTGCTTTCCTTAACTTTTTTTAAAAAAATATAATTGGTAGATATAGAAATAAAAGATAAGAAAAATAAGAACTTTAACACACACACAAATATCCACATGCTGTTTCCTATTTTCAAACATAACATTTTAAAAGTTGTACCATTTGTTTCTACAAACTTGCCCTTCTCTGAATTATGTTAACCTTTAAGAAAATAAGTCACTTTTACAAGCAATGTTTATCCCACTATTTTTCTATACTCATCTCTATATTTAGCACTTTTACCGCTTCAAATGTTGTACAATATTTAACTTAACTGCTGTTAGTAAGATTGACATAAATTGTGAATATACATGCTGTAGTTTCTATCAACTACAAGGTGAACACTTGCTGGTAATTGGAAAATCTGATGTTTCTTAAATAGTATACATAATGCTCCCTTCAAAAATAATGTAATATCAGTTCATGACCAAACAGGGGGAAACCTCTACTTTGGATGATTGACATTTCCATCAATAATACTGATCTTCACTATGAATTTTATTTCATTTACCTGGCTGAATTGCCACTTTTAGAAGCACCTCATTAGGAACGCCAAAAGCATTTTGAGAATGAGATTTAAAATAAGCCTCACTCACAAAGATCATATTCAGGAAATTGGAGGACAAATTTTGGCATGTTATTCAATAGATTACTAATGAAATACAAATGGGTCAAGCCATGCCTTTATAGCAGGTTTAGAATTGTAGAGTTTACTGTGAAAAATGAAACTTATTGGAAGCTTATTGATTCATTTTTCTTGAGGATCAGCAGTAATCTTTTCCTTTCGTGGCATCATCTATTTTCATGATTTAGAGCTGTTTCTAGGGGATAAACCTATTCAATATCTCCATCTCCTGCACATATACACATTCAAGGGGCCTAGAATTCAGACTCAAACTACTTTCTCTTGGCTGATAAAGTAAACAATCTGATAAGGCACTACTCCTTAGACTTGGCATAAAAATACAATAATGAATAAGATAAATATTTTTACTGCCATTTCATGATGCTTCTAATCTGAGGGAGGCAGCCACTTCATCTTAGGAAATGATGATGGATCTTAACTCGGGACCTAGTTACCTGCGGGATCGCATTCTACCCCACACATCCCTGCGACCAATCCGCTCTCACAGAGAGGGACTCCTCCAGGTACCTTCCGCTAAGCAGTGCGGGCGGGCGGTGCCTAGGAATAGGGCCTTCTCTGTGATGGGTCCAACCCTCTGGAACGACCTCACCCCCGATATTAGAACCACCTTGGACCTCCGCTCCTTCCGCAAGAAACTCAAGACCCACCTGTTTCGACTAGCCGGCCTGGCCTAATTGTAATTGTAATTGTACTTACAGGTAACACCCACTACTGACCTTCCTGGA
Source organism: Natrix helvetica (assembly GCF_964273705.1). Taxonomy (NCBI): domain Eukaryota; kingdom Metazoa; phylum Chordata; class Lepidosauria; order Squamata; family Natricidae; genus Natrix; species Natrix helvetica. The sequence continues at coordinate 70,473,918 of NC_138549.1, read as the reverse complement.
TGGCTTTTTAAATTTTAAATTTTGGGGTTTTAAATTGGTTTTTAGAATTGTTTTTAATTATTTAATTAGTTTGGGTTGTATATACAGATGGTATGTTTGCGTTGTTTTGTCTGGTGTTTTATGTTATGTTTTGTTGTTTTATACACGAACAGTCTGTACACCGCCCCGAGTCCTTACGGGGAGAGGGGGCGGTCTATAAATTTAATAAACCTAAACCTAACCTAAACCTTAACAATTTTCTATTTTCTTAATTAAGAACATTGGCTCTTGTAAAGTCATGTACCAAAACGAAGGTTGCAGATTAACAGATAAACTTTATGGTAAAAAAATAGAAACGTGTAACAGTGGAATATCTTCATCAGATTCCATTTTGAGCCCAGAAAGACTGCCTGTGGATACTCAACAGATATTAAGCAATTTTTGTCACCGTACAACTTAAATGTTAACATTCCAGCTGCTTTACTAAGACCCCTCTATGAGGCCACCCTGTGATTTCTTACATAAATTCTATGCATTGTTTAAAGATCTGTCAAATCTATCACGCACATAATTTAATAAAATTAGTCAGTTATTTGCAATCTGCCTTTCAGTGATGCCAAATGTCTGGACCGATATTTCCTTAGGTACTTTGATTTTGTATAAAAATATTTAGCATTTTATTATAAGGATACAAATCATTCTACTCATGGGTTCAGCTGTTAAACACTGCATCCGCTTTGGGCCAAGGGAAATTGAATCAGACGTTGGACCTCTCTGTTTATATATTTGCACTGATTTTTCTGCTAAGCAACCATAAGAGATAAAATAAAACAATTAAACTTGACATTTAAGACATTAAAATAAAACATTGGAATTAACTTAGATATACAAGTTGAAAATCCTCTACAGCTGTAGAAAATCTAAATACTTTTTCAAAGAAATAAAAGGGATCCAAACATGGGTGTGCCATTGTGCTCCAAGCTAAAACCCTTTTTGAGCATGTATATAGCATTCTGGTACATGTAAATAAAAGGGATATGGCTTAGGTCACAATTGCTCACCATTGCTTTTGTCAGTTTGGTTCCTTCCCCTTTACCCCTTCTGCACAATTATAGTTTAGAAGAGCGTGCATGCCAGAATTTGAAGAATATTCTTTACTGCATCCTCAAGAAAAACACTTCAGAAAAATGTCTTGAAAGGATTTTTCTGAAGATATTGTTCTGTATTGTCTATAATACTCAGTAGAGACTCTCCATGGACACAAATTGGCCTATTGTTACCAACTGTTATCTTTTATTCTGGTACCTCCAGTTCTCTATATTACTATGAATTTGTGCCAGAAGTGAAGATTGTATAAAAATGTATGTAATATGTGTATGATCTTCCCAATTCTAGTGCCCAAACTGGACAAATCTGTCTTAATTTTGATTCTCAATCTATCATTACTATTTCCAGACTCAGTTGTTCTAGTCCTGTGCCTTCTTAAAATAGGTGGGACAATGTACTTTTCTTCTGTCGATATAGCAAAGACATTTTAACATTTCAAAGTTCTGGAGACAGCAAGCTTCTTTATTGTGATATAGTGGCTAAGTATATGAACTGGAAGATCTGTGGTTCAAAGCTAGCTGCTTTAACCTTCCTCTGTGAACTTCTCAGCTACATCAGATTGGTCGTCATGGGAAATGGGATGACAGCAGTGGTGAAATTCAAAATTGTTTACTACCTGTTCTGTGTGTCTGGCTTGATGGGCGTGGCAGGGGAAGGATACTGCAAAATCTCCATTCCCACCGCACTCTGGGGCCAGCCAGAGGGGGTAGTTGCCAATTCTCCAAACTACTCAAAATTTCTGCTACCGGTTCTCCAGAAACTGTCAGAATCTGCTGAATTTCACTCCTGGATGACAGGCTTTGATCAATTCCAATAGGACTTTTATTTTTGAATCAAAACTCAAACGTATTTTATCAGTTTATTGGGTAATTTCAAACAGAGATAGAACACTTTGACTTTATAAGCATGTTCACAGCCTTTGGCTCCTTAGTCACGTCTAACTGCTTTCTATGGGCAAGCTGAAATATTTAGAATGACTTCATTTGGAAAGAAGCTATGAGTGTGCCAATATGAAAAAAAATATCTATATCTGGTAATAATATCTGGTAAGGCCACACTTGGAATACTGCATTCAGTTCTGGTCGCCACGATGTAAAAAAGATGTGGAGACTCTAGAAAGAGTGCAGAGAAGAGCAACAAAGATGATTAGGGGACTGGAGACTAAAACATATGAAGAACGGTTGCAGGAACTAGGTATGTGTAGCTTAAGAGAAAGAAGGACTAGGGGAGACATGATAGCAGTGTTCCAATATCTCAGGGGTTGCCACAAAGAAGAGGGAGTCAAACTATTCTCCAAGGCACGTGAGGGTAGAACAAGAAGTAATGGGTGGAAACTAATCAAGGAGAGAAGCAACTTAGAACTGAGGAGAAACTTCCTGACAGTTAGAACAATTAATCACTGGAACAGCTTGCCTCCAGAAGTTGTGAATGCCCCAACAGTGGAAGTCTTTAAGATGTTGGATAGCCATCTGTCTGAAACGGTATAGGGTTTCCTGCCTAGGCAGGGGGTTGGACTAGAAGACCTCCAAGGTCCCTTCCAACTCTACTATTGTATTGTATTGTATCTAATCATTAATTGAAGGACCTAAATTACAGCTTTTGATCACTTTTGTTTCAATTGCAAATTGGGCCACTGCACTCATTCAGATTGCCACTAGTGAGTCTTTGTTTCTTATTTTGTTTTTATCCAGTTTTAGATAGTACGCAGCTAAACCAGCATGTGTTTGCCACTGTAGCTGGGAGCTTTTCTGAAGGTTCTTCCACACATGGTGTAAAGGATCCAAATACTCTATTAAATCAGACATAATTACATTATGGTTATGTTTGGACTACATGCTAAATAAAAATGCAGGCTCTGGTTCCTTGGTGGCCATTTGGAATTCAAATGATGCAAAGTATGTGATGTAGGAAAATTATTCTTGCATGTGTTAATTAAACAACCTTTATAATTTCTTGTCATGAGAACACAGCAGAATTCTGTGACATGTTAATATAAGTATATTTTGTCCTAGCACTATGTTTGAAGCTGACAACGATGCCTTATTCACTGAACAACAATAAAACTATAACATGTAAAGGTTCTCTTATTTCAGCCTATTTTGGAACCTTGTTAAAGGTACAGTTTACTTAAGAATCCTATACATACCAGACAAGGAAAATAGATATTCTTTTCACTAGCACACTCTTATTGTAATACTTCCTAACTTAATAATAACAAAATAGATAAACATTTTTAAAATGCATATTCATTTAAAAACATAGAAATCTCATTTTTCTCCATGCCTTGTTGCCTGTGCAAATTGCCTTTTGAATTATACTAGGCATAGTTCAAAATTTTAAATGTTTGTAATCTATATATACTCCTCAAAGATTTATCCTGGATTGCTGGCTGCCAAGACTTAAGAGACCAGTAACTCACTGTATGGATATACAAAGCAAAAAAAAAAAATCCTTAGACCCCATTGTTTTGATAAAGTCATAAGATGCAGCATCTATCACAGCATCCTAAAGATTGGGATGGACAAGAAAAAAGAAAATATCACTTTTTCTCTCTTTGCCATTGTCTTAGAAAAATTGTCTCTTAAAAGGTTCAATGTGCATTTTGAGGAAAATCTTCAGTGATGGAATCTATTGTCAACAGTTCCAAAAACATGAATGACAGAATCCACTGAAAAGGAAAGAAGTAACAAACATCTTTCAGAACCACCAAAAAGTCAGTATTTCTTCCACATATGATCTACATTGTAATTTTTTTTCTTCCTGATGTGGCAAAGTTTTACCTGAAATAGATCATCCAAGACTGATTACATGAAAGATCGTCATATCATAAAGAATATATGTGAAAGAATTGCATTAATTGTCTAATATCATCTTCTAACTAGGGGAATGAAGGGGAGTATGGAAATGGATTCCATTATAGCTTGCTTGCTTATTATTTTACAAATAATTCAATGGATCCAATACACACTCCTCCTCCTCTTTTCTCCACAATGGCCCTGTGAGGTGAGGTGAGCTGTGAGTTGAGCTGAGAGAAATTGACTGGCCAAGATTAACCTAAGGTGGAACTTCAACTGCTACTTCCTAGCTTGGTGCCTTAACCACTAGTCCTAGTTGGTTCTATACTAGCAGTATGACATAATATTGACCATCTCAAGAGTTGCCACTTCAGTGAAAACCAGATTAAAATGACACTTAGCCATGTCTTGATTTCTTTAACTAGAAAACCTAAAAACCCTTTCTGCAAAGATAATATTTGAATAAGGAAAGAGGAAACTTAGATTTGAGAACCTCAGTGGAGCCAAATTTGTACACTGTACTAAGCTCCAACTGATTTTAAACAGTGAACAAAAGTTCATGCTACTTCACAGATAATACTGAGCTATAAGCCATGGTTTATTTATTTATTTATTTATTTATTTTATCAGACTTATTAGTCGCCCCCTCTCCCCACAGGGACTCGGGGCGACGTACACAAGCAACGGTCTACGGACTACAAAGGAGGAGGTAAAAATAAATAAATACAATAATCAGAGAAGTTAAAACCCCAATAAGAATAAAAGTTTAAAAGCTAACATTAACAATTAAAATTAACCAAGGGGTGGAACAGTTGTCGAGATTATGCCAGGCCGGCTAGCCGAAACAGGTGGGTCTTCAGTTTACTGTGGAAGGAGCGGAGATCGGTTGTTGTCCTGATGTCTGGGGGGAGGTCGTTCCAAAGGGTGGGACCCGCCACAGAGAAGGACCTACTCCTGGGCACCGCCCTCTGACAGTCTCTAGAGGACGGCACCCGGAGAAGGCCCTCTCTGTGTGAGCGAATGGGCCGCAGGGATGTATGGGGCAGGACACGATCCCGCAGATATAAACCAGAATGCCTTGATTCACAGTATATATAAAGCCAAAAAAGTAAAGCATCCTTCACAGATAATACTGAGCTATAAGCCATGGTTTATAAACCAGAATGCCTTGATTCACAGTATATATAAAGCCAAAAAGTAAAGCATTCTCGAGTATGAGCCATAGAGCTGACATTATTAGCTGATGATATTGTTATATTTTATGGGAATCGATTATATTGGAAACAAGTAGGAACTTTAGCAAATATTTTTCCAGAGGAACAAACTGGAGACCAGCTAAATGCCACATGATCTGTAAAAAGGGACTTGGAACATGTCCACCCTATCTGACTGATGAGATTATTAGATACCTTCCCCGACAAACACTTCTGCAAGTGATCTGATCCCATGGCATTTAGGGTTTAAAAGATGTGTGCCTATTAAGAAACTGGAAGGTAGTTCAGCTCACTCAATAGTGGTACAATATGAGCAAACTGTGGGTCATCCATAACTGTAAGCTGCCACATTCTGGACCAGTTCTAATTTCCAGATAGTCTTCAACGAGTGTGCCATGATTTCCTTCTACACTTGCTCCTACCAATTTAAGTCCTGCTTCCTTTCATTCTTTAAGATCAGAGTCAGCTATCAATAATGTTAAGCAAATCAAGGGCATTCAAGGACACACAAAAAGCTGGGATTGTTCATTAGTTTCAGCTGAACGTTCAAAAATATCATTCTTTTTTTTTAGCAGTAGCAAATGTAGTCATATACCAGATTCTGAGGGTTGCATGCATGTATGTTCTATCATCTTAGCGTGAGAAAGGTCTAACTTCTCTGCCAAAACAGACGAAAGTTCTGATGCAGTTATAAAGAATAGATACCAGGCGCAAATTCCAAGAGCTTTAGGAAATGTCTACTTATTACTGTGCTGCGTAAGCAAAGCAGACAAACATGTTTACGTAACCTGGGCCAGCAGTTCTATAGTCTCTTTTTCCAGAATGAATTGACAATAGCCAACAACTATGGTAGCATCTGACCTTTATACAAAATATATTTCTTGTATGCTGTTACAAAGTGGGATGACAAGATACTTTTTTTTAAAAAAAGCACAGCTGTTTCCAAAGTTTCCCCCATTAAAAATATTTACAATAGGCTATTACTAATCAGGATGAATTGTATTATATTAACCTTTATTGCAAAATAAAGAATTCAACAAGTTAGCAGCAGATAAAACCAAATAAAATAACATAGTTTACGGCAAGTTCATTGATGCAATTCAAGGGTGTTTGGTTTTACAAACAGTGTAGCAAAAGTTGGCCACACACACACACACTGAATCATACTGGTTGGATAAGAGATGGTTTGGACAGTTCTTTTAATTTACCATAGTCAATCTAGGTAGAGAATTCTTAGCCTTTCTGATCCACACTACTAATTTCAGTCATGTTCTACAAAACCTAGAAAAGAGGTTTTCTGGGTAGAACAAACTGATTTCTAACCTGTGGTTTCCAGTAAACCAACATTATGTTTCCTATAATAAAACTGTACAACAAATGATGGAAATGTGAGACAGTAAATTTGATACTCTATAATATAACCACAAAGTAACATTTATTTAAAACATTAAATAATAATGTCATGGGACCAAACAGATGATATTCCCTGTTTAAAAAGGAAATGTTTTTATGCATACAAGGGACAATTTATTGTTTGTCTTGTGAACCAATTAAACATTCCAAATAAAAGAAAAATGAATGATTTAATATGTTGCTGGTTTTACTTAAAATATATACGTACTAAAAATAAGATTATATCACATCTTTTGTTTTCACAGAAAGTTTTTTTTAAAAAACCATAAAATCCTGTCATGATTTTAAACATCTAAATTCACACTATCATAAAACTGTTTAAATAGTATGACAGAACTTTTGGTAGTCTTAATAATACAGTAGGTGATAGAACAGCTATTAAATGAAGTAAGCAACTTACTTTTTTATATAAAATAAAATAAAATAATGAAATAATGATTTTACAAATCCAGCGACTATTGAATAACAGTCTTTAAAAATTGGAAGGTATTATAACTTTTTAAAAATATACCATAGAGAATATAAAAATCAGATTACGGGCACTAAATCATTCTATTTGTGTGAGTTTTTCCAGCATACTTTAAGAGCAGGCTTAGAGCATTCTCTTATTCTTGTTTTAGAGCTGCAATGAGCAATGAAGACATAGCTGTGTAATAAGAGATTTAAATCTTATGCAGATCAACTAAAATGGCTTGTCCCACAAGGAAAATAAATCAACAAAAATCACTCCATCTCAATAACTATAACCATGCTGGAATGTACATCTCCACTAAAGAGATGGACCTTTGTCAGCAGAATAGAAAGTAATGTTCAATGTAGATGGAAGTTAGTTAAATCTGCAGGAAGTTTTATAGGAAGCACTATAGGTAGTTTTGCTTAACAACCTTGCTTAATAACCTCAAAATTATGACAGATCCCAAAAAACTACTTTTGGCCCAGTTCCAGAGATCTGATGGCTACACATAATCCCATGGTCACATGACTGCATTTTGGATGCTTGGGTTGTCTTTACAGCCTAATGCAGTATTCCATAATTGCATGACCGCTAACAGGGTTTGCTGGTTTCCTGTCTTTTCAGCCAGTTTCTGGAACATAATACCCATAGGAAGAGATGGATTTGCTTAACCTCAGCGTTCATCTATTGTCATGTTCGCTTAATGATGCCACTCAGGAACTCATTAAAAATGAAGTGAACCATATCCCAACCATCCTGGCTATTGAGACTTTATGGAAGTTACTGATGGCACCCACAATTCTCCTTAGGATGTCAATTTAAAACATTTAAATCTTATTTTAGCAAGGACTTACTGGAAATTAAGATATATAGCTTATACATTCTCCATTACAGAGAGCAAAACAGTCATAAAATTATTTGCAGCACGTAACAAATCCATACTTGTCATTTATACAAGCCAAACAAGAAGAACACTTAAAATATAATATAAAGAACTAATGAAAGATTAGTATTCCTGAATACCCTGTTGCATAAAAAACATTCCAAGGATGGAATTAGAATTCATTTGCACATCTGTTATGATTTTAATTTTCTCTCAACGAAAAATTATAGTTATCTGTTTTTTTTTGGGGGGGGGGAACCCACACCAATGATTATTTTTGCATATTTATTTGCATTCATAAGTTGCTTTTTTTAATTCTAAGATACACTGGCTGTAGAATGGCATTGGTTGAAATACTAATCAGTTGGCAGTAAAGAAATATAAATGTTAAAAGCTATGGCTGAATTCAGATCATGTATTAAGAACGCCTGATGTTTATAATATATAAACATTTAGTAACAGCTAAATCAAGAGAGGGCAAAAACAAAAAACGTGAATATATCCCAGTTTTGCAGAATTAAATACTATCATTTAATTGCTTATACATGTTTGCAAAACAAAGAAGAAAACTAGAATATATTTCTAGCAAAAACATCCTGAAAACTTTCTTAAACGAGGGACTGGGGGCAGGGGCAACAGTTAAAGAGCAAACTGGCTCTATATGGTTCACCATAAACTCTCTGAAGTGAAATCATCATCAACCATGGAAGTTACTGGATTACATCCATTAGGGAATACTATTTCGTTCAATCTATCTTGAAAACAAAGCTCTAAAACATGACCCTTCAGTTGATCTTCTGTTCCAGTTTCCAGGGGCATTAATATTTTTGTTCTGAGATCAGCACAAGTTTTGAAACAAAGCATTTTAACAGCCAAGGATCATTAGTTTTGAAACGGCATTAAAGTAGGAAAGATCTGATCATACATATTTACAATACTTGCCATTGCAAACTGCTACAACTTGGCAAAGAGAATCATGTTACTTCAATGGATATTGCCCAAATATGAGATCACTTCACATTCCAGTCAAAAGCAATGCAGTTACTGTAACTTCTCATGTTCCCAGCACTTGAATAATATACGTTAGACAGCAAAAATGTCAGTGCAGGTATGCATGTACTATGCTTCAGTGTCTGGCCATAATAAGGGTTTAAAATTCTCTTTTGTGTAGGAAGGGAGGTAGGGAAAAACTACTAAGGGAAGTAAAGGCTCTTGTGTGCAGTCAATTGGTGCTTTTGGGTGCTGGAGCAAAGAAGAAATAGGGACAAATTAACTCTGAACAGTTTTTTAGTCCCCAGCAAGGAGTACATACAAAATGAATAACTAGATATTGGATTTATCTTTTATTATTTTATTCTAGAATTTTTAATTTTATATTTATTAAGTGTTTTATTTGTTCTGGTCTATGACTAATAAAATTCTGATATCTGATATTGGGTCAAATTTCTGGTTCAGTGGGTATAGCTTCATCTCTAAACTATTTGAGATGCTTAAGAGACCAGGCTATAAATTGGAATGTCATCAGTTTTAATCCCATCTTCAACATGAAGTCAACATTTGAGCGACCTTATGCCAGTCACTCTCAGTCGTAAGGTGGTGGCAGCGGCCAGCCACTTCCTGAAAAACCTTCCCAAGAAAACTGCAGGGAATTATCCAGGCAATCACCAGGAATCAAAAGTTGATTTGAAGGCATAACCCCACACTAAGAAATAAGTTTTATTTATGTATTCAATTTTATACCCACTCAACTCAACATCATTCTTTTAGCATTTAATCTGTACTTTTTTCCTGAGTGCTGGACTCAATTGTTTATCCAGATTTAATTCTTCAGGTACCAAGCAGTAGCACAGCCCATCTTGTCAAGATTTACATCATAAGAACAAACCAGCAAGGGAAATATAAAGGGATTTTCTGTTTTGTTTGAGAAGGCAACTCCATAACTAAAACAGATGGTGCAGTCTATTCATGAAGAGCAACGCTGTTCTACCAGTGAGCTTATCTGTATATTCCTGCTTGTTACTTAGATGGGAAAATAACTATATATACTAAGGAACCAAGAGAAGGGATAAGAGCATGACCTGGGAAGGAATGCCTATGGTTTGGCTCTGAAGTGTCTCACACGTTCCATAAATTAAATATAGAATGATGATTTCTTCAGGTACCAAGCAGTAGCACAGCCCATCTTGTCAAGATTTACATCATAAGCAGGAACCAGCAAGGGAAATATAAAGGGATTTTCTGTTTTGTTTGAGAAGGCAACTCCATAACTAAAACAGATTGTGCAGTCTATTCATGAAGAGCAATGATGTTCTACCAGTAAGCTTATCTGTATATTCCTGCTTGTTACTTAGATGGGAAAACAACTATATATTAAGGAACCAAGAGAAGGGATGAGAGCATGTCCTGAGAAGGACTGCCTATGGTTTGGCTCTAAAATATCTCACATATTCCATAAATTAAATATAGAATGATGATTTCATAGTGTGGCTCATACACAATACCAAATTAGGGGTATTTAGCAAGCCATAACAGCCTCAAATATTCATTTATTGTAGGGCATAGATTCATGGATCAGGTTATGCTAAAAAAAAAGTATTCCCCATTGTGATTTAGAATTATGCACAAATTGCAACAATGACAGATGGTTTGCATGGGACAGGAGTGTGATGGAAGGGGAAAGGAATCTATAATGTTTTTTAAAAATTAAAAAAAAAACAAGTGGTTTGCAAAAAACGTTTATGCAGAATGGTTTCCTATATGTTTATGGCTCAATTGGCAATACAAATAATTGTGAATATGTCTCTAACTGTGAAAGGAAGCTACTCTTTGTTTTAATAGTTTAAGTCCCTTTATAGAATGTACAACTTTACTTAAAAGGAAACAAACATTTTTTAAAAAAAACAATGTCCCTGTCCTTTAAGTAAATTAAACTAAATCAAGAGTCTACTATGTTCAACTATACAAATATTCAACAAAACAAAACAAAGCAATGTTATTATCCACCTCATTTGTGTTTGATGCTGTTAAATGAATGGATGGTGGAGATGGGTTTAGATTTTTAACACTCATTTCACAGTGATGCAAACATTTTTACATAATTGCCTGGGAAGAGTATAGTTTCACGAAACAGTTTACTTAGAATACAGCATTCATACCACCACAGATTATTCACATAAAAAATGAGAGTACTGTATTATTAAAATAATGGTTCCTCAACTCAGCCTCCAATTACCTAAGATTACTGTACAACTTCCAACATGTTAAATAAATCAATATATTTGGGGAAACCCTTGCTGGGGAGAAGTGTTTTAAAGGAATGAGGAGAAATGTGCAAGAATAACTGGGTCAGAAGATTTATATGATCTGAAGAAAAACCAGTTGAACCATTTTTTAAATTTTACTTTATTTTAACATTATCTACTATGATGTTTATGAATTCTAATGTAGTAAGTATTTTACTTTGTCCTTTTTCTCCTTTTTCCTTTATGTCTTATTTTGGAATTTATACTGTATGTGTTATTTGGTTTCTAGCTGTAAATAAACCTGCTATCATTTTCATCGTCATCATCATCATCAGGGATGCAATTGTATTCCTTTATTTTGTATTGATTCGCTTCCAGAGGATTCTTTTCTGCATATAGTCTATTTGATCAATGCAACAATCCTTGGCTCTAAGTAGCAAAACTCGTACTGATCCTTATGTATGGTTATTGCTTTTAGCTTTGTTGAAGTATCTCCTTGCTTCAACATTGCTGAGTGACACAGAACAGCGTGATGGGTTCTGCCTTCTATACTCAATACTGTCTGTTATCACGTCTTTGATTACCTGCGAAGAAAGAAGCAAAAATAGCATCAAAACTGTACGTGGTGAAAGTAGAATACCCAGCATTGGGTATTCTGTTGTCTATTTATACAAGCATCGGTCTCAAACAAAGGATATCATGTTGTTCTGTTTTCCTTTTTTTTTCACAAGATAAAGCCTTTAAAAAGTATCTAAATTTTCTATCATATATGCTCTGCCTGTTTACAGAGGAATATGTTCCATTAATCTCAGTGGAACCATCCTCTAAAGACATACAGTGTTTCCCTGAAAATAAGATCGCGTCTTATATTAATTTTTTGCTCCAAAAGATGCATTAGGACTTAATTTCTACTTACGTCTTATTTTTCAGGAAACACAGTACTAAATTGTCTGGCTGGCTGATGATCTTAACTGGGACTTATTTTGGGGTAGGGCTTTTATTATAAGCATCCTGAAAAATCCTGCTAGGGCTTATTTTCTGGTTGGGTCTTATTTTTGGTGAAACACAGTATCTATCAAGATTTGCACTGCATAATTTTTACACTAAATGAACAAAAGATCAATTCAATTAAAGAAATAATTTCTGATGGAAATATAATGATCCAGTTCGCTTTGTGCATATTTGTTTATACACACATACATTTCCCATACATGTATTATAGCACATGAATAATTCAAAGTCCCTTTTTGAGTGTTTGAATGTGAAACACTAGAGAGACTCAAAGAGTTTATGCACACATCCCAAGCCTGCCTATCTATCATCTATCTATCTATCTATCTATCTATCTATCTATCTATCTATCTATCTATCTATCTATCTATCATCTATCTATCTATCATCTATCTATCTATCTATCTATCTATCTATCTATCTATCTATCATCTATCTATCTATCATCTATCATCTATCTATCATCTATCTATCTATCTATCTATCTATCTATCTATCTATCTATCTATCTATCTATCTATAAATTGCTGCAATCTTCTTCTTTCTGAAATAAAAAAGAGAAAGGCACTTTCTAATATATACTATGGTACCATTCTCCAGAAAGATGACAGATTCTAGCCATGTTCCAAAGTTAATAGCACAATTTCATAAGTGCATAAACGCAGCAGCGGCAAAAAAAACTTTAACATATCTTTAATGCAAGTGAGGGCTGGACTTATTTCCCCAAGGTATGGATAAGATAATATGTGCACTGATCTTGTATATCCTTTGGGGGCATGTTTCCTTTCTTTCAGACATTATGTGCATAGTTTAACTTCTGGGACTCCATTTTCAGTTAGAATTACTTATGGCTGAACTAAGGAGATTATATGAAAGGTGAATGTATGCAATAGTGAAGACTTTGATGAAAATATTATCATGAACAATTGTGACGTATGATTTAATAATTTATGCTTTTTATTTTAATTTTTACAGTGTGGGTTTTTTTAATGGAGAATGAAATTTAACCGCTAGATGGCATCTTTTAATCATAATATACCCAACAGTTCCTACTTTTACAAGAAAAGTAATGTTAGTAATTACTAAACTGTCTAGACAAAAAAAAAAAACCACTTCAACTCTATTTTACATATAAAGACTGTGGTTTTGTCCAGGAGCACAACTATAAACTAAGTTTCCCAGCTTCTCCATCTAATCATTCCTCAATTTTTCAGTTTTGTGTGAAAGAGACCTTCAAATCAATTTCTATCACTCAGAGTCACCTGAAACCATGAGATGGGCAGTATATACATTTAATTAACAAATAGATAAAATTCCATTGTATTGAACATGCATCAACATCCATATGTAGAATTTCTATGGGGAAGGAAGGATGGGTTACAAAATGTTAAATGTAACAAAACTGTCATTGTCTATGCAAATGGAAATCATGTGCCTTCCTTTTTCTCTTCAATGAAACATTAGCAAATTTGCTATTTTTCCATAAACAAAGTTATGTCTGCATTCTGTAGAAGTAGTTCACCATGCAATTTTGCCCAATATGCGTTAATTAGAAGCTCTACTTATCATTAAAGCATAACAGGTAAATTCATGGCCAGAACTGACCAAAATATGAAAGTAGCCTACTACTTCTAAGGGTTTGGTTCATATCTTAAGCCTACAAAATGGATTTTTGAAATTAAAGCAATAACGAGAAAGTAAGGTTAGAGTTAGAGCAAGGAAAAACAAGGTGGTTTTATAACTCTACAAATGAAACCTCATCTGAATGGATTAAGGTAGGGAAAGAACCTAAGAGGAATAGTTGAGAGATACAGGCACCACAGATATTTGAATATTTATGTTTGCCTATGTAAACAAAATACAATGAAGTCACAATCAAATGATATAAATTATGCAAATTGTTTATTTGCATGATGGCATCATTAAGCAAATAGCAGAAAGTTGATGTGCTGCCTGAGAAGTCCATTGCATCAAGATCTAGTAAAAGGAGCCTTAAGTTACATTTGGTATAGTGAATAACTTTAGAATGTAATCTAAAAATAATATTTTGATACATGCTTGACCATAGCTTCTAGAGCAAATAAGATAGGAAAAGCACACTGGGCATGATTTTGGAATTTTCTCCAATCCTTAAACAGCAACTCCACCATGAATTGCATTACCATATGGGAGGGGATGAGTGGAGCATAGGCATTGCATTCCAAAATTGTTGCCAACTACTCCTCCCATAGGCAACTGGATTTTCTTGTTTTTCTTTGAAGACATTTTGCTTCTCATCCAAGAAGATAGATACAATATCATCTATCTCCAGTTCATAACACCTTCCTTTCAGCAGTTCCAAGGAGGCTCCACACCCATTTGCATTAGTCAGGTGGCCCTGAGGACACAGATAAACCTCCAGGCGGCCTCAAAAATTCTCTAAAATAGTGCAAATGACCAACTGTGTGCAAGGAGTATAAATCCTTCCCCACCATCCAGTCAGAGCTGAATAAGCTTCTTGGATGGGAAGCAAAATGCCTTTAAAGAAAAACAAGAAAGTCCAGTTGCTTCTTGAAAAAACACCTTTGGGACAAATATGACCGGGATGACTGACAAAAGATACTCTGCCCATAGGAATGCTTAGGGAAATTGCTTTCAGCCTCAAGAGAAATCCAGGCCCAGGAGGAAGCTCACTACTCCCTCTTTCTGTCCTTCGGCTCATTACAGAAAACCATCAAGGCAGAAAACCATATTTTTATTTTTAATGTTGCCTTTTTATATTTGTGTTGTATTTGTGCTGATAAATAAATATTTGGCTCTCATCAGCTAGCCATACCCTTACTGGGATTTGAACCTGCGCTGTATTACATATTAGGCAGGAGTCTTAGCCACTTAGCCAATCCCAGTAAGGGTATCGCTAGCTGATGAGAGCTAAATAGCTTGAAATGGATCTATACTAGTCTCCCTTTATTTATTTATCAGCACAAATACAACACAAATATAAAAATGCAACATTAAAAAAATATATGGTTTGCTGCCTGGATGGTTTTCTGTAATGAGCCGAAGGACAGAAAGAGGGAGTAGTGAGCTTCCTCCCATATTTGGGCATACCAGGGGTTGTAACACAAATACATACCCATTTCCCTGGCTTAGCTGATAAGGACGAGAGCCTGTGGCTTAGTGGCTAAGACTCCTGCCTAATATGTAATACAGCCCAGGTTCAAATCCCAGTAAGGGTATGTCTAGCTGATGAGAGCTAAATAGCTTGAAATGGATCTATACTAGTCTCCCTTTATTTATTTATCAGCACAAATACAACACAAATATAAAAATGCAACATTAAAAAAAATGGTTTTCTGCCTGGATGGTTTTCTGTAATGAGCCGAAGGACAGAAAGAGGGAGTAGTGAGCTTCCTCCCATATTTGGGCATACCAGGGATTGTAACACAAATACATACCTATTTCCCTGGCTTAGCTGATAAGGACGAGAGCCTGTGGCTTAGTGGCTAAGACTCCTGCCTAATATGTATTACAGCCCAGGTTCAAATCCCAGTAAGGGTATGGCTAGCTGATGAGAGCTAAATAGCTTGAAATGGATCTATACTAGTCTCCCTTTATTTATTTATCAGCACAAATACAACATGTATGTATGTATGTATGTATGTATGTATGTATGTATGTATGTGTGTTACAACCCCTGGTATGCCCAAATATGGGAGGGAACTCACTACTCCCCCTTTCTGTCTATCGGCTCACTGCAGGAGACCATCCAGGCAGCAAACCATATTTTTAATGTTGCCTTTTTATATTTGTGTTGTATTTGTGCTGATAAATAAATAAAGGGAGACTAGTATAGATCTATTTCAAGCTATTTAGTTCTCATCAGCTAGCCATACCCTTACTGGGATCCGAACCTGGGCTGTATTACATATTAGGCAGATATATTAGCCACCATTTATCAGCACAAATACAACACCAATATAAAAAGGCAACATTAAAAATATGGTTTTCTGCCTGGATGGTCTCCTTCAGTGAGCCAATAGACAGAAAGGGGGAGTAGTGAGTTCCCTCCCATATTTGGGCATAGCAGGGGTTGTAACACAAATACATACCTATTTACCTGGCTCAGCTGATAAGGAGGAGAGCCTGTGGCTCAGTGGCTAATACATCTGCCTAATATGTAATACAGCCCAGGTTCGAATCCCAGTAAGGGTATGGCTAGCTGATGAGAGCTAAATAGCTTGAAATAGATCTATACTTTATTTATTTATCAGCACAAATACAACATACACACACACACACACACATATACTCTGTGTGTGTGTGTGTGTGTGTATGTGTGTGTGTGTATGTATGTATGTATGTATCTCACACATACTGTGTGTGTGTGTGTGTGTGTGTGTATATATATATATATATAAAGTATAGATCTATTTAAAGCAACAAAGCCAACATTCCCCACCCACCCACCTATATTTATAGAAAAACGGCAGCTCCGATCACGCTTTGCTCGCACAAGCACGAAGCCAAAGGCACCAGCTTGAAGATGACAAGTGTGACCTCGTCGAAACGTCGCCAAGATACTGTCAATCTTACACGGGAAAACACCCAAATACGCCAAGACCTGTGTGTGTGTGTCTGCACTATGCGCTCACTGAATAAAAGAACTGTTATTTAGATGCAGAAATCATTTCTGTCTACTCATCTACTTTTCCAAACTGCTGAAGAAATAATAGGTATAACTCTCTGCAGGATAAGAATCAATGGAACTCCAAAGCAGAAAGCACTTCAAAGCAGCAACAGGAATCTTGGTTCGTTTCCCAAGCTTTGTTTGCAGAACTCAAGGCAGGAAGAATGGACAATATTAACATATTCTTCCTTATCTCTCATAATTGAGGAAATTATTACTTTTGCCCAATAAACCCATGGTTCTGGCATTGCCCAACAGCTTCATTGACCATTTATTGTATTGTAATTTGTCCATATTTAATAATTTTCTTTTCCCATCCCTTGCTCTTCAAATGATAACATGGAAATAACATGGAAACTGAGTGGGTTTTTTTTCTGAGTGGGCTTTTTTTCTGCTATTCAAAATTGGACCCATTATATACAAGTAAGCTATAGCAGCAGGATCACTACAAGGCCATTGGCTGTGTTATTTAACACATACATTTTTATTTTATGTTATCTGGGTCCGTTTTCTTTCTGGTTTTGAAAGTGAAAGGGAATTATCTAGAAATTAATAATAATTATCAAGATAGAAGAACACTTAAATGGTAGATATACGAGTCACTGAATTCAACAGAGCATTTAAAAATTCTCTTGTATATTATACATACATCTAAGTTGTTAAGGGTATTGAACTCCATCAGATCGTGCAACCTGTTGAAAGCCTCATGTGAATACTGGAAATTGAAGGTGGAGAATGGTGAGTCAGGATCATCAAAAATATCAAAGTCAGCAAAATCTTTGTCTTCTTGAGTTTCTCTTGGAACACCTATAATTAGAGAGCGAAGTAGGAAGTACCTTAAGACCAAATAATTCAGCAGGTGGGTATAGAATGCATGCAATTGAATGTTTAATAACTGTAAATTTCCCTTGTAAGCTCCTCCTCCTTCTTTCAGTCTTTAAATTCCTAGGCACACTGAAAATGCTACCTAGAATAAGCAACAGTTTCAGCAAAGTCAGTGAAACATTAGTGAATCTTACTGAACCCTTGATACTGTCTGAAATGGAATTTTGGCTTATTGGTTTCAGAATCTTATAAGACGTCATACACATTTGCTCCAAAGATCATAAAGAGATTGAATGAAATAATAACTGAAAATATAAAAAAAGAATATAAAAAGAATATAAAAAAAATATCTTAGAAAGTAAAGAAAATCCATTTAAAATATAATATATTAATCCAGAATCAGTTGCCTGTAGATTTTAAATTCTGGTGTACAAAGTTTGACAAAGTTGGCATAGACTATACAAGCTATATGAAAAACTGACCAATATTTTTATGGCTGGATACCATATAGGTAGTCCTTGTCTTACAACCATTTATTTAGTGACTGTTTGGTTTTCACACTGAGAAATGTTGCAGCATCCCCGTGATCACGTGATCAAAATTCGGGGGCTTGACAGTTGGTATGAATTTATGACAGTTGCAGTATCCTGGGGTCATGTCATCATCTTTTGTAACCTCTCCAGCTGGCTTCCGACAAGCAAAGTCAATGGGGGAAACCAGACTAACTTAACAACTGCATTTCCATTGCAGTAATTTAACAAACTCTGGCAGAAAACTTAACAACTCACTTGCTTTGCAAAGGAAAATTTGGGCTCAATTATGGTTTTAAGTAGAGGACTACCTGTACAAAATTTGGAATGTGTGTGAAAACCAAAGATAATTGGTTTCGTAGTAACATAATGCCATAAGTGATTGGACTTTTTTTTTGTACAGTTTTTTCCTATTGTCTTAAGATTCTTGAGAAGGCAGGATTATTCTTAAGCTGTTCTTCAAACAGACAAGAAATCCAAATCTAGAGTACAATTGCATTGTTGGCAAAAATGTGACTTTATTTACATTACATTGCCCATCTGATCTAAATAAATTGATAAGCTAAGATATAATTTCTTATATTTGAAATTCATTGTCCATTGTGTCCATTCCTACCTCCCTTTCCCTGTAGTGTCCAAAAGAAAAGACAGGAAAAAAAGAGTAAATTTAGTGTTAAAAAATAAAATAAAAGAGCATAAAACTATACAGAGCAAGGCTTATCTTTACAAAGAACTGATTGTCAGATTTATTTTTTGTGGTAATGATGCTTTTCTGGCACTAACCTGGTGCTTTGTAATTTCTGAAGTTGATATTGGCCAAAACAAAATGTATAATCGTCGGACAATCTATTTCAGATGCAGGATTTTTGGGTTTGAAGACATAACACTCTTTTAAACCTTCACGATCAAACACATTTGGGTCTATTTTCGGGAAAGGAAGGTTGTTCATTTTGGCCCATTTTTCAGCAAGTAAAATTTCCTGGAAAGAAAGGCATATTTTTTGAAGACACATGCATCATATAAAGGAACACAAGAAAGGAACAAACTGATACAATCATGCATAATTGAGAGAAAAGAGGATAGTCTTCTATTCCTCTGACTGAACACTGGAAGGATGCACATCACAACCATCCTCCACCATTCATTTAGAACTGAAGAAGCTTCTTGAAGGAGAAGCGAAACGTCTTTTAAGAAAAACAAAGTCCAGTTGCCTTTTGAAAAAGTCCCTTCAAGCCAACCGTGACTCAGATGACTGAGAGTCTCCATAAACACAGTCTTCTATTATTTTATTATTTATTTTTTAAAAAAATATTAATTAAATTTATTTGCCACCCATCTGGTTTTGAAGTGACTCTGGGCGGCTTACAACATAAAAACATTAAAATCATAAGTAAATATTCCTAACCCAATAAAATGACAAAACAAAGTAAAAATTTCGTTGCAAAATAATGGTTCAGATTTCACATTGCACTAAGTACAGTGCACTAAGTGATAATGTGTAATCCTTTCCATGGTTCAGATTTCACATTGTACTAAGTACAATGCACTAAGTGATAATGTGTAATCCTTTCCATCACATGGATTTCTCAGCTGGGCAAAATGTACAAGAACGCATACTACAACCACATTATTCTATCCAGAGGACAAACAATTGCTTTAGTTCTGTTTTTGGAAACTGGAAATCACATTCTGCACCCTTTCTCATTCAAAACAAAGCTACCCTGCACATGCAATTGCAGATTACAAAACCTATTCCCATATCTACAAAACCACACAGAAAAGATAGCATGAATAGCCACAATGGATAGATAAAGTTCATAAAAATGGCAAAGCTGATCAAATTCGTCAGGCAAAAATGATAAAGACTCTTTTTAAAGACGTTCATAGAAGGAAGTGTGGAAGTCAAAATTCTGTATTTTCTTTCTTTACAGTGCTTTTCTTTTTTATTTCCTTTTTTTTCTTTTTCTTATTCTACTGTTTCGTTTTTATATCTTTATTGCATTGTAAAATTCTAATTGAAACATATTTTAGAGAAACAGAACAAACAGCATGAAAAGACATTTTGTTAACAACAATTTTCATATTCTATCTGTAGACTTCCTGTTTTTAGGAGCTTATGGTAATTACTCACTATAGAAAAGCTGGAATTCAAAATAACATCAACTCTTGCAGCTTGGCAATAACATAATTTCCTTCAATTAGTATGCCAAAGGAAAGATGTAAAAGCCAAAATTAAGTAACTGTCATCTTTCACGAATATAATTGTGAAGACTAGTGTTTAATTTTAAAGATAATGATGAAGAGACAGTCATTGTTTTTATTTCTATTACTTTTTTGAGCTTCTAGTGATTCTTCCCCTTTCATAGGAAAATTATCAGAAATATAGCTCATATGTGATACTTCTATGTTTGAATCAAATATAGCCATTTCTGTTCAATACTGATTAAACATGTACATCACACCAATCTTTTGTTGTGAAGAGGCATGATGAGTGTAAAATACCATAAAAATTGTAGCTTTCTCTTGATTTCAATATACTTTTCCTCTGGTGAAGGAAATACCCTATTTCCTGCCATAATGATATCACTTATCTTTGCTTCAGTTAAGAGAACATTAAATAGGGAAAATGCATTAAAAATGTAATCTTATTTATTCATTTGACCCTCATTTAATTATTTGTACTTTGAAAAACAGAGTTGGAGAAACAACTCTGTGTAAGATGCTCTGCCTCAGAACACGACAATCTCATACTTCTTTTTTATTAGTAGAAAATCATGACTGCTTAAATGTTTTATTTGTTAATAAAATATGATCAATGAATAGCAGGTATAATGATTTCTTTCTTTGTCCTCTTTCTTATATTACCGTGTTTCCCCAAAAATAAGCCCTTGGCCTTATTTTCGGGGAGGTCTTATTATTTTTGAGGTGCAGGAGGCGGCAAGCATGGTCACCTAATGGCTGCTGCTGTGGTGCAGTATTTTTGGGCTTATTTTAGCACATGCACTCAAAAGCCCGATTAGGCTTATTATCCGGAGAGATCTTATTTAGGGGAAACAGCGTAGTAAAAATTAAAATGCCAATATCTGGTCGGCAGCTGAATCTCTTAATACACTCTGTGGAAACTGAAGAATATCAGATTCTAAATAATGGTCATGTGGTACAATATTGGATGGGCCTTCAACATCTGTTTGTGATTAGCTGTTAGATAATATAAATGTTAGGCTTTATTGCTTTTTAAGATCCTAGTAAATCGGCAGAATTGAGGTGGTACTCTTCAAACTGCAAGAATAATAGAGAGAATCCTATTTCTTTTTCCCTCTGTGTGGAAAATGTGGTGTCCATAAAGTTAGCAGGAAGAATAAAAGCATAATCCAAGCTTTCAAACAACAAAGTTTGGGAATGTTACTATTCAAAATCCCACATTCCACTTTCATCAGTATATTATTAAGTTGCCAGTAGCTTTTTGTGAGAAACACTACCCCATGAGTTTGGTATGGTTGCAATTATAAATGTAACATTTAATTGACTATAAAAGGGTGGAACTCTATAAAACAAGAGGGTCATAACATTTCCTGCGTCATAAAGGCAGTTCCTTTTAATGTTACAAATTATGCTGACACTTATGGCTCAATTTCTATTTTTTCCATGTTTCCCAAAAGCTATGACATTATTCTCAAGTGTCTATTGTATGATCAACGTGCCAAATATTTCCCCAAATGTATAATGTTATCAGTTTCTGATATTTTTCCTGGTAGTATTACAATGTCATATTTACAGCACAATAAATGAAACAAGAATTTACTTCTTTCAATGGGTCAAATAAGCCACAAGCATAATTGCATATTAAACAAAATCTCTGAATGGTACATTTCCCAAAGGGACATGGCATGAAATGGCCAGCTTTAGGCACAACCATTGTTTGAGATATTCTAGTTGGAGCAGATTCAAAGATGTTGAGTTTCAGTCCACCCACATTTTTCTCAGAGAGGAATAAATATGTAGGACAGATGAGGCCACAGCATAAAGCAGAGAAATCTGTTTTGTGTTTCACTCCTTTGGACTTATTCCACGGAGGGTGACTTGGCTAAGCTATCCTTGCAGTCATTCCACAGGAGAATAAAAGACTTGTGCTAGTGGAAGTTAGCTTCTCCCAAATGGCTAGAATAAATACTTTCCTGCACAAAAAATAACCCTCCAAATATTATCAAACCTCTTTAGCCATGGGTAGAATAGTATCTAGTCCTTAGAACAGATCTAGTTTCCAATCTACACTGTACCTAAATAACCATAGAAGAGTCTATTTAAAATGATTTTAGGTTGATTAGAAAATGCCCAATCAGAGGATGCTATCTCCTCCTCAATATTTACTATTCTCTTTCTTAAATGTAATATCACAAATATATAATAAAATTTATGTTCATTCTATTTATAACTGATCTACCTCTCCTTTTATCCCCTCCCTTCTATGAGGTAGGATTGAGCTGAACAAGGCTGACTACTTCAGGTTTATATAGCTCAATGGGAGCTCTAATATTGATGTTTCTTGAATCTGCTCCAACCTCTAAGCCACTACTCAGAACTTGTTGGAAGACTTACAAACTTAAAATCTAGAGTGATATATGTTGTCAATTCAAGTCCATAACTGCCCTAGGTTACTCACCTTAAAAGGAGGACTAGAATCACTGGGGCGAGCAGAAAAATCAAACGAGATAATAAGATCAACTCCTCGCTGTGGTCTTAAGATAAGTGGATATGGCAAATTAAAAGTAAGTCCACTGTCCACAACATGAATTTTTTTACTCTTTACATCCAGAGGTTCCAATATCCTATCAAATTCATTGGGATCTAGGAAAAGAGGTAATGATATCAAGGATTTATCCATTTTCCAAAAACAAATTCTCATGTTTCAAATTAAAAAATACTTGAAAGTTTTTCGTATGTGCAAGAAAGCTAAGAAATAGTGGGATCAGATGTGTACGTGTAAATTCCGAGAATTCTAAAATTGAATGCACAATTGAAACCAGAGAGTTTTGTTTTACATTTGATGGGCACACAAAATGATAAAAAAAAAACCATGAGATTCTTTTCTTACACATGGTAACAGCAGCAAGGCTTCTTTATATACAATAATGAAAGGATCCCCAAATATCAACAATGGAAAAATAAATGAAGTTTACTGGAGTTGGTGAAGATGATGAAACTGACTGTTTGGTTGAAAGAAAACACTTTATCTAGCTTTGTTTCTTCTTGGAAACCACATTTGGTCTTTTTCCTCGAAGCTGAAAGAAATTAAACTTTAATCTTGGGATCTGATGACTACAACTGTTTATAACCACAGAAGCTCTGTGCTATGGTTTTCTATAGTTCAAAGGGTCATTGTATTTCATGCTTGTACCAAAGAAAATCAGAACTTATTCTTTTCTATAGCATTTTCTCCTTCTTATATACACCCTTCCCCCACTGTTGCTTTTTCCCTTTTTCTCTTTGCAACGTTCTTTTTTGTGCTTTATTTTTTTTTAAATTCAGTAACATTTTGTGGAAAAAAAATAAAATACTTGAAAGTCTCACATATCTGGTTCAAATAAAAGCAAGCTATTATTTATACTGTTAGGGAACTACTGTAACTAGTTTCAGGATATTTACAGTGATAATAAGTCCAAGTGAAGATGTCAAAGTGGAGATGTGGAGAGGAGGGGTGAGGCATTGATTCACACATAACCCATATTATAGGTGAGTGGTATTATCCTTTAGTCTCTTGGGCTCACCACTCATCTCTACAGTGCATTTAGTGGTTAGACTGTTGAAAATACAAGCCATATCCATTGCGGACTTTGGAGACAGTCAATGTCTCTCAGACTAGACTACCTTATTGTGATTCATTGAAGAGTGGAAGTTGTTAGGGATGTAACCCTAGGCTTGGCTTGGCAATGTATATAAGCTATGATTACTTTACTGTTACTTTAAATGCTTAGGAGATATAATTGGTTTGTTACCTCAAGCAGCTATAACAGGGAGCCAGAATGGCTGTTAGCTCTCTCTGTTTTGTTAGATGCTGATCGTGGATACTGTTGATACTGCTCGTGAGTTACTGAGTCTTGCTACTGTTAGCTACTTTGTGTGTTAAACTGAGAATATTGATAACTGAATTACTGAACCGTGTATGACTTGGACTGTTAACCGGACTCTGAATACTTCGACATTTCTACTATATTTTTATACTATTCAGTGTCTCTGTATGCTGGTTTGTGCGTGTTCTTCCATATCACTCTCATTACGCTTCTCTGCATACCCGCTCTCCTAACGGGGAGCTTAATTACTCAACAGAAGGGAAGGAAAAAAGGAAAAGAAAGAAAACTGCATCTTTTTTGAGTTCATGGGCAAAGGTGGATGGGGTATAAAAGCAGTGGATTGCATGATTTGTGCCTGCAGCAATGGAGAAGAGACAATCTCAGTCAGTTATACATTCTCTTCAAATGTGACATATCTAAATTATGGAACATAGATTAGCACGAGAAGGAAAATGTGTGTGAAAAACAATGTAGCTGCATGAAGCAACCATTTTAATGCTATTATTATTATTAAAAAAGGAAAGCCATTCGCCCCCCAAAAAAGAAATAGTGGGATAGCAAAAACCATTTTGCCTGTTTAAAGCACTGAATGGTATAAGGCATGGCATAATAATCCAGTGGAATTACCCAATGTTTATTCGGGATAGGGCACATCCTTAATATTAGCAAAATAAAACCTTAATGGATTGGCCATTAACCAAGCACTAATCCCTAGTTCTTCCATAATGCTCCACTTTGAAATGTTATTAATGGTATGGGTAACCACAGTTTTCTTTCTTGTGAGTATCTTGATTTGTTAACTGATGTTAAACCTAAATTTTCTAATTTAAAAGCAATGAAGAATTCCAATTTCATATAAGCCAGAAAATGAATTGTAAAGTGTCAGGAAAAGGAAGAAAGGACCACACACCTTTTTCTTCACTTGGATGCCAAAACCTTTTGTCCAAGTATGGGGTCAGGGGACATCTGTATTAAATGAAGTTTCTTATGGGCCATTCGCTAATGCTAGTTTTTTTCCCCCAAGATGAGGCAGACATAACCTCATCTTTCCACTCTATTGTTTCAATTACTTTTGTAGAGCTTTATTAGACCATGCAGAACGAAGTTTCATATGGATGGATAAATAAATCTAAGAACAAATGGGCATCTGGGTATCTTTTGTAAATACAAATTTGGCATGGAAAACCGGACATTTGGTTCAGATTATTCCAACCTTGTTCCATTTGTTATTTCCAGTTGCAGCTTTCATATGTACAAGCAGTTCATCTGAAATAATGCATTTTCTCTTCCAAGAATGAACTAAACCAAGAGTTCGTGAGAAACAGAGATGTTTCCTTTCCAGAAGTGCTTTTAAGGAAAGCCACAAAGTGTAGAAAGTACTTTTGTTTCACTTTGAGCCTGTGCTTGAATGAGAACTTATGAATGAATACAGGGTACAAAACCCTCTATTCATTTTCCACTGAAGAGAATTTGGAAAAAAAAACATCTATTTCAGCCACTTCTGAAAGTGCCCAGGACAGTTGGGAGGACAAAATGAAGAGAAAGTTGTTGTTATAGGCAACACCTTGAGTTCCTAGATTAAAACTAGACTTTAAATGTAAAACCATCTAAAAATAAAGTGCCAGTCCCCGTTTCTTCAAAACTCTGTGTATATACCAACATATAGAGATATAAAAAATAGACATTGTCATTAATGGAGTCCCTGCAGATTGCCAACTACAGGGGACGGTGCTTATCTCCATTTACGTTTCTGTGGTCATGTGGCCAGCATAGTGGTATGGAGCACTGTTACCTTCCCATTGAGGTGGTGCCTATTTATCTACTTGCATTTACAGGATTTCAAACTGCTGGGTTGGGAGGAGCTGGGGCAAGAACAGTTGTGCAGCACTCGGGTCTCAAACCTGGGATGTCGGCTTTCCAGATGACAAGCCCAGTGTTTTAATTGCTGAGCCACTGCATTGCCCACTCTCACCTAATCTAATATATATTGACATGCACACACCACTATAGAAGTTATAGGATACCTGATTTTCTCACAGAAGGAAACAGATAAATAACAAAAGATATTCTAGGCTTCCTTCCTTGAGAGCCTACACACTTATAAATCACTGGGAGTTGATGGCATCCACTTAAAGAGTTCTTGAAAAATTTCAAATGTGAAATTGTCAAGTCCTTGCTCCTCCCACCCCCCCAAATTTAACTGCTATTCAAATCCAGTGACGTGCGGTGATGTTTATGACTGGTGAGGCTGGTGACGTCATCAAACCGCGTGGTTGCTCATGACTGGTTAGACTGGTGACATCATCAAACCGCGTGGTTTCTCCGAACGCACGCGCGCAGCCCAGAGAAGTTTCTTTTCTCAGAAATGTCAGAAAGAGGCAGGCAGGCTGCCGCAGCTCCACTTAAAAAACATTTCTGAGAAGAGAAACTTCTCAGAAATATCAGAAAGAGGCAGGCAGGCTGCCGCAGCTCCACTTAAAAGACATTTCTGAGAAGAGAAACTTCTCCTTTCTCCTCCTTTCCCGCCCCCCCCCCCCGCCTCTAGCACTGACGTTGTTACCTAGGCATTTTTTGCATCTGGCGAGCCCACGATCCTTGCAAGGGGAATGGGAAAATGTGTGCAAGCGGCTCCTCAGCAGCGCACAGCCTCAGATTAGCGCAGCTGTGATCCCTTTCCCTGCACACATGGTTCCATTCCTCTCCTTCCTAAATCAACATGAAGGGGACCGCGGCTGCGCTGATTGAGGCTGGAGCTGAGGAGCCTCCTGCACACGTGGTCCCATTTTCCTTGCAAGGATCCCGGGCTCGCCCGAGGCAAAAAAAGGCGAGATCGGCATACTTGGGGCTGCTGCTGAGATGTCCAGGGAGGCTAAACCAAGCCGCGCGCCTCTCCCAGCCACTTTCACGGCTTCCCGGAGTAATTTTTTTTATTTTCATGATGAGAGCATTGAGGCTCCGCCTCCCCTGCCTCCCCTGACTGCAAGTCACTGTTCAAATCAGCTTCAGTTCTGAGGACTAGGAGATAGCCAGTATAACACCAATTAAGAAAACAAACAAACCAGGAAAATTTTTTACAAATTACAAACTGGCCAGCTTAACCAGGCAAAATGATAGAAATGCATTATGAAATGATAGAAATGCTTTATAAATACATTCTTAATACGAGAAAGAAAAAAATAATCAGATACATACAGTAATGCAAGAGAATTATAATGAAACTTGTTGAAAAACATTTGAAGGGGTTCAACAAAGATATAGCTTGTTGTATCAATTGTTGAGAGTTTTTTGAGGCTATCATTAGCCATGTGGCTGCAATGACCCTGTTGATATTAAATACTCGGTCTTCTAAAAAAAAAAACTTTAAATATGTTTCTCATAAAAAAACTCTTGAGTAAAATTGGGAAGAAGAAGCCCCATCATTTGGGAGACTGCAAAATGGTTAAAATAGAAATCAAAGAACAGAGATGAATGAACAGCTTTCTTAATGGGAGGTGGTATGGAATAAAATCCTGAATACTGAGATGTATGTGTGGCATGTAGAAACTAGACAGGTTTTTTTCCCCTTCTTATAAATAATTAGCAGCAGGGATCATCCAATGATCTCAGATGATTTAGAACAGACCTAAGAAGTAACTTCTTCATAGAATATATAGCTTTTTTTTAAATTTACTTATTTATTACCACAAAATGTGGTGATAGCAACCAATATGGGTGGATTTAAAAGGGAATTGGATAACTTATTAGAAGTTTTGCAAGAATATGAGCCTCGAAGACTCAAGTTAACTTGCAGCTTGGGGAAATAGATTTATTTATTGCTGAGATTTAGAGACTGACTCCCAGCAGCTTACATCAAATAAAAAGAATTAATAAGAAAATCCTTTGAATCCAGATAAACCCATTCTTTTTAATAAAAAAAGGAGTTGTAGAAATACAAGTATAGAAGAAAGACATTTCACTCCCTGCTTGTAAGTAGCCCTTGGTAGACTATTGTGAGAAACAACATGGTGGATTTAAAAACTTATGAGGAGTAAAAAGTAAAGATAAAGGTTTTTACTGTCCAGTTGTAACTGACCCTAAGGGGTGGTGTTCATCTCCGTTTCTCAATCAAGGCACCCAAAGTGGTACCTATTTATCTACTCGCATTTTCATGCTTTCAAACTGCTAGGTAGGCATGTTGGGTTGTGGGGAAGTCTGGTATTGAATCAGGGCTGTCAGCTTTCCAGCTGGCACGATCAACGTCTTTAACTGCTGAACCATTGCACCCCTTTGTTATGAGGAGATATTTAAAAGAAATATTTTTACTGAAAAACTTTTCAAAATGTATGCTATTTTAACCTTTAGATCGGATTTATAGTTCCATTTTGGCTGATATTCTTCCAAAGAAAAGACAATTTGAGGGCCAGGGGTTTATTTTAGAAAGCAAGAGTTCCAGGTATGAAAGGGATTGTACGAGAATATTCATAAACTAATCATCCAGATTACTTACTCTCCATTTATATTTGAACAATTTTACTACAAATAAATAAAGGAGAAAATTGGTGAACTGGAACCAAGTGTTTCTTATTATGCAACTTCCAGTAACTAGGAGGAGTAACTAAAGAAAATTTTGGAAGGTGCAGAAGGGGTCACAGTATATGGTAAGTTAAAGACATACCAGAAAAGTTCACATGTTGGGAGGCAAAAAATAATAATAATAATGGCAGATCCTGGTTAAAATGCCTAGATTGCTATATTCCATGTTACACAATGGAATGAATTATCCTATTCTTCACTCCTATTTATTCCTAACATATCCTATTTACCCAAGAATTGATAAAAGTTTATTTATTCAGTATCTGATCAGGAAAAGTTGTTAAGTTGTGTTACTGATTATGCTTCTGCTGGGCATCAAATGTAACAGTTTTTACTTCATGGAGATGGCAGTGGGGAATACTTAGTCTTTTATATATTCTTGTTATACTGTGTATACAATAAAAGAAATGTTTACTTAAATAATATGACAATTGATGGATTCAAAATGCTTCCTTCAATAGAAATAAGAATTTAACCTTCTAATCAAGGGACCCCCAGGGCCTTGCTTAAAGAGGGACTGCTAAGCAATATCCTGCCTTGGGCAGCGAGTTGGACTAGCAGACCTCCAGCCCTATATGATTCTATGATATACCTGGCGAAAGGTTTTGGAAGGGCATTTGCTGTTGATGAGAACAAATATCTCCATCTTGCATCAACTGAGTCTAAGATTACAACTATTCTTGGATGATCCTATATTCCATTCTGGCAAGCTGGAGATAACCTTCTCAAAGACTTGAATGAACTAAAATGATCCAGTTTGGCTGGATCCAAGGATGGCTTCTTAAGAAAGGGACACACCATTACCTCTTTCAGACCTGATGGAAATATCCCCTCTCACAGAGAGGTCTACATCACTACATACAGTACACCTACATGTTGCCTCTCTGGGGTCTTCACAACTAGGAAGGGCATGGATCAGCGGTGGGCTGCTCCCGGTTCGGCCTGGTTCGGCCGAACCAGTAGTGATGGTGGCGGGAAGCTCCACCCACCTGTCCAGATGCTTCTGCGCATGTGCAGAAGCGTTGCGCACGCGAACACAAGTCAACCAGTAGTAAACCGGTTAGCAACCCACCACTGGCATGGATCTAACATAAATGTAGCTGCACCTATAGCCCTAAGGACCCTGACTTCTACCATCACATATTTAAAATATTTATCCTTTTTTAATTAAAGCTCCTTTGGAAATTATATTAAAATATGGAATACATTTAATAATAGAAATGATGTAAAAACATGCAAATAAGAGTCAATTTCCAGAGGATATACTGCTGTTCCCACTGGGTTTGATTTTGATATAATGCCATTAATTAGAAGGATAACCTTATAAACGCATTCATGGGAATAGTCCTTCTCTACTCCCTGATTGTCCCTAATCATAATTTTCAAAGTTTGGACACAGCCAAAGTAATCTTCCAGCTTACTATTTGAATCCAACTCCTGACATCAGATTGTCAGGCTGTTTCTAATCACCAAACCCATGAATGACAAGATCAGGAAGTGTCAAAATTATGTTAATTGCCACAGCTTCCCAGAATGAGAATGCTGATCATGTTAACTGCCAACTGCCCCCACCCCACAAGACTAAAGCCAGATGTCTCTTAAGTGCCGAGAAAGGCAGGGAATAGAAGTGCTGGATTTAAACAGTGGCAGATACAAAAGAGGTCTGCACTATCCTATTGACAAAGGGCAGGCAATTGCTTAAAGTGGCTTCATTCCAAAACACGCGAGAGATTATTATCCAATGATGTGCCAAGTGTCTGCTCTGTTCCAACTAGTGTGCCTAAGAAGTGTTTTGACAAATTCAAGGGCAAAGAGGGTGTGCGATGGAGTGAGTGAAATTAGTTAGGTAAGGCCCAAGCTATGCACAACTCTTTAGGTCAGGGGTGTAAAACTTGATTTCATTGAGGGCTGCATCAGGGACTTGAATTTGATACCCCCATTTTAGGTATACAAATAGTCCTCGACTTACAACCAAAATTGGGATCAGAATAGTTAAGCAGTTGCTAAATGAGTTGTGCCTGATTTTACAACCTTTTTGCCACGGTTGTTAAGGGAGTCACTGCAGTTCAGTGCCTCACACGGTCATTAAGCAAATCTGACTTCCTCATTCGACGTTGCTTGTCAGACACAGGGAAGGTTGCAAAATGGCGATCACATGACCCCAGGAGGCTGCTGCAACCCTTGTAAATATATGCCATAGGCCAAGCACCTGAATATTGATGATGTGAGCGTGGGGAATGTTGTGATGATTGTAAATGGGAATACCGATTGTAAGTCACTTTTTTTCAGGGCTGCTGTAACTTCTAATGGTTGCTAATGGTTGTAAGTCAAACTACCTGTATTTGGAAGCAAATCTCAAAAAAAAAAAAAAAAAGATTGCTGTCAACACTGAAGCTGGCCTGACTGAGGCAATTTTGAGACTTCAGTACTGAAACACTGGAGAAGAGGGATAGGGAGGGGGGAATAGAGAAAACTGGGGTAGCTAAAACAAAATATTTTCTCTTGGGAACCAAGGACATTCCTGCAGGTGCTCAGAAGGAGGAGACTGGAGTCACCTAGCAATTGGACATCTTTCTGATTGGACCATGTGACGGAGGAGAAAAACACGAGATCATTCACTATTCAGCCTGTGCCAATATGATATATCCAATAAACTTACTTTTTGAGGAAGTTGCCTGCCTCAGAGTTTTGCTTGCTGTGGGTATGTTACTTGGAACCCTGACATTTGCTTTACATTTCATTCTGTCTTAGTGACCAGAGAAACAGAATGAAGAAACATGGATTTTCACCTGTTACCGCCGTATCCATTTCATCATCCTCCACTGATTCCTGAGTACTGACCCCAACGAAAGGGGAAAACGGATAGCAAGTATTGAGATTCAAACCCAACATGAAATTGTGGACTTTGCCAGCCCGGCCCTCTCGGGTGTTGAAAAGGGTGCTGTCGCCTACCAGTGCCATAAACATCCTCTGAACCCAGCTTTCCTGGCTGCTTTGTTCGTGAGATTTTTCAGCATGGGGGTTTTCTGAGCCTGTTTGAGAAGGTTAAAAAAAAGGCATCAGCAATGAAATCTAGCACACTAATGAACTATTCTCTGGCAAGCAGGTAACAATGAAGTCAGTACTTAAACATTAAGCAGCACATCACTGTTCCTACATGAACTTACTACCTGTGCTCAGAGAAGTTAAATTGTGTCTCATCACTGGTCTGCAATGTGGCAATACTAACATTTATTTGTTTGTTTGTTTGCTGCCCAACTCTTAGTTCAGGCCTATATTGCAGATTGTTTTAAGTATTACAAGATGATAACATATGCTTTCAATATCAACGTAAAATATAAATTACAAGGTCATTCTGGAATTTTTAACCTATGCTTTTTTAATCTGGGACATAACCTGGACATTTAAACATCTATATTTAATTTTATAAAAGAAAAAGAAAAAAAATAAGCAGACACTTGTATGAAGCATCCAGAAATTTTAATAGGGGGGGAAATACCTCTGTCTAATTAACACATAGTCTTGTTTGACTCTTTTGGTTATGTCTCTCTTTGGTAAGGCATTGTCCATAAAATATTTTATAGGCATGTCACGATTGGTAACGTTTCTTACCTTTTGGCCCCTGTGATTCATCATCACTATCTGAATCATTGCTTACAATCTGTCGCATCCTGATATTTTCTGTGAAAACAAGGAAAGAAACAGTTTGAAACTTTAAATATTGAATAAAAATAGAGAAATGGAAGAAATTAGAAAATATATTAGTACTGGGGAGGGGAAGGCAGTCAGTCAGAGTATTTCTTTACTACAGTTGCCTTTCACTCTGTAAACACAAAGAGAATGTGTGTTTTCTATGGACCATCACATAGAACATAGGTGTGGAACGATGGCCCCTTTATGACTTGTGGATTTAAAATTCCCAGAATTCCTAAGCCAGTCATGCTGGCTCGGAAATTCTGAGCGTTGAAGTTCACAAGTCATAAAAGGTCCATCTTTCCCCACTTGTGACATAGAGACTGGACTATGGCAGCAATATAGGGCAAAGAAAGTTATTTGTACTTAACCTCCCTATAGAGGTGCTTTAAAGGAAACAGGGTCATTGTGATATTTTGCTCTTTTTTAAAATTAACTTGAATTTTGCAGGTTTTTTTATTCCAAAAGATTTTCCATCTCCATAAATATCAACGGATGGCAAAGTAAAAGTTGGATTTTTTTTCTTACAAAGAAAGCTGCAGTTCATGCCACCCTCTGATAAAAGAGATTAAGAAATAAATTCATAATTTATAAAGCTAGCTTCTTGTTCTCTGACACTGACTTCCTTTTGCTGTTTGCTATCTGCTGTAACTATTTATTGTTATTACGGTATTACTAAAATAAAAGGAAGCACCTTTGGGCGGGGGGGGGGGAGACACCTTACACTGTTTTTGTTTTACTGGAATCAAACACACTGAATGTGAGGCATATCAGTCTTAATGGAGTCAAAAGCAAGACCCAATTTAGTATGAGAAACAAAATAATACAACAATCAAACTTCTGAGGTACAAGTGAGATTCAGTAGCTTACAATTTCCCCTACTCTGCTTGCTGTCAATGTAACAATAGCAATGCATGTACTTTTAGGTTATCTTTTCAGAAAAGATCATAGAAGATCTACATACAGTATTAGATTTTAAAAAGTACTTTGTAGGTTACTTAAAAGTAAAGCCTTTAAAAGTAATGTAGGATTTATCACTTGCAATAAAAGAAAAAATGAAGAGGAAACTTCTATATGTTCAATGCAGTATGCAATTTGATCACCAGGGTGGATGAGTTCTATTTATATACTTAGATACAGGCTAGCTGGAAAAAGGATATTCCCAATCCTTAAAACTGAAAAGGACAAAGGACCACCAATCTAGTCTCCTCTTGGAATTCCTTCTTTCTGAGACCCTCAAATCAACCTCTATTAGGACCCACTTCTATAATCATCGCCCTACTATAAATAATGCCACAGAATTAGTCCCTCAATGCTGGTTCTCATGTCATCACTGCAATGAATCATTACATCTTCAGAAGTGAGCAAGCTATTTCCCATTGGACTCACTAAGCCAGTGATGGCTAACCTTTTCGGCGCCAAGTGCCGAAAGTGCACACATGCACAACCATAATGCCATGTGCGTGCAACACCCCGTGTGCAGGTGCGCGCGACCCCCGCCACCCTGTTCATGCATACACACACTGTGCATCTCCTGCATGAGCCCCCTCCCCCCATTTGCACGGCAGAGAAACGAAATCCAACTGCGTGGCGAAGCTGAGGCGATGGCTTGCGTGCCCACAGGGAGGGCTCTGCGTTCCACCTGTGGCACACGTGCCATAAGTTCGCCATCACGGCACTAAGTCCTTCATAAAAGCCCTAATATAGAAAAAAAAAGGACCCTATGCCAAAGGAACCATTATCCAAGATTTAGACAAGCTTTGTTAACATAGGGTTCTGTCTCAGAGCAACAGCTTGGGGGGGGGGGGGGAGGACACAACTCTCAAAACACTGCTTCAATTCTCGACTCTTTCTACATTACACCTACTTGTAACAAACAGTAGTGGGATATAATCCTGTTTTAGTGCTCCATCTAGTTATCCAATATTAAATCAGTTTGGCATTTTAAATACATTACGATAGCACTAAAAGTTGGAAACTAGGAAGTGAGGAAAACTGGCTTTAGGACTCGATTCATGGTTATGAAATCCAACACAGTCTGGCATACTAAAAACATTTCAAATACTTTCAAAAATATCTTAGTACGTGTGGCTCTCATTACTAGGTAACTGCAATATTTTTCCTGCTAAAAATGGATTTCCAAAGTATATTTGTATATAGGGAAACGAAGGGGGCAAGATATCTTATTCTTCTTATCAAAAAAACTGACATTATTCTCCTAAGTTCATTATGAAAGAATTAGATTAGCTTACTCTTCATGAGTTCTTTTGTATTATTATTTCTCACATAAATTTTCGGTCGGGCGTGGTTCGCCTTTTGAAAAGCAAGTACCATCCCTTCCTTAAAAGTATAGTTGAGAGTGTGATTTTTGTAAGAGACATGCTCTCACGCAATGGCCAGCTGAGTGAATGTCTGTGTAGATCAGTATCTGGGTTATCCTGTGACCAATGCACTTTTTTAAAAAAAACCTCTGCAATAAGACTGACTCTGGTTTAAGGATTTCTGACTAACACATTGCAGTACCGTAACGACAAATGATCAGGCATTCAAAGAGTCATGAGAGAATGAGTGCATCATAACCAACCCACCCCGCTTACCCCTGAATAATTTTAAAAGGAAGCAGAGAAACAGATCTAGCTTTGAAATACAGGTAGACCTCGACTTATGACCACAATTGAGCACAACATTTCTGCTGTTAAGTGAGTTTTGCCCTCTTTTACAACCTTTCTTGACTCCATTATTAAGTGAATCCTTGCAGTTGATAAATTAATAATCTGATTGTTAGGTAAATCTGACCTCCCCATTAACTTTGCTTGTCAGAAGGTCTCAAAAGGTGATCACATGACCCTGGGACACAGCATCAGTCATAAGTATGAATCAGTTGCCAAGCATCTGAAATTTGATCACATGATCATGGGGATGCTACAAAGGTCGTAACTGTGAAAAAACGGTCATAAGTCACTTTTTAAATTGCTGTTGTAACTTTGGTCACTAAATGAACTGTTGTAAGTCAAGAACTACCTGGAATGCAAAGTTAACCATATCAAAGTCAATGAAATCAGTAGGATTAGGCATGCTTTTAGTTTTCGGAATAATGTTTTATCCATTTGGGAGTAAGTCTCAATGCCTTTGAAAGACTTATGTATTTCTCCACTACAGGGGACAGGCATGTAATGCATAATTTGAATGGTTCTTTTAAATGAAGTACACTTTCACGGTGCTTGCATACGCAAGCAGTTGCTACCAACTAGCAATTTATTTTAGATGCTCCCAAATTTTATTACCTAAACTTTTAGGAAGAGATGAAATTTCCTGTAGGATATGTGGAGCCACAAATTAGCCAAAAATGTACATTGATATATTTTTTCTCAGCCACAGTATTTCAAAAGCCTGACCACTGCCTGAGGGGCAGGAGGAGAAAATGAGGGTTTCTGTAAGGGACCACAGACTAAATTAAGGACAGTCAACCATGAGTAAATAAAGGAGTGACATGGGTGACTACTGCAATGAAGACATTTTCAGAGACAGCTCACCTCCTGCATTCTCTGTTGTCTATTTGGAAAGAAAGAAAACCTTTTATGGTATTCTACATTTCCTCAAAATAGATTTAGTGCTGCTTTAAAAAATCTGTATTGACCTCTGATGCTTTACTCTTGTCCATTGTAGCAATTCTTCCATTTAAAATTCTGTGTCAATTTTTATATAAAGTCATATCATGTCATGCAGACAGCCAGAGTGGTGCACTGATTAAGATACTGAACCAGGAATGGGGAGACCCAAGTTCTAATTCTTCATCAGGAATAGAAACCAACTAGGTGACGGTTGGGCAAGTTATTTTCTCTCAGCCCTAGACTAGGAAGTTGGAAACATATCTACTAATCTATACTGGCGCAGTATGACCGGTTATGTTCCATCATTTTTAAGGAAAAGGCTTCCATTCTCCCAAGTTTTGGGGGGCTAATAATAATAAAATGGCATAAATTAGGGTGGTTCCAAAACCTATGAACATGTGGACTTCAGAGGGATCAGAAGTAAATAACAGGAGTAGTTGCAATGCCCCCCCCCCTCCCAGATTGCTCGTGTTTTCTGGAACAAGTATGAGAGATGGCTGAACTTATGGATCTAGCCATCTGTAATTACAAAAAACAATCTTGTTGCAGCAATTTTATCTTTCTATTTGATTATTCTTCATTTGTTCTTTAGTTAATGAGGGAGACAGATAACAGTCTCTAACATAAGCTGCATGGGGGGGAAAGCAACATGAAGTTTTTATCCCTAACAGATGAATAGACATTCATTCAATGAATAAGTAGAACAATAAAACTCAGAAAAATTAGATTAGAGTTCCTGTAATCAAGCATTGTTCTTCCTAAATATATAGCCAGATGCTTCAGACAAGCTCCTACACAGGACATAAAGGCAATATTCTTTCCTATGATATTCCACACTATTGGTAGAAATACGGTGTCCAAGCTGCTTATAGCTGTAACAGCCATAACTACTAAAGTCCATGAATTTATCTAAGCTACTTTTAAAATTAGCCCAGGGATCCCAAGTTCTTCTACACTGATAAGTACATAGGGTGAACATTCTTTCTACTAGCTGCAAAACCTCTGAGAAGAACTTAGCATTCACAATCTGGCTGTCATGGGACACATGGACAATTGCAAAGTACTTCTTTAATAGTTAGACATCTCCATTACCTCTAGATTCCATCCCTGCAGGTCAAGGTGCACTACAGGTATTCTGTGCCATTTCTATTTGCTTTTCTTTTTTCTAATCGGCAAGTAGGACATTTTCAACCAAAGCATTTACATTGTACCTAAAAGGTGACCTGGGAAATAGATGATCTTGGAGGCAGGGACTTTACTTTTCAGCCTGCCAATTTTACATTTGTGTAATTATTTTTAAACAGCAATATCAACACAGACGCATGCTGCAACTTTTATTACAATACCTAGTTCTTCTTCCATTGTGGGTCCTTTATTTTGGTTGTTAGAAACCCCAAGCACTCTGTTAATCAGTATAGCAAATGCACTTCCCCATATACCTGAAAACAAGTACAATATTTTATAAAATTGATAACTGATATTTTATCCTTTTAATATCTTTATTCATTTTCAAATCACACTTTAAAATACAAACAAACTTATAGCATTTATTAAAAAAATATATTATTACACTACTGTAAAAGGGATCCCAGAACAGCGTGAAGAAGAATACAAACTATGAAGCCTTACACTGGGTAGAAACTTTCCGTTCATCTAGCTGTAAGGATTCGCTCATAAGACTAGAAAAGTCAAATGTAATTCATACATACTTTAACTGTGTGTTAAACTAATATATTTGGGCTGTAAATGTCTATAATATTAATTGGTAGCATATATATATATACATTCTCTAGATCTGATACAGTAATGGTACTTTACGTTTATATGAAGAAAAAAGTCAACCAGATTTTTTCTGCCCAGACCAAACATTCCTAGGAGTAATACACACAATTATTTTTGCTATAATTCTGACATGCTTGAATCTTCTAAAATTCTATAATACCACACAGGTAAAAAAGTAGCTAGAAGCTTAGCTTGGTTCTTATTGGTGAGGTTTCTTTTTAAACCTTTATGCATTTTCAACAATGTAATGAAAAACCTTTATCTAGCTGAATCTGTCTAGCAAGATTTGTTAAAAGAATTACATATAATTCTTCATAATATAGGAGGAACCACCCTACAAAATAGATAAAAGGTGTACATTATTATTGCCATTACACTATATTTGCTAGAAAATTAATATCATTTTGTCCTTGGATTT
Source organism: Natrix helvetica (assembly GCF_964273705.1). Taxonomy (NCBI): domain Eukaryota; kingdom Metazoa; phylum Chordata; class Lepidosauria; order Squamata; family Natricidae; genus Natrix; species Natrix helvetica. Next base: position 70,435,652 of record NC_138549.1, on the reverse strand, counting down.
TCAGAGAACAATGCTACTTTTTTAAAATAATAATGTTTGAGCATTATTTATTTTCTGAGATTTAATCTAGTACTTACCCATTAAGAAATGCAGAGGGTTCTCTTTGTATTTTTTCACTACTGTGCCCATAAAAAACTTGCTACCAAACAGATTGGGAGTCATGAAGGTCCCATATTTAGCCATTCCAATCTCATAGGGACTGAACTCCACCCAATCTGAAACCAGCAATAAACAATGATTAGAACAGACAGAGAAATGAGGACTTAACCTACTACAAAGGCAGTGCTTGCAAAGAGATGTTTTCCACTGGTTCAGATTTCTGATTTTCTCACACTTTTCTACTCCCAATATACAATATGAACATGTAAACTAGTATAATCAAATTTACCTCAAGTTGAACTCATCTGGTGTGATCACATGAATATACCATGTGATTTATTTATTTGGGGGAATAGTTTGGGTAAAGAAATACCTTTGTTCCAATTAGAGAATCATAGCAAAAGACAGAACAAAATGTTAAGCATCTGCTGAAATTGTCACTTCAGATACTAATACTGCTTTGCTAAATTCAACAATGGAGGGATAGAGTAAAGTGTTAACTGAAAGTGGTTTGCCATGGCCTTTTTCTGAGATGTTTCTTCAGCTTCAGTTTGTCCTCTTCCTTCCTCCCTCTCTTCCTCCATTCCTTCTTCCTCCCTGTTCTTTCCTTCTTTCCTTCCAGTTCCTTCCTCTCTTCCTCTTTGAAACAGTCACATCTTTCAAAACTTTCATCCCATGGGAGAGTAATGTGTCCCAGCATTCTATAAATTAGCTTGTTTGAAGTACGTTTGTTGACCAACTTTGCCCTATGATGCAGCGTTTTGCACAATTGACGGTTACAAAGTGTCACACAAACATTTGTTAGTATAGAGATTTGATTGTTTTTGTGTGGAGAGCTATTAGCTATCTGGAGGACATCTGGAGGAAAATGATTATCTAGACCCGCACCAGTCCGGCTTCCGCCCCGGTCACAGCACGGAGACGGCCTTGGTCGCGTTGGTGGATGATCTCTGGAGGGCCAGAGATAGAGGTTGTTCCTCTATCCTGGTCCTATTAGACCTCTCGGCGGCTTTTGATACCATCGACCATGGTATCCTGCTGTGCCGGCTGGAGGGGTTGGGGGTCCGGGGCACCGTTTTGCGGTGGTTCGGCTCCTACCTTTCTGGCCGGACGCAGCGTGTGTTGGCAGGAGAGGAGAGGTCGACCCTACGCCCCCTTACTTGTGGGGTACCACAGGGGTCGGTCCTCTCGCCACTCCTGTTCAACACATATATGAAGCCGCTGGGTGAGATCATCCGTGGTTTCGGGGTGGGATACCATCTGCACGCTGATGATACTCAGCTGTACTTTTCCACCCCGAACCACCCCAACGAGGCCATCGAAGTGATGTCCCGGTGTGTGGAAGCCGTACGGATCTGGATGGATGACAACCGACTCAAGCTCAACCCCTCCAAGACGGAGTGGCTGTGGGTACCGGCTCCCCGGTTCAGCCAATTAATTCCATCATTGGCCATCGGGGGCATTCAACTTGCCCCCGTGGAGCGGGCGCGCAATTTGGGCATCCTCCTGGATGCCCGGCTGTCCATGGATGACCATGTGACAGCCGTGGCAAGGGGGGCGTTCCACCAGGTTCGCCTGGTGCGCCAATTGCGCCCCCTACTGGACCGGGATGCCTTACGCACAGTCACTCATGCGCTGGTGACGTCTCGCTTGGACTACTGTAACGCTCTCTACATGGGGCTTCCCTTGAAATGCACCCGGAGGCTACAGTTGGTCCAGAACGCAGCCGCGCGAGTAATTATGGGGAGTACTAGGTACTCCCATGTGACACCGTTCCTGCGCGAGCTGCACTGGCTTCCTGTGGTCTATCGGGTGCGTTTCAAGGTTTTGATAACAATCTTTAAAGCGCTCCATGGCTCAGGACCTAGTTACTTGCGGGATCGTATTCTGCCCCATACATCCCTGCGACCAATCCGCACGCACAGAGAGGGCCTCCTCCAGGTGCCGTCCACCAGACAGTGTCGGGGGGCGGTGCCTAGGAGTAGGGCCTTCTCTGTGGCGGGCCCAGCCCTGTGGAATGACCTCCCTCCGGATATTAGGAATACCTCTGACCTCCGCTCCTTTCGTATTAAGCTCAAGACCCACCTATTCCAAGTAGCTGGCCTGGCTCAACTTTGATCTAACTATATCGCTCCTGACGGGTTTTTATTTGGGTATTTTAATTGTATTCAATTATTTAGGGGTTTTTTAAACATTGTATTTTAATTGTTTTTTATTCATTAGCCGACCTCCTCCTTGTACATGTCTTGGTATATGTTTTTGTTATATGTATGTCTTGTCTATATATTTATTTCATATGTTTTATTGTACGCCGCCCCGAGTCCTTCGGGAGAGGGTGCGGCTAAGAAATAAATATTTATTATTATTATTATCTCTTTTACTAATTTAACATTACAGTTTTGCTCATGTGTTTTGCTTTATTGAGTATGGGGCTTTGATCTATTACCATAAATAAATTGATCCATTATGAAAACAAAAACAAAAATAGAGCTTGGCACCAACCCATAGTAAACTAAGTCCCACTGACTATCTGCAACATCACAAAGTCAAAATTCATACTGAGCTGACAACTTACACAGTAGATAACAAATATTAAGCAATTCTGCCAATCCAGTGACTTTACTAACATAAATGTAATGCAGTATTATTGTATTAATAAAAATCATAATTTTCACCCACCTTCCAAGCCCTGGAATTTACAGCTATCAGTCATTCTATTTCATGGACTCTACATGTGGCACATATTGTTTTGTTTGAACAATAAACCTACTTACTTACCTATGCGCATGCACATGCACAAAGGAATCAGAATTTTGTTTTTTATAGCATCAAGAGAATGTTTATGTTGGTTTATTTACATCATTAAAAAGCAGCTGCTTAAAACACAAAGGACCTATCTGATTCATAATTATTACCTTAAAAATCTCACTGGGTCACTCATATGTGTCTGAGACAGACAAAAAGAGCAGTATACTGATACAACCATTAAGCAAGCACCAATTCATTCAATCAATCCAGACCAAAAGCATCAAGTTTCATCCTCAAACACTTTTGCTCCATCTGTCTTTAATTCTGCCTCTTTGTCATTTTAATTTCTTCTTTTTTGGGATGGAGACAATACAAATCAAGCTTTGCCGTGTTTACTTGAAGCAATATACACTTTTTCCTATGTTTCGTGATTTAAATCTCTTTCCCTTCCTTTTTATGAAGCTATTGGATAAGGTCATCAATGTGTTGATGATTCCCAGTTGTGTACAATTTGACCCTGTGCCAGAGTCCTGTCATGGTGCCTGGAGGCTGTGCAAACGGACAGGTCCCACTGGCTCCTCAAAATGAGGAGTTTCCATTTTTAGTTTTGGAATAGGCTACCTTCCGTATTCAAAACTGGTATAAAACCTGGGGATCATCTTGGACTTGAAAAGAAGTTAGCAGATATAGAGGTACTTTGTGTCAGGTACAAGAAACCAGAACAGCTTTGTGAGTAAGCCAAAGTAGTTTCTTTATTATTGATTGTCTATTTACAAGAATCTTGCCAGAAATTGCATTTTCTTGGGAACCAGTAGATAAAGAATTCAGTAGTCTGGTCTCTGCTACTTCCTCCCATGGCTGGAACATGTTTTTACTGCCCTCACTAGTTTAGTCAGTGATTCCACCACTTTCTATAGTTCCATCCTGTGTGTCAATTGTGTCCATTACTGCATTAAGAGGCTGTTCATTTAGTTACTCATATCCTCATCATATCATGCAATGCGTCCTATGTGATCTCGAAAATCATCTGGAAACTACAAGTAATCCAAAATGTAGTAGAACAGGAAGTGACTGGCATAAGCCATTCCTGCACAAGTTGCACTGATAGCCAGTGAGTTTCCAGAAGCAATTCAAGATGGCAGTTATTACCTATAAATACAGCCAAGTTATCTGAGGACCATCTTCCATGGTTTCTGCTCCTCAGGTAAGATCTACACAGTTGGTATGTTACCTACCATCTATTAAACACCACCATGTATTGGGACCCAACATACATGTCTGCCCTCTAGAATAATATCTCTCTAAAGAGACATGTACCTCTCTTAAAAAATGGGGTCCTAGAAGTCCTTAAAACTGAGATTCTTCTCCCAAACTCTGAAGTAGGGTGGTTGTTGAACTCCTCATAGGTGTGTTTGGGTAATTTGTCTTGTCTGGAAATTCATCCCCCCCCCCCCCCGGTCTATTATTGTTCCTTTTATAAGTCACCCAGAATCATTCTTGAATAGGATGGTCTTAAATTAAAAAAAGGTTGACTGAACCCAGATAGTGAGAACACTGACCTGCAAACATCAGTTCTGACACATCAGGTTTAACATGAAGACAGGTAAAAAGTGGCAAAGCTGACTGTGCTTTGTTGATTTTTTCCCTCATATGAGATAAAGTGGTATCCATTCTCTGCAAAAAGGAGACAGAATTACATAGTTTAATATTTGGACTGAAGCAGATATATTTATTTATATTTCATATTTTTAATCACCTATCTCCCTCAGAGTTTTATTTTTTAAAAAATACAAAAAGTTACTTCATTGTGGTCATAAACCAGCTGAACATACACCAAAAATGTAACAAGATTATAAATATAAAGTAATAATCTTGTAATAAAGACTAAGAAAGCCTTCTTACTACTGATTAGGCGGGTTAAAAATCAGGACTTGTTGATGACTGGGTTTATTTATTAGATTTATAAAGTACTTCTACTTTTTCAGACTCAGAGCAGGTTATGTGCCAATTATGTATAATTTTCACAATAAATAATATTAATTATAATAAAAATTTAAAAACAGTGAATATAGTATTCATATATTAGGAAACTCAAAGGATATTCTCAAGGCTTAAGGTTGACTCAGCCTTCCATCCTTCCGAGGTCGGTAAAATGAGGACCCAGATTTTTGGAGGCAATATGCTGATGTAAACCACTTAGAGAGGGCTGTAAAGCATTGTGAAGTGGTATATAAATTCTAGTGCTACTGCTATTTTCAACTGATGTACAACAGGTTATATTGCTGATCTAAATGGGTATTATTTAATTTTATGTGCTAAAATAACAGAGATTATACTAGCTAAAGTTGACATATATGGACCTTTAGGATAATTTAGATTCTCCTATTATGTTTTATGAAAGTTTTTGACATTTGAATATTTATGATAAAGTGGTACTAGAAGTATTGGGTAGCTACTGCAGCTTTCTGGGTAACTAAAAGGCAGAGCCCAACTCACATTTACATTAGATTATGTTGTAGTTATAATTAGAACTCAAACCATTGGTTTAATTGTGATTAGTGAAGTTTTCTCATCATTGTCTGAAGTTTCTACTACAAAGTCAGCAGTTCTAATGCATTAAGCTTTATTTAGACAAATATTACGCACCTAAGATTTAAACAGATTCCCTAAATCTTTTGACCAATGCTTACATTTTGAATCAGTGTTTCTCCTATCAACATTCCGAAGATGTCTGTAAATGTCACAGGCTGCCCAGACCTCTTCTTTTTCCACAGTGCTTCAATGTATCGCTTTACTTTCTGTGGTGTAAGTAGTTTCAGTGGGGTGTGACTAATACTGTTCCTCAACTCAACATTTATCTCCTTTGGCCCTTTCACTGGGAAATCTGGATGAGAATACAGGGTTGACATATACCTATGAAGAGACCAAAACAATATTTTTAGTGCACATAAAAATGGAACAAAGATGGTCACAAGATCTTCAACCAACAATGGCGATGAATGAAAGAAGTACGTTCTCCAGGACTCACAACTCCTGCTTAAAGAGCAGGTGGCAGTCGTGGCTAGGAGGGCCTTTGGGTTATGCATCAATTATGCCATTTCCTGAACCAACAATTCCTACTCACAGTTCCCCACACATAAGTCACCTCCTATCTTGACTATTGCAATGTGTTTTACATGGAGCTGCCTTGAAAAGTATCTAGTAGGTTTAATTGATTCAGAATGTGGTGGCCCACATGCCTTTGGGTAAGTCTAGAATTGCATGTGTCACTTCTCTTGTGGATGGCTGTTGTCAAATTGCTACTCAGTGCAACTCAAGGTGCTAGTTATCACCTTCAAAGAACCTACATAGCTTGAGATGAAGATATTTGAAGAATCATATTTTTCCAGTCATATCTACCCTACTCGCCATAATGGGGAAGCAGGGAATACTAAGAAGGTCTATCTAGCAGGACAGCCTGTGGGCCTGGTGACCCCAGAATTATATGGAGCCCATTAAGTGATCTGATTATCACCGTGTGTGTGTGTGTGTGTGTGTGTGTGTGTGTTTGTTTGTACCAGGGTTTTATCCTTATAAGCTCTTGGGGAAAATCAAACTATCATTTTATTAATTACAAAGTTTTGAATATTTTACATTTATCTAAAATAACTTATATCCATAATAATAATATTGAATAAAACTCTAATTGTTTATACATACTCAGTCCTCTAATTAACTGGGAAACACAATATATATTTCTCTAATCTCCGTGTTTAAGACAGTATGCTACCAGAAACATCGTTTTTAAAAGAGGAGATTACTTCAATTTAAGAATTCTAATTTCATTATTTGGAAGCAAGATTTTAAATCATATCTATTGATCATCAACATAAATCTGACAGTAGCTATGCTTCATTTTGACTAGGTTTATTCCGAAAAACTGACAAAATTTAATCTAGGGCTGCAGCCTCTTTAGTCTTTACAACAGAAAAATATTGTTTGTTTATTGAATTTATTCCATTGTCACAAATGAAGAGAGAATCAATTATTAGCTATCAATATAAAATAATAGAATATTCCAAGAAAGAAAACAAAGTAATATTATAAATTAAAGTTGTCTTAGTCCTACCTATTTCTACTTCCCCTCCTAGTCCAGAACTCAGATGCTTATTTTGGCTGTCTGGGATCTTTTTTAAATGTTGACAATATGAGCTAAGCTACCAGAAGACTCAATCTTTCTTCAAGCAGTAAGAGAACTTTAGTCTAGAACTATCCCACCAAACAAAAATTCCCTGAGAAAGTTATCTTCAAGGGACTATGAATTTGCTTTTATGCTCTACTAGTTTTAGAAATCAATCAAATGCATTATTTTAAGGATGCAGTAATAATATACACCATAATTGCTTTCATGTTATTAAGTGATATTTTAATTTCAGTATATTTAAATCTCCCTTCAGCTATACTGAAGATTTCTTGCAGACAATTTCAACTGATTAGTCAACCATGCACTATAAATGTAAGTTTAAGGCAAATTTGTTTTTATAGGTTTCAATTTCCTCAAAAAGTATAATCAAAACATTAAAAATCTAAGCTGCAAGCTTTGATTAACTCACAAAGATTTTTAAATCACCAAACCAAAGAATTAGAAATAGAAGGGATTGCAGTAAACCAGTAGCTAAAAGCTGATGTACCTTTTTTAATAAAAGATGTTGGCAATTTGGCTATAGAATCAAGGGATTAAAATATACATAATAAGAGTAAGGTATTATCTATTAAATAAAAAAAGGTTTTTTAAAAAGCAAACTTGCCATGTGGATCCAGATAATCCAGCAATATATGTTGCACAGTCTAAAATTCCAGATTCATACAGTGCTTTTATTACTCCAGAAAATCCCACAGTTGCCCGAAATCCACCTCCAGATCCCAAGACTGCTATTACTGGCACCTGGGAAAACATACAACATAGATGCCTTCTAAGGTATTTATCACACAACACAAGCAAGACATTATAGTCATGGTAACATTACATAAAACACATAATGTAACAGAAAATCCACCCCCCAAAAAATCATTTGTTCACTATCTCTCTTCATCCAGGGTTTGAACACACATTTGCCAAGAGCTGATCTATATTTAATATTCTTCAGACAGATCAGTTTTGAGGTTTTTGTAAGAAAAAAAAATAGATTAGAAAATTCTAATCTATAAACAACTTTACTGTCCCACCATTTTAAAAATTGGCGCACTGACCTATGTGTTAGCATATCATTTGTAGTAACTTCTCTCTCCTGTATGTATTAAAATTTAGAAATAATCTCTAATTTTACTTTAAGATATTCAATATAGAGAAAGCACAGATAATGATTAATTATTTGCTTGGTTAATTTGTTTGCTGTGCTGACCAAAACCATTTTTGGATCGTTTAACAACACAAAAGGTCATATTTGGACATTATAAGCAATGATAAATATTTGGGAAAATAAGAACACTGTGTGTATCTCCCTGTCCTTTCCAGTTTCCATTTTCCCGCATATCGAAATGGCATGTCTCACAGATCAAAAAAATGTTGCAATAAGTTTTCATAATTTCAACTCAAACAAACCAATTAAAATTATTAGAGACTAGAGATTTTTTTATTTAAAAAAACCCAAAGCAGTTATAATTCTATATTACTAGAATAACTAATTCTAACCACATTAGTTAGAACTAGAATTAGCTAGTTAGGAAAGCAAACAAAGTCTTAGCAATCATGCATACCATTAGGCTCAGAATTTGATAAGAAAGTTTAAAGTGTTTTGCTTAAGATTAAAAACCAAAGCTTTCAACTGAAACAAAATGATATGAGAACTTTAACAAGGATTCCAGGTTTGGAGAAGACCAAGTGGATTGCTGATGAAAGTATATGGAAACAAAAATTTACAGAGAGTTGAAAGGTGAAATACTGTTGAAGTTACAGTAAAAAAAATAAATCTAATGCAATGAAGCTTTGGATCATTCTGGGATCAAACTAACTAAGGACTGTTGGATATAAGCCCTCCAGACTTACATCACGAATGGAGGCCAAATCAGCTCCCAATAACTTGTTCAGATGATGCATTGCTCTAGTTTTCCGCTGCTGTCGGAAGTTCTTCTCTTCATCACACAGAGCCATGCTGAAACGGAGGTCAGTTGAAGAGCTGCTAAGCAAAACACGTGTTTAGTCCTAAAACTCCCACTTAAAGAACAAACAATTAAATCTACTTAAGTTCTATGCCAATAAAGTCCTGTTTAAGCATGGACTTTCTGTAATGCCACTTAAACGATGGTTTAATAATATTTAAAGGGCTGCATTTTTAAATATGGTGGTAATGCTTGCAGCTCCAAAAGGCTGAGAGGAAGTGAATTGTCTGGATCCACTGCTATCAGGCTTCAGGCCAAATAGTAACAAGACAGTATAAATCATGCTTGTGGATACATAGAAAAGGGGACAGTGGAATTCAATGGAACATAACTACAGATAAGGCAAAATACAGGATTGCCAAATAAATATACATAGAACTAAACTACAGCAATATCCTATTTTGAGATCAGTAAGACAATACTGCAGTGCATCCATTGTCTATCTCAATGGATTCTCAATCCTATGTCATTGTAGTCCAATAGATCTTTATGATACAGTTTATACATCATTAATTGCACACAAAAGGGAGACATGTCTCAGTGCTATCATTTCTGCAAATACACTTTATGAATATCAAGATTACTTACCAAACTTCAAGAGATACCTCCAACATGACTTCTGTAACCTAAATAAGCAATGTTATAATTGTATCAGAATTTTTGTCAAGAAATTTGTGATCTATTGTCTTATAAACAAAGGAGTCTCACCTAACATTAATCACCTACCAGTTTATATTAGGGCAGGGTTTTTTTCTAACTTTCCAGGCTTTAACAGCCTTTTTAAGCCACTACACTGGGAGATTGGGAGGGGAGAGGAGGACTGCTGGGGCAAGAGAAGTGTTACATCTTATATTCTCTGGAAGACATGGGAAAAAATTAATATATGTTCCTAAGAGAAGGAATAACATACAACTTAGTAAAAAAATGAAATGGAATTACACTTCAGTTTCTCAGCATTTATCATCTTATAACTAATGTAATATGATTTTTTTTAGCAATGCTGTTACATAGGGTGCAGATAATAAATAATACTGTCATATTGCATAAGTAATCAGAGCAATTTTATCTGGGAAATGCATTACTGATAGGGAAAAAACTGAAACTAACACATTTCATCCATACTAAAAAAAATTAATTAAAATCTAGACTCATGCAGAATATCAAAGAGAATAGAAAAACTTGACAGGCGTCTTTTCAAATCAGATTCATTTTTCAAAGTATGGCTATTATCCAAAATTGAACAAATACCAGATTCAGCAATCCAGTTAGGAAAAAAACTAGAAGTTGTTCAATCGATATATGAATATGGCTCAGGTCTTAACACTACAAATGGAGTAAAAAAATCTGGGATAGCGACATATAAGTATATTTAAACATGACTTATGGCTTCTCATGGATGGCTCTTCACAATTGCAGCTATCAACATGTGTGTTGTGCATGAATCTGTGCAAATTGGATTATAAAATACATTTTATTTTAAGACACTGCCTACAGCAATGGCTTCAGCCAGGTAAATCTCATATTAAAAAATACTGAGATTAGCCCCCTTAGAAAAGCTTCAAAGAATAAAATAAAAGATATGGTTTGACTATATCCTTAATATCCCAGTCATCATTTTGTAATCTTTGTAATTTCAACAGATCGCACCATTTTCAGTACCAGAAATGTTTAAGAGAACTAAAGAACATCATTTGTGTATAATGACTGGATTCTAGATTTTAGATCCTCGACATAACTTGGAAAGTGACCATTTTGAGATCAACAAGTGAAACTGACATATTGATTTTGGAACCTACTTTATTAATGATGAATGGAACTTGTTTCTTCTCCCCAATTTTCAAAGATGAAATGGGAAAAGTTGCTGTACCAATAGTCTCATCCATCACATAATTTGCATCCATAAGAGTAATCTGAAAAAAGATACACTTAAACTGAACCTTCACATATCCTATACAAATGTAAAAAAAGACTTTAAAAAAGAAGCAAACATGAATTTTACGTTAATTTTCAATTATATACATTGGATTGATTAAAGATCTAAAAACACATTTTGTTACCAACTTATTTCACTTCAAGTCAATAAAGCAATATTGGTTAAATATTTTTACTTTTTTTAATTGGAAGATCTGTAAACCTTTACCAGATATGGCAAAACAATTATACTGAGGGATTGCACACATGATAGCTTTGAAAAAATATTTGTATTTTTACAAATTATTAGTACTAAAATTATGTTAGGACTGCAACTAGTTCTTCGGGGTGAATGGACATAGTTGTTTACCTATTAGTCATAAATTAGGTTGGCCAAACTGATATTTACTCTTGATGGTTCATATCATGCTGTAATATTTTGTAAAAATACAACTTCTGATTTTATATGCTAAAGGCAGGAGATAACAAGTGATTATTCTGTTCAGAAAGCAAACAAAATGTCATATTCTGAGGCAAAATTATTTCTGATGAGCCCAAGATTTTGCCCCTCTTTTGAACATTCCTCTCCCTGTTGTTCTTCTCTTTATCCTTTCTCAAAAAGGGCTCATTTACTTAGAAAGAGAGAAATAAGTAAAATTACAAAGCTTATTTCAAGCTAGACTGACATTCAGAAGCTGTAGACCAGCTGCAATAAAGCATGCATTTTTGAAATGAGAAATTCATATTAGAACTTTCTCATTCTGTTCTATATTAAGGTATATTATAGATGGCCTGTATATTTTAGATGTACACACATGTGAGTGTGTCTGTTTCTCTGTGTTAATCTTAGCTCTGTGATTCCTACTATTTCTCATATTTTACACTTGTAAAAGTACTTCATCAAAAGAGAGATGGGCTTAGACTACTAAATCCCCAAATCTCTGCTCACAAGACTGTCTCATCTTGTCATCTTATACTCATCATTTTGGTCAGTGTTATTTCACAATGGTAGAAAAGGTGCTGAAAAAACACACTGTCCAAGTTAATCCTCTTAGATTCCCCAGTTTAATTTCTTTTTTTCCATTCTCCAAATGCCTTTCTCTCTTTGCGAGAGAGAAAGGAGTCTATGTCTCCTTGCAATTTGGATTATATAACTTTAGACTGAAGGAGTCCCTCTGCAAGAGAGATGGGTGGTGGGTGGTTTAGAAGTGTGTGTGTGAGAGAGAGAGGTGGGGGAGAGGGAGAGAGGGAGGGAGGGAGGGAGGGAGGGAAGGATGAGAGGGAGAGAGAGACAAGATGATAGAGACAGACAGACAAAAAACAGACTAATATGACTAAATACACATTCGTGCCATGTAGAAAAGCAAATACCAGCCCTTAGATTGTTTCATTAAGTAAGCTTTCATTTATAATAAAAAGTAATAAAGCATACCACCTCTGTAAGCAATTGTAGGAACACACACAGAGTTGCTGAATTAGTCTGCCTCTTTTGACATTGCATTTAATATTTTTAATATGGTATCTACACTGCATGAGTCCTTTTCTCTACAGATATTTGTACTAGTACCTCCAGAATATTTTCCTGGTTGGGATCCAAAATTATCTCAAAACTTTCATTCCACTCAGGGTTCACGTTGTTGTTGATATGGTTTGTTCTCTTCCTGCTGTCTGGTGCTGTGGGAATAAAGAGCTCCACATAGGGGTCAGGAGTGTCTACTGTAATAAAAAAAGAACATACAGGTATCAGCAGTAGCTTCTCTGAAAACCTGTAGGCCAACCATAACATCATATTCCCTAAACCTATTTTTTAATATAGGTTTATATTAAAGCATTTAATAATATCCTTTTAATAACTGATTTCTAAAGAGATACTATCAAAGTACTGTGTAAAAAAAAGTACTATGTAAAAGTTTTATGATTTCTATTTAAAACTATATACCATATAAAACTATATGAAAGTTATACTACTCTTGCAATAACATAAAATGGTCATCAAGTTTGATATAATCATTGTTCATCTAATTAGCTTTATTTAGTAAGGAGAAAACAACTAAACAGACCAAAATGAATTAAAGAGCCGGTGAATAGGTCCAAAAACACCCCCCACTATTAAGCATAATATTATATACAGAGAAAAAGGTAAAAGTAAAGGAGGCCCTGCAGATTTTACTTCACTAGTTGTTGCTGACTATAGGAGATGATTTCCATTTCAAGGCCATTTACCCAGCACTGTCTGAAAACAGTTCCACGGTCATGTGGCCAGCATTATCTTCCCACCAAAGTGGTACCTATTTATGTACTCGCATTTGCATGCTTTTGAACTGCTAGATTAGCAGGAGCTGAAGTAAGGATGGAAGCTCATCCCGTCCTGTGGCACTTTGGTCTCGAACCTGAGCTGTGCACTCACATCACTCTTATGTAAAGAGTATAGACATTCATGCAGCCAGTTTGGCTAAATTAATGCCCAAGAGCAAGCATGCTAATTATAGTTTTATGCTCATTGAAGTATATATCTAACATTGTGAAACAATGACTTATCCCTTCCGCAGGCAAATATATGCATCTGCTCTTGACCTAGGACTGTCAGGAGATCATCAGGTGGGAAACTCCAATACAGGACTTTACAGGCATATGTAGCCACTTTGAATACCTGTATATGAAGCCACTATGATAGTCTCATTAATGTTAGTCAATGTATGGATAAATTCATCCTATGTCTGAATAACCAACTTGCTTGTTTTATAGTTAAGCCTTTTTACTACCCACAAGGTATGAACGGCATTCAACAACTCAAAAAATAAATAAATCCCTAACCCACCTAATCCCAGGCATAGAAAATTGTATATCAACAGCGGGACATTTTCATCCCAAATCCCACAGTATCATCTGGATCAAAAGATTGACTTCGTGAAAATTTTGGAATAAGAGCTACTGTATCTCAAAGAACATTCATATTTTGCTATCATCTCTGCTTGCAGGAAGAAGAAGGTAGGAGCAACTACAGTGTAAAGGACTCCAACTTTTCCCCCCTGAGTATTGGTAGATTTCCTGAGCATTTAGCATAGGTAATGCTCAACTGGGAAAAGATTGTGCTGGATGGGCTTTGAAGTAACAGCAGGTGAGGATAATGCACAATAAGATGCTGATGTTCATAGCATCTTATTACAGTGTGCTTTCCCTGCATTAGAGATTCTGATTTAGCAGAATAAAGTCTTTTTAGTAGCTTTCTGTTTTAAACAAAGTTTCTTAACTTCCAGAATGAAAATTTCTTCAGTAGAGTGACCAGCAATATAAGTCATCAAAAGTCAAAAGTACATTCAAATACGCTCATGTATTGTTGAGTACATTTTAAATTATTTTTATTGTGGTGATTTTATAAAGCAGACATTCTGGGTTTTTGTTTGTTTGTTTTCCATGAGGATACCTCCCTATGAATGCTGATGCTTGCTCAAAACTTGAACAGTGGAGCATATTTATGTTTTTTAGATGAGTACATAGTAAAATTGCATCTTATCTTTATTTGGCTGGTTGAGTTACACTATCATAAAGCCAATCTGCTTTTAAACCCGATACCTTTTAAAATTTTATTATACACATAACAATGAAAAATATTCCTATGATAAAAAATATACTGGAATAGAAGACTGAAACTAAACATTGTTAAAGCTAAAATTGCAATCAAATTCTTTTTTAAAAAAGAATTTTATTGGTTTTTACAAATGTTTATAAGAAAAGGGTAAATAGGTATAGAAAATTTTGACAGCTACATCATGCGAAAGGTGGAAATCCCCCCGAATCTCACAACTTTTACAGAAAAAAAAAACATCAAAAATTTAAAGATAGACATTAGCAGCTTTTTGTTTTACATTATATCATCAATATATTCAATCATCTTTTGTGTCACTTCCAACAATTACATTATAACAACAATTGCAATAATGTTTCAAACTCATTTTTGTGACCTGAGTCTTTTCACTGTTGCATCCTCCCCCCCCCCCATCTACTGGCGGAGCCACAGCCCCTCCCTCCTTCATGTCTTTTGTACTGTCCCCTATTTCATCTAGGAGGGCACTATGTTTTTTAATGAAGGCCTCCGCCTCTGCAGCTGTATTGATTCTAATTCTGCTGCCCTCCCAGAAAATCAGCATTCCTTCTGGAAATAACCATTTAAACCAAATTCCTTTATTATATAATTTCTTCGATAAAGAGGAATATTTCTTCCTCTTATCTCTTACTTTCTTCGGAATTTGTTTAAGAATGGTTATTTCTTTGTCTTTGCATTTTAATGGTCCCACCCTTTGAGCTCCGAAGACCTCATCTCTTGTAGTCTTTCTAAGAAATTTAACATGTATTTCCCTTGGAACATTGTGTGTTCTAGCGTATGCTGAGTTGATCCTATAAATCAAATCATTATCCCACCATAGCTGTTGTTTCTCTCTTTTAATCAAATTCTGATCTCTAGTTAATTTTGCAACCAGCCCTTAAGAAAATGTGATGTAATCAGCTTCAGCAAGATGTATGAAGATTGATGGCTTGTTGACTAATTGAATGGAAAATACATGTTTTAATAGACTGTTTCAGAATCTAGTTTCCAGACTCACTACAAACAATACTTCTTTTACTAACATTCTAATATTCAAATTTGTTAGGTCAGAATTAAATGTGTATTTTTGAAAATGAAAAAGGGATCAATAGAATCTTCTAATTAAGCTTCTAAACAATTTTCTAATTTAATTACTAGCTGTAATAGACAATTTATTAATTTAAAAAACTGAGAAATGTTCAGTTCTGTTATTAACAAGTAGTAGAGGTACTCTGCTATGGGCTTAATGAAAGTGAGGTAATAAGAGGGAAAAAACAAAGAAATATTCTGGGTGATGAAATGTGTTTTAGTTAAATGCATTTCTTTTGCAAAATTTAGAAGAAAAGAAATCAGGAGAAATTATTTTTTATTTATTAAATTTTTATTCTACCTTAATTACTTAATAGGTAACTGAAAGTGGTGAGTTACCTATTTTAACCACAACAACAACCCTGTGAGATGGGTTGGGCTGAGAGAGAGAGTGACCCAAAGTCACCCAGCTAGATTTCATGCCTATGGCAGGGCTACAATTCACAAGCTACTGTTTCTATGCCAGGATCTTAACCATTATATCAAACTGAAGGAAAAGGAAAAGGAAAGACAGCTGTTTAGATAACTTGTTCTAAAATCAGAAACATAAATCAAATGATAAAGCAGGATCAGTCCAAAACTTTATCCATGTTCACAGGGAATAACCATAACTCAACTAAATATTTTCCTATAAACAATTACAACATAGATTGCACTATTATATTGTATCTTATTTTAATGCCGGTCCTCACAATGAAGCCAGAGATATGAGAAACACTGAAAAGCAATATGAAATCCCTCAAATGGTACTTGACTGCCCCTGCTTATATGAAGAAGTTGTAGTTTTCTTGGCAACAATAAAGACATCTGTTGTGACCTCTAGATGCTGAACCTGGAGCTCAGATCATCTTCAATGACATTTGGATTTTGTCCATCTTCAGTTATGTGAAAACTGTTTTTATATTCTAGCTTTCCCTGTTATGATTCTTATTTGGAATTTTGATTTTGTCCTTCTGAAGTTGCATTATTTGACACCGTTATTTATAAATAATTGTTAGGGATTTTTGATAGCATTTTTGCAAATGTATTTATATTCTTGTAATTGGGGGTTTACTGGAACTGATTTTTACTGCAAGCTGTCACAAATTGGAATGTCGTTTTCAGCTTAGAATTCCAAAATCTCTCATTGACGTAAAGAAATGGCTAAAACATTTTTCATAATGTAATAGAATTGGAAACAATTAGAAGAAGCTGATTCTTTCTTAATGGGAGGTTTACTATAAACTTCAGACAAAGTAGTGAAATTTGTTCTAAACATTTTTCATTTTAACTTATTTAAAAAAAACAATAACTGGTAACTGAAACATTCATATCATTAACTCTTTGAAATCTAGTCTGCCATATAGCAAATTAGGAAATTCTGGATTTTGCTCTAGCTATTCATGAAAAAAAATGTAGTATTGCTGGTATCTTACTACACCTTTAAATGATTGTGTCACAGCACAAGAATGTATGCTCAGATGATCATCGTAAGACAGAAGATTCCAAATGTCCAGGTGCAAGTAAATCGAACTCATTGGTCAGCAACCAAGTAGGACCTTCCTTTTTCCTCACTTGAAACTATATGAAAAGGATTTACCTGCACTCAGGATGACATTAGAGTCGGCTTCTAGCACCACCTTTCTCCTTAATAATCAACTGAACATGCAACACATTGCATGGTCACAGGACCATTTTAAGAGGAAAGATAGTGGTGATTATGATAATATTTGCACAACATTTACAAGCCTCTCCCTCTGCTTCAAAAAAGTTATAATCAGAATTTGAACATTGCCCATTCCATATCACTGCATTTTATGAGGTATAAACACTTGATTTCAAAATAAAGTGGTCTTTCATAAAAACACTATTTGTAATATACCTGTTTCTAAGAAACAAAACTAGTAAAAAAAAGTTCTAAAGAATAATGATCTTTGAAAACCCCATAGGGGAGATTCCAGATAAAACATTTCAACGTAATTAAAGGTCAGATTTGTCAGTGACAAAATTACCCTCTCCATATTTCCTTCAACCTCTACCTAGACTTTTCCTTATCTGGAAAGCCTGGAAGAAAAAAAAATGTTATCAGTTCTGCAAAGGCATTGTAAGTTTGTAATCCTAAGAATCTCCACCAATAAAGCTCTAGAATGACTCAAATTGGTATCAGATCTGCATTGGCTTTATTTATTTAATATAACACACACATGCTACATTTCAAATCTCTGAAGCAGCAAAAATTAATTTGAAAATCAGTCATACCTGAAGAACATCTGAACTCATGTGGTAAGAACTGAAAAGAAAACAATGCAATACAAATAACACCAAAGTGATACTTACACATATCTCCAAAAGCCCCCTTGGTGACATTTTTAGCTTGCTTAACTGTCACAGTAAATCTGTGCGAATACTGATGTTCCACCTAAATGTCAAACAACAATTGGTTAGGAAGCAAAAGATGTATACCCAATAGTAACAGCTCATTAATGAGTTTTTAGCTAACCTACAGTTCCCCTTTCCTCCCCCAAAGAAAATTAAGTACACACCGGAACACACAGCATTGTGTATTATAAAGTTATTTTCTCTTCAGCTTTATTGAAAATTCAGATCAATAGGTTACATTGAGCACAGCTGACTGCTACCACTCCTATTCATCTGAGGTTATTTTCTTCCTCTTTGTGTTTGAGTTTGAGTTTCATCATACTAACTCTCCTCCCCTTGAAGCACAGGTACTGTTCAAATATGTCATTAGTCAGCAAGAGCACTGCTAGAAGTAGACACTGATTTTACAAGAGTCTTTTAGATACATTTGCAATCTTTTAGGTAAATTTGCATGCACATTCCTCCCATGGGAAAAATATATATTTTTAATTAAATTTAACTGATTAAATACAATTTTTAATGATGTCTAAAGATCATAGAATGCAACTCACAAATATAGAAAAAAGATCTGTATTCAGGACTATATGGACTTATAGCAGTGATTTTCTAACTTTGCAGGTTTGAGTAACTTTTTCAACAGTGTGTCCTGTGCCAAACAAAAACTTGTCCATAAATCTGTCCAAACTTAGACATATCAAAATATCCTTTACTATCTGCCAAATTTCAAAAGTCTTTGCAAGCAATGTTTAGATTAAGAAGGAAGAAGCGTCCATCTGTACCCCGACAGTCAGCTTTAGGAGAAGATGCAAAGGAAGAGTTTGCTTTTGCCTAAATCTTGTGTGAATCCAAAGTGAAACTTGTCATTTCCATACAAAGCAAGACAGCAACCTTCTCCATCTTATATCCCATGAATGAATCAAACCATAACTCCTATTATTGCCTGCATAGCAAGTATATTGCAATACATCTAGGGAGACCAAAATATAGAACAAAATATAGGAAGCATGTTCTGCTTCAAGAGACATACAGCAATCTGTCAATGTTTGCAAACTGAGAAATGACCAGCTAGCCAACCTATTAATTAACTTAACTAATTTCAGTCATGCAGTTTACTATTTATTATAATTTCATTATATAGTTATGTTAATGCTGATATAATTGCATTGATATATTCAAAATAGTTTTTATGTTATATCAATATATTCCAAATAGCTTTACATCAACAAAAAAATGCAATAATTTGAAAATTTGTAATTTGATAATTAAAGAAACCTTTACAGTTTTTGATGATACTGAAAAATTTATCAAATTGGTGCCAAGCAGCCTAGTCTGGAAAGAACATTCCTTGAATGAGGTCAGAAAGATTTATTTCTTTATAATCACTACTAACTGGACCTTCACAAACATTGTCATGCTAACATCCTGCTGGTGGTGGTAAGGGGCAAATTTTTCTGACTTACATTGCTATGAAAAGCCACATTCATTTCCACTACTTGAATTCTGTAGAGTTAAAAGGCTTGTACCAGCATTTTGAACTGTGGTTGGAAGTGAAGTGATATGACTGTCATGCAAAAATGTCAACTGTTGCAACAGCTAGTAAGGCTGAATGACTGAGGATGAAAGGGTGTGCGAGCTGAGATATATAACAGCCCTGATTCTTCTGCCCTCCTCAGACCAGAATACTGTTGATAGAATCAAAGAGAATTTGGCAATTTTCTTCCTAAGAACAGCCATGGGCAACATTAAAATAGACAAGAACAAAGAAACAAATTATCTCTGTTGGTTGTTCGGATTTTGTTGAGTGACAGGATCAAATCCAAGCAATAAAAAAAATCATGTACAATCTTGCTATCTTGGTTGATGATAACCATCAGAACAGATCACGCTTAAGGGATTGCTGGTAGACTCAGAGAAATGCAAAGGCAAACATTACTGGATTGCTCAGGGGGAAAAGAGTCACTATCTTTCAAACTATACTGCAGTTATTTGCTCAGCAGCCTGATTCCACCTATTAATGAATGATGGAGATCCATGAGCTTTATCTATTTGAATAATGAGACATAATATTAATATGCAAAAAAGAGAGAAATATCTGGTCCTCTTTGGAGAATTATAAGCTGTTCCAAATTATATCCAGTTGCTGTGTGTGTGTGTGTGTGTGTGTGTGTGTGTGTGTGTGTTTGATAAATAGGGAGGGAGAGAGGGAGGGAAAAGGGAAGGAAGGAAGGAAGGAAGGAAGGAAGGGAGGAAGGAAGGAAGGAAGGTATAACCGCCTCACAGCATGTGTGAAGGCAAATAAAAAAAAAAGATTTTGGCAGGAAACTGTTCAACAGCTTTGATGGGCAAAAGTCCTGTCATGATTTTAAAACAAATCATAGAATGGAACATTATTTTTACATAAAGCTAATTCTTAAATGAAAATGATCAATTGTGTAGTAGCAAATTTGCATAAAGAGAGGAAAACCCATTTTATTTTATTTCCAACTTGAACCCTTTATCCAGGAGATGGCAGTCAAAGCTTATTTCAAAGCATCCTTGAACAATATAACTATTACCTTATTTATCACAACTTGCAATATTCCACTTCCATTCCTTTTGTCCCACTAAGTCAAACCTCAAACAAAAAGGGGGTAAAAAAGGGGGGAAACCCTTATTGCATCAACATTGCTTTTTGAGAATTATTAGTTGTCTCAGAAGGATATGACTGCTGTAAGAGTCAAATCCACATCACAAATTTTAAAAAAATTCCAAGAAAGTGAAGGATATGTTTAGAAGAACATTATGATGAAGGATTTGCTTGGTGAGCATGTTTTGCCAACTATTTCCAAAGAATATGAATACAACTCAACTTTAACTTTTTTGTTTGACTAGAGTTATAGGAATGTGAACTTTATGGAGAAAACCTGTGCATTTGAGAGCACATGATAATTTTTACAGTAACTGTTGAGTTGTTTCCCTAATGTATGAAGTCAAGCAGCCAAAACACTTTGCTAATTCCCAGATATTGAAAACAAATAGTATAGCATTAAAAATGATTCATACAGTTTACTTAGTAGGTGTTTCACTTGCTGCCACAGATTAAAGAACTAAAGAAACTAATATCTTCAAGATGAAGTTATTAAATGTATACTTTTTAACAAAAAAGGTTTGTTTTTTCAGAGATTACTCTGAAAGATATGAACTGCTGAAAGGATCTACTAATACAAGAGAATTTGTGGTGATTAACTCCTGATTTTACAACTCCTTATCACTTTGATTTGGTGATCATCATTCCTACTAAATAATATTATGACCAAGTCTATTATCAAAGGACAGCAAACAAGACCATCGTTTTTTAGTGCATGTATTTCTACCTGATCTGTGTTTACAACTAGTCCTCACTTATCAACTACTTTGTTTAATGATGTTCAAGATTAAAACAGTATTAAAAAAAAACCCAAATCCTTGCATTTACAACCGTTACAATATCCCATCGTCACATTATTGCCACTTCGGTGCTTTGCAACTGGTATGCATTTATAACTGTCAAAATGTCCCACTGTCATACAGTCACTATTTCTAGGCTTCACAACCAGCTTCCGACAAGCAGAGCTAAGTAAAATTGCATGTATCAACCACAGTGATTCGCCTAACAATCAAATTGGAAGTGAGCTGGTCATACGTCAGTCATGGTTACATGATTTTCCAATTAGTGATTGCGGCGCTTAGCAACAATTCCAAGCCCCAATTGTGGTCACTAAGCAAGATCTACATATATTCCAAAATACACCCCAAACGAAATTATATATTAAAAAAATAAAATGAATCAGGAAGGAACAAGTAGAGCATCAACTTTCAAGAGATACAAATTGTGCAAAATTGAGCAAACCATAAATGGATAAAGAAGTGAGACAAAATTGACCAGGATGAAATATTAACATTGTCCAGCAAGACAGGGAACCTAGTACTCTTCAGCTATAGAAACCGAAATCCAATTCTGGAAGGGATTTTCCCAGGTACTTCTTTCTTGCACGTACACAATGGAATTTCTTGTAGATATATATTGACGTTTTCATATGCTTAATGCTTTGGTGTTACTCATTTTATAAGAACTACAAGCCTTTTGTTGTATTTCAGCAACTTAAAAGCAATAAAGAATTATTTAGCAGGAATTATAATTTCAGAAACAAAAATACAACAGGATAGTCACTTAAATTTTTAGTTTGCATCTGTAAAACCTCCATGGAAGGTGCTTCTCTATAAATATAATGAGAACAATTTGAAGTCTTACTTTCAAGCTAAGAATCAAACCATGTTAGGACATATTGTATATCTTGATTATTTTAATCAATATCCAATTTCTCTTTTTCTTTGAGCCCAAACCAATAGCATGAAGATGCAAAACAGTTAATCGGGTAGATACACCCTCTTTCTTATATAATGGGAACTTGCACATTCTCTATTACAGCATGGAGAACTCCAGGCATACATGCAGCAAGATAGCAGTTGGTGGGCAGCTTATGCTGAATTTATAGGTTTTGCTACATTGCTGGTCTGCTAAATATTCTAACATTTTGCAATGGGTTCGCAACTGCAGTGCGAAAAAATGATTTTCTTCTACAATATGGCCCTACATATGCATATTCAAAGATATACAATTATGAATCTTGATGATTTAATTTACTAATTAATTTTCTTTATTTTACTAAAGTTGTGTGAAGTAGGCAAAAGAAGCTCTGGGTAACATTAACCCAGTGACGATATAGTTAAAAGTGGAACAGCCATTGTGTTTTTTAAGTATGAGCTATTGTTGTACTTAAAAGAATATAAGGACTACATCCTTACAAGGTTACAATCAGCAGATATAAAGGATGTATAAGGAATTGAAAATTCAGTCAAGGCATTTCTTTTGTAGCTTCCTTCTCTCTCTAGCACAACACTGGCTGCAAACACTCAAAGAAATAAATAAGCAATCAGGATCCAGGATTAGTTGGGACTTCTTGACAAATGCCTGATTCAAATAACCATGGCAAACCATAGAAGGGAATAAAAAAGCTTGCTTTAAAGGAAGACATAGGAATGGGAAACTAGAAAAGGTTGCCATTTATTTCTGATCTCCCAAGCACAGCTTGCAGACTGAGAAAATGTGATATCTGAACCAGATCAGTTACTTATTTCAAATGAATCCCAATAATCTACTTTGCTTCTTTCTGAAATAACTACAATGATTTGCTAGCTTTCAAAACAAATATATGATATATTTTGTTAGGAGTTAGAGCATCTCTGCAGTGTAAATGGCAAGAACTTGTTCCAGGATACTGGAATGTTTGGATATTGTCAGCTCAAATATCTAAATATTGTAATTTCCTACAGGTTTTTGGAATCAGTTCCATAGGGCAGTTAGTACAGTTTCTTTTTATAGAACTTCAAGCAAGCAATTTGAACTATTTATTTTAACTCAGTGCCTTTCCGTTTTATTTCCTTATTTTAAATTATTCCTATCTGTATATTTCAAAACATGCAGGTCCTGATATTGTTACTATAATTAAAATAATTATCTTGAGTAATCAAAATAAAACAATTATCCACTTACCATAATCTGTTGATACGGATCTATACTGGACATTGTAGAATCAGTGGCTTAGTCTGTGATAGGATAAGAATTATGCTACCTCTTGTAGATGTAATAATGGTTGTTCCCAAGACAGCCTCCAATATGAGTTTCCACTTTCTGCAAATGGCTGAAAAACAACACAAAGTATTTATCCTATTGCGTAACACATTTCTAGATGAAATATTATTATTTCTTAACCTCACAAGTCAAATCATTGTTGAACCTGACGAGGATCCTATTGGTGTTAAGGCAAGGTAAACAATGGCAGAGAAGAAACAAGCCAGGGCAACCCAAAGCCCATAAGGAAAAATCTTATTAAAATAAGAACATCTAAAGTAAAATAAATCATTGTTGAACCTGACGAGGATCCTATTGGTGTTAAGGCAAGGTAAACAATGGCAGAGAAGAAACAAGCCAGGGCAACCCAAAGCCCATAAGGAAAAATCTTATTAAAATAAGAACATCTAAAGTAAAATAAATCATTGTTGAACCTGACGAGGATCCTATTGGTGTTAAGGCAAGGTAAACAATGGCAGAGAAGAAACAAGCCAGGGCAACTCAAAGCCCATAAGGAAAAATCTTATTAAAATAAGAACATCTAAAGTAAAATAAATCCATAAACCTTGCAACAATTTTTCAAAATGGTTTACCTTATAGACCTGTTGAACTATCATTTAACTATCTCTAGGTAGCATTCCCCTATTTGCAGAAATTGTAGAGAAAGAATTCCAAAGGTTTTGGAGGCATCACGTTGAAGTAGATTGATTTATGAATACTTGCTCTGACATATTTATTTTATTTATTTATTTGCTGAACAAAAACTACAAATTTAAACGAACAAAATGAAAAAAGCAAAACGTGGCAAGAGATGATAGGCACGTTAGTGCACTTACGCCAGAGGTGGTATTCAGCCGGTTTTTACCAGTTTGAGTGAACCAGTAGCGGCGGCTGCTAGAGGCGCCGCCCACCCGCCCCAACATAATGCACGAGCTTCTGTGCATGCGAGCGCACTCACATTTGCAAACTGGTAGCAAAGATAAGTGACTCCCACCAGTGACTTACGCACATCCCCTTAGGAACCTTTTAAACATGGGATGTGGACCACAGAAGTTAAGTTAGAATTAAAACTGTGAAAGAAAAATATCCCTGTAAAGAGGTTTATTTGCAGGCATTATTGAGTTTTGTCTTCTGGGAAGAGATGGGCAAATCACACATTATATTTAAGTTGAAATTTTGGGTTCATGCCCCAATGCCTTGGGTTTTTTTCCGTGGAGAGATACATACAGGGAGAAACACACAGACGCGCACACACACACACACGTTCAACATGCACATAAAAAAAGTTTAAAGTGAAATGTTTTAAACGTATCTCAGCTAATTGAAAAATTTAGGTATTTTGGACAGGAAAAGCTAATTTATTAAGTGGATCTGAGAAAAAGTTTCCGGTGTGAAATTCAGGAGTATTCCCAGCTGAATGCTAGCTTGGCAGACAGGGCAGAATGAACATTGCTGGGTATTTCTGAATCATTTGTTTTGAGATCATTTTAATCCCGAAGACTTTAGAAGCTGGCTCTCTCCAGTTCAGATTTTCCAAATTTTAATTCTAACTATTCCTTTTTATTAAAATAAATTGTATTTCCTGATCCTAAAACTCCTAAAACTAGCAGGATTGTGTGATTAAAAAGCATGTGTACACATCCTGTACCTTACCCTGTTGTGGTCCACTGACGGCCTGTGGAGCTGTCAGCAGAGTCAGACAGTGAGGAGATTAGAGATGAACAGGGGCCAGGCCTGAGGGCTCTGCATTGGAGGCAGAGAGAGAGAGACAGACAGCAGCGAGGCAGAGGAACAGCTGGAGCCTATTCCCAGTGTGCGCATGCACAGAGCTGCCAGAAGACAAGAAGAACTAAGAAAACAGGGTCGACTCAAGAGTAAACCCACACCTTGGAGGTGATTGGCCCCCTCCATAGGAAACAAAAGAGGAACGAATGGGGAGTGGGGTTTTGCAGGAAACAATTTGTTCACCAGTCTGGAAAGTTCTGTTTGTGAGAAACTCTGCCAAGTTTTGTTTTGCTCTGTTTTTTTTTTATATAAAGTTTTTTATTTTTTCATTTTCATAACAAATAACTTACATGTATACTTTTACATAACCAACATCATATTATATTGTTAAATGTTTACATCAATTCGTCTTACTATCAACTCCCCAAAACAATTATTGGTTCTTCTGCTCTCCATATACCATATTTGTATCCTATCCATCACTTTCTTCTCCCCCTCTCCTCCTCCTCCCTACCTCCTTTATCTACCTCTATCATCCTTCTCTTCTCTACTTCTCCTTCCTCTCTTCTTTTCCTCTCTCTCCTTTCCACTCCTTCTTTCTCTCCTCCTCTTCCCCCTTCATCCTCTGTCCTATCCCTCTCTTCTTCCCTTACCTCTTTCCTCTACTTCACACTCTTCCTCTCATTTACTTGGCTTCAGCCTCTGAGCAAGCTCCATTTTATGTTGATGATATTTATAATTCCTTTTCAATATACATATTTAATTTTAACAGATATCTTCCTCCTTCTTTTTTTAAAAGAAAAAAGTATACACATATAATAATTGTATTTTTAACCCCCCCCCTCCCCAGCCTATTTTTGGCCCAGATATAGACCTGGTTATGATTCCCAGCTATTTCATCATTATATTTATATAGTTATGCATCCTTACATGCCCCAAATTTGTAGTTCTGCCTTTATAATCTCAATAATTTCCCATTGTAAGTATATTTCATGTTCCCTCTCCATTTTTCCATATCTTGACTTAGCTCACCCTTAATTGTCTTTAAATAACAATCCTTACTGTTCAATGTTCATTACAATTCCATTAATCTACTATATAGAATAACAAGCGGAACACATCTCACTTTTTTGTTTTTGTAAAATGTTTTTTTTCATTTTCATAACATATAATTTACATGTATACTATTACATAGCCTGCATCATTTTGTATTATTAAATGTTTACATCGATTCATCTTACCACCAACTCTCAAAACAATTATTGGTCATACATCATCATATTATACAACATCATATTATATTGTTAAATGTTTACATCAATTCGTCTTACTATCAACTCCCCAAAACAATTATTGGTTCTTCTGCTCTCCCTACACATTTGTTCTTATCCCTCACTTTCTTCTCCCTCCCTCTCCTCCTCCTCTCTTCTTCCTTTCTTCCCTCTATCATCCTTCCCTACTTTACTTCCCCTTCCTCTCTCCTTCTCCTCTCCCCCCTTTTCACTCCTCATACATATCTCACTTTGTTCATCATCTTAGAAGTTCTATGTGTGTTCATATTTCATATATTTTAACCTATATTGTCCTTCCATTGACATATTCAATCAGTTAGCAACTCAGTTTCATTATCATGTATAAAAATGAATCACATACCTCTATTTTACATTCTCTACATAAGTTTCATATTTGTCCACATTCCA
Source organism: Natrix helvetica (assembly GCF_964273705.1). Lineage (NCBI taxonomy): Eukaryota > Metazoa > Chordata > Lepidosauria > Squamata > Natricidae > Natrix > Natrix helvetica. Next base: position 70,408,651 of record NC_138549.1, on the reverse strand, counting down.
TATATTTTAACCTTTAATTATATTTCCATTATCATATTCAATCAGTTAGCAACTCAATTTTATTATCATATATAGGAATAAACCACATATCTCAGCTTTATATTCCCATATAACAATTTCTAATTGTTTGATTTTTTCCTAGTAAGTCTTTTGTCCCACTTCTCTATTCCTGTCTTCTCCCTTTTCTTTGTTTTGACATGTCCACCCTCTTCAATTTTCCCCAAGCCACTGTCAAACCCAGTTAAATCTTTTGCATTTCCCTTTGTGGGGTGTAACCTCCCCCCTCTTCAATTTTCCCTATGCCACTGTCAAACTCAGTCAGATCTTTTGTCTGCTTTTTATTTTCCACCATTTCTACCCTATCATTATCCCCCTCTTCTTCCTTCACTTCCTGCTTCTCCTCAATAGCTATCTTCAAAATTTTATTTAGACTTGATTTTAATGATTTATGCATATTTTTTTATAATTTCACGTAGTTCTTCAAATTCCCACCTTTCCTTAATGTCCAGTTTCAAAATTACAGTTAGTTACACAGTTCTTATTTCAGAGTTCTGGTCCACCTTAAATTTACCTAGTTCAGCTGATGTGGAGTGGAAAAGAGGCGTGGGCTATCTTGATCCTTTGTTCTTCCTTCGGCAAAAAAAAGCAAAAACAAAAGAAAAAAACTTTGTCTTTTCCCAGCTCTTGATTTTACCACCCCCCCTTGTTACCTTAATGTCCAGTTCCAAAATTACAGTCAGTTATACAGTTCTTATTTCAGAATTCTGGTCCACCTTAAATTTAACTAATTCAGCTGATGTGAAGAAGAAGAAGAGAAACGGAAGCCATCTTGATCTTTTGTTCTCCCTTCAACAACAAAAACCCTTCATATTTTCCCAGTTCTTGATTTTATTATTTTTTTTCCCTTGTTACCTTCTGCTTCTTGTTGGTTATAGTTGCTCAAAATATATTAATTGGAATAAAATCAAAATACAGCAAATCTCCAGTATGTTTTTCTTCGCCTCCTGTTTTTCCAAATTCTGATTTATGACAATTGGTTAATTAAAACTTTTCACATTCCATGCACTGCACAGAGAAGATTATCAGTGAGAAAATAGTGTTTTCTTCTTGAGTTTTTTCCTCCCTTTTTACATTCCATTTCTCATTAATTGGAGTTCCTTAAGATATATTAGTTAGAAGAAACTCGAACGAAGCAAATCTCCTCGGTATGTTTTGGTTTCCGTTTCAGCCTCCTAGTCTCTTTTAAAAATTTATAGTTTGTGTTTCAATGGGTCTGTCACTTCTCTGCTTTCTCCTTTTTGTCCAAATTGTTTAAAGCAAATGGCTCGCTTTTGGACTAGTGATTCAACCCTCCATTTTTTCCCTTCTTTCTTTCTTTTTGCCAAAATCCGGATCTGTCCATCAATATTATTTATTAATACTTTCAAGGTTCTTTGCCTTTTCCAAATTCTAATTTATGACTGTGGGTTAATTAGATCTTCTTACCAGGCTTTCATCCTGTCTCCTGCAGACTCCTTTCAGTTGCTTTGGCCTGAAGTCAGCTTCTTGTGCAGCCGTGTTGCCATGCTGCCATCTGACGCTGATTCAGAGAGCAAATCTCCGACCTACAAGGGACCTGTTGCACTCCGTCTGGGTCTGATGAGACGCTGCTCCTCCCCTCCGGGATGTTCTGATCCAAAAGGATCTCGGCATTGGTTTGTCAGACAGAGTTCATATGAGGCTCTTCAGAGCTCACACCCCCATGACTGTCCAGCTGAAGAACTTCTACTGTTTGGACACTAGCTATCTAGCAACACTCCTAATGGGATAAAGTGCATGTAGATAAACATTCCTTTGAAAGACTGTTTGATAAGCCTTGCTGACCCTGAATGAAAGGAATTTTGCTTTTGCTTTCTAAGGAAGCCTGGATCAGAACACACCCCAAAGAGAGCACAGAGTTACATTATACATACACAATCCCAAACAGTCAACTAACTATATTAAAAAAAACATGCTAAGTATGTTATTGTATTTCTTAAACAGGAAAAATAATGTTCAGGCTTCCCTGTTTTCCCCTTTTCTGATAATTTTTTTTCTGTATAACTTAAAAATAAAATCCTAGGAAAGTCTTGGCTGGTGGAGAAAGACCATTGGCTTACCTGAAGGGTCCTTTTCTGTGCACCGCGGGAGAGTCCAAGCAATGGGTTAATTCAGTCTGGTTGCCCTTGGACTGAGAAACTTTTTTTCCTTTGACCACACCTCCTCATGTGGCCACTCCCCAGAATTTCGATAAAGTCAGGAACGTGAGGATGGAGCGAAGCACCCAGGAGGACAATCCTGTTGACATGAAGAACCCGAATCCCGGACGGAACATCCAGGACGGGTTGGACTCTCCCGCGGTACACAGAAAAGGACCCTTCAGGTAAACCAATGGTCTTTTTCCTGTGCACCGCTTGGAGAGTCCAAGCAATGGGACATACCCAAGTTACTGTCCATCTGGGCGGGCAGAAGGTTCCCAGGATTCGGTCGCTGACACAACCGCCTGGAGTACTCTCCTGCCAAAAGATGCCTTAGCCGAGGCAAAAACGTCCAGTTTATAATGTCGTACGAAGGGCGATGGCGAAGACCACGTAGCCGCTCTGCAGATGTTGACTATCGATGCCTGGGTGGCCCAGGCCGCAGAGGTGGCTGCGCGCCGAGTGGAGTGAGCAGTAACGCTGCGAGGCATCGAGCTGGACTGGCTCTCATAGGCCGAAGCGATGCAGGCCCACAGCCACCTGCCAACCATCGGCGACGAGACCTTCTTCCCCAAGGAGCCAGGTTGAAAAGAAACGAAGAGGGCCTCCGACCTCCGGAACTCCGCAGTGCGGACGATGTAAACCTTCAGAGCCCTCCTAACATCCAGCATGTGCCAGGAGCGCTCCTTGAGGTGCGACGGGTGTGGACAAAAATTTGGTAAGACGATGTCCTGCGCCCTGTGGAACTACGAGTTTACCTTTGGGGTGAAGGCCGGGTCCAATCTCAAGACCACCCTATCGGAATGGACCACACACAGGTCCTGTCAGACAGACAGGGCCGCCAGCTCCGAGATATGACGGGCGGATGTTATGGCAATAAGAAAGGCTGTCTTGAGAGTCAGGTGGCGTAGGGACGCCGTGCGCAGGGGCTCAAAGGGTGGAACGTTGAGCGCTTGCAAGACCACAGACAGCTGCCAGGTAGGATAGCGGTGAACGGTGGGAGGCCGAAGATTAGAGGCACCCTTGAGGAAAAGGTGCACCCTGGGGACCTTGCTGAGGGGCAAAGCCAGATCACCAGACCAAACGGTGGAAAGGACCGCCACCTGGCGACGAGTGTGTTAGGAGCCAAGCCCTTGTCGAGACCACCCTGCAGAAAGTCCAAAACCCAGGAAACAGGTGCAGCAGCCGGGTCAATATGCAATTCCTCACATCATTTGGCGAAGGCGGCCCAGGAGGCATCATAGATCCTTGTTGTAGAAGGACGTCTAGCCGCTTGGATGGTGCGCACCAACTCCTCCAACAAACCTTCGCCCCTTAGCAGGTCCCCCTCAAGTGCCAGACGGCCAGTTGAAGCCACTAAGGCTCCGGATGGACAACAGCCCCCTGGCTGAGGGAGACCTGGCTCGGGGGAATCCGCCACGGAGGAGACACCGACAGGTAGACGAGGTCGGCGAACCATGATCTGCGGGGCCAATGGGGGGCCACAAGGATTACTTCTGTGCCTTCCGTGATGATCTTGTTGAGAACCTGCGGGAGGAGGGGCAGAGGGGGAAAGGCGTACAGTAAACCCCGCAGCCAGCTGCAGCAAAGGTTCAGCGGTTCTTCTCCCGCTTCCACACCCCCTCCGCCCCTGGGGTGTGGAAGCGGGAGAAGAACTGCTGAAGTTGCACGTTGTCCTTGGACGCAAAGAGGTCGACTATCGGCGTGCCAAATCTGCGGGACAATTGATGGAACAGAGCAGGATCCAGTCTCCACTCCGCAGGATCTATGGTGGTCCTGCTCAACCAGTCCACCTGGGTGTTGTCCACTCCGGATATGTGCGATCTACCAAGCTCAGCAGAAGTCAACATATATTTAATATAATTCTCATTTTTGTTGTTTGCCCTGAAAATTACCTCCAAAAACAGGCAAGTGAAAGCAAGTTCCATACACCTGAAAGACAACTTGTATACTTGATGCATTGTAATTGTTTGATTAGTAATAAAAATGTCTAGCCTACCTTCAGCTTTGACCAAAAAAGAACAGTTAAAATTACATTCTTCTTTAAGAATGAGAGTTATGCAGTCTAACTGGTCATACAAGACACGGCTGCCAATTTGAACTGATAACCATTTAACAAGGTCAAAAATAATCCAAGGTTTCTCATATCACATTAGATAGGGTGTTACACAATTAAAGTCCTGTGGCAAAAATGCAAATGTACTTCTTTGGAAAATATATGTTGAAACATATGACCTGATTAGGTATTTCAGTAGATACCTCTATTTCTTAAGTTATAGCTTCCTTCCTTTCAGACGTAAGTAATGCAGCAAGTTGAAAACACGCAAGATGCATTTGAAGAACTGAAAGAAGAATATATGGATTTTTATACATTTAGGTACTGAAATTATATACCGTATTTTTCGGAGTATAAGACGCACCTTTTTCCCTCAAAAAAGAGGGTGAAAATCTGGGTGTGTCTTATACACTGAATACAGCATTTTTGACCTACCAAAACCCAGCCCCCTTTGCAAAAATGGATGTGCAGAGGGTTTGGGAGGTTTGCAAAGTGCTCCTGAGAACTGGGGAGGGCAAAAACAAAAGCAAAAAAATGGGCTGCTTTTGTCCCCCCCCCAGCCTCCAGGAGCACTCTACAAGCCTCTGCAAAAAACGAGGCTTGCAGAGGGTTTGGGAGGCCTGCAGAGTGCAAGAAATTTTTAAAAAAATTACCTCTTCAAAATCATGGTGCGTCTTATACTCCAATGCGTCTTATAGTCCGAAAAATACGGTAGGTCTTTTAGGCTAAATGTCACTCTTTTTGTACTGAATGTACAGTGCCTTCATTTGCATTTGATCCCCCAGGTTCCCATCTGGTAATTACAAATCAGGTAGAACACAATATTTTATTTTTATTGATTTCTTAAATTTATATGCCACCTCTCTCATCGATAAAATAACTCGGGATGGTTATAAAATGGTAAAAAGATAAATATAAAAACAGTTAAAATTAAAAGACTTAAAAACTAAAGCCAAGGGGGGCAGATGGCATCGGGGTAAACTTTTTAAACTCATCAACCACTTCCAGTGAATGGCGCCCCCATCAGGGCGCCAAGCTAGCAAAATCAGGTTTTGGAGGCAGATCTCAACTCTGGAAGAAGATTGTTCAACAAAATGTTCAATAAGGCAGGGACCACAGCGGAAAAGGCTCTTCTCCTTGACATTGCCAGCCAAAATTCCTTGACAGCCGAGGTCAAGCAAATTGATCAGATTGGGGAGATACCTTGAATCCATGTCATAATGGGCTTTAAAGCTAATAACCAACACCTGCAATTGGACTTAGAAACAAGCTGGTAACTAAGCTGCTGCATTCTCTACCAGCTGCAGCTTCCAAATACTCTTCAAGGATAGCCACATCCACAGACAGCATAGATGTTAAGCAAAAGGCATTTAGAGGGCATCATTTGAGGAGGACAACAAATACTAATTCAAGTTGACTTTAAGGGTAGTTGGAAAATATTAATTTTCCTATATGAATCAGAGACATTGTAAAAAAAAAAAAAGGACTACTGAACTGGCAAAATTAAAAAAGATGGTACGCTATTTGGTTCCAGATAATCATGCAACAGTTCTTTAAAGCCATTTGACACAGCTGTTTTTGAAACTGAGAGCTTTCAAGGAGTTTAAAACCTGAGACTGGAAATTGCTACTGAAAAATGTCATGCCCTGGAATGCTACTTAACAGCTGATTGGGTCCCACCTTATTCTTCTGGGAAATCAGAATCAAATCTTTTATGAAAACCTCTTCCCAAACTGCAAAACAAGAAAGAAAAGGAAACAGGAGCACTCAATGTGTATATTATTTAGAACGGCTTCAGTCATTAGTCTGTTTGCAAGGAAATACAGCAAAGAAGCTGTATAGCAATTCTAAATTTGGGAAGTGAAGGGTTCCCACCCTTTCCACAGATTGTGGTTTCAACCACAAAGTTTAAACATTCTTACACTTTTTAGGGGGGAAATTGTTTGCATGTAATCTAGCCCTTAAATGATACGCAAAGGTAATCAATCTTGGCTCATCCAACAGATATGAATGCTCCTAGAAATTCTGAATAAGCTAAATAAAGAGAATCACATTGTCACCTTTCATCACTGACTTCAGCACCAAGAATTGAACCAGCACAGACCAAATGTTTGGTCTTTGGTTTGAATTTTAAGCCCAGATTTATTACTACATAATAAACATATTACGTTTTGCAACTAGTTTCGGTAGACGCTATACTGAAAATATCTTTAACATCTACTTGCAACATGTTTAACATGTTATATCATCTTTCAAGAAGTGCACGCATTAAAATATAAACAGCAACACACACTTCCAGCAAATTAGTTATGCAATTGCAATATCACAACAAGCAAACTTGCAACATAAGCTATCTAGTAATTAGCAAGGACATCCTACTCTGCAGAAGAAAGTGATCACTGGAGGTAATAGTTAAGATTAATCAGAATTCATGGGCTCAATTTCCCTACTAGCATACTGACAGGAACGGTAGACAGAACAATCTCTTGATTTCCATGAGGACAATTAATTCCTAACACATAGTTATCCAACTTGAGGCAGGTTGAAGTTTGTAGTAACTGTGCAAAAAGGACCCAAACTTTTATGAATAAATATAAAAAGAGCTGTATTGCTCATGCCTATGCAAAAGAATCTAGTCAACTAATGGTAAACACTAAATTGGTTCTAGATAAAAGACAACAGAATTGGGGGAGGGGGAGATTTGTGGACATGTAACAATTCCAGGCTGAGTCCTCTCTTCACTCAGCCCCCAGCCTCTTCTCCTACAGATTGGGAAATTAGCAGAACTATGCAGGATCACTTTCCTCCACTGATCATTTCAAGGACTTAATCCTTCTTGTCCCTGAAAATCTCACTCAAGCCAACAACTCATTCTTCTTTACTGCATTAAATCACTAAAGTTGTAGGACACTGCACACACTTTTGGAACAGTCTTTAAGCAAGAGATATTAGTGCAACACCCATTGAGATCCTTTATGGAACCTTGATAAATAAATACATATTTTATAAAGTGATCAAAATAGCATGACCAATGGAATTTGATCGTTTTACATTTTAATTAAATTTTAACTTTTTTTTTTTTTTTTGAGATCATGAGTTGTATCTGGCATTTGAAACAATTGCCAATCCCTACATTAAGCCATTTTACGGGTGATATGGTGGCTATTCATTCCTGCTGAACACAAGCTTGACTGAGCATGCCCAGTTTAACAAAGAGGACTAGAGGTAACATGAGAGCAGTCTTCCAATATTTGAGGGACTGACACAGAGAATAGGGGTCAACCTATTCTCCAAAGAACATGATAGTTAATACAATACAATACAATAGTAGAGTTGGAAGGGACCTTGGAGGCCTTCTAGTCCAACCCCCTGCCTAGGCAGGAAACCCTATACCGTTTCAGGCAAATGGCTATCCAACATCTTCTTAAAGACTTCCAGTGTTGGGGCATTCACAACTTCTGGAGGCAAGCTGTTCCACTGATTAATTGTTCTAACTGTCAGGAAATTTCTCCTCAGTTCTAAGTTGCTTCTTTCCTTGATTAGTTTCCACCCATTGCTTCTTGTTCTACCCTCAGGTGCCTTGGAAAATAGTTTGACTCCCTCTTCTTTGTGGCAACCCCTGAGATATTGGGACACTGCTATCATGTCTCCCCTAGTCCTTCTTTCTATTAAACTAGACATACCCAGTTCCTGCAACCGTTCCTCATATGTTTTAGTCTCCAGTCCCCTAATCTTCTTTGTTGCTCTTTTCTGCACTCTTTCTAGAGTCTCCACATCTTTTTTACATCGTGGCGAGCAGAACTGAATGCAGTATTCCAAGTGTGGCCTTACCAAGGCATTATTAAGTGGTATTAACACTTCACGTGATCTTGATTCTATCCCTCTGTTGATGCAGCCTAGAACTGTGTTGGCTTTTTTGGCAGCTGCTGCACACTGCTGGCTCATATTTAAATGGTTGTCCACTAGGACTCCAAGATCCCTTTCACAGTTACTACTACTGAGCAAGGTACCACCTATACTGTACCTGTGCATTCCATTTTTGTTGCCTAAATGTAGAACCTTACTCTTTTCACCATTGAATTTTATTTTATTAGATAGTGCCCAATGTTCAAGTTTGTCAAGATCCTTCTGTATCTTAAGCCTATCTTCTGGAGTGTTGGCTATTCCTGCCAGCTTGGTGTCATCTGCAAATTTGATGAGTTCCCCATTTATTCCCTCATCCAAATCATTGATGAAGATGTTGAAGAGTACTGGGCCTAAAACAGAGCCACTGCATACTTCCCTCCATGTAGATGCAGTTCCATTGAGGACTACCCGTTGAGTGCGGTTGGTCAGCCAGTTACGAATCCATCTGGTGGTGATGCTGTCCAACCCACTTTTTTCTACTTTATCTAGTAGTAGGTTATGGTCTACCTTATCAAAAGCCTTACTGAAGTCCAAGTAAACTATATCAACGGCATTCCTCTGGTCCACTAATTTTGTCACATTATCAAAGAATGCAATAAGATTAGTCTGGCATGATCTGTTTTTAACCAATCCATGTTGGCTTTTGGATATTAAATTGTTTGCTTCTAGGTGATCGCAAATTCGTTGCTTGATTATTTTTTCCAGAATCTTTCCTGGTATTGAGGTCAGGCTGATAGGTCTGTAGTTTCCTGGAAATAATTTTTTCCCTTTTTTAAAGATGGGAACCACATCAGCTCTTTTCCAGTCCTCTGGTAGTTCCCCGGTGTTCCAGGATCTCTGAAAGATATAATTCAGTGGTTCTGAGATCTCGTCTGCTAGTTCCTTCAGAACCCTGGGATGTAATCCATCCGGTCCTGGTTGGACAAGAAGTAACAGATGGAAGCTTATCAAAGAGAGAAGCATTCTAGAACTAAGCAGAAAATTCCTAATAGTTAGAACAATTAATGGCTTGTTTCCAAAAGTTGTAATTGTCCCATCACTGGAAGTTTTTAAGAAGAGGTTGAGCAGTCATTTGTCGAGAATGATATAGCGTCTCCTGCTTGAACAGGGGATTGGACTAGAAGACCTTCAAGATCCCCTACAACTCTGTTATTCTGTAATTCTGTAACAAGCATTTCCCCCTCTTTTCCCTTAAATGTGCTGACTACATAAAGCTTAGCCAAGCTGTTTGGATAACACAAATTTTTAACCAGGTAAATAGGTCCCATTATCTTTTTAAAATCAATATGAGTTAAAATTGAGACTCTAATTCTTGCATCTTAAACAGCCTGAATGATGAAAAGTTAGCACTGAAAAATAATAACTTGTGAGAAAACGGATTGTGCCAATCAGGACTGTACTGCCATGTTCGTTCTTGGGTGAGTTTGTTAGTGTAATATTAAACCTTGAAAAATGAAACAGCAAATGTACTAAACCAGGAATAAATTATTTATAAGATTATCTAGCTTGCCATTAGAAATAGCAATAATTACTTGAAGCAGCTATTTGGTTTGAAACTGGAGGTAATGCAACAGAAGGATGTAACAACAACCATTTATACAATAATTTCTTTCAATAATTTCTTTCAATGGACACGATGGTGATGAAGGTGATTTCCAGCTCTTATAGTTTATGATTCTAGGAAATGAGTAATTTAAGGTTTGTGCTGCTCGTAACAACAACCATTTATAAGAATCCTCACAAACTATTAAAACCATGTGTGCTCATTGGTCATAAATGTTCCCTGTGTGACAGTTACGGTAATTCCAAACTGTCAGAGGAAAACAGTAAAATATCAAAGTTATCCTTTACCAAACCAAGAAACATGAAGTATCCTGCTCCTCCCAACAGAGGAGCAGGACACTATAAATATGTTTTGCTTTTGATACAACAGCCGTTATTGCAATCCCTTCATAAGAGCTTTTCCACAATTAAACTACTTAGCAATGTTTCCTGGGTATTCATAGGTCTGCTTAACTAGTTCCAAGCTTGACTGTTAATTACAATGAATCATTACTCTTGCTAAAATGCAATACTTAATTTCAAGTTTATAAAGTTTATGGTTGCTCTAAACAAATGTCTTGTCAAGGCGTTGACCAATAAACGATACCAGCTTCTTCTACTGCAGAGGTCCCCAACTCCCGGCCTCTGGGCTGCGGCATGCCAGCAACCAGTCCATGCAAACAAGCAAAGACCCATCTGCGGGATGCAGGCAGCACACGAAACCACGTCCCTTCCAGTCCATGGAAAAATGTCTCTCCATAGAACCGGTCCCTGGTGCCCAAAAGGTTGAGGGCCGCTGTTCTACTCTAAGGAGCAAATAGTGCAGGATCAGAGCCAACTCTACCAGATCTAGAATGGAGGCTGGTTCCCTGGCTAGACAGCAGGATGGAATTCCAAAAAGACTTCTATCCCTCAATACAAGTTTTGCATCTCCTTGAAATGGGCAGAATTTTTCATAGAACATTCCAAGATAGGATTCACATTGGGACTTTTGACCAGGGAAACTGCCAGATGGGCAATTTCCACTTCTGGAACATTACCTTATTCTAACAATTATGCTATTGTTATGGCAAGACTCCAACAAAAACAATTATTATTCTGCCTAAGAAAAGCAGGAATATATTTGTAGCCAAGTTTGGGTAGTGTTTTGTTTTTTTGCATATAATGTAAATATTTATGTCTGGAGAACAAAAGCCTTATCAAATCCATAGAATTCAAAGGATGCTTATATCAATAACAGTGCTCACATGTCATACGTGAACATAATAACTGATAGCACTTACCCAGTCTTTTATTAACATTGATTTCTCCCCCACTCTACCAGCTGCTATTTATATATTAATGCATTATTTAGAGTGTAGCAAAGAATTTAAACCTAACATAAAAAGAATTTCGGGACACTACTACAACTAACTACCATTTTTGTCTAACTTGTATAGTTAAGTTTGATATATCAACACTCACCCTATAGTCTATTTGCAGACACTTCAGTTCCCATTTTGTGTATGTGCCCTTGACAAGAAAAGTATTTGTCAAACTTTCTGAACACATGGACCATTAACTAAACTTTGGGGAAATTTGGGAGGTCTCCAAGTTAATAAATGTCATTTCCCTATGTTTTCTTCTTCAAGAGCATGATAATGATTATAGTTTATTAAATTTATATGCCACCTGGCTCCCAGTTATTCTGGGGACCACATTTTTCAGTAAATATGATAGTAGTTGTAGTCTCCCACTTTCTCAATATGAAAGTCTTTTTAATATGTATCCTGTAGTAACAAAATTAAATCAAAAATTAAAGAAGCCTATTTCACCTGGAATACTATATAGGTAGTGTCCTTGACATATGATCTCAGTTTGGACCAGAATGCTGTTATTAAGCAAGAACTTCTGCTGCTTATAAGATAGTTCTTAAGTGAGTCATGCCCAAGTTCACATCCTTTTTTGCCACTGTTAAGTGAGTCGCTGCGGTTGTTAAGCGAACCAGGCAATCATTCTCCCATTGACTTTGCTTGGAGCATTGCAAATGGTGATCACATAACTCCGGCATGCCGCCGCCATTATAAATGTGCACTAGTTGCAAAGCGCCTGAATTTTCATCGCGTGGGGAAGTTGCAATAGTTTTAAGTGTGAGGACCAGTCTAAGCCACTTTTTTCAGTGTCATTGTAATTTAGAACAGTTGAGGATTACCTTTATGTAGCTCAACAGCTTCACCTATATTTATATATCCTCATTAGATGCACTGCATTCAAAGTGCATTAGATGGATGATATCTATCTATCATCTATCTATCTATCTATCTATCTATCATCTATCTATCTATCTATCTATCTATCTATCTATCTATCTATCATCTATCTATCTATCTATCTATCTATCATCTATCTATCTATCTATCTATCTAGACAGACAGACAGACAGACAGACAGACAGACAATGCTACACCAGTGATGGCTAACCTTTTTGTTGTCGTATGCCGAAAGCATGCACGCATGCCTGCACCCATAATGCAATGTGTGCGCTGTCCCCCTGCCCCCCACCCCCGCATATGGGCACATGCTTCCCTCGTGCTAACCCCACCTCTCCGTACGTGTGACCCCTCCACACCCTGTTTAGTAGGCCTCCCTGCAGCCTCCTCGGAGCAAAAACGGGACCCAAAAATCAGCTGGCCGATGGGAGGGAGGCACGCATGCATGGTAGAGTTGAGCTGGGGCAATGGCTCACATGCCAGCAGAGAGGGCTCTGCGTGCCACCTGTAGCATGCGTGCCATAGGTTCACCATCACGGTGCTAGACAGACAGACATAGATATATCATATACATAAATATATATCATATTGTTCAAATAATAAAGTCTAACACTTTCAATGCAGAACATCTAATGACGAAATATATTTTAATAATAATAATAATAATAATAAATATTTATTTCTTAGCCGCACCCTCTCCCGAAGGACTCGGGGCGGCGTACAACAAAACATAGGAAATAAATATATCGACATACATATAACAAAACATATACCAAGACATATACACGACATATACAAGGAGGAGGTGAAGTGATAGATAAAAACAAGTAAAAACACAATGTTTAAAAACCCCTAAATAAATTGAATGCAATTAAAATACCCCAAATAAAAAAACCCGTCAGGAGCGATATAGTTGGATCAAAGTTGAGCCAGGCCAGCAACTTGAAAAAGGTGGGTCTTGAGCTTTACACGAAAGGAGCGGAGGTCAGAGGTATTCCTAATATCCGGAGGGAGGTCATTCCACAGGGCTGGGCCCGCCACAGAGAAGGCTCTACTCCTAGGCGCCGCCCCTCGACGCTGTCTGGTGGACGGCACCTGGAGGAGGCCCTCTCTGTGCGAGCGGATTGGTCGCAGGGATGTATGGGGTAGAATACGATCCTGCAAGTAACAAGGTCCTGAGCCATGGAGCGCTTTAAAGATTGTTATCAAAACCTTGAAACGCACCCGATAGACCACAGGAAGCCAGTGCAGCTCGCGCAGGAACGGTGTCACATGGGAGTACCTAGTACTCCCCATAATTACCCGCGCGGCTGCGTTCTGGACCAACTGTAGCCTCCGGGTGCATTTCAAGGGAAGCCCCATGTAGGGAGAGTTACAGTAGTCCAAGCGAGACGTCACCAGTGCATGAGTGACTGTGCGTAAGGCGTCCCGGTCCAGTAGGGGGCGCAATTGGCGCACCAGGCGAACCTGGTGGAACGCCCCCCTTGCCACGGCTGTCACATGGTCATCCATGGACAGCCGGGCATCCAGGAGGACGCCCAAATTGCGTGCCCGCTCCACGGGGGCAAGTTGAATGCCCCCGATGGCCAATGATGGAATTAATTGGCTGAACCGGGGAGCTGGTACCCACAGCCACTCCGTCTTGGAGGGGTTGAGTTTGAGTCGGTTGTCATCCATCCAGATCCGTACGGCTTCCACACACCGGGACATCACTTCGATGGCCTCGTTGGGGTGGTTCGGGGTGGAAAAGTACAGCTGAGTATCATCAGCTTACAGATGGTATCCCACCCCGAAACCACGGATGATCTCACCCAGCGGCTTCATATATGTGTTGAACAGGAGTGGCGAGAGGACCGACCCCTGTGGCACCCCACAAGTAAGGGGGCGTAGGGTCGACCTCTCCTCCCCTGCCAACACACGCTGCGTCCGGCCAGAAAGGTAGGAGCCGAACCACCGCAAAACGGTGCCCCGGACCCCCAACCCCTCCAGCCGGCGCAGCAGGATACCATGGTCGATGGTATCAAAAGCCACCGAGAGGTCTAATAGGACCAGGATAGAGGACCAACCTCTATCTCTGGCCCTCCAGAGATCATCCACCAATGCGACCAAGGCCGTCTCTGTGCTGTGACCGGGGCGGAAGCCGGACTGGCGCGGGTCTAGATAATAATTTTCCTCCAGATGCCGTGGAAACTGGTAGGCCACCACACTCTCTACAACCTTCGCCAAAAAGGGAAGGTTGGAGACAGGACGATAATTGGCCAGCTCCAAAGGATCCAGGGAAGGCTTCTTGAGTAAGGGTCTCACCACCGCCTCTTTCAAGGCGGCCGGGAGAGACCCCTCGCTCAGCGAAGCGTTCACTAGGTCCAGGAGCCAGTCTCGTGTAACCTCCCAGGATGCCAGTACAAGCCAGGAGGGGCACGGGTCCAATAAACATGTGGTGGGTCGCAGTCGTCCACGCATTCTGTCCAAATCCTCGATGGCAACCAAGTCAAACTCCTCCCAGGTCGATTTTAAATATTGGAGTGAGCTGCCTACACCATCCTATGGTTGAAATTACACCACAGCAACTTCAATGGGACTTTCTCCAAGTTAATAGCTTTATTACAAGAACCAAATTGCTTGTCATGATGAGCTTGCCCTATGGCACAATAACTCATTCATTACAACAACATCTGTTATTCAGCTATAGTAAATTACCATTGGGGTTTACAAAAAGTAAGGCTTTTAATATAGATCTAAATGTTATGTTGTATGTGCATTATTGTATTGTACACTTTCAGATTAGGCTTTTTAATATCTATATATAATTTGAAATACAAATTTAATTTGTTTGCACCTCTATGTTATTATAATTATACTTGTTTATTAAATCAAAGATGAACAAGACATTTAACAATGATATTTATCTGTTTATTAGAGAATATTTGTAGGAGATGACCAGGCTGAGCCTGAGGGAGGGATCAAACATGTCATATGTAATGAAACACTGTGGACTGCAAGAGGTAAGTCCAGCCCACCTTGAATGCCTCTCTTATCTCACACTCATTTTCCTTGACCGTTAGATAGTCCAATTCTTGTAGAGATCTTAAGCTTGCAATAAATCTTTACACTCATTTGAAATGCTTTAATCTCCTGATTTCCCCTGCATTTACCATTGTTCAGATTTACGGCGAAAGTCCTAGAATAGATCTCTAATTACTGGGTGGTACCTCCTAGGGAATTTATAAATGGGGTGAAGTGGGAGAGCTTGCTCCTTTAATCTCTGCCACTGCAAATCAATTAGAATCAGTTTTGCACCGTTTTAGTCTTGGCCAGGGTGTTTACAATTATCTATTACACAGCCCTATTTGAGCACTTTTGACATTTACATTGATGCTTAAAAGGAGGAATAATGTGATGAAAATTGAGAATCTGGAGTAATCTGTTCTAACATCAAGAGTTCTTTGTGTGAAAAAAAAAAGTTTTAACAATGTTGTGAGGAGTGAGTGCTCCACCTTACTTTTCTTTTCCAGGAAAATTTTTCACATAAGGAAATTTCGAAATATTCTTGCTTAATACTTCTCTTTATCTTTTACTATTTCAAGATAGTGCTCAAATATTGGGACATACAATTTGACACACAAAACATTTCAAAGTGGAAGTGTAGTTACCAAAACTTCTGAAGAATAGATTAGTAATCCACATAAATCGAACATAACCAAACAATTTAAGGTAAGAATGGGTTGCTGTCCAAACAATAAACTTTTAAGAGGTTACTTGCACTTTACCAAGTTTACTTAATAGCATTTAAAAAAAAAACAGAACTGAAAGGGACATTGGAGGTCTTCTAGTCCAACCCTCTGCTCAGGCAGGAAATCCTATACCATTTCAGGTAAATGGTTGTCTAATCTCTTCTTTAAAAATTCCAGTGTTGGAGCACCCACAACTTCTGATGGCAATCCCTTCCATAGGTTAATTCTGTTAGGAAATTTATTCTTAGTTCTAGGCTGCTTCTCTCCTTCATTAGTTTCCATCCATTGCTTTTTGTCCTGATTTCAGGTGCTTTGGAAAATAGGTTGACCCTCTCTTCTTTTTCACAGCCCTTTAGATTTGGAGCACTGATATCATGTCACCTCTATTCCTTCATTTCATTAAACGAAACACACCCAATTCCTGCAACTGTTCATATGCTTTATCCTCCAGTCCCCTAATCATCTTTATTGCTGTACTCTGTACTCTTCCTAGACGTCTCAACATCTTTTTTATATTGTGGTGACCAAAACTGGATGCAATATTCCAAGGGTAGTCTTACCAAGGCATTATAAAGTGATACTAACATTTCATGTGACCTTGATTCTATCCATCTGTTAATGCAACCTAGTACTTAGCTGGCTTTTTTACTTTATTTAACTTTTTTACTTTACTTTATTTTAAATTTCTAGACCGCCCCCTCTCCCAAAAGGGACTCAGGGCGGTGTACAGTCAAATTAAAACACACAGAATACATGAGAATAAATACATAAATACATAGAACCTTAAATACTTAGATGAGGAGGCTATAAAACTGTATCATAAAGTAAAGCGATTAAAAACAGTATATAAAATAACCCTTAAAAATACCCCGAAAAGTTAAAATTAAAATAATAACCTAAAAATTCCCAGTTAAAAATATCTGCCAGGAGGTAAGATAAAACTATGAATGGGCCAAGCCGATAGCTGCAGCACACTGCTGGCTCATATTTAAATGATTGTCTACTAGGACTGCAAGATTCCTCTTACAGTTACCACTACTGAGCCAGGAACCACCTATACCAGTGATGGTTAACCTTTTCAGCACTCAGTGCCAAAACTGGAATGTGCGCCAGAACACAGAAGAGAGCAGCTGGTCTGGTGTACATGCACGCTGGTCAGCTGTCCTCTTTTGGGTTTCGGTGCGTGCATGTGCACCAGCCAGCTGGTCTTCGCACAAAAACCAGCTGGCTAGTACACATGCGTGCGACAGAACCCAGAAGAGAGCAGCTGGCTGGTACCCATGCGCAAAATGCGTGCATGTGCACAATGGAACCCAGAGGAGCAGCTGGTGACGACATGCATGTCCCACAGAGAGGGCTCTCGTGACACCTCTGGCACGCATGCCATAGGTTTGCCATCACAGACCTATACTACACCTGTACATTTGGTTTTTCTTGCCTAAATGTAGAACCTTAATTTTCTCTACGTTGAATTTCATTTTGTTAGACAGGGCCCAGTGTTCAAGTCTAAAGTTATTCTTGCCAGCTTGGGAGTCATCTGAAAATTTGATCTAAATAATTGATGAAAATTTTGAAGAGTACTGGGCCTACCCAGCACAGTTCCTCTACGCAGTTCCATTGAGGATTACAAATTCATTTGTGAATCTCACTCGTTTGATATCTACAGGAGCATTAACAGTCCTTTGGTTCTACCATTCCCAAGATATAAACAGTCATGCAATCAGGCTTGTCCTACTATGCATAATTCCAACATTAACAGATTTGTATTAAGGCAAGAAGAACTCACATATTATTGTATGAATCTACCACAACATACCAGCCCTTCCTTGTTAGGGAACATAGCTTTGCTCGCCATTCTTTAAAAGAACTATTGTTCTGCTTGCCATTGTATAAAAGAACAGTCTCCTCTAAGCAAGATAATCATCCTGTCTTTTGGACAATAAGTGACAGAAGACGAATGGATATTCTCTCAGGAAATTGGTTCCCTAAATCTGTATTAGCAGTAGAGAGAAATCAGGTATCTGTAAGGTGTGACCTCAACTCTTCTTACATTAAGCTTAAACTCCACTGCAAATTTTATTTCTAAGAGCAAATGTCAGCCATTAAAAATCACTTCTAGTTTAATAGCCAGTCAAGGAAGATCTATTTGAAAGGAAGAACCAATAGACAGGAAGAAAGTTAAATTCTTCCTAACTGTATATACTAAGTTTTGTTTTCTAGTACTATATCCTCACCCACATTATGTTTTCTACTGCATGGACAACATGACTGCAGTTCCACAACTGTGGCATAAATACTACTCACAATCACTACTTGAGTCAACATCATTGGTTGTCCAGACAGGATATCTTTCAGGAAAATATCATAAAGCATCGCTGGTCTCATAAGTTAAAAAAACATCTCAGAGAAAGCATTAGCAAGCCACTTCCAAATTGGTGCCAAAAAAGCTGTGTCTATTCGAACTGCCAAGCTTTGTTCAGAGACATATTGTATGTAAACTGATCATTGTCTTTGCTTTGCAATACCTGCTGGGGGAAAAACAAACAAACCAAATGTCAGGGTTCCAAATAGCATCCAAAATTAAATCAGAGTCCAAAGCAAAGTAATGCTCAAAGTTCCAATTTATTAAGAGAGCCATGTTGGCACATCTGGGAAAACCCGAATCTGAAAGCTTCCTGGTTTTCCCCACCCAGGTAAAAGTTCAAGATCTTGCCTCCACACCCACAAGTCCATCACATGGTCCAATCTTCACTGCCATCCAGTTCTGGTCAGGTGCAGAGGCGTAAAGACAAAGGATGACCTTGGATTCTAGAAAGGAATTTTATTTTGGCTACATAGCATGTAACTCCATACCATCTCCCCCCCCCCATTTTCCCACAATAGAAACAGCATAGTAGAATAATAGAAAGTGTGGCAGGCCAAAGATCCAAAGCAATATGGCTGCAGGCCTGACACCAAAAAGACCTGCCCAACTTCCATCAAATTCTAAAAAGCAAGACAAACTAATGGTGGCTTCTTTCTTTATTGATCATCCTCTCTACCTATAGGAGGGACCACAATGTTACACACTGGAGAAAATTTAGAAGGCTGGGGTAGTGCAGAACAGGTGATTGGACAAGGAGCATGCATTTCCTTCTTGCTTAACTGTAAACTCCTTTTGGATCTCACTGTCATAAAATTGGGTCTAAGTAGCTCAACTAGGTAACATTGTACTTCTAACTAGGGCATACAAAACCTTTGCCAGACCAATCCTCAAATACAATTGTCTGCCTGGAATCCACACTGTTTATCAGATATTAATACAATTGAGCGGGTCCAGAGGTATTTCACAAGAAGAGTACTCCACTCCTCTGCTCACAATAGAATACTTTATGCCACCAGGCTCAAAATTTTGGGCTTGGACAACCTTGAACTACGCCACCTACGGTCTGACCTAAGCATAGTACACAAAATTGTCTGCTACAATGTCCTATCTGTCAACGACTACTTCAGCTTCAACCGCAATAATACATGGGCAAACAATAGATACAAACTCAAGGTAAACCGTTCCAAACTGATGAAAATATGACTTCAGCAACAGAGTGGTCAATGCCTGGAATGCTCTACCTGACTCCATTGTTACTTCCTCAAATCCTCACAGTTTCAACTCTAAACTGTCTATTGTGGGCCTCACACCATTCCTAAGAGGTCTGTAAGGGAGCTTGCATAAGCTCACCAGCATGTCAACCGTCCCTGTCCTACTGTCCCCATTTATTTGTACTCATTTCATGTGCTCATGTCCATGTTTATACTTATCTCATACATTTTTGACAAAATAAATAAATAAATAAACCATCCAGAAAATGTAGTGAGAAAATGATGACTGAGAAGCAGCTCTATTTCATTCATTCCCTTTGAAACTAGTTCCTTGCAGTACATTTTCCAAAAATGCTGGAGTTTAAAAGGGAGGCAGAGGATGAGTTACTAAAAACTATCCAATCCTTCTACTGAATAGTTTTGAGACAGCAGTTGTTCCTGCCCAAAACTATCATTGCTTTCTCTGCCTCAACCTATGGGTTCTGCTTGCTTCTTAGAGTAAATAAAGCATGCAAATAGAGGAAAGTTCTCACCTGATATGGTAGCCTGAACTGCTAGGGCAAAGAAGTTAAGGAGAGTTGAGGACTTGAGCAACAGCTGGAGTGGTCAAGGGAAGAAGAGCTACTTTGTTCCTTCTCTTCTGAATTCCATCTCCTGGTAACCCAAAATCTCGAATGCTTGTCTACTACATTCAATCTTTATCCAGAGAGGCAGGATAGATAAAAGATAATTGCCTTCACATTTTGCAACTTCCTCCTTATTGCTCTTTGATAATGCAGCACAAGGGGATGGCATGGTAAAAGAAGACAATACCCTGCTCTCTGACCCTCTCCAATTAGGTTGTATGAAGGTTATGCTACAGATAAATTTATCTATAGTCCACCTTTATTATTTTTATAAACAAACTCAAATGTCAATACTCCTTCCTCCTCCTATCTTCCCCACAACAATCCTGTGAGGTAAGTTGCGTTGAAACTGTGACTGGCCCAAAGTCACTCAGCTGGCTTTCATAGCCAAAACAGGATTAGAACTCACAATCTCTTGGTTATGTGTGTTTGGGTATTGCATCATGCACCACCCAATCACACAGAATAACAATGGTCAGAGAACTTGAAAAGCACAAAAAAGTTTTAAATAACCTCTACTTTCTTTTCCTTGCATACTACCTATTGTGTTCCCCAGTATACTATGAGTTTTAAGTGGTAAAATTCAGAAAATGATGAGTATTGAGAGAAGAACAGAAGAAGGAAGTATCTTCCTTGTTTGGGAGACTGCTCAGCCTATTCAGTTTAGAGTTTGATTTCTCCTCCACACTAACAAACTGTTTTTCCTTCGGAATAAAAAGTCTGAATCATGTGAGCAGGGGTGTCAAACTCACATCGTTGCAGTGTCACGTGACATATCGCAACTTTTCCCCCCTTCGCTAAATGGGGCATAGGTGTGGCCAACGCATGACCCATCTGGACCGCGGGCCGTGAGTTTGACACCCCTACCTTAGGGAATACCGTACATTCACAGAGAGAGAAAGAATATACAGTATACATACACATTTTCAACTCTGACATTTTAAGCCAGGACAAGTAATGTGGCATCCATAAATATCTTCTTTGATGTCTGTGTCACAGAATATAAAGATTGGAAGGGATATTGAAGATCATCTAGATCAGGGGTGTCAAACTGGATTTCTTTGAGGGTCAGATCAGCATTGTAGTTCTCCACAGGCCGGGGTGGGTGGGCGGGGAATAGACGCCTCCTACAGCACTTTGCTGGCCAAAACAGCCATGCAGAATCCCTGCAAGGCCCCTGTGCAGCCCATTTTCGGCCTCCCGGCCTCCAGCAAAATACTGCTGGAAGCCGGGGAGGCCAACAATGGGTGTTGGGAGAGCTTTGGGAGGCCTCTGCATGGCCCATTTTGCCTGCCAGAGGCACTGCGGGCTAGTCCTTTGTTATTTCCAAGCACCCCGAGAACCGCATCCAGCTCGTAGACCTCGAGTTTGACACCCCTGATGTAGATAAATTTCTTGTCCATGCATCCAGTGTTCGAACATCTTCAGTGAAAGACTCACCCCTCACCCCGAGGCAGTCTGTCCACTGTTGAAAAACTCTTACTATTAAGATACTTTTCCTAGTGTCCTGTCACCATTTACTCTCTTGCTCATCTTAATCTACTGATGACCCTATCCTCTGGAAGAACCAAACCAATGTTGCCCCATGTTGTGCATGATGGCCTCTTTCAGCTATTTTAAGACAGTTATTATTCATTACTACAATCTTCTCATCTCTGGGCTAAACACAACCAATATAGAACCATCAACTGGGAAGTTTTTAAGAGTCACACAGTTTTCCCAGAAACTTTTCCACTGGAGGCAATTTCAAAGGCATATGATGCATACTTTCTGCTTGCTATGCCCTGTGGTTTTCTCCTAGGTTGTTTTCCATAACTACAAAATAGGTAAGTGGGAAGGAGAACCAGCAGCTTACAAGGCAGTTGTAGCCATTATTAGAAAAGAATGAAGCTTTACCTACACGTTTTCACACCAGCCCAGTAAAAAAGTGAAAGTAAAAGCTGGGTTGATGGAATGGTTCAGGTATTGCAGTAGAAACTGGGAGAATGTGAGTTCTAGCACAATCTCAGAGTTGAAAACTGGTTAGCGGATTTTAGAGGAATGGTGGGGGGGGGGGTTCCAGCCCAACCCAGGTTTACCGTTGCAATGAAAATAGGAAGCAGTATTATGTTGCCTTAAATTGTACACATTAAGGTGAGTTATAAATCTAATGAGCAGTTTTGGGTAGTACAATAATAATACAATAGTAGAGTTGGAAGGGACCTTGGAGGTCTTCTAGTCCAACCCCCTGCCTAGGCAGGAAACCCTATACCGTTCCAGACAAATGGCTATCCAACATCTTCTTAAAGACTTCCAGTGTTGGGGCATTCACAACTTCTGGAGGCAAGCTGTTCCACTGATTAATTGTTCTAACTGTCAGGAAATTTCTCCTCAGTTTTAAGTTGCTTCTCTCCTTGATTAGTTTCCACCCATTGCTTCTTGTTCTACCCTCAGGTGCTTTGGAGAATAGTTTGACTCCCTCTTCTTTGTGGCAACCCCTGAGATATTGAAACACTGCTATCATGTCTCCACTAGCCCTTCTTTCTCTTAAGCTAAACAAACCCAGTTCCTGCAACCGTTCTTCATATGTTTTAGTGCAGGGAAAGCTAACCTTTTTGTTGTTCCGTGCCTAAAGAGTGTGCGTGCGCACCCATAATGCAATGCACGCATGACCCCTGTGCACCACATCCCCGCGCATGAGTGTGCAACCCACCCACATGGCCCACACATGCATGCAGGACCCCCACGCATGTCCCCTCCATGTGCGGCTTGCCCTGCACATACACACACATCTCCCACATGTGCCCCGCCCCACACTCATGTGCAGTAGAGACCCGAAAAGCAGCTGGCCAGAGGGAGGCGCGCGCATATGCGCAGTGGACCTGAGCTGGGGCGACGGCTAGCATGCCTGCAGACAGGGTCCTGCGTGCCATAGGTTCACCTTCAAGGGGTTAGTGATTAAGGCAGCCGGTTATATACCAGAAGACCATGAGTTGTAGTCCTGCCTTTGCCATAAAGCTACTTTCACTCAGCCCTAGGAAGGATGCAATGGCAAACTATTTCTGAAAAACTCCCCCAAAAGACTGCAGAGGTTTTCCGGGCAGCCACCAGATGTCAAAACTGACTTAAAGGCATAAAAATAAGTCTAATAATACAATAATACATTTCAAAAAAATAACATGGAGAAAGAAAAATGGTGGAGAATCAACCTTTGGATTTTGGGGGGTCTGGTTATGTCCATCCTGATGACCATTTTGTTGGAACACCCAAGACTTCCTTACCCAATTCCAAAGGCTTCCCTATTGCGGTATTAAGCATACTACAATCTACCTGGTGTTTGACATAACTATAAGTAGCTCAAGATTTGAACCATTTGACTAAAATATAACTCAACCATTTCATACACTACCTTTGCCTAATAACAGTTTAAGAGCAGTTTTATCAAGAATTAGAAAAGACAAGTGAAATATCAGGATCACAGATAAACTGGGGGAAACATGAATAAGTCCTCCACTAATTATGTTAATCCTTGAATAAGCAGGGACAAATATCAGCCAATCTATTTACCCCAAAACCCCATGCGTAATTCTTAGTAATATATTCAAAAGAGTTTATTCCCAGGTATGAGAATCTTTTAAGAATTCTAACCCCTCTGTTTCGCATTTGAACATGCTTACTATCTCGTCTAATAACATTCCCGTGTTTACGCCGGTTCTTCCTCTCCCAACCTCGACACCGCCACATGGTCGGTTTCTACTCAGCGAAACCCTGCCACCCCCATCTCTCTCCCAAGACTACATCACTAAAAGCACGCCCGATAGATGGAAGAACAGCTTGCAAGGGCACGCATTTTTAGATCGCCTGAGGTTCTTAGAAACAGAAATCCGTATTCCTTAGATCGTCAAACATCCAAGCGCCGAGGATTATTCTCGGTTCCGTAAAAGTCACAACTCAGGCAACTTTTTTTCCCCCCCCACCCGGTCAAAATATGCTACGCAAATACATGTCGCAACTCCTCCTGGTACAGAAAGCCCTCTTTCTCCCCCTCCCCTTGCAATGTAACATCGCCCGTTCAATTTTACTAACTTGCAGCAAGTTAGCAAGACGGAGCTAACTTTAATTTTTCACCCGGGCAAAAAAGAGCGCCTTTTCTTTTCTAAGCAACAAGCAAAGGGCTTCTCTGCCCCAGTAGATAAGACGGTAACTCTCTCCTATTCCATTCTCCTAGACCTAGAAGCTTTTCCACCCTCCCAAACATTCTCTCTACAATGAAGCATGCTAAGCATATGGCTTACCAATGTGATCGTTGCGCGTTAGGTGCCTCGAGGATGGCGCATCTCACGACCCAACTAGATCGGATTGTCCTTTGGATTGTTCTCCGCTCACTCACACGTTCCTCTTTTCGGCTCGGCTGGGCTGACTTTCCCTTCGCAACAGAAGCCAAATGGGCGGAGTTATAGAGTCAGATGGTCCAGGACTTGAAGGAGGCGCTCAAAGTTGAACTTCACTTTGCTAACGTCAGTCACGCGTGGAATGACGGCCGACGGTGGGCAAAGCGCACGTGGAAAGGGTCGGGAAAGCGGTCGGTGGTGACAGTTGCAGGGGGAAAAAGCCGACCCAGCCAGCCGCACGTATATTCGCTCTGAAGTTTCTGTTTTCCCTCCTCTGTAGTCAGTGGATTAGCTTCTACGTGAGCATTTGAAAGTACAACCTGTTGGTGCAATAAAAACGTGGAGTAGCGTTTCAGGAGGAAAAAACTCCTGGGAAAAACTCCCCGTCAGTGGTTGGTCTCACTTACTGTTCATGTTTCGTTTCCGCTTCGCGAAAACCGACGGCTGTTCATAGAGTCACGTAAAATCAGGTGGACCAGATCTTGAGTTACATTTTCCAGCATCTTAGTCCTTTCCCACGCTAGTTGAAGGCCCAAGGTTCCTCTCTGCGTATACCACTATTTGGGGAAAAAGACGAGAGAGAGAAAACACTATACTAGACAAGATTCAACTATATAGAGTGGGAAATGGGGTTTTAGACCAGAAAATAAAGCCATAGCTTAAAGAATAGACATTTTAAAAACTAAAATTATTCCTACAGTATTTTTGTTTTTAGTTTTTTGAAAGTTTGTAGCTTCTCTTTGCATTTTTTATATGAGGGCAAATGGGGAGAGAGGGAGCGGGAAGAGAAGAGTCTTCAGACACTGATTGCTAGGAATTATGTAATTATAAACATTTCTGCAGCTGGAATTGGCAGCAACTGCAGTTGTTTGAGGAACTGCCTATTTCCCAAACTTTCTGCCTGGCTTACATGCCAGCAGAATTGGCATGTTCTGGGTCTCTTTGGTTCAACCATGTCATTTATCAGGACCCAGGAAGTAAGCCTTCCCTGTTGTGGTGCCTCTGGAGATCACCCGGAAATCCATGTGCCTCTCCCTCCACCCTGTTGGCATTGGCATAAAGCCTTGAATACTTGTTTGTTGAGATCCCTTTCTTGGGTATGGCTTTTTTTATAGTTTTTATCTCTATATAGTGAATGAATCTCATCTTGTTTTGAATTGGATTGGATTACTTTATGATAATATACTGTGAGCTGCCCTGAGTCAATTGGAGACTACATTGAATTAAATTAACACTATGAATGGAATCTTTATAAGAAAATGATGCCACCTAGTTTTATGAAATACCCTGTTTCCCTGAAAATAAGACCTCCCCAGATAATAAACCCAATTGGGCTTTTGAGCACATGCGCTAAAATAAGCCCTCCCCTGAAAATAAGTCCTCCCCAAAAATATTGCAACACAGCAGTGGCCATGAGGTGACCATGCTCGCCATCTCCTGCAGCTCAAAAATAATAAGATCTCCCCAAAAGTAAGGCCAAGCACTTTTTCGGGGGTCAAAAGAAAATAAGACCCTGTCTTATTTGGGGGGAAACACGGTAGTTGGATTGGCAAAAACCTGTTTCTATATTAGTTCTTTACTCTTAGAAGAACAAGGCCTCGAAGTATATGAATGATACCCAGTACCTCCAGACTGGAATTTCAAAGATCAGAATTATATGTCATCTGCTAAAACACGAAAAGAACACTTGAAATTCTCAGTTAACCTGCATTTTTGTTAGAACTTCAGCAGCTACCATGTCATTATGCTAAACCATTGAAGGAAGAATAACTTGATAGTTTGAACAAGGCAGAGGTCCACCTCTCTCACTCTCTCTCTCTCTCTCTCTCTCTCTCTCTCTCTCTCTCTCTCTCTCTCTCTCCCTTCCTCCCTCTTTTTCTCCCTCTCTCTCTCTTTCTTCCTCTTTCTATCTCCCCCCCTCCCTCTCTTCTACTGCTAGGAAAAACAGGATGTGGCTTGAATTGTCTAGCAAGCGGATAGAAGCAAGGACAAGTGATAAGGAAGCAGAATGAATTATCTCAGCCTCTGGAACATTCAGCCTTTGAAAAACTTTCATTTTTTAGAACTCCCATAGATTGCAAGCTGTTGCCTGATTCTGTGCATATAAAAAGAGTTTTCACCTTTTGTGGCATAAGGTACACCTGCTGTTTACTCCCTGATATTCAGTAAAGATCTGATTCAAAAGATGGAATCCAGAGAACAATTGTTTCTCAATGCCATAATGTTTTTATTTGTTTATTTATTTATTAGATTGGTAACCCACTCTTCATTGAGGAGAGGGAGCTCAAGATAGTTCTTTGTCCTATTAGTTTTCCCCAAAATACAACCATCATATGATATAATTTGGCTGAGAGAGAATGACTGGCCTCAACTGTCCCATGAAGCTTCCAGAGTTGAAAGTGGACTAGAACTTGGTCTCCTTACTCTAGTTTAAACTTAATCCATATACGATGCATGTTGTAAAACCTGAGATGTTTTGTTTTTGCAGGCAACTACTGTCAAGCAAACCATTGCACAGTATTTTGTCACATAGACATACAAGTGTCTTTGTGCAATTCATTAAGACAGTGTGATACACTCATTAACATGAATCTGGGGAACTCCAGGTTCAAGTCTACCTTCAGCCACGGAAGTTTCTTTGGCCCAGTCACTCTTTCAGCCCAACCTGTCTTACAGGTTTGTTGTTATTGGAGCAGGTGTGAGAAAGGAGTGCCAAATGACCACCTTGAGTTCTTGAACAAAAAGTGCAGTCTATCAACCATGATCTAGTCCCTTTTTATTCTTTATTTGAGTTATCTTAACTCATCAGCAGGAGAAAAAAAAGGAATCCTAGCAAGATGTCTAAACAGAACATGAGCCAAATTTTATTTCTCTATTTCTCATGCTCTTTAATGTATATTTTACTAAATACCTTTTTTTTTAAAAAAAAACTAATATAAAGTAAGAAAAAGAAAAAAAGAAATCAAAGAGAAAGCTAAAAATACAAGAAAGGGGGAAGGAAGTTAAAAATATATACAAAAGAAAGAAAAAACATACAAAGAAGTAGTTTTGAATCTTTACAGCACTCATAGGTACAATTATAAATTTAAGTCTTACTATATTCTGTTTAATCAAAATCCTAAATCATAAGGCTTTTTTTTCCTTCTAGTTCACACAAAAATGTCTTCAGGTGTTTCTTGTCACCAGTAAACATGGATATTGTCTTTTTTTTCTGATCAAGGAACTCAATTTAGCCATCAGCAACTTCTGTCATATTTACCAAACATTCCCATAATTGTGGATACAAAAATCTCGCTGCAGTTATCAAGATTTTTAAAGTTATGAATTTTTTAGAAATTTTGGAGAAATTCAATTTAATTCAATTAGGAGTTATGAGCACATATAATTGTGAATGTAGAACCAAACTATGTAAAATACAAAAAGGAGTAGGACAAGACTGCCTATTGACCCCAACTCCTGCTTATTTTGGTTCTTAAATACCAAGTGGAGATATATAACAGGATGAGAGGATTGCATGAGTAAAGATTTTTTAAAAATGACTGATAAGCGTTTTTGTCGATGACCTGATGTTAGTTTTGGAAGATCCTTTAAAACTCACAGGAAGTGAAAGAATGGATAAATTAAAAGAATTTGGTGCACTAACAAGTTTTAAGGTTAAATAGAAGATGAGGCTGTTAGTAAAAATACAAAAATGCAAGCAGAAGAATTGGCAAACAAAATACAGTTATTAAAAAGATTTAAAGTAAATAAATTAATTTATGCTTTTAAACACTGCAAGGCTGGATTTGAAATGCGTAGAAATGACGGACATACAATTGCAAAAATTGAACATTTTTATTGAAATATAAAAGAAGTGAAAGAACTTTTAATAAAACATGCTAAAAAATTTGGCTGCCATATAGAAAGGAAAATAATGGGAAATATATGGTGGAAAAGACTGAAATTTATGTTACAACTTTAAACAGAATTGTTTAATATAATAAGAGAGATTGTACAGAATGTACAAAGGTACTTCCGGTTTATGTTGGAACTGTAAACAACATGAAGGAACATTTTATTATGTTTGGTGGACATGTAAAAAAGCAAGACCTTGGTGTCACTTCTTCTGTGGGAGCTGTATTGGTTGCTTCCAGGTACAATGCAAGGTACTGGTTGTCTTCTTTAAAGCCCTTCATGGCTTGGGACCAGGTTATCTGAAGGATTGTCTCTTGCCAGTCACATCCACCCAATTCACTAGAGCGGGAAGGCAAGGAGACGTGGTTCTACCACTAGGCCTGGACAAGCCAGAGCAAAATGGAGCCCATTAAATGGCTTGTATGAGTGTGTGTTGTCGCCAGGTTGGGGAAGTGAGAGGTTATTATTTTTGTTATTTTTATTTCTTTTATGTTGTGTTTTTATTTCATATAACCCACCTTGAGTCACCACGAGAGAGCATGCAGTAATATAATTTTTTCCCAAAAATATTTTTTTAAAAAATCTTATCTTTTTTCTTTTTGCACTTTTTGATTCTTTATCCTTCTTTTTCTTATCTTTTTACTTTGTATGTAAGTTCTTTGTTCTTTGTTCATTTTCATGTGTTCCAAATGTTTAATAGAAAAATCATATTAAAGAATTAAATAAAAGCAAGCAAGAGGTAGATCATGGGTCAGAAAAAATGCATAATGAAAGCAAATTAACATTAATCAGCAAGTCAGGAGGTTGAAAATCACTTTCAAAGGAAATGTAAGATAGTCCTGCTTTCTGGGAAGCCGCCACAGTAAGCCAGTTCATGAAAATATTTTTATCACTTCCTGTAATAATAAAGGGAATGATTGAAATGATTATTGAGAAATGGAAAGGGAACATTCCTATGAAAATAATAGCTTAATCAAAAAGAGAATATATTTATTGTCACACAGGTGGACTGCTCTCAATGTAGGACTAAAGTTACAAGCTTTTAAAAGGCAATTACGGTAAATGGTTTCTTTAATATATTTTTAAGAGAAAAAAATACTTATTATTATTTTTACATCTCAAATTGATTCAATCGCTTAACAACATCTAAAATATGCTACATGGTTGAATTACAATAGTATAAATGGATATTTTATATAAAGATGTAAACCTTTGATACTCAGAGTACCAAAAAGAAAGAATTAAAACTTCCACTGCATGCTATGGGAAACTCAGGAATAGCCTTCTCTAGCACTCAAGCCCAGTAGGGATATTTTGCCTTGTTCATTTTATTGATTGTATTTTTACTGGTCAATGACTGAAAAAAGGTTCTGTCAATACTCAGCGGGCTGGCCCCACTGCAGCCTTAAGCGACTTGATTTCTGTGCATAAACTGGCTTGAAATTAAGCTGAAAATTTTTTAACCTGTTCTTCAGCTTGGGCCATGAAAATGCCATGTATTCTGTCCTGATCAGGACTGTCCAACTGGTGGCCCGCGGGCTGAATGTATGATGTGCTGGCCACACCCATGCCCGGTTTAGCAAAGGGGGAAACAGTCCCAATACTTTATGTGATGCTGCCATGATAACTTGAGTTTGACATCCCTGGTCCAGACCATGCTTATAACTCTCATAATTATAGATTTCCAGCCTTTTTAAAACATTTTTGTTTAGCCACTTCTATCAGGTTTCTATTTTGTACAAACCCTCTTTGATTAAACTCCCCCTCTTACATGAAAACTTCTGGTCTTGTGCAACCATTGATGAAGAGTACACACAGACAAATTCGTGACACTATATATGGATTAGATGAACATGAATTAAAGAACAAAAGAATATTATCAAAAGAGTAAAAGAATTGAAATGAAAATGGGCTGGTCACATAGCAAGAAGAACTGATGGCAGGTGGACCAAGGCAGTCATAGAATGGATCCCACTTGACAAAAAGGATCCATGAAAGAGATCTAAAACAAGATGGAGCGACGACAGCCAGTATTGTGGGCAGAATTGACAAAAGAAAGCCCAGGACCAAATTGGTTGGAAATATGCAGAAGAGGCTTTTATCCTGCAGTAGGTAGACAATGGCTAAGATGATGATGACGAAGATGATGATGATGATATAGTATACACACACACACATTTATTATTATTATTCAATTGTATCACAGCGGCCAGTTGTTTCGCCGGATTTGGCATTCATTACTAGTCGGGCCCCACCCAGGGGCCTAGGACGTCGAAACATATTTTCGTAATATACATGCAGATCCAAGCAGTGCAGCTTTTTGCATTTGACTGATGGTGACTTTGTCAAGTTTTAACTGTTTTAAATGTAATTTCATCATCATCATCATCATCATCATCATCATCATCATTATTATTATTATTATTATTATCATCATCATCATCATCATCCTGGAAGGGAAAACTGGTGGAATTCATTTCAGCTGGGGGCAGTGGAAGAGAAGGAATTACAATGTCAATAGTTCTATCATTTTATTGTTTATCAGCAAAACTGCTCTACATTTCTTAACCAAAGTGTTCAGCCTTTCACCATTCCATTGGTGAACCTCTTTTTTTTAAAAAAAAGCCCAGCCTTTCATTGGTCCATGGGTAAAGCTGTAAATCAAAAGAAGGGAAATAAGTTTCAACAGTCTAAAATGGAATGGCTACATAGGGCAGCGGTCAATGACCAGAGGAGAAGGGGACTTCCAGCTACAGAATACAAGAGCAACTGAAGCAGAAGCATTTGCCTACAAGAAAATAAGACCCAGCATGCAAACTAGGTAATACAATACATGTCATCAGATCTCAAAACAAACAACCCACACCCACCCCACTAAGGTTAATATGAAGAAAGAAAAGATAGCTGCAGATTGCTTTCACACTGAGACAACATAGTGTGTTCCTGGGCTTGAGACATAGTGGCCATCCCAACTCAGGGCAAGGAATTATTGAGGATGAGCTTTAACTTCCAGATGTTTTTAAAATGCACATTTTGAAATGAAACTTAGTTTGTCAGAATAATAATTCACAAGTATCAAGTTGCATGCAGGTCATCCCAGATAAAGATAATTATCCATTCATCCAAGAGGCTTGACGTTCTTTCAAAAACAAGAACAGAAGTATGAGGTCTGTCTTGTTGTTGGGGTTTGAATGACATTTATGAGCTTCAGTATTGCATTAGGATTTCATTTTTCTTTCTTTTAGTAACTAATTAAGATTCTATCAGTTCTGATGGTCAAATTTCTGGCTAAATCTATTGGTTGCATAGTTTCTACTTGTACAAGTTTTTTTACATCATTTTTCTCTCCTGCAAATTTTTCTCAGTCATAAGCCATTTATGCTCTAAAAAGCTTACACTGAATCTAGAATTTAATAATGACAATAGATGATGCAATGATTAAAATTATCAATATATTGATTGTGACTGAAATTAGAATTAACGAAATAACTACACAACATTCATAAATGTCACTTGCATAAGAGTGAACTGCTTGAGAGTGGTAGCTGTAGAGATAGAATAAATAAATGTTGAGTTATTCATGATAAACGCAGTTCTCTAAATTGCTTAGCATACAGTACCATGGAATAGAAAAAAAAAATCTATCCAGCTGGCATTTTGTCTGCTTAGGACACATTTGCTTTCTAAGAATTGGTACATATTTCTTGACAGATTTTAATTATTAAGAACACTTGTCCGCTTTTATTTATTTGTTTATTCAGTTGGATTTTCAGTTACAGAAATTTTGAAAAAGGAGCAAGTATCTGAAACATAGTGGACATTGTCAAGGGACTTTTGAAGGCCATTTCTTTTTATTTGATCATATATTACAGGGAGCCCTCTTTGGTGTTTGCATGCCCTTCAATGATTCAGTGACTCATACTTTCTATTCCAGTGAATCTTCACTCAGTTCCATCATGAAATCCATGGTCAAGGTCAATGGAGTAACAAGGAGAATCAAAATGGAACTTACAGTCAAACATAGAAAATCTATCTAAATAATGAGCCATAAGAAAGGCAAGTCCAAAAGGCAATCAGTTAATACTATAAGTAGCAGTGTGATACTTGAAATTATGAAACCGGAAGTCTTGCAATTCACTCCAGGGTTCACTGAAAGGCAGTCATAAGGAGGCTTTTAAAATTTTTGTTAATGCAAACAAAGAAATATATTTTAAAAGTATAGAAAGAAAAAGGGGGGTGGGAAAGGGGAAACAAGTATAAAGAAAAAAGAAATATAAAGACATAACTTCCTTCTTCTGTCAGACTTGACCATTGGGCCCTATCCAACAAAATGCAGTGTTTCTCAGTGGTGCGAAAAATAAGATTTTACACTTAGGCAAGAAAAATCAAATCACAGATACAAAATAGGTGATACCTAGCTTATTAGTAGTACCTGTGAGAGGGATCTAGCTGCCCTAGTGGATCATCACTTAAATATGAGCCAACAAAATGCTTCTGCCAATATAGTCTTGGGATTCATTGAAAGGAGAGCATCAAGATCATGAGAAGCTATAATACCGCTTTATACTATATACACTTTATACTAGTGAGGCCGCATCTGGAATATGATGACTAGTTCTGGTCATCATGATTCTAAAAAAAAAACCCTAAAAAGGGCAGAGAAGAGCAGTAAAGATGCTAAAGGATTTAGAGTCAAAATGGCAAGATTAATTATTAAGGGAGCTAGGTATGTCTAGCCTACTGAAGTGAAAGATTTGGGGGACATGATAACTGTCTTCCAGTACTTGAGGGCCTGTCACAAACAAGAGGGGATTGAATTATTCCCTAGGGCAATGATGGTGAACCTTTTTCTTATGGCCTGCCAAAATTGCATTTGTGCATGCTGTCGTGCACATGCATGTGCCCACTCAATCTCCCCGCCCACGTGTGTGTGACTCCTCCTCAGGCTCTGGAGGCTTTCCTGAAACCTGGGGAGGGTGAAAACAGCCTCCCCAAGCCCTCCGGAGGCCCTCCGGAAGCTGGAAATGGATCATTTCCAAACTTCTGGATGGCCCATTGGGGCCATTTTCCATCCTCCCCAGGCTTCAAGAAAGCTTCTGGAGGCTGGGGAGGGCTAAAAACAGCCCCAATGGCCCAACTGGAAGTTCAAAAATGATATCTTTCTGACTTCTGGAAGGCCTCCAAAAACGGCCTCCACTGGCCCTCCGGAAGGGCAAAAAATCAGCTGACTGCTGGCGTACCACCAAATATGGCTGCCATAAGTTCGCAATCATGGCCCTAGGGCATCAGAGGGCAGGACAAGAAGTAATGGGTGGAAGCTTGTTAAAGAGAGATCCAATCTAAAAAACTAAGGAGAAATTTTCTGACAACAATTAATCAATAGAATAGCTTGCGTCCAGGAGTTATGGGTGCTCTATCATGGGAGGTTTTTAAAAATAGACTGAACAACCATTTGACTGAGATTGTTTGTTTGTTTGTTTGTTTGTTTGTTTGTTTGTTTGTTTGTTTGTTTTGGATGTATATGCCGCCCTTCTCCCAAAGGACTCAGGGCGGTGTACAACATTAAAAAAAACACATATTACAAAAGTCAAAAAAGAAATTAGATAGAGTATCCAAAAACAAACCCTATTAATATGAACAATAACGTTTTAAAAATTAGATTAAAATTAACAAATCAATCATTTATTTTATTTTGTTCAGGCCAGGCCTTCAGCCCTATGCTTCTATGTTCTCTGTAACTTTTCTCAGGACTGCTTTCATAAGTATAACACATCTCCTGTAGGTACAAAATTACAAAGTTGTCCAGTCACTCTTCTGAGTTGAAATTCACACATCCTAGTAAGTCTTCTAATTTATTGTCTGTGTGTCCCTTGTAGCTATTAAAGCATCAACCAGTTTCATTTCTAAGTCCTTTGTAAATTTTTGTTCATATCACTTTTGTAACCTATCATTTTTAAATCCATATTCAAAACTGGAATGTCTTATATTTTTCCCAAGCATTAATAGGTATATATATTAACGTAAATCCAAGACACATATAAAGAAGGAAAAAAGTCATAGAAAATATACAAAAAAGTGTTGCACAATTATTGTTTTGACTGCTAAAATTGAATAGCTAATCCATTTTTTTATTTTTAAGATTATGATTTAGTTGTGAAAATAAAAGCAATAAGACTAGCTCTGTGAAACATTCAATTATTTTTCAGTTTATTGATGATACTTATCTTTCCAAAACTTTTTTTTGCCAAAAGAGTATACCTTTATCATAGTACTATCACAAATGAAAAAAAATCCTTTTTTTTTTTTACAATCTTCCCACCATTTGAAAGAATAGTGTTGATATCTATACGTCAGTCTAACAGGAATCCAACCAGAGATGGGTTCCTCCTATACGGTCCCGTATGCCTGAAGAGGTAGTGAAAATCTGGTGTACCGGATAGGACCAGTAGTAAAAATGGTGGCTTGGCCATACCCTTGAACCTGTTCTCCCGTCAAAAGCTCTAAAAAAGCTTTAAAAACTAAGAGAGAGGGAGGGAGGGAGGGAAGGGAGAAAGAGAGAGAAAGAAAGAAGAAAGGAAAGTAACTTTTCTGCTGGGAGATTCAGCAAAGGAGAAAAACAAATGCTGTCAGTTTAAATCGGAACTGAGCATTCCTGGCTATGGAATTCTGGGAGTTGAAGTCCACAAGTCTTAAAACTGCAAACTTTGGAGTCCTGCTTTAAATTGAAAAGCTGCTCAGGTTTGAAAAGTGACATTCAGCAGCTATTTGGGGGGGGGGGTTGCTTCCCAGAAAGGGAAGGGAGAAAGAAAGAAAGAAAGAAAGAAAGAAAGAAAGAAAGAAAGAAAGAAAGAAAGAAAGAAAGAAAGAAAGAAAGAAAGAAAGAAAGAAGAAAGAAAGAAAGAAAGAAGAAAGAAGAAAGAAAAAAGAAAGGAGAGAGGGAGGGAAGGAAGGAAGGAAGGAAGGAAGGAAGGAAGGAAGGAAGGAAAAAGAACAACACAGCAATTTAGGGCTAGAAGGCTACTGAGCTGTCATCTAGTCCAACCTCCTGCTGCAGCAGGAAACCTTACATTGTCTGGATTATTTTGGTGCCTCTAACAGGAAAATTGCCAGAAAGGAGAAGGAGTTTACGAGGACAAGACTGCCATGCAGAGGTAGGCAGAGATAGTCCTTGACTTATGATTACAATTGAGCCCAAAATTTTGATTGCTAAGCAAGAGCATTGTTAAGTGAGCTTCACCACATTTACCCAATCCATGACATCTCCTGATAAGTGACATCAAGTTGGACACGCCCACCCAGTCACATGACTGCCAAGCCACACTCACAAAATAGGCCACACTCACAGAATAGGTAGTAAAGAATGTATAATCTTCCACTACAGTTCTTGCATTGAAGTTGAAATGAATTCACCCAGTTTCCATAATTACTGCTACTTTGTCTTTCAGACTTAAAATTCTTTTCTATGTTCTATATTAATGAGTCTTCTCCTTTAATTGTAATCTCTGGTTCTTTCTGGCTGCCTCTAGTAAACAGCCTTCAAAGTCTCCTCTTATCATGTTTTCCCTAATCCACAGTATTCCTATGGAAAGGTTTCTAATATTATTCAAAATCTTCATATATTTTAATAGGATTTTGAATAAATCACAGGAAGGATTTTTATAATTAGTTTCAAAATCTTATTTCCAGTTTGTGTACATATGGTAATGGTTTCAATTCAGTTGCAATAATGCTGAAGTTGTACTTGTTATATAAATGCTTTTTAATAATAATAATAATAATTAATTGATTTTAGCTTTATTGTTCACCTTGATTAGTGAGATGGGCAGCTATATACATTTGTTTAATAAATAAAATAAATGATGCTTTTTCAAACTGCTCTGTGAAATTTCACAAGAACTTGATAGGGTTCTCAGAAACTAAGAGGAAAAACATTCACTCAAATGCAGCCAATTTCTATCACTAGAGCTTCACTTCAAGTGATAGAAGGTTCCAAACTTTCAAAATCTAGTTCAAAAGATTTTTAAATCCCTGGTATAAAATACACTTAAAATATGTGGCTCGCTTAGATGAGATGGGAGGGGGGTATAGAAATTTGATAAATAAAAATAAACATACAATAATCACTTGGCATTGCTATTTCTTTTGCAAATTTCCCCAAAAGCTAAACCATTGTAGTCAGTTAATGGCAATATGTACCTTAATTTGTTTTCTAATTTTCAGCTTCCTATCAGTATCTGTGGTTTATTTATGTTGGCCTATTTCTGAAGCTAGGTGTCCTAATTAGAATTTGAAATTAATGAGATCATGAGACCACCCCCCAGAATCCAATAAGTAAGCGGTTGTATTGAAACTCTAAATTTCTAGTTTGACCGGAATTCATTCATTTAGTGTGAAAAAATTATCTTAAAATATAATCTTAAACAATGCAGTAATACACAATGACTTGGTCCATAGGGATGTGCAAAGTTTCCCGTCTAAAGGCAACTATATATCTTTGAACTCTGCATGTGTGTGCAGGTGGAACACAACCAGTTCATCTGCAGACTCAGCAAGAGTATTGCCTTTGCATGGAAAGGTATGCCGGTATAGAACAGGCAAACCTTTGAAATTGTCATACATTCTTATGGGGGATTCAGTTTCCTCAATATTGTGGAAAGGATTGTTTCATTACGTAACCCGTCAAATATTTTACCCAGCAATTATTCAGTCAATAGCTGTCCTTAAAAGCAGATTCATTCAACCAAGGCTTCCATTTAAAAGCAGATGTTGAGGAAGTCAGATGCACTTCCTTTTATTAAATAAACATTTTTTTAAAAAAAAAAGGTTAAAACTAATGCAAACAAATATAAAAAGAAAACAAAGAGAAAGAAATCAGAAGGCTAAATGTGCAAAGGGGGTGGGGGAGGAAAAGGGAAAAAAATACGAAGAACAGCATCTGATCTTTTTTACAATAGTTAAACTCTCAATTACAAATTTAGCTTTTACTCTAAATTAACACCATGTCTCTTCTTTCTGTAGTCCAATCTTATTTAATCATCAAAACCATAAGTTCACTTTTTATATTTTACACAATATATCCATAGGGAGTTTCCGCTCAACAATAAACGTAGACATCAAAGAAGTCAATCGGTCATTTCAGCAAGTTCCATTATCCTCACCAACCATTTCATGGTAGACAATGCCAAATCTTTCCATCTTTATGCATAAATATCCGCAAGACCACCATTCCCTAAAGACATCTGCCCGTCCTTCCAGGTATGGCAGGATGGGCATACTCCTACCTACTATCTTCACCCATATATTGTTATCTAATGGGAAGCACACCTTTTGTATGTCATACCTTGTTTTCTGCAGTTCAGCAGACCATGAAGCTCTAAAGACCTGGCTTTCCCCCCAAGCATTGGGAGAGGATTAGATGATGATATTAACATAGACTGGCATCAGGTTTTTGTTGCTTTAATGCTTTATTAAAGCATTATTCAGCCAACATAACATACATGCACACTTCAAACCCAAGAATACTTTAAGGCAGAAGCTTGTCCACCCCAAAAATAAAAAAATCCCAGACATAAACTGAGCAATGTGGTATATGTAGTACAATGCATTGGGCCATGTGCAGATCTGCAATCACTTCATAAGCACATGGCACAACATAGGAAAACAAACACATCAGGACTAGATTCAGCAATCCATCTGCATTAAAAGACACAGGCCACTCTTTTGAAAATAGCAAAGTCCTCATTTTGGACAGAGGACCACTAGTTTGAAAGAGGAGTCAAAGAGGCCATCTATGTCAAAATTGAATAGCCCTCTCAACAGAGACGGGGAGGGATATGACATCATCTATCTCCAATCTACAACCTTTCAACAGTTCCAAGAAGGCTCAACATCCATTTGCATTACTCAAGTGACCCTGATGACACAGATAAACCTCCAGGTGACCTTAAGACTTGCTAAAAGAATGCAAATGACCAGCTGTTTGCAAGGAGTATAAATCCTTCCATTCCTCACCATCCAGTCAAGGCTGAAGAAGCTCCTTTGATGAAAAGTGAAACATCTTTAAAGAAAAACCAGAAAGTCCAGTTCTCTTGAAAAAGCACTTTTGGGATTTTAATGCTTTATGTTTTATTGATTGTGTTTTCTAGTTTCTAAAGTGATTTAATGACTTAATTTTTGATTGGGAGAAACCCAGAGTTGCTGAAAGATGGGTAGCTATATAAATGTTTGTGAATGAATGAATGAATGAATGAAGGAAGGAAGGAATGAATGAATGAATGAATGACTGAACGAGCGAATGAATGAATGAATGAATGAATGAATGAATGAATGAATGAATGAATGAATGAATGAGATACACTGAATTAAGAGTCATTCATGATTTCTTTTATGGTATGATTTCTGAATCCAGTGCTTCACTCTGGATCTCATTTGCTTTTTATTGTATTACATACTTGCATGGGATTTAATTGCTCAAGACAACATGGAAGTCTTAATCCGTTACCACAGACCTAAGATCATACTAACCTCAATAGTTTTTCAAAATGTCTGGAACACCACTATTTTTAGAAATTGACCATTCCAGTTATGAATAGCTTTTGTTTTCCCACCAATAAGAGTGTATGTAGCATTGCACGTGCATCAGTTATTTGGTGTTTTCTGTAGCAGCATTTTAATTTGAGTTTTGATCATTTTGACCGCAGATCTTTCTTAACATGCTTCTTTTAATAATGTCAGGCCCAAGTTTTCCACCAAAGGAGTGGGATTTGATGATCCAAATTTCAAATAAACTGTTCTAAAATGGCATGGAGAAGCAGAGAGTGATCTGAGAAGTGGAATTAGATTATGACAAAAGTTTTGTAATGGATGATGAAGAACCCCCCACCACTGCCGATGAAGCTCCCAATGAAATAGATGAGCAGGTACAATCTACATCATGCAATAATTTACATGGCAAGAACAAATTCAAATGGTCTTCTACACCTTTTGGAAGCAATACAACCAGAACCGCTAATCACAATATTGTTGTGCAATTACCTGGACTATGGCCAGCAGCTAGAAATCTCGGAAATTCCCCTATTCCCCTAGAGATTTGGAAATTATTATTTTCTAAAGAAATTATTGGCACCATCATTCAGTGGATCAATGTAAAAATTAGAGAAGAAAGATTGAAGTTCAAGGATGAAGAAACAAAAAGTGATCTCTGTGATGTGGATTTGATATTTTTGTTTGTTTGTTGCTCTATACATCAATGTTTACATTCAACCATGAAAACATTGAATGTCTTTTTGCTGCTGAGGTCATTATGACCTCATGTCTGTAATAGTGTAGGCAAAATAGTATGTCTGTGGTTAAGGGTTAATGCTGGTCTAAGTAACAAACTGGGGATTTTCCCCGTTGTAGTGTCAGCACAACCAGCCCAAAGCAACCTCTCAGTGTCAAAACTAGACCAGGCTCCATCATGCATAACAGCGCCTTAAGCAATTCTGATTGACAAAGTGACACAAAGAGACCTTTGCCACTTTCAGAAAGAGCATAAAATGGGTAGTGCACACACTTCCTCCTTGCAAAGTTGCATTAGTTGCATTCACATATGCCCATTGTAGTCATATTTGTAATTATGCAACCAGTTGTGGAAATAAAGTGGTGAGTAGGAAAAGGATTAAGCAACCACAACCATCAGCTGATTCCTGCTCTGACTCACTTCTTTCGAAAGGAGCAGGTGGATTTAGCTATATAACATGTATCTGAAAGGCAAAATATAAAGGCTCTTTTCTAAACTGCCTTCTATTGAATATGTGACCTTCATTTTGGATTAAATATCAGTTTATTCTATTAAAGTAACAAATTCACTGACCTGGAAAAACTAAAGTATGCATCATAAACTGCCTGTCGAATACATAAAAATCAGGAAGTCCAGGCAGTTTAAAATGAAAAGGTTTATTGCAAGCTCATGCTCTTTACAAGAATCTGAACTACTAATGCTCAAAGAAAATTGGCGGTAGATAAGAGCCAATAGAATTCAAGGTGGGCAGGACGTTGATCTCTTGTGGGCATGAAGGGACTTGAGACTGATGATGCATTTGACCCTTCCCACTGGCTCAGCCTGGTCATCTCCTACACTGCGAATGCAGGACATCTATTTCACTGCATATTTCTAACAGCTATTGAACTTAAATTTAGACTTTAGATCATTTGGGTTGCCTTCTGGAAGATTATTTTATTTTATCTTATTTTACTCTGTCTAATCTTTTGCTGGGGGATTTCCTAGTAGGCTCTGATTAAAATAATAACCAAGTTTCAGTTTTTTGTTTGCTTGAAATCAGGCAAAATCACCTAAGTACTGCCACTTTCTGTGATACACAAAATGGGATTGATTAGTTTGTGCAATTTGCCTGTTATGGAATTAAGCCATTGTTTTAGGATATTGTTTTAATCCACTAAAATGGTTTGTTTGTTTGAATACAAAGAGTTGTTCTGAATAAGCTATGAGAACCAAGCCAAATTGTTCCTTCACAGGTCACAGGTTAGAAGTAACTTGGGAGAAAATAAAGTGTGGAATTAAAAATTGGAGAATAACATTTGTGGTTGAATGGCTTAAGGATCACTACAAGTTTCCTTCAGGCATTTGAAAGGAATATGGAAATTTGCAAGGATCCTCTATTTGCCCTCATATTGAACATGCATTTCAGAAAGGAAACATTGCTTCCATTCTAATTTAAGATCCTTATTGAAGACATGGTTGCATATTGATAGACTTTTTCTAGAGAAAGTGATGGGTGTTTTACAATATGAAGTACAATGAAAGTCATTTATACTGTGTACTTTATTCCCTCATAAAGTAGGTTGGGAATCCTTGGTTTCCAGTATGCTAAGATGGAAATTGGCTTGTTTGATTTAAGCTTAACACTTTGCATATACCCAATTATTGTATCATTATTACATTTTATAGTTTGCAAACAGCAGCATGTGTTCTGGTGAGTAACATGAAATCAGCCATTGTGATTTCATCAGTAACTACATAGGAATATTATTTTTTTTAATATGTGTTTGTTTAGAAAGCTCTATTATTCCAGAGGGAAAACCTGCAGTGAAAACCAATGAAGATAAGCACAGGCCATGCTTTGCTGCACACTGTGGATTATTTAAAAACACTTTTGAAGTTAGTTCAGGTAGTTTTCTTTTGTTTGTAATGCCTTTTTAATACTATTCCCCCATCCTGAACAATCTCATATTTCTAAACCCAGATCTTTCCTCTTTTCCTTAAATTGCCTTGCACATCCAGAAATTGCTTATATGAGATTATAAAAAGATCAGACTCTCATGAAACATAGATCATTGGGAAGAGACATTCAAACCTTTATGAAAGGTTGCATAATAATCACCAGACTCTGGTTCAGAGAAATCTAATAATGATTTAGCTTGCCATTAATTTCTTGTCATCATTCTAAGCCTTTCTCCCCTTCTTTATTTTGTTGGTAATCAGCATTAAATTAATAGGTTTGGGATGTCTGCTTAATTATGAATTCATGACCAGATATTTGGGTATCCATTACTCTCTTATGAGAATTGCGAACATGCAAAATACAAAATGTTCTAGTTCTCTCTTCTTCTGAAATGAAATAACAACTTTCTCTTGGCTGTATGTGTGTGTGCGTGTATGTGTGTGTGTGTGTACAGTAGAACCCCTGTTCACAGACACTTCTGACCATGACCAAATCAGGTTCCAATCAAAAAAATCAACTTTTCCCCCCACAGCCGATTTCCCGTTCTGCACCATTTTTTTTGTAACCGCCAAATTTCCAAAATTAAAAATAAAAATATGGTTTTCTGCCTGCATGGTCTTCTGTGATGAAGCCGAAGGACAGAAAGAGGGAGTG
Organism: Natrix helvetica; assembly: GCF_964273705.1. Classification (NCBI taxonomy): domain Eukaryota; kingdom Metazoa; phylum Chordata; class Lepidosauria; order Squamata; family Natricidae; genus Natrix; species Natrix helvetica. The sequence goes on along the minus strand of NC_138549.1, from coordinate 70,366,608 downwards.
TGACCTTCCTCCCATATTTAGGCATACCAGGGGTTGTAACACACACACACACACACACACACACACATATATATATATATATATATTTGTTTTCGTAGATTTTCACGGGTGTAGGTATGCTGGTTTTGTTGTATTCGAGAAAAGACCCGAATACAACAAAACCAGCATATATATGTGTGTGTGTGTGTGTGTGTGTGTGTTACATATATACATACATACATACATACATACATACATACATACATACATATCCCCATTCTGCCTCAAAATGCTATTGGTGGGTATGTCTTCAAATATCTGGCATACCAGATAAACCTTCCCTATTTTCTCTTATGGAATTGATCTTATTAGTAAGCCAGAGGATCAAATGTATTAGTCCAGTGGTAGGAAGGGAACACTATTCAGTTCCTTCTTTTTTGTAAATATTTTTAGGGAGGGAAAAAACAATTATTCCGGTTGAAACTTTGCCAATGAACTTGTACAACTTGCCAAACTCAATCTAGCTATTGTTCAGAGGACAGCTCTCCCAATTCCTGATACGTCCAAGTTAATTAGGTATACTTAACATGTAGGCTGGGACCCTATTTTCATTCATCAAACTTTTTGATGGGGAGAAGAAGAATAAAACTCAATGTTCTATAAAGAAAAAGCTGCTAAAAGATTTTTATCACCGGATATTTATTTCACAAATAATATAAGTAACCTTGTATGACTTTAAGTAGCCCCTTAGCACTTTATTAATTATAGCACAGGCCATTAATTTTCAGATGATCCTGTTTGGCTTTCCTGAGGCTTGTATTACAGTTAAAGAATAACAGCATACATATTTTGTTTCCTAAAAAAACCTTTTAAAAAATTAAATGGCCGGAAACCTTTTTTTCACTTCTCCCTTCGCATGCTCCATTAGTTAAATTAGAATTTTTTTTTAATGATCAAGCTAAATGCACTCCACCTGCCATTTACAGCTTGTTAAGAACCTGGGAGAATCCAGCTGTTTTGGCTGCTTTCTACTTTATCAGGCAGATCACAAACTCTACAGGTGAATTGAGATTGGGCTTTAGGCTGCCAAATATGTTTCCAATGTTGAGTTTGGCTTCACAACTTGCAAGTCATATGAATCTATTCTCAATTTTCATTATGAAAAGTTTGTCAGTCAATTGATTTTTGGCCAAAACCAATTAGGTGTTTCTTTGCTTTTTAACTTCAAGGAACATGCGTTGAATGAAAGTTGGAAAATCCCTTTTTTCTCCATTCTGCTTCCTTTCCCTATTAATCAACCATAAAAGCCGTCGTTAGAAAGATATGTCCCCTGAAAAATAAGGTCTTGTTATAGGACAGGGCTGTCAAACTCCTGACCCACGGGCCAGATGCATCACGCATTGGACACGCCCACATCTGGTTTAGCGAAGGGGGGGAGTCCTGATACGTCATGTGATGCCAACGTGACAACGTGAATTTGACACCCCTGGTATAGGCCATCGGCATTCTTTCCTGGACCTCCAAGTAATGCAGAAATATATCTTTTTTAAGGTGTATCTTTTCCCAAATTAAATATAGAATAATGTATGATATAAAAAAAGGGAGAATGAAATTGAGGAAGTGGAATAATGAGAGAGAGTAGGCCTTTTAAATGAAAGTACCTGTTGCAATTTTGCTCAGACTGTTATCATAAAAATTATCAGTGTGTGTGTGAGAGAGAGAGATAGAGAGAGAGACAGAGAGACAGAGAGAGAGAGAGACAGAGAGAGAGAGGGAGGGAGGGAGAGAGAGAAACATATCTGATAATCCAAAACAAGCACCATATGAGGAATGGCAGATTTACAGTACTGAAAAAATTAAATGAAGATTTCTCCTTTTAAATATAGATGTTGACTGCAGACAATGCTGAATTATAAAGAATAATAAGCTATAATGCATAATGGCAAAGGAAAAGGGTTGTGGTTTTCAGCTATGTTTTTAATGCTGCTGTTGTTGGTTATTTATTTATTTATAAAATTTATAGGCTGTCCATTTTATCTCAAGGTAACTCTGGGCAGTTATCACTTTATAAAATGGGGGATTCCTGGGACATCTAGTCTCTGCTGAGACTCCTGAGATTTCCTTGGATCAGATTGCACCCAGATTCATCTAAATGTCAGAGGATTGAAATCCTTGAGAAAGAAGCAGTCGTAAATACAGATTGACAGTCAATCTGCGCTAATCCTGAGAGGATAGAAGAAAAGAATGCATGTATCTATGTTCCTGTGTGTCATAGACTGGCTTATGAACCTTTAAGTATTATTTTGAATGCAGAGAACTGAAAAAAAGTGGTAATGACCTATGTTAGTCCTTGTTACGTGCTTTCTGTGAGATAATGTTAAATGGAAATGGTGAGAAGGAAAAATAGGGGGGAGGGGAGTGGCATTAGGCAGAATGAAGTAGTCATCTCAGGCAAATTATTTTAAATAGCAACCTGCCAAAGAAAGGAAAACAGTATACATAGAATGTTCTGTTTTCTGTATTATAATCTGTTAAATGAGAAGGCACCATGTGTATTTTGGTCAGCAAAATGCCTTGAACAAGTCCTGCTGTTCCAATTAATAACCAGAAAAAGCCATTTGAGATGTAATGACCACACAAAATCCTAGGCAGACTTCTCTGCCTGAGCCAAGTTAAATTTTTTACTCATAAATTCACCTGAGAGGTCCAAAGATTTGCTATGAGGGAAAGGAGGAGAGGTGTGGTGAGTTTCTGGACGGAGAAGAGTTACTAACTACAGTAAGGAATAGTAACAATTGATCACAAAAACTCTTCAGTATAGATATTTGGAATTTGAGTAACTCATTTTCTTAACTAAATGGTACACATCCATAGCATTTGCAATATACTTAATTCCTTGAAAGTTTATTGCATATGCAAGTTGCTTCTATAGATTGCATCATATATAACACATCAAGTATATGAAAGCTTGTCTATGGCAGAGATTCTACTTTGGTATCTCATTTCTGCGCAGTGGATAAATGTTTTAGAATTTCTTTTTAAAGAATTAATTTCTTAACTGTTTGGTTACATAAATAATGCCATTATGAAATTAGTGGCTAGAGCTATTTTTCCTGGCTACATTCTTAACTTTTGTTTAATGTTTATAAAACTCATTTACAAATGTCACTTTTTTCATCCATTTGTTTCAGTCCAGTAGTGCCTTAAATTGTATAGTATAGATTGGCGTCAGAAAACCTGTAAGAACATTCAATAATTGAAATCTGCTTTTTCCAATCTTCAGTGCTTAAATTATGAAGTCCAACAAATCTGAAGAGCCCAAAGCTATCATGGAGGAACATTTGATTTCTATTACTTCTGCACCAACCAAAATATTTGTATTAATGTCTTGTCAGCTTTTCTTGATTAATCAAAATCCAAAATCTCTTTCTCTGGAATATATTACATAACAATGGTATGCAGGAAAAATAAATATGTTTTGCATAAGCACTGCTTGGAAACTGTAAAAAGAAAATCCAAACAGAGAATGCAGCTTTTGCAGCAAATATTTTTTGGAAGATAATGCTCATGTTCAGAAGGACTTACTTTCTCGACATTTTGTCCATGGTCTAGTAAAAACTGGAGAATGAGATCATTAAAATCATGCATTAAACACTTTGGGGGGGGGAACTATTGACATTATACTGAAGGTTTTTTTTTATCAACAGAACATTATTTTGAGAGAGTGAATGACATTGAAGAAATACAATGCAAGACCATTTAGTGATCTTTGCTAAGTTATTCTGAAAAGAGCAAGAAGGGACACCACAACAACAAAACGGAATGAAATTTGAAAAGATAGATAGAGAGCCCATTTTAAAATTCTGGATACTCAAGTCATACTTCTGGATACTGTGAGTTCATATCCAGCAACATAAAACCTGCACCCTACTCTGTTTCTGTTGTAATACGCTATATGTTATTTTGGCCTAATGCAATGGTCTATGACCATAATAAAAAATAATTGATTGATTTTGGCCTCTCCCATGAGGAGGTATTATAAATATTTCTGGTTTTTCATTTGCTGATATGTAATTCTTTATCCTGTGTACCTAGACTTCTAATTCTATGAGACAGTAGAAACAGGGATTCTGGCATGCTGTGGTCCATGAGGACATAAAGAGTTGGACACAACTTAGCAACTAGATAACAACAAACATAGCCTTCTAAAACTGCAGGATTTTTGTCTAAAAATCACTAGGATATAGTCCCTCTTCATACAAAGAGAAATGTATCTTACCTGCCTACAGAATAAGGACTGAATATGTTGACAGGCAAGATCATACAAAATTGTAATTTCCTATCCTCCCCCTACCAAAAAAAATGTATAAAAGGAAAAGCAAATGAATCCTTTAAAAGTATTGAAGATGTCTTCCTATTTATAAAAACTACTACAATAACTCTTTTCAAATATTGTAGATTTATGGTTTTCCCATAATAATAAGAATAACAGTAATAGAGAAGAACTACCACCACCACCACCTCCTCTTCCTCCTCCTCCTCCTCCTCCTTCTTTTTTGGAAATCCCCATATTGGAAAGGTTAGTGTCATTCAGCTAAGGATAAGCAGGATTCAAGCTTGCCTGTCAACATATTCAGTCCTTATTCTGTAGGCAGCCAAGATAAAATTATCTTTTCTTTAATAGAGGAAGTTAACCATCTTCCATAAAACATTTACTAAACCTGTAGAGATCTCAATAGTAAGAATGCCCCCCCCCTTCAGTTAAAGGGATTAAATCTGTAGCAAAGCAATCACTCTTGAATTACCTTTAATTTCTGAGTCTTTAACAATTGAGGCCTAGGCTTCAATTTGGAAATCAAACATCTTTGGTCACTGGAATGTTAGGAGAGTAACATTCCATTTGTAGAATGTTGGGAGAGGAATAGGAAAAGTTCTGTTTCATCACTGTTCTTGTAATTTGTTATCAGGGTAAACCCCTGGAACATCTGTATAGATTGATCGTGAATGGAATTGCCATCCAGTGATTTCACTCATACACAGCTAGCTTTTTTGTAGTAATTTTATTAAAGATTGCAATTAAAAACAATAAAAGCTACTACAAGCTTGAAAAAATAGAAAGTACAGAAAAATATAGATAGAAAAAATAGAAAAAATAATATGATAAAGAAAAAAGAAATGACTTCCTCTTTCATCACAAGTATAAGAAACTTTAGTGTATTACCACTTTCTTTTAAAATACAACACACAATTTCCTCTTCCCATATTTCATCTCTTATCTATAAACAAATTCTTACAACATTGTCATTCTATCCTGGTCAGCAAAAGTCCATTAAGGGTTACCAGAGATGACAACATAGTCATTTTAAGCTTGATCAAGTAAAGCAACTTTATATTCCTCCTTTTACTTTTAACAAACTTGATCTTTAATCACTTCACATAAAGTCCTAAAACATGATACATATTTATCATTTTTCTTTGTACCATCTCAAAAAAATTCTACAAAGGTTTAACAGGTCTCTTTTGTAAATCCAATATAGAAAAGCTATTAAGGTCACTGTTTTGGTTTATTATCTATATATTCATTTTAATTATTAGGACATCAGCTGTTTTCATTTGTATAGCCTATGTAGCATCTCTTCCCATATCATTCTTGTAGTCTGAGATTTTTAAATCAATTTTCACACTCGGTCTTAGCCAGTAAAACTTGTTACTCTTCATATTTTAAACATAGTCTATAATGATCAATTGGTAATTTATTCATAACTTGCTAATATCACTGAAGACTATTGGATAGTAAGGGGGAAAGTATAAAGCGTATAAAGTAATTCATAGTATGGAAAATGTGGGTGGAGGAAAGTTTTGATCCTTTTCCCATAGAGAGTCATCCATTGAACTTGAATACAAGTAGTCCTCAACTTACAACAGTTCACTTAATGACTGAAGTTATATCAGCATTGAAAAAAGTGACTCACGGCTGTTCTTCACACTTATGATCATTGCAGCATCCCCATGGCCACTTGATCAAAATTTGGATGTTTAGCAACTGCCTCATATTTATGATGGTTGCAGTGTCCTAGGGTCATGTAGTCACAGGGGTGGGTTCCTGTCAGTTATAACCTCTTCTATAGAAGAGGTTCCACGAATCTACAGTGCTGTTTAGAATCGGTTCCAGCTCCCTCCCCCCGTCCGTCCGCACCTCATCAAGATGAAGAGTGAGAGGAGGAATTCTGGTAGTTGAAGCCCACAAGTCTTAAAACTTTCAAGTTTGAACACCCCTGGAGTTTTTTTCTAAAGGGTTAGGGGTGCAAGGGTCTTGTAACTTGACAGCTTTAAGACTTGCACACTTCAATGTCAGAGTTCCTGAGCCAACATGACTGGAGGAGGAATTCTGGGAGTTGAAGTCCACAAGCCTTAAATCTGTCAAGTTTGAACACCCCTGGAGTTTTTTTTCTAAAGAGTTAGGGGTGCAAGGGTCTTATAACTTGACAGCTTTAAGACTTGCACACTTCAATGTCAGAGTTCCTGAGCCAACATGACTGGAGGAGGAATTCTGGGAGTTGAAGTCCACAAGCCTTAAATCTGTCAAGTTTGAACACCCCTGGGTTTTTTTTTCTAAAGGGTTAGGGGTGCAAGGGTCTTGTAACTTGACAGCTTTAAGACTTGCGTGCTTTAACTGCCAGAGTTTCTGTGCCAACATTTTGGTTGCTAAGCAAGAGCATGTTAAGTGAGTTTCATCATATTTTACAAGATGGCCACACCCACCCAGTCACGTGGTTGGCAAGCCACTCCCACACAGTCACATGGCTGGCAAGCCACTCCCACAAAGCAGGCCACACCTACAGAAGAGGTTCTAAAATTTTTTGAAACCCACCACTGTGTAGTTACCTTTTGCAACCTTGTGCCAAGCAAAGACAGTGGGAAAGTCAGATTGACTTAACAACCAGGTTAGTGATTTAACCGCAGTGATTCACTTTACTGTAGCAAGAAAGGTTGTAAAATGTGGCAAAACTCACTTAACAAATGTCTGTGAAAAAAATTCAGGTGCATAGGCATGAAAATGTGCCGCTCAAACACTATACTTTTCCGCATACACTGAAAAAAAATTAGAGGGAACATTGTTTGGGTGTATTTTATCTTTCTCTGTTCAGTTCTGTAAGCAAGATGTGTGCATCTGTGCATACGTACGCACGCAACAACACAAATGTAATTTGGAAAACATGAGTATATTCCAAGTTAATGGTTTCCATTTTATAGTAAAGTCTCTCCTTTTAAAAAAAATCTTGATCACTATTGGTAGCTATTATCATACCACAGATTGGAAGATGAAATCTTTAATTAAGTACTATACAGTACAGTGATAATAAATCATAAATGAAACAGGAGATTTTCTTAATGAACAGGTTTCTACTTTCCAAGGGAAGATAGCAAAAAAGTTAAAAGTCAGCATTTATAACCTAATACAAATTGATTTGGGGGAAGTGATTTCATTGCAGGAAACTCTAAGTTCAACATCTGGCTCCCTCAAGTGGTAGTTTTAATATTTGGTTCATTTTGATTGGGTTTTAAAAAATGTCCTTAACTATATTTTAAAGGATGGTGATCATGTCTAAAAAAGAAAGAGTGCTGTTAAACAAGTTCTAGCTTGCTTGCAGTTCTGTTCTGATGAACTAAGTGGTTGCCTTTTATTGCTCTCATAAAATATTTCTTTGAAACATTTTGAAACATTGCCAGTTAAAAATATTTCAAAAATGTAGTATCAACTCTCATTGTTGGTATTTTACTTTTAAAGTTAATCATTGTACATTTGCTTATTGCTGCTACCTTGTTTAACTGTACCAAGTAGGCTGCCTACCACAAACATGGCTATTGTATATTGCAGGGGTGTCCAAACTTGGGAACTTTAAGACTTGTGGACTTCAACTCCCAGAATTCCCCAGCCAGCATGGCTGGCTGGGGAATTCTGGGAGTTAAAGTCCACAAATCTTAAAGTTCCCAAGTTTGGACACCCCTGCAATATTGTAAAGCATCTTTCCCCTAGCAAATATTGTGTGCCACAGAATCTGGCCATCTCAACGTCACTCATCACACCCAGCCCTGCCTCCCGGCCACTCGCCTCAAAGGCCACAACAAGGTAAAATTTCCCTCTCTACTTATTTACTACTACATCCAAAATGGCCCAAAAATTGGGTGAGAGGAGGGCCAGCTAGTGGTGGGATTATCTGGTTTGCCAAACTGGGCAGAATTTTAACAACCGGTTCACCTGAACTGGTCCGAACTGGCTGAATCCACACCTCTGGGGTGCTGTCCTTATTTCTATGGGAGATGCTGTTCCAGAGGTTGGAGGCTGAAACAGAGTTTCTGGGCTCTTGCTCTGATTTTATTGTTTGATTAACCAACTTGCTATGGCAACAGCAAAAACATGTTTCGTATGAAATGCAAATTAGCTCAGTGAAGATGAATGATCATCTACTGAATGAGCACATAATTATAGTGTATGATTGGCACTGCTAGCAATAAAGATTTACAAAATATGTTCTAAGAAGGCTAAACAAATATGAGGCTATTAGATGACATTTGGTTTTTTTTTAAAACAAACGAAAGAGCAAAACTGTTACAATTCATTAAAAACATCAGAACATGCTTTTCCTTAAGAATTTTAAGAAAAAATAATAAAGATGTTATTAAGAGTTAAAAGATTAACAAGAGCTAATTGAAATGAAGTTATTCAAAGCCTCTTTCTAATATAAGGTACTTACTACCAGGGGAAAACTTGAATTAAATTCATCTATATGAAAAAGCAATGTCATAGATTTTTCCCCCCTGATGGCGAATGAGCAAAGATCTTAAAATTTATCAAATCAGGGAGTAGGACAGAAATGTTCATTAATACATATACTAAATATTATCTGTTAACTATGAGTTACTAAAGAAGTCATAGTAAGCAAGGTTCACATAATAAGCAAGAGCCAATAATTTATACAAATGTTTAGTCCATCTCTGAATCTCTGTTAACATTTCCTCACAAATATTTATTTATTTATTTATTTATTTATTTATTTATTTATTTATTTATTTATTTATTTATTTATTTATTTATTTATTTATTTATTTATTTATTATTAATCCAATTTATAGGCCGCTCCCTCTCCACCAAGGGACTCGGGGCGGCGTACAATTCATTACACAACAAATAAATAAAGAGGAGGAGATATACAAAAACATTGTACAATACATAATAAATAAATAATCAATTAGTTAAGAACAACATAATGCAATTAAAAACAATTAAAATACCCAAAGTCAAACTTAATTTAAAATTTAAAAATTATCCAGGGGGATTAGAAAATATAATTATAATTCAGGCCAGGCCGGCTAGTTGGAACAGGTGGGTCTTGAGTTTCGTGCGGAAGGAGCGGAGATCGGTAGCTGTCCTAATGTCGGGGGGGAGGTCATTCCAGAGGGCTGGGCCCATCACAGAGAAGGCCCTACCCCTCGGCGCCGCCCTCTGGCATTGCTTAGTGGACGGCACCCGGAGAAGTCCCTCTCTGTGAGAGCGAATTGGTCGCAGGGATGTATGGGGCAGGATACGATCCCGCAAATAGCTAGGTCCTGTGCCATAGAGCACTTTAAAGATAGTGATCAACACCTTGAAACGCACCTGAAAGACTACAGGGAGCCAGTGCAGCTCGCGCAGGAGAGGTGTCACATGGGAGTACCTCATACTCCCCATCACTGCCCGCGCGGCCGCGTTCTGGACCAACTGCAGTCCTCGGGTGCATCTCAAGGGAAGCCCCATGTAAAGAGCATTACAGTAATCCAGACGAGACGTCACCAGCGCATGAGTGACTGTGCGAAGGGCATCCCGGTCCAATAGGGGGTGCAATTGGCACACCAGGCAAACCTGGTGGAATGCCCCCCTTGCCACGGCTGCCACATGGTCATCCATAGACAGCCGGGCATCTAGGGGGACGCCCAAATTGTGCGCCCGCTCCACGGGGGCCAGTTGGTCGCCCCCAATGGCCAGCGATGGAGTCAGCTGGTTGAACCGAGAGGCCAGTAGCCACAGCCACTCCGTCTTGGAGGGGTTGAGTTTAAGTCTGTTGTCTCCCATCCAGACCCATACGGCTTCCAAACACCGGGACATCACGTCAACGGCCTCGTTGGGGTGGTTCGGGGTGGAAATGTACAGCTGAGTATCGTCAGCATACAGATGGCATCCCACCCCAAACCCACGGATGATCTCACCCAGCGGTTTCATATATGTGTTGAACAGGAGAGGCGAGAGGACCGACCCCTGTGGCACCCCACAAGTGAGTGGCCTCAGGGTCGACCTCTGCTCCCCTGCCAACACACATTGCGTCCGGTCGGAGAGGTAGGAGCAGAACCACAGTAAAACGGTGCCCCTTACCCCCAGCCCCTCCAGCCGGCGCAATAGGATACCATCTCTCTGAAGCGCTATAATTTTCATATCATATGTCTATCTCCTATTTTTGTTGTGGCTTGGTAGTTCCTGTTGCTATCACCTGTCCTCAGAAGGCTCTCACCAGGCAGTCCCTAACCACAATGTGCAAGAGAGATGGGGCTGCCATTCCCTGCTTTTTCTGGTAATCAGAATATTAAAATGCAAACGTTGAAATAATTTCAATACTGCCACTATATGCAGCAGAGTCATAATGACTAAGGGATTTTGTCATTCCTTCCTCTTTTTGTCTCTTGGAAGGTAATTCAATCTCACAATAATTAAACAAATTAAATTAATTAAGTTTAATTTAAAAAAAAGATAAAATGAAAGCACCAATTTAATTTAAATGTTAAATGCAGATGAGCAATGTGAAGGAGAAAATTACAAACCACATTACCAGATCACGGCTATTCAGAACTTTACAATTACAACTACAGTTAGACCAGAAAAAAATACAACAGGAAATACAATACTCAAAATTGACCATATTGTGGCACTCAGCTGCTACAAAGTTCAAAATATTACAAGTCACATTTAGTTTAAATCTCTGGCTATGTATTCAACTTTGTGTGTATGAACACACCAGTTTTGATTCCTTGGGATTGTCTGGACTAGTCCCTGCAGTTCTCTTGGCAAGATTTTCAGAATGGTATGCTATTGCTTCATGTTTCTATGGCAAAGAGAATGAGTGACTGGCCCAAGTCCACCCAGCCGGTTGCATACCTATGGCATGACTAGAACAGAGTTTCCTGGTTTCTACCCTGCTACTTTAACCACTAGGCAAAACTGGCTTTCAGGGTACAATGAAGACCAGTCTTGTGGTATACCCCGAGCAACATTTGCCATGGCTACATATTTTGGCTGCTGGACCTCACAAAGATCTCCCAGCAAAAAGCAGCACCATAAGTGCTGGGAAAAATAGCTTTTTTATTAAATTAAGAAATAAAAGCTTAGTAGACTCACCTTTGGCAATATGGGCAGCATACAAATTTAATAAATTAATAAATTACATGCCATTGGAAGATAGAAACCCATTTTCCCCCTGGATTTTTCTCTTTTATTTTAGAAATATAAAATCTTTGTAGTATCTGATAGAGGGAGAGACAAAGGCCTGTGTACATAAAAAAGGATCACATCTTCCTCATGTGGATGAAGATTGTGAATCTGTATTCTGGCATGCAGGATGCATTCACACCCTCTCTCTAAATCTCAGCCAATTTATACTTGCAGATATAGGAAACTAGGCAGATTGTCTTTCAGTGTCAAATTTGAACAAAGTTAATGACTGTTAAGTGAAATTGTGGTCTAGATTTTATGCACTAAATCCCTGGTTGAATTAAGCTGATTCTACAAGTCACAAGGAAAAGCAACATCAAAGTGATCCACATTGAATTAAAACTCTCAGAAAGCTTCATGAATCGTAATAAACTTATTATAGTTAAGACATGGACAAAAGATATTTTATTGTGCTTTTAGCATCCAATCCAATCACACAGATTCACAACTTTCAAATCTCAAAGGAAGACAACTAGATTTAATTCCTCCTGTTAGACTTGTTGGGATCAGGAAATAGGCAGCAGAAGACTTAATAGAGATGTGGGGTGGGGTGAGGATTGGCATCCTCCCACGCCACTTCATAGTGATAAAGTTATGGTTGTAAGCAACTCAGAGCATGGTAAAAAAAGGCAGCACACAGAAAATAAAGCCAGCCAACAAAAACATTGTTTTCTTCTAAACATCAGTGAGACTGAAGAAGTACACTTTGACAAAGGAAGTATATTTTTAGGAAACTGAAGTGTTCATTACTCAAAAGTAATAATGGGTTGGAATGACACTCTTTGAACCAGAGAAGAAATGCTGTGCTGCATTTAAGCAAAGGCATATACTGTAACTGTTGTGAGTGAAAACATCTAAATTATTAATTCTTAACATTTCTGTTAGTATTTCAAACCGGGGCATTGAATAATCTTCCCCATATTAATGGTCAGCTCTGCTAGACCCCCAGCCTGTGCCCCAAAGTTATAAGTAGTAATGTTTATATTCTATTTTTTTTAATCTTCTATTTTTGACTGAAGTGGGCCATAAACACACACAACTCCCCGTAAGCTTTGCCACATCACTCTTGGAATTCTAAATTTTTACAGGCTTCCTGCGGAAAAGTTTACATGTCCAACATTTTGTTGTTCCATTAGATTAGTGAAGGACAATTAGCTTTTTATTAACATTTCAGCCTCCTTGGTATTTAGCACATAATGACTGTAAATAGCTAGAAGCCAAAGCTCTCAGAAACCATAAATTATAGTTGTATTGTAAGGACTGCCAAGAGTTGCTGAGGACAGAAAGCAGAGAAAGAGAAGCAATAGAAAAAGAGCAATTGTCCAGCTCCGTGTACTTTTCTTTGTACAATAGCAATAGTTATCACTGCTTGGGCATTCTACTAAGTAATATTGTAGCTTATTGCTTAGTCTGCAGTGCAAATCCAGCCTGCATTTTATTATGTGAGCTCACTCAACTGTATTCTTTTCCAAGCCCAATGCCAGTACTACTACTACTACTACTACTACTACTACTAAATAACATTAAATTTCTATGTCTGCCATATCAAGACATTCAAGGCAGCATACAGTGATAAACATCATCATAAAATGAAAAAAAAGGAGTGAATTGGGGAAATTGACAAACAAAAGCACTCCAGTCATACGTCATCCAATAATTAGATTCTATTTAATGGATGATGCATCTATCAAATAGGATCACCCTTCCCTCAGGCTTTTGGGAAAGGCAAGCTTTAAAAGATTTTGTACAGAATAGCAAAGTTGGAACGGAAAAATACCCTCACAATGGAGAATGGCATTCCAGGGGGCAGAAATGACAGCAGAGACAGCACGCCTCTAGGGTTCTACACAATGACACTGTTCAGCTGACAGACCATGGAGCCTAACATCAAGTCCCTAACAGGACAGGCAAAGATAATTGTGGAAAAGTGGTACCATACCAGAGGTGGATTGTTCCCTGTTAGGCCCAGATTGCCAGTAGTAGTGGCAGCAGGAGGCTCCACCTACCCGCCGACATGCGCAGAAGCGTCACACGCATGGGAGCGCACCCAAACTGGTAGTAAAAAAATTGGCAACCCACCACTGTACCTTACATACTGTAACTAATCTCCAAGCCATGAAGGTCCTCTGCAGATAATATTGAATTGCATCCAGAAATTGATTAGTAATGAGTGCAGCTTGCAAAGCAGAGTGTCATGTGTGCATGCAGAAGTGGACTCATAACTATTTATGAAACTATATTCTGAATGAGTTGTGGCTTATGAGTCAATGGCTTATTTATTTCTTGACCAATCTTCAACTCAAGGAAATCATTCATTTTATTCATGGGGGCAGGGTACTGCAAAGTTTAAGAAACCTTTCTAGGTATATTTTATCCTCATTAAATCTATGCCAAATATAGTAAGATTTGTTCCAGATAAGTGATATAGGATTGTAGCCTAATATGATATGTTGAAACTATATCTCCCATTCTGGTGACTTCCTAGTGGATTGAAACAGAATTTTGGGATTTGCAGACTCCTGGGTTGGGGGAAGTTTGTCAGATAATTTCTGTATGAACATATTACTGTAATTATCAACTATTAGATGCATGCCTAGTGTTAATTCCTACTTATGTAGACATATTTATTTCATGTATTATTTATTACATCAACCAAAAGTAGCCAAGTTACATTATCACCATTTCCTGCCAACTGATGCTATTTTTAATAGAAATGCAGAACCTTCTATTGCATTATTTTTCAACATTATAAAAATGTATATTCTACTAAACATTAAGTTACTCGGGGATCTCTGTCTTACAAAGGGTGAAAGCCATTAGATTTTGTAATACAAAAAATGGGGTGCCAACAATCATTTCCTTTCATTCTGTTTCTCAACAGAGTCTGTGAGAATCCTTGATCTAAGTCAGAGCTCTCAGTCTATCACACGTGTCTCCCCCAAATAGTATCTTCAGAACCCCCAAATTATTTTTAAATGAAATTGGTTGAAACTCTTGGTTGACTTTTTCCATTTAAAAAGTACTTATTTTTACCATACTTATTAAAAAAAATCTGTAGTATCTTATCAGTCCACTGCTACTTTTCAGAAAAGTCACATTTACGTACTTCCTATTTTTCCTAATAGTATAAAGTTAACTCTGAATTTTCTACTTCAGCCACCAAAATGTCCTGAGGCTTTTTGTGGAAACCTACTCCCTGGTTTCAAAGAGCCATTATGGACAAAGAAATAGGTGAAATGGCACAGCATAACATATATGCAAACTCCAAAGGACATTTTTAAAGCATGACTGATTCTGCACACTGAATATGAAAAATGTGGAAAATTATAGAATGTATTGAATATTAAAAGTTACCAAAAATATGGGTACAGATAAAAAGATCCATTCCAGAATGACAAGACTTCCACTTATCACAAATATATTGTTTTTAGTGGATCAGTTGAGGAATATGTCATAATCTCTTGAACCCAAACTTCCACATTGACTAATATATTAAATGATAACTTGTGATACGCAACAAAAATGCAGAGACCACAATTCTCAGCATAATCAATGGTTTGCAGGCTAGTAAAGGCAAACCTAAAAGTGAGTAAAATACTGGGCAGTGAATCACAACGCATATTACACAAAAGATGCCAGTCTACTAAAAAAACCACAGGAAATGTGAAATAGCAATGGATACGTATACGCGAATTGAAAAACAAAACACAAAAAAACCATCCACTTTTAAGCGACAAGGTTAAAAATATAGCACTCGCTCACTCTTATCTGATCTGAATCTCCTTTAGGACTTTTTACCAAAAAGATTTTCCTGTCCTTCCTACAGGTACATTGCAACTTCAACTGAAGTTCAGATTTCTTTGTGTTATCAGCAATGTTTGATGTCTTAATAACTCCAGCTAATTCTTTGTTTATCTGTCAAAAATGGGTGCTCTTAGGTCTTCTGATTAGCATATTTTATTCCAACTTTTCTTCAAAAAAATTATGGAGTCCTAAAAGGTTTTTCTCTCACCATTCTACCCTCAATACAATTATCTGGCTGTGGTTACGCATGCCAAATTATCATTTTGGTAATCATTGGTTCACCAATGAAAATTACAATTGAGCTGGGTTTCCATGATACGTTATGTCAGAATGCATAGCTTGCAAACCTGCTAAGCAAAATAAAAATATATCAAAGCAAATCATATAATAGGTTAGCATGCTACATATTCTAAACTATTGAGAATAGGTTAGGCCAATAGAGATCAGACTCTAAGATCATCTAATAACCAGTGTCAAACTCGCCACGTCATATTGCTGTCACATGACGTTTTGTGATTTTTTTTAACCTTTTGTGGGCTAGGGTGAGCATGGGCTGCGCATGACACATCTGCCCCAAGGGTTGCCAGTTTAACACCCATGATCTAATAAGATTTCAAGTTGAACTGAGATTCAAAATTAGGTATTTTTAAGTTTGGATAGTATTGTCCTCTAATGGTATGCTGAAAGTTCCTCAGCAAGTTACACACACATTCCCCCCACCCCGTTTGATAAGCTTTTTATCCCAAACTTACTTTATTGGCAAGATGTTGACAATATATGAGTCAATGTCCTGTCTTAACAAGTATCTTCCCTGAAGTCTTCAGCCTTTCTTCCTTCCCATACTTCAGGGTTTTTTTTCGGAGCAGGAAGTAGTAACCCAAAATTATTCAGAGACACCCTAAGAAGTAGTTAGGAAAAGAGAAGCGTGTTTGACATTGGAGAAAACCACTGACATATTAGATTTTGGCAAAGCTATTTGTCTTCTTTGTGTATTATCTTATCTCTTTCTGTCAGAATGTTCATACAAAAAAAAAAAAAAATAACCCACTAAAGAGAAGGATAGAAGCTATTGAAACGATGTTACTTAAAAAGTGGTTTAAGTTATAGCAACTGACTGAATGAAGCTCAGGAGACATACGTATATCATCAGAAGATGGGCCTGGAGGAAATATTGCAGGCTGAGAATGTGTGGTAATAATTACACACAAAGCCATAGTCCTGTGACATTCTAGATAGTCACATTTCAGCTTGATATGTTATGAAAGTCCAGGAAATTGAGTAAATATTTTGGGTAAGCATTGTGTTTGAATACATGTAACATGAAACTGTTTCTCAAGGAAATCTTCAGTGACCAATAACCTTATATAAGCTTTACAAGTCGCGGTAGCCAATAAGTTGCCTAGATTAGTGGTTTGTCAAACCATGATCTCCTAACATAATACATGAAGTTATATGACTCCCAATGAGTACAAACTATGCCTATGAGTCTATGAACTCCTATGAACTATTTCATGTTGAACAAGAAAAGATTTATCACTTATACAAATTAAAATTTAATCAATATGTTATAAGAGGTCCCAGATTTTGGTACTGGGGCTGTTCACTAAAGGCTTGTACAAAGGAAATGGGAAGCAAAGCCTAATGTGAGTTTAACAGTGTTAATACTTCGTGTGCAAAAACCTGATTAGGTTTTTTGCTTTAAGATCTTCTAGCATGAGTTAATGAAGTTCCCTTGGAGCAGAAGAGGTCATCTAGGAGTACGTCAAATCAGTTCCCAAGGCCAGAGTACATTCATATCTATTAAATAGAAAAGAACCCTTCTCATTCATAAAGTCATAATTTATTCATACTTCAAATGTTTTATTAGCTTATCAAAACATAGATTTTTTAAAAATGAAAATAGCGGGAAAGAAGCAGAGGAAAATGGTTAGAGGAGATGGTGTAGGGGAAAGGGAGGAAGAAAGAAAAGCATATATTTGATTTCTAAGAAGAAGATAGAAGATCAGGTAGATCATTGTCTGCATAGGTTGTCAAGGTTTTTATGAATGCTGTAATGTTTTAGTCTATACCACTTTCCCAAGAGATTTTGGAATTGCAGTTCCTGGAATTCCCAGTCATTAATGATGCTGATTGGCAATTCTAGAAATATAGTTCCCAGATTTCTGTAAGGCATCTGTGGGAAAAAGGCTGATGATTTATAATGCCAGAACTCTTGAACCATCTTCCAGTTTGGAAGTATCCCTTCCATTATCCCTACTTCTGTACTTTAAAAAGTAGATGGAGACACATGTAATTCAGTTAAGTACCTATGTAGATTATTAATTAGATTATTGGTGTTGTGGGGGGGTGGGGAGAGAACTTGCTCAATTTCTGTATGTCCAGGGATAAACAGGAGGACCTTCCAAATTAGCAAGACCAATCAAAACTGTTGCAAAAGAAGTCATCCTGTTTTTGAGGGTTGTGCAGATTAGCATATAATTGTCCACTAGTCCCTATCTATTTTACTGTCGAATGAGAACATTGCAGTAATATCTGAAAAGCTCAGGAGGATCTTCAGCCAACACAACATATGTGCACACTTTAAACCCAAGAATACACTAAGGCAGAGGCATGTCCACCCTAATGATAAAACACCCAGACAAGTGGTGAAATCTAAAAAATTTCCCTACCGGTTTTGTGGTTGCGGCTTGATGGGCGTAGCTTGGTGAGCGTGACTTGGTGGTTATGTGACTAGGTGGTCATGGTTTGGTGGTCATGCTCATGTGATCGGGTGAGCTCAAAAACCATCTTTCACACTTCACACACAAACAACACAACTGACTCACACACAAAGCAAAAACACACAAAATGGTCCCTCCAACAACAAGCAGGAACCTCACAAAGCCACAAAGAGCTCAAAAACCAACTATCACACTTTACACAAAATTAACACAAAAGCTACACAACTGACTCCTACACAACTGACTCACAAACAATGCAGAAGCAGCTGGACTTCACACAAAATGGCCCTGCAACAAGCAGGAACCTGACAGAGTCACCATTAGGGCTAATAGGTAGTTTAAAAATGCTTTTAAAAAGTAAAAAGAAAAAGGTTCCATCATCCCCCAGCACAGCTGATTGTCAAACAGCTGATAGTTGGAACCTTTTTTTAAAAACTTTTTAAAGCATTTTTTTACTACCAGTTGGGTGAATTGGTAGTAAAAAATGCTTTAAAAAAGGTTCATCAGCATCAAAAAAGGCAATTAGCTGTGCCTGTGATCGTGGGAACCTTTTTTTTAACTTTTTAACAGCATTTTTTACTACCTGTTCAGCATTCGTTACTACCGGTTCCAGCGACCCAGGCAGAACCAGTAGCATTTCTACCCTGATCCAGATACAAACTGAGCAACATGGTATATGCAATACAATGCAGTGAGCCATGTGCAGATCTGTACATTGGGGAAACAAAACAACCACTTCATAAGTGCATGGGACAACATAAGAGAACAAGCACATCAGGACTAGATTCAGCAGTCCATCTGCATTTAAAAGGCCTCTCTTTTGAAGACAGTGAAGTCCACCTTTTGGACAGAGGGGACCACTGGTTTGAAAGAGGGGTCAAAGACACCATCTATGTCAAAATTGAATAGCCTTTTTTCAACAGAGAGGACGGGATTTGACATCTTCTATCTCCAAGCTACAACACAATCCTTTCAACCGTTCCAAGAAGGCTCCACACCCATTTGCACTGCATGTGACCCTGAATGACACAGATACACCTCCAGGTGTCCTCAACGACTCTCTAAAAGAATGCAAATGACCAGCTGTCTGCAAGGAATATAAATCCTTCCATTCCCCACCATCCAGTCAGAGCTGAAGAAGCTTCTTGGATGAGAAGCAAAATGTCTTCAAAGAAAAACAAGAAAGTCCAGTTGCCTCTTGAAAAAGCACCTTTGGGAGAATTAGAATCTTACCTGGATGACTGAGAATCGCCATAGACAAGTGTGTTCCAGTTGTTTTGGGATTTCACCCAAGAAGTCTATGACTACTAAAGGTAGACTAAGTACTACCTTTGCTTTCTTTTGGCACAGTTTTTCTATTTCTTTTTACAGGCCTTTTAATTTTGTTATTTTCTTCAGTTCTTTCTCTTCTATTTTGCTGTCTTCAGGTACTGCCAAGTCCACTATACAGACTTTTTTTGTCTTTCTTATCAACAATTGTTAAGTCTGGGATGTTTATGTGGCAGGTGCCTGTCTGTTTGAAGTCTAAGTCCCAGAGCACTTCAGCTTCTTCAGTTTCTATTACCTTTTCTGGTTTATGGTCTCACCAGTTCTTGCTTGCAGGCAAATAGTACTTCTGTTGTAGTAGTACATTGTTGCTACTTTGTTATGCTCTTGTGTGTAGTCAGTCTATACAAGCTTCTTGCAACTGATAGTGAGGTGGTCCACTTTCTTCGGTTTCTTTGCATAGGCGGTATTTGCTATCTGTTGCTATCTTCTCAATTTTGGCTTTGTTTGCATTATTATTATCATCATCATCATATTTATTTGTTGCCTATCTCACCATGGGCTACTTTAGGCTATTGCCCTCATCTTATTGGATATCTTGCTCCCAGAGAATCTATAGAGATTCTCAATCATTCACGTCATGGTTGTTCCAAAGATGCTTTTCCAAAAGGCAACTGGACTTTCTGGGGGGATGGGGAGTTCCTGGAAAATTTCTTGCTTCTCATCCAAGAAGCTTCTTCAAGAAGAAGGTTCAGTTCTTGAAAACTAAACTCGATTCAGAACTTGAACTCAGTTCAGTTCAGAATTCAGTTCTGAAGAAGGTTCTTCAGCTTTGAAGAAACTACTTGGATGAGAAGTGAAACATTTTCAAGGAAAAACCAAGAAAGTCCAGTTGCCTTTTGGAAAAGCACCGTTGGGGTCCCACTGGATTGTCGTCCCCTTGTAATCAGAAGGGTGTGAAAACTTGGCTGGCTGGGAATCCAAAATGGACATACAACTCCTCTACCCTTTAACTTGTCTTAACTCTATTCTTGTTTTGTTCTTCACTCCATTTTTTAATTCTGTTTTAACTATTTTTATATGTTTTGTGGCTTATATCTATAAACTGCTCAGAATTACTTGGATAGTGAGAAGGGGAGTGTCTAAATTTGGTAAACAAAATAGTTAATAATTAAATAAATAGTATAAGCAATGCAACAGATAAGCTTGGAAACACATTTGGGCACTTTCTGCATTATGCCTTATTTACAGTGGATTGAAAGCAATTTGCATTGAGATCATTTTTCATTTCCATATGAGAGTAGTCTATTTTTCCTCTACAGGGTTAATTTGAATACACCACACTGTCCTGCTGGGATGAGTAACTTAACCACATTAATAAAATGTTTAGATGTTATCTAGAAAACGCATTTACAGTTATGTATGTTGGAAAATTGTTTAGTTGGCACCCAGTACACTTCTAGATAATAGCAATAGCAATAGCACTTAGACATATATACTGCTTCACAGTGCTTTTACAGCCCTCTCTAAGCAGTTTACAGAGTCAGCATATTGCCCCCAACAATATGGGTCCTCATTTTACCCACCTTGGGAGGATGGAAGGCTGAGTCAACCTTGAGCCTGGTGAGATTCAATCTGCCAAATTGCAGTCAGCTGGTAGTCAGCAGAAGTATCCTGCAGTACTGCATTCTAACCACTGTGCCACCGCAGCTCTTATGTCAAGGTCAGAAAAAGCACATGCATTGCTCAGGTCAGCTAGCCAAAAATAACATTTGATTATTCAAGTATCAGCAAACATCAAAAAGAATTCACTAGCAAAAAGAAACAGAAAAAGCAGGGCCAGGAGAACATCAATATGCAAGAATTTACATTATTTATGTATATATCAAAAGGCATAGAACTTTTCGTAACCTTTAGAAACAATACTGTAGGTAATTAGCATGAAGACCCAAAAGGAATGGCCTTTGGCCTTTTTATGGACATGAGAGCAGAAGGGTAGATATGGAAATGAGTGCACCCACTGATCCCTCCTGTATTCTACACCAATTTGGTGGACCGAGATGATGTATCCAACTTTCTAATTCATATCTGACACATGTATGAAATTATCTGCTGTAATGATTTGTGCAATCTTCAGCCATATCTAAATAAAGATGTCCAATCATTAGGTATAGGCAGTTTTCAATTAAAGTCATTGTTCTTTTAAGTATCTGTCTAATCCTTTTATTGCAGTCTGAGCTTCTTGTCTTGGCTCATTGACTTTTCCACCTATCTGGCCAACTGTATTGGCTATTCTAAGTCTGCTCACTGATGCAATGTGTAGTAGGTTTTCCACAGCTGTCCAATATTGTTAATTGCTTGGTAACTCACTTTAGTTCCTTTAGTTCCTTTTCTAGGAAAATATCCAACTTCCATAGGTATACTTGACGTCCATTCCTTCATGAGACCTAGACACGTTATTCTGTCTAGTAAAATTATCTTCCAATTAAAGATGTATTTTCTGCTTTTCTCCTTTTTATTGCCATTCTAAGTTAGAGTGTAATAATATATCCAAGATATATAATTTACTTCCATTAATTAATTTAAATTGTTCACTATCTCCAAGATGTCTTTTTGATCCTTTGCTCATGCTATTAAATCATCAGTGTAACAAAGAATTTTCACCATTTTCCATTTCTGATTTAGGTTACATTAGGTTACATTTCCCTGTTCAAGGCCCATGTTTTTCAAATTTGTTTTAATTTCTCCAACCATGTATGTTTAGGCTTGTATATAGGTGCATTTTTTGAAGTTTGCAAATCAGTTTTTCTTTCCTTGGTTCTTAAATATCTGGTAGTTAGCACATTAATATCTATTTTACATCATCAAGTGGAATGAAAAGTCTCCACATACAATTTTATGACTGCTGCTAGTTTTCAATTTTTTTATTAATAGAATTCTGACAATTTTATTTTAATTATTGATGAAAAATGTTCACCTTTCCATATATTTGTGTCTAGCTTCTTGCTATTAACTGGCTTGATATCGTTGATAAAAACACCCAGTGAGCTTTGCAGTTAAGTGGAAACTTGAATCAGGGTCTTCCAGTCTTAATCATCTTAATCATCTTAATCTCTAAACTATATTTCTTTTCTTTAATAGATTTTGATTTACTATGTTTTGTGAACCCAATGATTGTGACTTTGAAACTATTACTCGTTTCCTAACAAGTTTCAAACTAAATCATTTTATGATTTAGAGTGAATTCAATTAAGTATTGTTAATTTGACTGAATTCACTCTATATGATACGACAACAATCATAGTTTATGATCATTGTAATCATATCCTATAAGCAATCATTTACCAAAACGCTGCTTAGCACAGCATATAAACACAATTTAGTAATCAATGGTTCCCTTTGCATAATTAAGGGAAAGATTTAATTTTTATTTTAAAAAGTATCAGGAATAGAATGCGTTCCAATGCTATTGAAAACAAAATATGTATAAATGATGAAGATGTACACACAGATTTATTGAGATTTGAAATGGAGGAAAAGTTTAAAGATGTATGGTAAAATAGGCCAAGAATTTCAGTTACAATATTCAGATGAATTAATGGGAGAGAATGAGATTAAAAAACCTGAAATTCATATTGTGTTACAAACACAATTAAACACATTAAAACTTTTAAATGACACCAGAGAAATTGTCTAAGATGTATAAAGGTACTTCTAATCACTGTTGGGATTAAGAAAAATATGAGGAGACATTTCATCATTAGTGGTGTGAAAAAGTGAAAAGATACTGGAGGGAAATGCATACAGAGAGTTTTAAAACTTAACATTCAGATGAAACTGAAACTTTTCTTTGTTAGGACTTATAGACACCCAACTAGGAAAGGCTCATGGACAAATGGATTTATACGTATATGGTAACTTCAGTAAGGCTAATTTATACACAAATTTGGAAGACTACAGAAACTCCAAAGATGGAAGAATAGACTGTGAAGATGACTGAGTTTACAAAAGTGTCTAAATTTACTTTTTTGATTAAAGAGGGAACTAGACCTATTTTTATAAAAGACTAGAAATCCTTTATAGACTTTTTGCTGAAAATAGATAAAAATGGCTGATTTTCTGATTTATTGATTAAAAGGTTTGTTTGTTTATGGGAAGAAGGGAAATATGATATGCAACTTGAGGGCATTGGAACAGTAATTGCTATGTTTATATTTGCTACAAAGAAGATTGGAAGTAACTTTTTTAGATTCCTCTCTTTTTCCTGCTTTTTTGTTATCCTTCACTTTTTGTTTTATCTTTTATAATCTTTTTTTCCTATTTCTTCTTCCAGGATTTTAAAATCTTTGTAAAATTCATTTTAATAAAAACTGTTCAATAAAAAAAGAAAATATACATACCCTAGTTTTTCCCTGAGCAGTAAATAATACATACCATTCTCTTTGATAATTAATAAAATTAGCATCACATATTTAGCATAGATAGAAATATGGATAATAATTAACAGTCTTACTGTTCGCATTAACTTTTTTCTTCTAAAAGATGAATAAACAAATTGCTTCCGGTGGTATGTTAGGAAAGCGTGCTTTGACTTATTGTTAAGTTCTGATTTCCAAATCTGGAAGTAATTTATAGCTGAATGGAAGTACTTTTTTTTAAATAAAAGAACTGTACATGGACAATGTAATGAAGAATGGAAAAATACAGACTGAAGAAATAAACCTGGCTAGCCATTTCAAAATTGCCCGTGGCATTGGAAGAGGGTAACTACCATATAAACACTTAAAAGGAAATGAGAAAGAGCAAAACAAAACAAAAAAAGTTGAGTCATGCTTCTGTAAAATTATGGAACTTTTCACAGAGTTGTGAGACAGATGAGACAACCTGAAAACATTTGACTAAAAAAAAAAAAAAAGCCCAAGCATAGTTCCTAGCATCTTAACACCATCTTTGAGTCTCTTAGCCAATTGTGGTCATTTTCCTACTAGTGATCTACAGCTTCTAAAACTCTAGTACCACTTTTTTCTGACTAACAGATGTTATTAAAAGTCATGAGCTCATGAGTTTTGTCTAGCTTCTCCTGAAACCAGGATATTTTTTACCCCCACAGCTCTTCTCCTGAAGCATCTTCTAGAGTTATTTATGAGGGCTAGTTCTTATTGATTACAAAATAACTAGTAGCTTCTTTATTAACTTGGCTCACCTCCTAGAGAAAAAGAAATACTTTCTCCTTGTATCAAAAAGTGTATATATACTGTATACTATATACAGTAGCTTTTTCATTTAAAGTACCCACTAAAATTCTTGTGTTGTTGCTTTAACATTTTTCCTAATAAAGGTAACTAATCTTATTAACGTGTAGATAGGCAAACTCCATTGTCAAAGCAACAAGAGATAACGCATTTTTTTAAAGTCCAGGATGTCCAAATAGTATCTGGAAGCCGCTCAGACAGAAACGTTTATAATTCATTAAATCATAAGGTGTAGATACAATACAATTGGACTTGCAAGATTCTGTTTTACAGCCAGTCTCAATAAAAATAATTTTAGCCTTCCTGTGGAGTTGATTTTTTGGACTGATCTGCCTTGTGAGACAGACACATAGGAAAAAATTTACTTCGAAATGAAGCAAAAAAAAATCTAGTTATATGTAACAGAATGTATTAATTCTCTCCTAATCAATATGAAGTCATTATATTTCATGCAACTTAACATTATCTTATCTGAATTTTCCTCCCTCCTGCTTTCTCCCTTAGGACTCTAATTCTCAAATTCTTTCCCAAAAAGAATTCTGCTAATTCATTGTATATTACTTTAAACAAAACCTAAAGTCACGTTTCTATTTTCTCTTTCAACTGTTTGTCCTGAATAATAACCATTATTAATAAGCACAGTGTATGACACTATAATTATAGTACATATAAGCTTATAATGACCCAAAAATATCATTATTTCCAGATGAAGGACTGATTTGAATGCAAGTCTATAGATTTGGCTGATTTCCAATAATATGCAGCAATATAATGTACGCTGATTAATTTCATTAGACAAGTCTGGACTTCTAGTCTATATGGAAAAATGATAACTAACTGAATTTAGTTTTTATTAGTTGAAAGCTTGAATAAAGTCAGACATTCCTTTCAATAACAATTCTTACAGTTATTATATAAGCAAGGGATTAGCAAATCTTTTAGCAGCTTGTTCAGCGGCATCACAAATATGCAGTCCAAGTGCAGAAAATGATTTCAACATGAAGAAAGAAAGGCAAACTACGTACTACTTGGTCATGGAAAGAACAGAGGTCAATCACGTCTTTGAATTTTTTTGTAGATGACATGATGGGCAATATATGGAATATATTTGGAAACAATATATTTGGATACAACATCATGAAATAGTAACAGTAACATTCTAGCAATTATTTCTCACTTTTCTTACTACCTTCTGGCTATACTAGGGTTCTTTGAGGACAGGAGTGAGCAAATATTTTCACCTCAGAGCAACCTACCATCCTGTAACGGAATTTCAGCAAGAGCATAGACAAACGTTGATAGGGCAATTTTTCTCAAGGCATTTGAAGAATTTCAGAATTTTTACAGAGAGTGGGGAGGGTTAAGGGTGGAAATGGAAACTATTTGCCAACTAGAAGGGTCTCATTCCTATTGCCATCCTTAGAATTCTTAAATAAATAAATATTTATTTATTCCACCCATTCTGGACTGGTGATGCATTAATTTACTTCTGTAAGCTTATATCGTCAATCTATACTAGCTATCCTTAGTAAGTGTACCAATGGCTACTTAGATTACTCAAGGACTCTGTAAGAATTGTATTTCTTTCTTTCTTTCTTTCTTTCTTTCATTCATTCATTCATTCATTCATTCATTCATTCATTCATTCATTCATTCATTTATTTATTTATTTATTTATTTATTTATTTATTTATTAGATTTATTAGATTTATTTGCTACCTAGCTCACCATGGGGCTACTCTAGGCAGCTTACAATAATAAAAAGGAAGAAAACGGAAGGAGTGTAAAACAGAACAGAAGTAAATAATAGAACCATAAAATAAACAATGAAAAAGGGACACAGTGAGAATATATTGATATGATATCCAAAAAGATGGTCTAGTGGAGCAGAGAAAGCAAGAGGAGGATATGGAATCTGCCATCAATCCAGCAGCCACCACCAGTGTGGAATGCCCACATCTGGTCCCCAGGCCATCTGGCGGCCCTTCAGGCTATTGTGGAAGGATAGGACGGTGCAGGCAGATCTTATCTTCGATGTTACAAAGGGCAGGCAGGAAAGTCTTTTCTTCTGGATCCTGATAGTCAAGAATTTTTTGAGCAACAGGATCCAAGGACCAGGATCTCTGCTGACAGGAGAAGGATGGGCTTGTTCTTTTTACTTAAACTTTCACAACTTAGTCAAAAGTTATGTCTATACATTTCTGTATGTTTGACCATGACAACAAAAATGTGATTTGTTTCTGTATAATGATTTGTTTTTGTATAAATTACATTAAGACTGACACAAACTTGTGTGAAGATTCTGACTAACTGCAAATAGAGGTTCTTAGCTGAAAAGCTAAATCTCAGCTAAATGGTTGATAGCTGTACTCTGTAGGAAGTAAAAAAAAATCTCTGCAAAGGAACAAAGCAGGAATAATTTATCTCTTATATAAGAATTGGGAGTGTGAAAATAATGCCTTCCTTCCCTCAGATATTAGAAAAAGTGTCAAGTAGTGCACACCTTGATCCATCTTAAAATCATAATGGATAGGTTTGCCAACACAAAAAATAAATCAAGATGAAAACAATGCAGCAGGTAAAGGTAGAAATAAAAATAAAAATGATGTTTCTCACCAAACAAGATTAAGGTGAAAGGAAAAACTTTTAAAAATAATTTCTGTTCAGTTTTCCAGAAATATGATTCGCATTGGTTGATCAGTTATCCAGTAAGCAATGGTAATCTGAAGCTCTGAAGACTTGCTTCTGACAAAATGGTCATCATGCTGACAAACTGCAATCCTACTTCAAATATTTAAATACATCTAAATTCTAGAAATTGTATCTTAAACATTGCTAAAGACTCAGAATATCAGACCTAAAGAGGCCAGAGGTTTAGTAGCCGACTGATAACTATTAACCACAAAAAAACGTACCTTCATAGAGACAGCAATTCTTCTGGTCTGCAGTAAAGGTAATATTGGATATGAATTAGAACAAGAAATGGGGGGAAACCATTCCTCTGTCAGCTGACACTGGAGTGTTTATACCTCAGTTTAAAAAAGGAGAGAGAGAAAAGTGAAACGAACACAATCCAAACAAGTGAATCTACAGATATTACTGGAAAGTCTAATAATTTGCATTCATTAGTTATAAAAGGGCAACACTTCTTCTAGTGAAGGAAGCAGTAATACGCCAAAATATTTATACTGTCATGATTGAATGCTTTAAACTGTTGGCTTGTCTGTAAATTTTTGGTAAGAATTTTTACAGGCGGTGTTTCTTTAGTATTTAATTATATGTTAATAAAAGGATTTAGGTTATTGGTAAAAAAACAAATATTATAAAACTACATGAGTTTCTGCATCATAAAGTATACATTGCAAAAGTAATTAACCATAAGTTGAAAATGGTACTAGACAAAAAAAATGAAAATTGTGAACTCCATTAAAAGTGTCTCCTTTAAATTACATCTAGTAGACAATACAATGCAATGCAATACTAGAGTTGAAAGGGACCTTGGAGGTCTTCTAGTCCAACCCCCTGCCTAGGCAGGAAACCCTATACCATTTCAGACAGATGGCTATCCAACATCTTCTTAAAGACTTCCAGTGTTGGGGCATTCACAACTTCTGGAGGCAAGCTGTTCCACTGATTAATTGTTCTAACTGTCAGGAAATTTCTCCTCAGTTCTAAGTTGCTTCTCTCCTTGATTAGTTTCCACCCATTGCTTCTTGTTCTACCCTCAGGTGCCTTGGAGAATACTTTGACTCCCTCTTCTTTGTGGCAACCCCTGAGATATTGGAACACTGGTATCATGTCTCCCCTAGTCCTTCTTTCTCTTAAGCTAAACATACCCAGTTCCTGCAACCGTTCGTCATATGTTTTAGTCTCCAGTCCCCTAATCATCTTTGTTGCTCTTCTCTGCACTCTTTCTAGAGTCTCCGCATCTTTTTTACATCGTGGTGACCAGAACTGAATGCAGTATTCCAAGTGTGGCCTTACCAAGGCATTATAAAGTGGTATTAACACTTCACGTGAGCTTGACATTATAACATTATAAATAAATTAGAATAACTTGTGTGATCCTTTTTTACACAGACGCTAGATTATTATTGAGAAGAAATGCTTTGCCATGAGTGTATGTTGTGAAGAATGCCTCCTTTCTTTGCTCTTGAGCAACAAGAAGAATCTTGAGAGTTACTGGTATGTGATATTTGATAGAGAAGTATATTTGCAGCTCAGAGTTAAAATGAGAAGTCCTTGGTGCTTTCTAAGCTTTGTTGTTTTCTTGCAGACATTTCATTACACAGTGATGCCATTATCTGCAGTACTTTGGGTAATCAAACATCTGCAAGAAAACAATCAAGCTCAGAGAACACCAAGAACCCCTCAGAGGATACTTGATCTGAAAAGTTATGTTACTTAAGAAATATCTTTGAAAATTTAAATTAAGAAAAGTCCTACAGTCAAGCAAAGCTGAAAATAAATTCATCAGACAAATTAATATGCAGAGAAATTGCAAGTTTTGCAACACAAATGTTGCTGTAACAAACAATAATGAACTTCTGGCATTAATTGCCAACCATCCTGAAGTGCTCCAAAATAATATTAAGTATTATTTTTGACTACTACATTGAAAACTATGAATGACTAAGAAGCCTCTTTACTGATTTATTATATTAAATCAATCTTACTTTTAGTGTAAAGGAGAAATTAGTGGGCTATTGGATAGAATAAAGAATTAATGCCCTCCATTGTAAAAAAAAAAAGGTGTTAGTTAATGTTCATGCAACTTTCTGCATTTTTCTTGTACACATTGAGATTTTGAGTAGCATTAAAACTGTAAAAAGAAATAATATATAAGGTTAGGAAAATTGAGAATATTTGCCCATTGCTCCAGCTCGCACCAAAAGTATTTGTGAATCTCATCAAGCACAAGTATCCCTTTAGGTGCCATAAGACAAGATAAACCCCGTTTCTGCATGTTCAGTTGTTTCATAGTAAAATAAAATTGGAATACACTAAGCATAAAATAAAAGCAAGCATTATCCCTGTAATATTTTGAAGGCTGATTATTTGTTTGCGGGACCATTTACTGAAACTGCAACATGTTTTCTGAAAATAAATACTGTATTTTCCTTAGGTTTAATGTGTGGTCCTAATAAATTCCATTTTGTAATTTGTATCTTTTATATATCTACTAGCAAGAAATGGACCAGGAATGCCACACAACTTGATAATGACTTTAAGGGACCATCAGTTTAATCCTGCATATCATTGTACTTGATTTCTGGGCTATAACGCAGTATGAAAAGTCAGTTTATACTTCCTGTATCTACTTTAAGCCCTGCTCTTTATGCTTGATGAAGTTTATGTGTGCTAAAGAGCTTATATAACCAGATTGTTCAGGTTAACCCAGCAATCTACCTGCCTTTCTCTTGATTATATCACATTTACAGCAATGATTGCAATCTGAAACAGATTTGCCTCTGCTTTAATGTTTTCTTCTAAAACATAAATAAGAGGATAGTCTGATATAATCTCTTTTACAACCCAGTGCTCCATAATAAGGCTAGAGTATGCATTCATGCATTCAAGGGACAAAAGAGCCCTTCAGTGAGATTTTCCCCCCCTCACAGGATCACATTGCAAATCTTTAGTACAGACTTACACAAAGTGCATAAATAAGTGGGAGGATGATCCAATCCTGTTTTGGTATCTGGTGAAATCTTAAATTGCGGGGTGCTCCTGTTCAGAATACATAATTATATTTCTCCTTTCACTTATTCCATTCTCACTCCAAAGTGTGCCATTACTCCACCACGACTAAGTGCTATTCACTAGATTGATTTTAGGGGGGTTGTTATTTATTAGCCCCAGAAATTTATATTACCTCAAAACTTACATCTTATTTCTGCAGATATCCCCCTTGAACTTTCCTGCACAAAAGCCAAACTTCAGGGAACCAAAATCATCATTCATGCAGAGCATAGGGGAGGAATGTGTGGCATTTCAAAAACCGCAATGCTACAACTGTTGATCTTCCTACCCGTTAGCCTTACTGACTGGACTGACAGGAACTGTAACTTGGAGGCTCAAAGATTCCTTATCCAATCTGTAAGATAACAGGGATACTCAACTGGGTATCATTCTTAGCAGTATTTCAGAACATTGCCTGCTGGCTGTACAATGTGAGGATGGGCAAATCATAGAAAATTTAGCTTTAAGCCTTCATATACAGCATTTGAAATGTGTTAAGTGTAAGCATTTACCTACCCGGCACTCATATAAACAATACTTCCACCTAAACAGCATGTTTTGTACTCTGGCTTTTGGCAGGAAATACCTATATTATGGTGTAATATTGTGAACCTCTAACACTGCCATCAATTTACTTGTTATATACAGTAGTAAATCAAAAGCTTCCTTCGCGCAGAACTCATCAACTAGTGGCTTCATAGACATATCCATATTGACTTCTTGACAACATTATGGAAGTAATTCATACTATAGAAGTATACTTTCAGGATTGTTTTTTACTTCCCAAACTACCTATAGGTTTGGTATTTCCTGATGGTATACTCCCAAATGTTAATAGGTTAGCTTCAGGGATGGGTTCCGACAGCCGTTACTGCTGGTTCGCTCAGGGGTGCGCTGCACGGTGCGTGTGCTTCATACGTGCTTGATGTGCACTTCGCGTGCATGCATAGTACCACTAAAATTGCTCTGCCTATGCGCAGAAGCAAAAAACAAGATGGCGGCACCTACATTGTTGCCGGGAGAACCGATTCGGGGGCATGGCAGGCCTGGGTTGTTGCCAGTTCCAGTGACCCAGGCCACCAAGTTACTACCGGTTCTGCCGAACTGGGCCAAACCGGTAGGAACCCACCTCTGGTTAGCTTCTAAATCAGAGCAGGTAAGATAGGGGGTATCATCTGTTGAGATGCCATATATTTTATACCAGTTTATAGATATGTGGAAAATACAACCTGTATAATTCCCAGAATTCACAACATAGCCAAAGGAATTATTATTCCAACACACGTTGAGGCACTATGATGAGGAATATATTTTCAAAATAGTAAAAATAGCATGTAAATGTTCTGTGCATGCATGTAACTGGGAGTTTTCACCAAAGTCTATATGCTGTCTGCCTCAATCAGGAGGGGAACAAATGCACAAATAAGAGGTCTCCACATTAAATATCTCACTGCATATTTTTAAAACACGATATTTATTGGCTAAGTTTGCATACCTATTTAGTCAGATTAATTAGTTTTGCCATCATGTTTTGTGTCAATCTAGCCATTGTGTTTAATTGCCTTAACTCAGGCCAAACTAGTCATGGGGGGGGGGGGGTGACCTATTCAACAAACTATAACTTCGTATGTTATGTAACTCAGCTATTGTATTCATATTAATGACTGCGGTTTAAATGCTTAAATGCTTAAATAACATGTAGGAGGGGAGAAAGAAAAAGAAAGAGAAGTAGCATCTGGCTAGAAATCTGAGATAGGCTTCAGCTTGCTGCATCGCCTTTTGCCAATCTGAGCACATTGTTCCACTTTGTAATTCCAAGCACGATTACATAAATGCTCCAGAAACTTTTTTCTCCTCTACTGCGTTCTTGTGATATTCCCTTCGTCTCATCTCCAGCATGGAACAGGCTTAACTGTGTTTTAAAGTGTTGTTTTCTTCTTTATTCCAAAATAATCCAAGTGCTGTAGATCATTGGTTAGGCTTTGTCACCGTTCTCGGAAACAAGTCCGTGCAGGAGAGTCATGTTAGTTTATGATGGGGAAAAAATAACGAAGGCTGGTAGCATATTTTTTATATAGACATTTTATGAAAAGGTGTAAATTGTTGTGTGCTGCAATTCATCTCATCAGACTCTCTATAAGAGTCTAACTTATGCCTTCCCATAAAATAAGTTAGCTGCCAATGGAAGAAACTCGAGTAACTGCAGTGAGTTGAAAAAAAGCCAGGATGCCCAAGTTGCCAACAGGAAATTAATATGCCAACGTCATTTTTTGCTGATTCAAGGATGAATCTGGACAGCAGTTTCTCTCAAAATTGGGCGAAAACCCGAGTGACTACTACAGAGTCAACTCGCACAGTAATGATTTTGTGATTGCACCAACAATCCATTTTTAATCTCCAGGTATGTCCACTGACTTCCCAACTGGGGAGACTTATCGTATTTTAACTTTTATTGTTTCCTTGCAAGCATGGGACAGAAAACTACGAATCACTCCATGGCAGTTCCAATATAACATCTGTTAGATATTAGCATATATCGTAGTAAGTCTCCCCTCTGGTCCGCTGCTACAGCGGGAAACAGGTATCGTTCTGATTGGTCGAGGGGCGTACCCGATCCCTATAAAAGGGGAAACCTCCGACCACAGAGCAAGCTGGATCACTACTACTATTAATAAAGAGCTGTTAAGTCACTTCGTGTCCGCAGTCTGTCTCTCGTTGCCCAGATCTAACATTGGCGACGAGGGTGGGATCGAGAGGCAGATAGGACGAAGAACGCTACTTCCAGAATCTTCGGATTTGATCCAGTCCAGGAATTCGGAAGAAATTCTGGCCGCCATATCAGATCACCGCAGCGCGGCAAATTCAAACAGAGAAGATGGTGATGCATGCTCCCCCCGCTCCTTTCGACCCAGAAAACGACGAATGGGAAGCCTTCATGATTCGTTTCGAGTGTTTCCTCGAAGCGAACGAATACACGGGGATCACCGACGCAAGGAAGAAAAACATTTTCCTCGGCTACTGCGGAACGGAAGTCTTCAATACGGCCAGAGACCTCACCGCGCCTACTCCAATACAGGCAGTATCATGGGCGACGTTGCAACAGGCTCTACAGACTCATTACGCGCCAAAACCTTCCCGCCATGTTTGCCGCCAAGCGTTCAACACGAGGAACCAGAAGGCGGGAGAATCTATCAACCAATATGTTGCAGCCCTACGTAAAGCAGCCACACATTGTGGATTCAGAGACCTGGATGAGCAGATTATGGATCGACTCGTTAGCGGGCTGAGAGACATTTCCCTACAAAAGCGGCTGTTAGCAAAAACCAATTTAAGCCTACAGATTGTACTCGAGGAGGCAAGAGCTTCAGAAGCAGCAGACAGATCAGCAGAGACAATTCAACGCGGGTTAAACACTGACCAGCCAGCGCCAAGACACACCAAAGTTCACCACGAGGACATAAGCCCCGCCTACAAGGATCCCGAGTTCGAGGACAGTCACCTGATGCGGAGCAGTCACATGAGGCCTGGGGGGAGACCCGGATCCCGTTTGCCGCCCTGCGCAAGTTGCGGAGGGAATCACCCCAGGTCTACTTGTAGGTTCAGGAACGTTGTTTGTTCGCACTGCAACAGACTTGGACACATCGCACGAGTGTGCCGGAGCGGAGTCCCTGCCTCATGGCAGCCACCCATGTACCGCCAACAGAAGCCCAACCCAGGGGCTTGGCGGAATCAGAAAGGGCGCCCAGAGAGAAATCCACAAGTGTATACCCAGAGAGAAAATTCCCAAAGAGCTGAGCGAGCGTATCCCCAGAGAGATTACTCACAAGGAGCTGAGCGAGCGTATCCCCAGAGAGAATACACACAAAGAGCTGAAAGAGCGTTCTATCAAGACGCTCAACGAGAGTATTTTCAGGATGTAGACGATGAGATAGAGTTGACCCAGAGAGAGGAGTTGCGAACGTATCTCACCACAATACATCAGGTCCGCCCTAAGCGGCCAAAAAGGCTGAGAGTCACAGTCCTCTTGGAGGGCTCACCCTGAGAGTTAGAAGTTGACACAGGATCGACCCTGACGATTATTTCATGGGCATCCATGAAACAGGCTATCCCTAGCCTCAGAAAGAGCCAACTACGCGCTCCAGACGTCCTGCTGCGAGACTACAGGGGAACCAAGTCCCCATCGTGGGCCAAGGCACATTCCACATCCGTTTCAAGGACATCAAAGCCCAGCTGCCCGTGACCATCGCCAGCGCACCATTACACAACCTTCTGGGGCTTGATTGGTTTGAAGCCCTGGGGTTAGAAGTCACCGGAATTAACGCCGTGAGAAACAGCAGCGCTGAACAGATTTTTAAGGAGTTCGAGGATGTGTTCAGCCCCGGTCTTGGTAAGTATGTGGGAAAACCAATATCATTCAATTTAGACCCTAAAGTGGCGCCAATCCAAATTAAACCGAGACGAGTGCCTTTTGCACTCCGCCCCAAAATAGATAAGGAAATAGATAAGTTAGTGGAGCAAGGAATCCTTGAGCCGGTAGATCACGCGCGCTGGGAAACACCCATCGTGACCCCAGTCAAACCAGACGGATCAGTCCGCATCTGCGCGGACTATAAATGCACAATTAATGTCGCGCTACAACAGAGCGCATATCCTGTGCCTGTAGTACAGCACTTATTGCACTCGTTGGGGCCAGGAAAGGTATTTGCTAAGTTAGACATGGCACAAGCTTACCAGCAACTGCCAGTTGATAGCGCCACAGCGGAGGCCCAAACTATAGTGACGCATAGAGGAGCATTCAAATGCAACCGGCTACAATTCGGCGTGAGCATTGCCCCAGGATTGTTCCAGAGCGTCATGGAACGACTTTTGCAAGGGATACCGGGAGTCGTCCCCTATTTTGACGACATCTTGGTGTCCGCTGCAAACGAGGAGCAATTAAATAAAAGAGTCAGAACTGTTTTGGCCAGAATCAGAGAAAAGGGTCTCCGCCTTAAAAAGGAAAAATGCCAAATTAACGTGCCTAGCGTAGAATTCCTGGGTTATAGAATCGATGGTCAGGGAATATACCCCACTTCAAAGAAAATTAAGGCGATCCAGGACGCCCCCACACCACGAAATCAGACCGAGTTGCAGGCCTTCCTCGGATTACTTAACTTCTACAGCGTTTTTCTGAGGCAGAAGGCGACCGTTGCTGAGCCACTACACCGTCTACTCCAGAGGAACGCACCATGGAAATGGGGACGATCTGAAGCTGCAGCTTTCGCCGGGGTAAAGCGCCTGCTCACCACTGACTCACTGCTTGTTCAATACAGCCAGACCCTACCGCTGGTATTGACCTGCGACGCATCACCCTTCGGAGTTGGAGCAGTCCTCAGCCACAGGATGCCCGACGGAAAAGAAGCACCCATCGCCTTCTACTCCAGAACTCTTTCATCGGCCGAAAGGAATTACAGCCAAATGGACAGGGAAGCGCTGGCTGCTGTAGCTGGAGTAAAGTGTTTCCACGAATACCTCTACGGCCGCGATTTTGAACTAATTACAGATCACAAACCGTTGTTGGGACTTTTGGCGGGAAACCGCCCCACCCCGGTCTCCCTTTCTCCACGCATGACCAGGTGGACTGTTTTCCTGGCTGCGTATTCATACAAATTGATTCATCGACCGGGCTCCACTCTCGGACACACAGACGCACTCAGCCGTTGCCCATTACCTGACATTCTGCCAGACCCCACTCCAGAAGTACCGGTATTGCTCATTGACTGTTTGGACTCTGGACCGGTTTCTTCATATGACGTTGCAAGGTTCTCCTCTAAAGACAATGTAATAAAGCAAGTTCAAACTTGGGTTTGGAAGGGGTGGCCGAAAGGAAACGTGGGCCCGGAATTCAAAATGTTTTGGTCAAAACGGGACGAACTCTCAGTGTTACAAGGTTGTTTATTGTGGGGGGATCGAGTTGTTATTCCGTATGTTTTACGTAGGAATGTATTAGATGCTTTACATGTGGGTCATCCGGGGATTGTTAGAATGAAGGCGTTAGCAAGAAGTTACGTTTGGTGGCCAAACATGGACAAAGAAATAGAGGAGTGGGTGGCCACTTGCGACCCATGCCAGGAATCGAGACCAGCACCCCCGGAAGCGCCCGCCACAGAATGGGAGAAACCTAAAGCACCCTGGTCGCGAATACACATCGACTTCGCAGGGCCATTCCAAGGTCAGACTTTCCTTATAGTTGTGGATGCATACTCAAAATGGCTAGATGTAGTCCTAATGACTTCAACCACGGCAGAGGCAGTCATTAAGGTTCTACGGCGACTTTTCGCCACTCATGGCCTGCCCGACCTCCTAGTCTCCGATAACGGGCCCCAATTCACGGCCATGCATTTCGAAACGTTTTTAGCAGGTCAGGGAATTCGGCATGCCCTCATCGCGCCATTCCATCCGGCATCAAACGGACAGGCGGAGAGAATGGTGCGATTCGCAAAAGAGGCCCTCGCTAGGATGGGTCCAGGTGATTGGCAAACACGCATTGACCATTACCTCCTAATTCAGCATATTACCCCAAGCGCAACGACGGGTAGGAGTCCCGCTGAACTACTCATGGGCCGCCGTCTACGGTCTCACCTGGACCGTCTTCACCCAAATTACTCTGCCACAGCTCCCCCAGACTCCACAAGCAAAATTCGGTCTTTCAGCATAGGGGATTCAGTATACGCCCACAACTATGCAGGGGGAACATTGTGGATGCCGGCAAAGGTCATTGGCATCACGGGTCCACGATCGTATCTGCTGGAACTAGAAGATGGGCGGAACTGGAAAAGGCACATCGATCAACTTCGGGGTCGCCTAGCACACTCAGACCTTCGAAACGAAGATGAGATTTCCCTGCCTACAGAAAGTCAGCCACGCGAGAGCCCCATCATAGAAAACTACGACACCTGCGAACCAAGCTTGGAACAGGAAAACACGCACGAAGCAGAGCAAACCCCAGACAACGCAACCGAGCAGACTCCAGAACGGCTTAGCAACGAAGGCACAAAACCTCCCGAACGTGAAACAGGAAAAGCACCCGATCCTGCAACCACTTCTAACCAACCCGAACTACGACGCTCCTCCCGAGCAAGACAAACACCCACATACCTAAAAGACTATGTTATCTACCGCAACGTTCCATCTAGGAGGGGAGGGGTGTTAGATATTAGCATATATCGTAGTAAGTCTCCCCTCTGGTCCGCTGCTACAGCGGGAAACAGGTATCGTTCTGATTGGTCGAGGGGCGTACCCGATCCCTATAAAAGGGGAAACCTCCGACCACAGAGCAAGCTGGATCACTACTACTATTAATAAAGAGCTGTTAAGTCACTTCGTGTCCGCAGTCTGTCTCTCGTTGCCCAGATCTAACAACATCCCTGGAAGGAAGAGTTTACAACGTATACCACAATTGAGCCCAAAATTTCTGTTTTTAAATTAAACATTTATTAAATGAGTTTTGTTCCATTTTACGATTTTCCATGCCACAGTTGTTAAGTGAATCACTGGAGTTGGTAAAGTTGTAACACAGTTGTTAAGTGAAATTGGTTTCCCGTTGACTTTGCTTGTCAGAAGGTGACAAAAGGGGATCACATGACCCCGGGATTCTGCAACCGTCATAAATACGAAATTCAGTTGCCAAGCATCTGTATTTTGATCGGGTGACCATGGGGATGCTGCAATGGTTGTGTGAAAAAATGGCCATAAGCCACTTTTTCGACTGCTGTTTGAACGGTCACTAAATGAATGGTTGTAAGTCGAGGACTACCTGTATAGGGTCATAAGAAAGTTGGGTGACACCTAGGGGTTCTTTAAGAACACAAACTTAGCAATTCAAAAGCGGTTTTATTTTGGTTTAAAACCAAGTCAATAATCCTTGGTTGCTTCATGGATTCCTGACAATACCAGCGTGTTTCAAAATAAGGAATTGCGATCATTAAAAAAAAAAAAGGAAAAAAAGAAAACAGCGCGGTGCTGCAGCGGCTGAAATCTCGCACCGGAAGCGTTTTGGGGAAAAATGGTTCTTCTCAGCAGCCGGAAAAAAAAATAGAGGGAGAAAAGGGAAACCGAGCTGCGGGAAAGCCACACTTAGCAACAAAGTAGTGCTTTATTAGCGGCCACATTAATTGGGAATTTAAAGGGTGGCTGGGGATGACGGAGCGAATCACATCCAGTTAGGAATGAGGCGAAGAGCAGCGACGGAGCAAAGGCTAAGTAAAGCTTGAGGCACACGTAGAAAAAGCCATCGGACCAGCGGAGGGACGCTCTCTAGGCACGAAGATGGGAGCCTTGCGATTCCCAGCGGAGCAGACTCCAGTCCCAAACAGGGAGTGCGAGGTCGATGACCAACAAAACTTCGGCGGCTTTCCTTGGCGCCCGGAGGAGCGCTCGACTCTCGCCGCGGCAAAGGAGGGCGGGGTGGGGGTGGGGACGACGACACGACAACGCGGGCGGGAGGGGGCGCGTGCGTTGCGTGCGTTTCCAAAATGCTTCCACTCTTCCCACTTGCATTCCCATTTTTTTTTCTTCCCCCGGGATTTGGCCGCCGCCGCTGGGAGAGGAGGCGGGGAAATTTACTTTGGTGGAAATCACCTGAGGAAAATCCAATCCCAAAACATAAGTATTCCACCCTGTACCCTATTTGCGTATGAAGGGCGGTCCCTTCCGGGAAGGAGTTGAGTCATCAAGGGAGCATAAAGGCTGAAGTGTGCTCCGGCTCGCATCCAGACTCACGCCGAGTTGGATAGTTTCCTCGCAAAAAGTGCGGCGGCGGAGAAACATCTACTGAGTGGGAAAGTTCAGGAGAAGTTAAGGAGTTTAGGAGAAGTTTAAGAAAAGTGGACGCCGACTTGGCTGTTTTCTACCCAAAATTGGACATGATTGTTCCAGCCCTCTTTTTATGTTCTCTCTTGGCTTTCAGTCAAGCAGGTTAGTATTGCTAATTTTCCCCCCGACCATTTGTTTTTTTTAATTTCTTCTTTCTATATTGTTGGCTTTCTCTTTTGACGTCTACCAAAGCTTTCCAAAGGCATGGTTTTTATTTTATTTTTATTTTCATTCCTGGGGACTTTAACTTTATTCAGGAATAAAGAAATAAAGACGAAGGAAGTATTTACCTTTTAAAAACCCGGTTGTTTGATGGCAATTATCACAGAATGTCAGTTTGAGATAGGAGCAAGATGGAAATAGGTGGAACCTAACATATATAAGGGAACTTTATTATATTTAGTGGGGTTTTCTCAAGAGTGCAAGTAGGTATACAGGGCTTGGGGAATTCATGATTTTCATAGATGCAGGACTCCGCCACAGAGAAAGATGCATTCTATGTTACTTAAGTATCTTTCTGACATGACAAAATTGGTAATTTATTGACGAAATATGTTAAAAGTAGAAATCAAAAATGTTAAATGGAAGAGGGTGCAATGAGGAATAATAAACAGTTTTCCTCATTTTATTTCCTGACCTTTTGGATTTCTATTACAATAATACAATACAATAGCAGAGTTGGAAGGGACCTTGGAGGTCTTCTAGTCCAACCCCCTGCCTATTTTAATATGTTGGGCACATACTGGAGTGAGAAAGGTTGGGTCCTGATCTCTTATTACCCAGCCAAGAGCTTAGACAACACTCTTCTCAACGGACTACAGATGTGTGTTTGGCTTTCTTAAGCAACCCCTAATCCTTATTGGGGAACTAAGCTATGATTGTCCTGCATCATTTTCTGCATCACTAATTTAGCCTGGCATCCTCTAATGTGGTTGGGAGCCACTGTCCTCCCCACTAGTGCTGAAATTAATATTCAGCTGTTTTGTCTATTTCACTGCAGTGCATAGAGCTCATCGGTAGAGCATAGGCATTTCATAACAAAACTCCCAGGATCAATTGTTGGCATCTCAAATAAGGCTGAAGAGATCCTTAGATGAAAAGCTTCAATAGCCCCAACTACTCCCTTTCTGGAGCCATTATGAAATAATGATTAAAATGTTAATCTTGAGTGGGGAAAAACCAACTTCAAGTTCATCCTCAGTCATGGCAACTCCCTGGGTGAATTTGGGCAGGTTATGCTCCCTTACCGCAACTGTGTTTGGGATGGGAACAAGATTGGAAAAAGTAGATAATTGGAAGAAATGTAGACCATCTCCTGAAGGTGAGGCAAAATGTAAATCTAACAACATATGGTCTTGATACAGCTATCAATAGAGAAGCAAAGCATGTTCAAGTATTTAATAATGTAGCTTATGACAGTTGGTCTACTCACAGTCTATGATAGCCTTCTGCCCCCCAATCACAAACCATTTTTGGGACCTTTCGGTTCTTTGACATTTTAAATATTGGTTGCTAAAACTAGTTATCCTGTGACTTTTTGTGCCTTGGGTGAAGTTTGTAATCTCAAAGATGTAGCAAGATGCTGCATAGAGGAATGTGATCTGATAGTATTGAATGAGAAGGATTTATGTATTTGCACGGCTAGCACTAATTTAATGGGACTTTATATGATTTTAACTCAAACGGCTTTATATGTCTTAATTCTATTTCAGCCAATCCTTGCTGTTCAAATCCATGCCAAAACCGAGGTTTCTGCATGACAAAAGGTTTTGATCAATATGAATGTGACTGTACACGGACTGGTTTTTATGGAGAAAATTGCACTAAACGTATGTATTTCTGAAAACATTATAATTGATATAATGAGTTTATTTTTAAAAACCCCATAACCTTTATAGATTATGACTGGGCAGATTAAGGATAGACTTCTTTTTAAGTGTCTGAAAATAAGATAACTATCTATGTAGCTTAAGGCAGTGTTCAGTGGTAAGGTTGTACTATATTTAAGGGGGAAAGTTTTAATCATCTATAATTAAGCAAACAAGATATATAGGCTCAATCCTACAGTCTACAACTTTCATGAATTTGATGATGGTGACAAACCAAAGAGATACATTTTATTATATTTGTGCTTTGATTCGTAAATATTTTTTTAAAAAAAATCTGAAAGCACCATTTCTTTTCAACTAATCTGTAAAAGAAATATTGAGAAATGCTGGTGTAAATAGTATTGAATTACTGTATATCACATAATAATCTGACTTGATAAAATATATTTTCCTAATAAAATTTGTTTCCATACTTTCTATGCAGCGGAATTTTTTACTTGGCTCAAACTTAAGTTAAAGCCTTCTCCAGACACTGTACACTATATACTCACACACTTCAAAGGCATCTGGGATATAATCAACAACATTCCATTCCTCCACAATGCCATAATGAGATACATTCTAATGTGTAAGTCTTCCAACTCTATTATATTGCTCGTACTGGCTAATCTTGTTTTTGTATACTTGGAAATCAGTCTTATTGAATTCAGTGAGTTTCTTAAATCTTGAGTCCCTTAAGAAAGTAAGGTTGTAATCTTAATCACAGCTATAGCAATTTCTTCCCTTTAGAGCACTTATGCATTAATTAAAAATGCTAATAAAAAAACTGATTGTGGCATTTGACAAAGCTACAGTAAATTGAAATTCTATTTTTTCATATATGTGTTTGGTAAAATTTGGTATCATTTTGTAAGCTGCCCAGAATTGCTGCAACAGTGATGTGGGTGGCATAAAAATTTAATAAATAATAAATGGTCCTCTTTAAAGAGAATATTAAATACATATTTATAAATCTTAAAAAGAAACAAAAATCGAAAAGAAAAATACAAATGTAGTAAAGAAAACATATATAAAGTAATGACTTTATCCTATCAAGTACAAACAACTAAAGTTATCACCTTCTCTTAAAATGCCCCAATGGTCTCTTCTTCCCATATCTTATTTCTTGCCTATCAACCAATTCTTAAAGCCTTATCCTTCAATCCTGGTCAGCAAAACTCCATTAAGGATTTTATATATAACCCTTACTCAAATAAACAAATCCTTCCTTTCATTTCTAGCAATCTTGATATTTAGTCCCTTCAAATAACATTCTAAAACTTTATTTCTTTTTATTATCCTTTCTCACACAGTTCTTCAAAAAACTAAGAAATCTCTTTTGTAAATCAATATAGGAAACACATATGTTTTTTGGTTTGTTGTTTGTATATCCCTTCAGATTAACAGAGTTAGAAGAGACATCATCTCTTTTTATTTATATATCCAGTGTAACATATTTTTTCCATATCATTCTTATAGCCTGTCCTTTTAAAATCCATTTTCAATAAAAGAAAATCCACCTGGACTCCTAATTTGTTTATAATTTTCCAAAATCAACATTTTGTTGCTATTTATTCCTTTAAAAAAGAATTTTAAGCCTTTACATTTATGTTTATAACTTCCATTAGTAAGAATTGAGGAAACTTACCTGCAGTTTTCAAGCCTAGGCTTCAAAGATTCCTAACAACTGAAAAGCAGTTAATACACAAATTCCAAAAGTGATTAGAAAGGAAGTATGTGAACACAATGTCCATAAAAATGCTGACTGTGGTTCAAGCAGAGATAGGGCTTCCTTCTCTCCCAGAGCTTTAAGCCCACCAGCGACACTGTTTTGTCTCCTCATAAGGGTCAATTGTTTGGAGCACTTGTGCTCTATCTGAAGTTCTCTTCTTGTCAGGAATTACATGAGTGCCTTGGCTCACAGGGTTAGAACACTTTTCTGGCAATCAGCAAGCCTGTGTTCAAGACCCAAGTGCTGCCATGGGACGGGGTGAGCTCTCATCATTTGCTCCAGCTCCTGTCCATCTTGCAGTTTGAAAGTGTGCAAATGCCAGTAGATAAATAGGTATCACTCTGGTGGGCAAAACGGGGAGATGAAAGGAGCCGCCCACAGGATATCTTCTGGGCAACAGTGATATCCCAGATAATCCTTTTAAAACAGAAGCACCATGATGCTTCCGACACAAAAGCAGCAGCAGTTAGTACAAAAATCCAGCTTATTGGCACCTCTTCATTCTAGTGTAGTCATGGGCTCCATTTTTCACAGTGTCCCGTCTTCAGTTTGCACTTTTCTTTCCTGGAAATGAAAAATAAAACTGCTGTTAAAATCCTTACAAGTTGGGCCAGGAGGAAGTCTGAAAAATAAAGAATATTTAAACTCTGGCAACATTTATAGATTAAGTGCTTGAACTGAGTCTGAATCAGAATCTAGATAAAATCTATTGGCATAATAGGTGACTAGTACAGAATATCCTGTTCAGTGCTTTAAACAACTTCTAGAAGAGATTTCTATAATCCCACACAAAATTATCTGCAGTTGGATTGATAAAATATGTATAGTCTCTGTGTATTATCAAGAAACATACAGCTGGTAGAAGAATGTTTAGTGTGTTGCCAATTGCTTTTTTTCTGGAAGATAATTAGTAATAATTTCTGAACCCTATTTAGGCCCCTTTATAAGATTGTACGACAAAATATTATATCCAATTTACTGACAGCAAAACTGAGGCTGAACAACTGCGTTATTTAAACTTGGAAAGTTAAGAGATGTGAAATCTATTTTTTGCATCTAATTGGGACGTACTTTTTCAAAGTTATGTTTGAGATAATGTATGGTTGCTTGTTGCAGGTTGTTTAACATTAATACAATTTTTCTCATTTCTTCTTTTAGCCAGATCCCATTTAATTGAAAGCCCACCAACCTATAATAGCCATCATGGTTTCAAAAGCTGGGAAGTCTACTCCAATCTTTCCTACTATGCTCGAGCTGTTCCACCAGTGGATCATGACTGCCCTACCCCTATGGGTGTGAAAGGTAAGAAGGAAAGCAAATCAGTGCATGAGGACTGGAGGAAAAGTACTTCATTTTATAAGTGAAGTGGAATTGTGATCAAATAGCCCAAACTGAATAATTATAGCCTAGGCCAGGAAATTATAAGATGCAAAACTTTGTTAACCGATACTGCTTCCTCATTGTGTAGCTAGAATGGAGTAACAAGTTATCATAAGTGGCAAATGCCTACATGGAACTTTAAATATTAGGAAAAGTCAGATGTTGATAAAGCAGATTTTTTTCCAATGAAATATTATGCCAAACTTGTCTAAGAAATGGGGTATGGATGACTCTATGAATATATCTGCAGTATTATCATGGCAATCAAACTCATGCATTTGTTTATTTTTCACATTTTTGAACCACCTATTTCATTCAGAGAGAGACTTTAGATGGTGTACAATTGTAAAATATAAGAACAGAGCACAAAGGTTAAACATTTAAAAAGAGACAGGGATGATTAGTCACTGTTCAAATTAATTGTAAAGCAAAAGGAGAGCCTTCAGGGCACTACCCAGCCCCACAGTTGCATGTTCCTCTGGTCTCCCCAAAATTAGTCACTATTTGAAACTAAGACGGGAGACTAAGGCAAGCTGAAGCATAATTACATGTATCAATTCTTATCTGCA
Organism: Natrix helvetica; assembly: GCF_964273705.1. NCBI lineage: Eukaryota > Metazoa > Chordata > Lepidosauria > Squamata > Natricidae > Natrix > Natrix helvetica. Next base: position 70,321,925 of record NC_138549.1, on the reverse strand, counting down.
AAAAAGTATCCAATTTTTCTACATCAGTATTGTGTTTCCTTCTTACTGGAATTCCCTTTCAGGAAGAAGTTGGAGTGTTTCAAAATGCAATTGGTTTTCTTCATCTACAAATGCCAGAAAATAAATGTTTTCTTTATATTTCAGGAAAGAGGGAGCTTCCAGATTCCAAAACGATTGTAGAAAAATTCTTGTTAAGGAGAAAATTCATTCCTGATCCTCAAGGCACAAATGTCATGTTCACCTTCTTTGCCCAGCATTTCACTCACCAGTACTTCAAGACAGATTATAAAAAAGGACCAGGCTTTACAAAAGGTCTTGGACATGGGGTAGGTTTAGTTAGATAAATTCTAACAAGCAAAAACTTTGTTAAGTGCTGTGTGAGAATAATTATCTTGAAAATACACTTCCTAACAAGTCTGTCTCAGCTAATCTGTTCTCCTTGGGAAGAGTGGCATGTTTTGTCATCTAATCAGTTCCTCAAAGAATTAAGTTGTTTCATATCATCCATTCGGATTAACTGTGCTACATATACTACTCTTGTATCTATTTCTTTTAATCCAAAAGAAACTGGCTTCGTCAACATCTTGTAAGAGCCAGGAATGTCTTTATGAAAACCATTCACTCTGCATTTTATAAATATAATTTCTATAAACATAGTTAAGCACCTGAAATGTTGAATCCAGCCGAGGTTAATACTGGCAGTTTTCAGAACGTTTAATTGGTTTGTGCTCAAATGTTGCCTGAGCTAATGGGCTATTGAAATTCCATTGATTCAGGGAAATTTGCTCTTTTCTGTTTCCCCTTCCTCCTGTTCCTTCCCAGTACTGAATCATATAGAGATCTAGAACTTTGTAGGCATTATTCCTGGCTGGCATTCACTGTATGTATAGGTATTCTCTCTGTCTTGTTTAAGGACTGATTCTAACTTTTTGTCTTTTGTCCTGTGAACAGGTTGATCTTAGTCATGTCTATGGAGAGACTTTGGACAGGCAAATGAAACTAAGACTTTTTAAGAATGGAAAGCTAAAATTTCAGGTGGGTTTAGGGTTTCCTGGAGAAACTCCTTCAATTCTACTTGATGTATTGCTGCCCTATAAAGAAAGGACTAATGTAGCTAATGAAAGCAGAAGGCTCAACCTCACTGATTTTTCCATCAGCTTACTATTTGAAGTGGCATTGAGTTATAAATTGCATGTATGACAATTCAATTTTCATTTACTCTTTTTAATTACAGATGATTGCTGGAGAAATGTATCCACCTACTGTGAAAGAAACTCAGGCAGAAATGATCTATCCACCCCATGTCCCTGACCACCTGAAATTTTCTGTAGGACAGGAGGTCTTTGGCTTGGTTCCAGGGCTGATGATGTATGCCACATTGTGGCTCCGGGAACATAATCGGGTCTGTGACATTCTTAAAGGCGAACATCCAGAATGGGATGATGAACGACTATTTCAGACTGCCAGACTAATTTTGATAGGTAATTTAACAAATATTTCACGTACACCTTTCTGTGAAATCTTAAAAAAATAGTATTATTCAGAAATGCAAAGGGGAGGTTCTGTCAGCATCCACAAGCTACAGTGGTTAAATAGAAGCTCATTGTATAAAGCCGGTGTGTAATGCTGAACTGTAAAGAAGTTTGAATAAAAAGTAAAGTTGGATAGACTTTGAGAGTGATCTCAAGTAAGCCATCAATAATGGTTTGAGGTAGGGTAAGAAACATATATAAAAAATCTTACCCTCTCAAAATAAAAGGGTGTTTCTAGAATACCTATAGAATTTTCAAAGAAAGGGATGAAACAGCATACTATGTCAGCCAATAGAACTTTGAGGGAATGGAGACAGATAATGGCTATTGAAAAGAATATGGGAAGGAACCTTATTATGATGCATTTTCCAGATGTCAATGCAACATATGACAATTAATTTGCATTACCTGTCTGAATACCATTTGCTGACAGAAAACTGTAAAAGATGGTTATTACACCCTAATCCCTACCTGAACTTCACAGAATCATGGGAAATATAATGTTAGTCAAGACAGATAATTTCTTAGATTGTTTGGGATTATCGACTTATTATTTGGCCTATTTACAGGACAGAATTCTGCCTGACACAAAATAAACCATTTTGGAATAATGGGGTTCGGTATTTGGGGCTGTCATTGAATCTAAACTACAATGCTCATTTTATTGTGTATTTTTTAAAGGAGAAACCATCAAGATTGTGATTGAAGACTATGTGCAACATTTAAGTGGATACCATTTCAAGCTGAAGTTTGATCCAGAACTTCTCTTCAATCAGAGATTTCAATATCAGAACAGAATAGCAGCGGAGTTCAATACTCTCTACCACTGGCATCCTCTTCTGCCTGATACATTTAATATCCAAAACCAAGAATATACGTACCAGCAGTTCATGTATAACAATTCCATTATTTTAGAACATGGCCTTTCTCACATGGTGCAATCTTTCTCCAAACAAAGGGCTGGAAGGGTAAGACTCTTTTCTCCGTTTTCTTCCACCTTGATCAAAAATTGCATTTCAACTGACATGAGGGAGCAGACATTTATATAGGTATATGTCTGTAGTTCCCAACATATTATAGCATAGTTGTTCTTTGTTATATCACTACCATATATGAAAACTTTTTAAGAACAGAAAAACAATCGCCTTATTGATACTTGGTATGATACTTCCGAAATTTTAATTGAGATAGCTATATGATTTGATCTTCTTATGCTATATATTGAGAATGGCCTTTATGCAAATGCAGCAGAGGTTAGCCAGTAGTCATATGCCAAATGACACTATTTTGTTGTTTCATGTTAGGAACATAGAAAAATATCCTTTCTTTTATGTGGAGGAAGATTCTCTCAGCTTCTGCTTCCGAATACATGAGGAAATGTTCCATTTGTTTAATCATTCCACATATAAAACTAGATATCAGCAAAAAAAGGTTTCAGCTGTCTTTTTAATAAACCAGATCTGAGTATGTAAAATCCTAACTCATTTCTCTTTGAAAACTAGACTTTGGTAGTTTTCAGGGGTAATGCAAATATGTGACTAAAGTAGCAAAACCAGTCTAATTTAGAAAATAGACAGTCTCAAATAAGATATGGAAAATCCATGGCAAAGATATACTAAATAATATAATCTTTCCTATTACATACTTATTTTTCTTTGAGAGCAAGATATCAATAAGCATAACAGCCTTTAAATGAATAACACCATTTTCTCTGGCTTAATATAATTTGCACTGCATCTTCATTATGATTTTTCATATTATTATTTTTGCCAACAGGTAGCTGGAGGTAGAAATGTTCCTGCTGCAGTGCAACAAGTAGCTAAAGCTTCCATTGATCAAAGCCGGCAGATGAGGTACCGATCCTTGAATGAATACCGAAAGTTCTTTATGCTGAAACCTTTCACATCATTTGAAGAACTTACTGGTAAGTCATGGGTGCAAGCAAGCATATGTGTATCTGAAAGGTAGATCTTGTGTCCCCAGTCCAGTTCTTTGCATCACCAATTAAGGAAAGGGTACACAACCTAAAAAGCTTCACTACAGATTGCCACTGAATTATAACCTTTAATCAAGAGGGAAGTGCAGAGAGAGTTGCCAATACACAGCAAATACACTTTGTGGCAACTCAGGGGTTGCCACAAAGAAGAGGGAGTCAAACTATTCTCCAAGGCACCCGAGGGTAGAACAAGAAGCAATGGATGGAAACTAATCAAGGAGAGAAGCAACTTAGAACTGAAGAGAAATTTCCTGACAGTTAGAACAATTAATCAGTGGAACAGAAGTTGCCTCCAGAAGTTGTGAATGCCCCAACACTGGAAGTCTTTAAGAAGATGTTGGATAGCCATCTGTCTGAAATGGTATAGGGTTTCCTGCCTAGGCAGGGGGTTGGACTAGAAGACCTCCAAGGTCCCTTCCAACTCTGCTGTTATATAAGGACACAGAGTTATTGTATTAGCTACAATAACTTTAATAATGAAATACCCATCTCTGCAATGTTTTAAGGCAGATTGTGAGCCTGAGCTAAGAAGAATTGCACCACTGTTGTTTCAAGGGATTGAAAGCAGCAGGTCTATTGATTTAGGTTCAACTATCTTCTATGCTGGGTCACCAAGATTAAAATGCAATATACAAGCAATATATTTTATTTTATTTATCAAATTTATAAATTAAAAAAATGCATAATGTATCATGTAAAAAAAAACCAAAAGTAAAAATAAGCGAATGATTTCTACTTTTAAAAGAAACACGCACAGTAGTTACAGATCAAGAAGGAAGAGTTTCTCTTGTATTGAGTACAAATATCTTTATTGCAGGTGAAAAAGAAATGGCTGGAGAACTTGAAGAACTCTATGGGGATATTGATGCTATGGAATTGTACCCTGCTCTTCTTATTGAAAAACCACGCCCTGGAGCCATCTTTGGTGAGACCATGATTGAACTTGGGGCTCCCTTCTCCTTGAAAGGTCTTCTAGGAAACGTCATCTGCTCACCTGAATACTGGAAGCCAAGTACTTTTGGGGGCACAGTGGGCTTTGACATTGTGAATACAGCCTCACTTCAAAGCCTCGTTTGCAACAATGTGAAGGGCTGCCCCGGCACAGCTTTTCATGTCATCAGCTCTGAAACATTGGCAACAAATAACGTCAGTGCATCCAGCACGTCGATGGAGGAAATCAGCCCTGCCGTACTTCTCAAAGAGCGGTCAACCGAACTGTAGGGGAGGGTTAGGTTGTATACTTATTTATTAACTTATTTATATAACAATATTTATTTATATTTCAAATAAAGCTGCCATGGACCTCTGTATATTTTCCTCTGCATTGGCATTGAATTCAGGATGTCTGACTTGAAGGGGTTCTTGCTTGGATTTGCAAGATAGGTTCTCTTCATTCTTCATTATGTCTTCTGTACCAAGATACATGAGATATTCCAAAATGGATCAAGGACCACAGATTTGCTGTTTTAAACACAAACAATAATCTTGAGCGGTTTTTTTTTTCCATTGTGACATCATGATGGGAAAGCAGGTTAGGTGTTACTAATTCAACACTGAAAAAGGTTTAACTAGTTAACTCCTTTAAGAAAGGGCCTCAGCAAATGAATGAGAAATAGAAAAGTAGTTACGCACTTTTACAATATTATTGACCAACATTTTATGATATATCTAAATTGGGCTCTCTGTTAACTGATACAAAATCAGGAAGCAGAAATGGATTTTACATGAGAAACCGTAAGATTTTGAAAACAGAGAATTTTTTGCAACCCAATTTCATTTCCTGGGTAGTCTTATCTGAAACAAAAGAATGATCCTCTTCCTTAAAATAAAAGGCATTGCTTTTTTATTCAGTTCCCATATATGTTGTCTTACTAAATGAATAGGAACAAGTAACCCCACTGAAATGCAAATTGTTTTTCAGTTTTTTCAAATCTTTCATCCGTATCTTTTTTATTTTCAGAAACTAAGAAAATTACCCAATTCCTGTAAAACCCACTTTTACATTAAACCATTCAATAGTTATCCAACAATCAGACATTAAGTCATTTTTCTCTTAAATTTGCCATCAGGTTTCCATAGAGTATGTGGTAACTTTTTATTTTCCTATATCACTTACTGTATATGGTGGGGAAGAGCCTATCTCCCAAAGGGGACAATGTGAGTTCTGGATAATCCACTCTATGGACTCTAGAATCTCTCTTTTAGCATTGCACTTTATGCATAGAAGGCCAGTTCAACATTAACATCTTAATGTTACATTTTGTGTAATATTATTGTGAGTGTTCAGGTAGATTATAGATTCTGTAGTTGACTTATAACTTGAAAAATGCAGTTATTTTGCATTTGTTAAATATTAAATATTTTTGTATGGCTGAAGAAATATTGAAATCAATAGGGTCTGACACACTATTTGCTAAAAAAATTACTTTTTGGAGGGAAGTACAAAACTTTAGTACAAAACTTTGATGGTATTTGTGAAGATATTTTTTTTAAAGATGAACAATGAAAGGGAAAAATATTGCTGGCTGGAAAAAAAATCAGGATTACCAAAGAGTACCTTTAAAGTGCTCTTAATAAAGTCTTGTTGCTGTTAATGTTGTATCACTGGAACTTACAGAGAAGAATCTCTAGCAGGTTATGTCCAACTATTTGAATTTTTCTTAAGACAACACTGTCTTGCTTAAATTGGTTCCCTGTGTATCTTTAAGTTTCCTATTGCTACGATGTTTTCCAGTTGTCTTTTCATCAGCAATACGGTACTTTGCCCTTTCTTGAACTGAATGTTTAATTTTAATATTTTCCTTTAGTGCTTCATCTCGGTCAGTGTTGCCTCTTTTTAGCCGTTTGTCTTTAATTGCTCTGTTTGTCCTTCATACCTTTTATACAGTACTTGTATTATATAAATGCTATGTAATAACTGGTGTTACACTGTAAAATGCTGCAGAATCATGCTTTTTCTGCATTTGTTCAATGTAGATATCAAGCAGGTCAGTTTTCTTTTATAATAGGTTTCTATTTCTTCTAGAGGAGAAAAAAAATCCCAAGAAAACTAATTTATCTCAGCAAGCTGGCCTTGGTTGGGTGTTTAGACTATAGCTGCTTGAAAGCCAAGCTGTTGAGGAACCCAGAGAAAATTTGACACTTTTTTTGTATATGATTAAATCTGCTGGATTTGAAGAGTATATTTATTAAATATTTTACTTAATTTTTCGGTTCCCAGAACATTTTATAAAGAGAGAAAAGAATTCAATTGAACAATATTTAAATAAATTCCATGCAGGAAATAGATTTTTTTTTTCTGAATTGTGGCCTCTTAAATGTATTAATGAAAATGAATGTATAATTTATTGATGTAATTATTTAAATTATATTTAAGATATAATTTTAATTATATTTTTTACTTTCCCTGTGCATAAAAAGGTTAAAAATAAATTTTAATACTATGCATTTTGAGTTTGTTTCTTTTTAAGGTATCACAAAAGTGAATTTCAAAATTGATTATTGCAGTCACTTAGGAATGGGTTGGGAGCCACCAGTTTGGGAAAGATTTCAAACTTAATGATGAATAAATTAATCCATGAATGGCACTTCTGTAGATAGGGAAGATTAATTCTAGGTATTAGATGGACATGAAGGACGTACCTCAACTAAGCATCTTGAGAATTCAATTGCTTGGGAGAAGGGAAGTGTTTCCTTCATGGGCTTCCTTCTTCCCATTGGTGAGGTATAGAAAGTCCACCGTTTGGAATTATGAATTTAAAATGTTTCTACAGATCTCTATTATCTTGTATTACCCATTAAAATCAATTCCCCTAATAAAGAAGAATCACGACAGCTCTCCAGTGCTGGATAGAAGCTGGATATTATAAATAGCATGTATATTGTTAGGGTTCTAAATACCATGCAGAAATAAATCATTGTCCAAGGCAAAACATCCTTAAAAGGTCCAATTTATTCTACAGGCATGTTAGCACCTCTATGGAAAATTCCAACTCTGAATTACATCCTGTGGGTTCACTCAGTTGAAAGTTCATGATCTATCCCCACACCCACAAATCCATCACATGTTCCAATCATCATCTTCCATGCTGGCATGTACACCCATCTTCTTCCGGCCAGGTGTCGAGGTGTGGAGACAAAAGATGACCTTGGCTTCTATAAAAGAATGTCAACATACATTCCACAATCCTACTCCTTTCTATTCCCCCCTCCCAACTACTACACTAATGAAACAGCATAGAAAATTATAAGAAAGTGTGGCAGGCCAAAGATCCTAAAAAGAATATAACTACAGGCCTGACATATATATTTAGGTGATGCTTAATAATCTACTCAAGGACCTTGGCCAACAGTTCTGCAAATCCTGGGTCATTTTTCTTTTTTCAAACACAGGAACTTTTGCTGCAAGCTGGGAGTTTTCCAGGAATCCACACAGATTTGTTAATATGACTTCTGCTTGTTTTTTTCATACACAAAATCATCCTGAAACTTGAATTCATTTACATCAGCTTTCCTTCTCTAACCTGAATTACAGTGCTCTCCTACCGCTAAGAGCCCATCGATGGCCAGTTACGGCTTTGTGGGATCCTTAGTGCTCTCTGAGCTTGGTTGTTTTCTTGCAGACCTTTCCTTATCCAAACTAGGTAACATCATCAATGCTAGTCCTGATGACTAGGACTGATGATGTTCGCTAGTTCGGGTAATGAATAGAGAGCCGAGATGGTGCAGTGGTTAGAGTGCAGTACTGCAGGCTACTTCAACTGACTGCTAGCTGCAGTTCAGCAGATCAAATCTCACCAGGCTCAAGGTTGACTCAGCCTTCTGAGGTGAGTAAAATGAGGACCCAGATTGTTGGGGGCAATATGCTGACTCTGTAAACTGCTTAGAGAGGGCTGAGAAAGCACTATGAAGCAGTATATAAGTCTAAGTGCTATTGCTATTGCTAGGAAACATCTGCAAGGAAACAAGCTCAGCACCAAGGACCCCTCATTTCAATTCTGAGCTATAAATATTGGCTTTTATTGGTAGTTAAGGGCTTTGCTTCTAACAAAAACAAGCCTAAAGAATGAAGTAAGATATTTTTTTGCCATCACCTATTATCAATTTATCTTCTTCCTCCACACAAAACACCTACAGCCTTTTTACCTTCCCCCTCACTCACCTTTCCACCTTTTCCTTCACTCACCCAAAATGTCCCCCAAAAGCCATTGCTGTTTTGGGGGGCATTTATCAGAAACACCTGTTCATTTTTATCTTTTTACCCGACATTTTCTCTTCAGCTTCTTAGTGGCTGTTTCATATCTTGTTTTGGCAATACCTTCAGCATTCAAGACAGCCTTCAGTCTTGTCAAATGTGATGCCTTATCAACATTGCTGCTGAAAGAAAGATTTAAAAATACTCCAGCTCTAGACTACCTTTGCCATTCCTTGATGGAAGAATAGAAACCTTCTCTCCTAGGTTTCTTTGCTGTCCTGCCAGTACAACCAGGGTTGAGGTTTTTATAATACATCTATTAACCAACCCTCCTCATGAAATAAGAAGAAAAAAGATTACATCGTATAACAAGGATTAGGGCATGAATTTAGAAGCAGCAATCAATTATATTTTATGTGCTCCTGCGGGAAACAGCTGCTGCTATGCAGACTATGACGTTCTGTGATAGCAGTAGCAATAGAACTTACACTTATATGCCACTTCATAGTTTACAGCACTGTGATGGTTACAGCTCTAAATGGTTTATAGAGTCAGCCTATTGGTCCCAATGAGAGGTGGGCTGCTCACGGTTCGACCCGGTTCGACCGAACCGGTAGTGGCAGCAGCGGGAGGCTCTGCCCACCCACCCAGATGTGCAGAAGCATTGTGCGTGCGCACATGAGCAGACTGGTAGTAAACCGATTAGCAATCCATCACTGGTCCCAACAATTTGGGTCCTCATTTTACCAACTTTGGAAGGCTGGAAAGCCGAGTCAACCTTGAGCCGGTCAGGATCGAACTTCTGGCAGTGGGCAGAGTTAGCCTGCAATACTAACCACTGTTCCATAATGGCTCTTATAGATCGAGTTGGGAAACCAGGGTACGACACAGTACATTGATTCAAAAGAGGAAATTATTTATTTCCTCTTTGCTGAGAGATCAATGGTTTTAAAATCCTGCTCAGTTGCTACTGCTGACCATTGTGGTTTCTATTTTTTAAATACAGGATCTACGTGTTCTGTTGTGCATGAGGGATGGCAAATTGATCAGGGTTTCTGTAAACAAAATCTATTTCTTTTTTCTTTTTAAAAACCCAACCATTTCATCTAAAATTGTCCACTCTCCCTGATAACATAAGGATTAAGATATCGTCCTTCCAATCTACAGCTGTGAAATGGAAACTATCCGTGAGAAGCTTTGTATGCAAAACATGTACTTTGTTACTAAGCCATGGTTCTTCTCCCAAAGGGGGGATCATGATCCAGTCGATCTAAATGATGCTTCATTTTCCTGAATTAGTAACTGAAGTGTATTTACACTGGTACTGGTAACCAGGTGGATCTCCTTATTTAGACATAAACAGAGGAAAGCATAGGTGTGTCTTCTTTCTTTGTTCAGACCTGCCCTGTTAGCTAATTATTTTTAACACCCATTCATTTTCTTCTTTTCCTTCTATTTATACATTCCTTTGTTTGTGTGTTGAAGGCTGCACCCTTTTCGCTCTGCCGTAGAGAAAGCAGGTGTGCGTGCAAGACTTGCAAAAATGAAAAATGAAGCATGTGTGAAATAGGTCACATATTGCTTGCATTGGAATTTATGAGACCATGGGTATATTTGCCTTACAACCCCGTTCTACTATTTGTCCAACCAAAAGCAAATAGCATAGATACAAGAAAATCAAAGTGTGGGGTGAAAAATCAAGATGTGGGGTGGGGCCTGTCAGGCACAAGTAACCAAAAACAGGAGTTGAATTCAAAGCACTAAAGGTTTTTTTTACCTGCTACCTATACACAAGTATCTGATCTACTAATGATCAAGCAAAATTGGACTAGATAAGGATCAGCAGAATTCCTGGAGCAGGACGGGATCTGGACTTGGGTGTTTTGTGCTTCAGTGATTCCAAACTAATGACACATTTAATCCTATCATTGGACTAAGCCTGCTCATTTCCTACAGGCTCTTGCCCACGATACTTGCAATCTCAGTAAAAGGAGTTAGGAACCAGGGCTTTAGGAACATGATAACACATTCAATTCAACCTTTATTGTCAGTGCACAACCTGTGTACAATGAGATTGGCTAAGCCTCCCTTAGTGCACCCCCACAGCATAAATACATATCACAGTGAAAGAAAGGAAATCCCTAACCCAATAAATCATGCTAACAATGCACAATCCTCTATGCATATATGTGGGTAACATATTACAATATATTGCACCAATATGAACATGTTGTGCCAGCTCTGCAAGTCTATCGTACTACATACTTATGATGTTATGTTGCATTCAGGAGTCTGACAGCCGATAGATAAAAGCTGTTCTTCAGCCTGTTCATATGATTGGCTATGCTTCAATATCTCCTACCCGGTGGTAGGAGAATAGAGAAGTGCTGACCAGGGTGTGAGTCATCCCTGAGGATTTTCCTCACTTTTCTAAGGCAGCGAGTTCTAGCGATTTTGTCTAGTGATGTCAGGGGGCAGCCCATGATGTTTTGTACCATGCTCATCACCCTCTGTAATGTCTTTCTATCTGTGGTTGTCAAGCCAGCATACCATATCATAATGCAATAAGTGAGGACACTTTCCATTGTGGACCAGTAAAAGGAGGTCATCAGTTGTTGTTCCACCTTGTTCTTCTGCAAGACCCTAAGGAAGTGGAGTCTCTGTTGGGCCTTCCTGGCCACCTGGGTTGTGTTGTTTCTCCAGGTGAGATCTTCGCTAAGATGGACTCCTAAGAATTTGAAGGAGTGGACTCTCTCCACACAGCCCCCCTTGATATAAAGTGGGGCAGGTTCCTCTTTTGAAAGTCCAGAATCATTTCCTTTGTCTTTGTTCAGGTAAAGATTGTTTTCTGTACACTATGTGGATAATTTTTGAACCTTTGTCAGGTTCAAAAAGGTTTCTCCTGTCAATCACAGCTGACTCTAGGGCCTGGTGCTCATCTCCATTTCTTAGCCGAGGAAACCAGCATTGTCTGAAGACACATCCATGGTCATGTGGTCAGCATGACTTTACACCCAAGGTTCACTGGATATCTTCCTACTGAAGTGGTACCTATTTATCAGCTTGGATTTACATGCTTTCAAACTGCTAGACTGGCAGGAGCTGGAGCAAGGACAGGAACTCACTCTGTCATGCAGTACTTGATCTCAAACTGCCAAACTTCTGGCCAACAAGCCCAGCATCTTAATCACTTGATTGCTGCATGGAAGCTTTTAAATGCAAAGGAATGGTGGCCAAATATCTGGGAAGATGTTGGAGTAGTTTGGTGCCTTTGTTAACATTTTGTTACAATGCTCTTCTCTTTACCTAGACTCTCAGTTGAAAAACCACTGGACAAATATATGGGTAGCATGAGATTGACTGATTGGATGTAGGGATGATGGGATTTTTGTTATTCCATGACCTGTGGCATTTCAGGAAGAGAAACACATATAAGGTTACTTTGTAAGCACTTTATTGTTGGGCAGCTGAGGGGTAAACACCAATCAGCTCATGGTGAAGTCACCAAGCTTTCCAAAATTGCACTTTTATTATTACCTGACTGATATGAAGCAAGCAAAATTGCTCTCCTATAGACCTATTAATATTCATACAATCTGACCTTCTTGAACCACAGTAGCTTCTGAGACTCTGGAGGTTCTCAGCACCAACTATTGTTGCATTGATGGAATAAAGGCCTAATTTATTATTATAACTTGATACATTCAGATGAAAAAGCAGAACAATAGCTAACATTGTAATGAATCGCAGGCCATTTGCATGGCTGGTGGCTGCATTTGGTTTCATGGTTCCACATTTGTTTTTGCTCTTGTTTGCTCTTGTTACATCATGTATGTTGCTCAACAAATTTGCAGCCTGGATGGATAAGACCAAGTAATTTGCCTTCTCAGTCAGGGTTTTTTATGCTGATCTTAGTTTTGCCTTCCTTTGTTCCTTATTTGATGTGTGGACACGTCTCCTTTTCAATCCTATCATCTTTTTCAATTGATCTAAATGAGTCCCATTTACAAAAAATGCCAAGTTGTTTCCTTCCTGAATTGTATTTATTTTGTGATAGATTTCTTGCTGAAGAGAGATGTGATATCTTCTTACTAATTGTAGAAGCAGGGTTTTTGAGACTACATTTTACAGAACCTGAGGGTTTCATGAGAACTGGAGTTGTGTAAGAAATTAAAGACACTGAAAAGTGAACTGGAATGCATCCAATTTTCTATCTCTGGAGCTTTGCTTCTTGGTTATGAGTTACAGGAAATTAAAAAAAATAAATTTACATTTTATTTTATTTTTAAAATTGATAGGTTCCACAGCCTGAAAAAGTTTGAAAAGCTCTGGTCAATTTTCTATTGCTGAAGAACCTTTCCTTATTAATTTAGAGTTCTGGGAATTTGTTTAAAAAAACCCAAAGACTGAAAAAGTTTGAAAATTCTCAATCTACAGTAGTATAAATAACAATAACAATAAACTATCATTTTGTGAAGTGATAATGCTTCATTTCACAGGGCATTTAAAATCTAATCACAATGGATTTGACACAGAACCAATTTCACCTTAAAGAAAATTTTTGTTGCTGCATTTTGAATTGTTGATTACTTTTAAGCATATAGACTAGAAAGAAACCACAGAGTTTCCTTTGAGATGAATCTTAATGTTTTCCATCTAAGCCTAAGGGAGAAGTCTTCAATTTCCACATCCCTCCTTTAACTTCTTCTACTTCTATTCCTTCCACAGAAATGAATAGATGACAATCCTAGACAGTCTCTTTTATCCCAGAAAACCATGCTGTGCCCACAAAGCAGAATTACAAATGAGAATTGTGGTTGGTAATCCTGGCTTGTGGCTAATCACACCTTGCCAATCATTCTTTATCAGACATGTTTGTTAACCAACAAAATGATTTGCTGCCAAACCAGGGAAGTAGCACCAGAAAAGGAAGAGAGGATAAGACTATGGCTCATGCACATAAATAGCAAAGGACACTCTGCAGCACTCCTAGATGCTGTTGAACTACAACTTCCAGCAACTGTGACCTTCTAGATATGCTAAACAACTACTGTGGTATTAAAGAGGAAGGGAATTGGCGATTATGAGCAACCCTGGGAAAATTTGATTCTGGAGAGAAATATGTACATTTTCAAAATAAATCACATGGGTACGCCAAATAAATAAATAGTCTCAAGGGATCAAAAATTAAGAGCAACAGGAGCCTTGATGCCTTCAACATGAGTTTGAGAATGATAAATATCCTCTGGATTTCTAAAGGCAATGACTTGAGGTCAACATGCATTTCCTGGCATCTCTCTCTGAAATACAGATTGACAGGAAGGCAATTTATATCCAGAATGTACCAACAAGAACAGGGCCTCTGCTCACCAGTGTATGCTCAACTTCCCTATAACTTCTCTGACATTTTTTCCACACAAGTTTAAATGTGTTGCTTGAGCCAAATATCAGTGTTCTGCGTCAGCCAAGCATCTGCCACTGCAAGCTTCATTCATTAAAGCCACTCATGTGTACAGTTCCATAACTGAGAATAATATATATCAGGGAACTAATCAGTTCTTTATTATTAATATGTAACTTGGTGACACAAGAAACATCACACTATGGAATTTAAACAGCTTTTCTAAACGGCTTCCCCAAGAAAAATCTGCAAGTCTCTGCCACTTTTTAAAACAATGTTAAGAGTGTCACCAGCCTCCTCCCACCATGCTTGAGTTCTGCACTATTATTGTAATACAGTAATAAGGTATTTTATTAGATTAATTCTGGAGAGGAAGAAAAAATATCAGAATTCTGACTTTTCAAGATTCAATATTATTCAGGATTCACTGGATATCCCGTAATGAATAAGTAGAATGAGTCATGCTGTGTACTTTTGGTTTTTTTTTTATAATTATAGACTGCTGAAAAATATTGATAAAAGTCAAAGAGCAATAAAAATCCATGAGAAAATGTCTATGTCTAAGTTCTCAAGCTTTCAAAGAGTTCCATCAAATAATCTCTTACCTAATTCTTTGAAAGAGAAATCCCATCTCTCACAGTTACTTACAGATGAAGAAGGGTTAAAATACTGGTACAGACTCCACACCATCCAGTAGTTATGAATAGCCTGGGCAGCAGTCTTTACTGTCTTTCATTCTTACTGAAGAATGATGGGCTTTTGTAATAATTTGTTATTATACAACTAGATCCCTATAAAGACCTAGTAAAGACAGTAAAGTAGATCTCAATAAAGGCCATACATCAGCCAGATAGTGGATTTTGTGTCTCATACAGATCCCTCATAGATCTGAACCCATAGTAATTACTGTACAAATTGTAAAATTAAGGAGCCTCCATTTCATTTAAGTCCATATATTCAGTACCTGTGGTGAAGTCTAAAGGTTCAGAGAGATTCTTTGTGTTTGGACAGCATAAGGTGGAGAAGAGCTAAAAATTTCATTCCAGCCTTCTTAAACCTTCTTAAACCATAGACCTATTGTATGTTGAAATGACAGTTCTTTTTTAGAAAATTAATCAAGCCCATGGCTCTAAACAGTTTGTTTTCATTTACTAAGCAAGTAGACAACAGAGTTATCTTTTCTGATTCTGTTTCCATTTAATAACTAAATCTGATTAGCTTTGGAGTAATTTGGAGATAATGATATTTATCTACAGAGCTCCATAATTGTTCCTTGGTAGTCTGCACATTCTGAATGTTTGTACAATGATTCACAAATATATGATTTATACATAAGACAAATTTTTGAAACACATTAACTAGGGAGGAAGTCCCACTGTACTAACAAACATTATATTTCTGCCACTGCGGCGAGGTTGGTCTGGCTGGTGGAATTAGGTAGAAAGCCTAAAGAGTCTAAGAGGAGAAGACATGACAAAGCCTATCAACTGTTCAGTTCTAAAATTTGCAAGGGAAATGAATGTTCTTATAATGTATCTTGGCAGGAAAAACCCCAATATTGCTAAATCAGTGAGATATATGAAGGAAAGATAGATTAGTTAGACAACTACATAACAAATCAAGGCAGGAGGCCTAGCAGGATAGGTAGCAGAAAATAAAGAACTTCAAAAGTTCCTAGTCAAACTTTTAAGCTAAGATCCTCCAGTATTGGACCAAAAGGGTTGGTGTCTCAGCAGTACGCAACTGATGGTTTATGTAGCTCACTCAAATCTTTAACATTTAACTTTTCCACTGCTGTGCGGGTGATTTGATTTTGCTATCTCCCTACAGAAATGGAGAGTCTGTTAGAATTTTATTTTCTAAGAATGATGAAAAGCTAACACAGGAAATTTTCCAAGGAAGCAATCAACCCCATTCTTATCACGTTTCTAGTACTCATGGTAAACAGTTCAACAAAATCAGAACTAACACTAACCTCGGAACTGAATTAGGGAAATTGCAACATTTAGTTCAGGAGAGAAAATCACTCTTCCTCATGCTTTCTTAGCTTCCCTAAAAATGAAGAATAGACTATGAAATAACACGTTCCAGAGTGCATTAACATCCAGTAGCCTAAACCTCTCTGTCTGTTAAATTAAGGATGGAGCATACAGAAGACAATCTGCTGATGCTGCCATGCAGAAAGAAAACAACACAGAGAAAAAGTGTGTGTTTTGTCCCAAAAGTCCAGTAATATTTCAATAACTGGGGCCAAACAGAATAGTCACTGCAGAGTTAATGAGCTTCAGCCTTTGTTCATATACAAAACTGAACGTTATACTGTAATTCTCAAATATTTCTCAAATTTCCTGCAAATATCTCTCCCAGGGAAAGAATTACTTAGCAGCAACTCTTGCTTAAAAGAGATGGGGGGGGGGGAGGAGGTCTTGTTATTTTTTGAAACCACAAACATTGTACTTTGTTCTAATGTTGTGGCGCAACAGCAAATTATTCTGCAATTTGCTTTTATGCATGAGCAATGTGGAAAGCAGCACTATCTTTCAAATGACTTTTTTTTTTACAAAAACATGTTGGGGAAGAATTCATGTGGTTAGCTGGCTTTCAATGGACACAGAAGGACACTTTTTGCTATATAATCTTGGTGAACTTAGATTTGATCTTTAATGCATCCCTGTCTCGGATAGCAAAATGTGAATGATAAAGTTATTTCAGTTAAAAGGATGGGAAGAGATATTAGTTGAATAATAGTTGAAAGGAACCTTGGGGGTTTTCTAATCCAACACTCTGCTCAAGCAGCACATCCTATATCATTTCAGACAAATAGTTGTACAGTCTCTTCTTAAAAATCTCCAGTGATGGAACATTCACAACGTCTGGGGGCAAGTCATTCCACTAATTAATTGCTCTAACTGTCAGGAGATTTCTCCTTAGTTCTTGTCCTGCCTTCGGGTATTTGAACAATAGGTTGATCCGCTTCTTCCTTATGGCAGCCCCTCAAATATTGGAGCTCAAACATTGGGAAGGATTCATTTTGTGAATAATCTGAAAAGGCAAACTTAAATAACAGGAACCCCACACATACTGTACCTTTTCCATGTCAATGTGGCTTGATGGTACATAGTAGATGATTCCAGTTGCATTTTGTCAAAATACATAGTTCAGGTTTCTTGTAGACAATTTTCTGCTCAGTTCGTTTTCTCCTGTGTAATACTATTAAGACCCCTTCTCTTTTCTTTACACATCAGCCATCTTTATTTCATGAGCTGGTACATTTTAGAGCCAAATCTTTCTCACCCAAAGCAGCAATTGACGTCATCATTGCCAATCATTAATTCATCAGATTGCAAGCACATTGTGCAATTTATCTACCCAAGTGGCAAAATTGCCAGAGATCTATTGCTTCCACATAAGAGTATCACAGCATTATTTTAAAGCAACGATGCCATTTAATGAAAAAGCTGTGGAGAAAAGAAAAAGGGAGCAAGTTATTGAAACTGTTCATAATGGATTGCGGAGGAAGCATTCTTTGAACAGATTTCCCACATCAAGCCCATTCTCCTAGGGTTGATGTTTCTGGCCCATAGAAAATGGCACAGCAAACTCTGTCCTCCACAGATTTGTATAGGAGATACACTCATTCTACACCAGTACTTCCATAATGCAACCAACTTTAGGCAAGAACACCGGTTGGTCTATGATCCATAGGCCTATGTTGAGAAGTATCTGTGTCTATAGCTTTAAGTTTTATCCATGTTATATATCTTCATTCACACTTTCACTTGCAGCAGATCCATAGACCTGTGAAATGTTGGTGTCCCTCACAGTGGTTCAGGGTTTGTGGCTTATCTCCAGAATATCAGAGAAGACATTAAATTAAACTCTATTGGCAAAGTCATCTACTTTCGTTACAGCGTGTGCCAATTCCAGAGTGCTCCTTGATTAACTGGCAGGTTTTGGGAAATGCAGGAGCCACAGAAGACCCAGTGAAGCCCATAACCTAATTAGCATTCCATACCTAAGCTTCTTGCCTATTTCTAGTTGTTTCTAAAGCTAGCTTCAGAAATTTGTGATTGATCCTTTTTTGCTCCTTGCCATCTCATTTCTGCAGTGGGTGCAAGATTATCTGATTGGCTCTGTAAGGAGTAGTCTGTATCATCATTTGTGGGATTTTCCCCTTCTTACTAGTCCTTAATGTTCTAATTTTGCTTCACACACATATACCATCATGCCATCTTCTCAGAATTATTTCCTGTAACACTAAAGCAGTCTACTTTTTCCTTCCTTCCTTCTTTCTTTCTTTCTTTCTTTCTTTCTTTCTTTCTTTCTTTCTTTCTTTCTTTCTTTCTTTCTTTCTTATTCAAGCAGCCTTGACTTTTGACCACAGTTGAGCCCAACATTTTGATTGCTAAGTGAGACAGTTGTTAAGTGAATTTTGTCCCTTTTCACAAGCTTTTTATGACAGTTGTTAGTGAATCACCACAGTAAAGTTAATAACACAGTTGCTAAGTCCATCTGGCCTCCCCATTGACTTTACTTGTCAGAAGGTTGCACAAGGTGGTCACATGACTCCTGGACACAGCAGCTGTCATAAATATGAGTCAGCTGCCAAGCATCCATCTGTCCATCTACTGCCCACTTATGATCTGACCAACTGCAGACTGATTGACTGGTCTGCCATATCCACCATCCCCACCTAGGACTTTGGACCCTACCATCGGTACCCAGGCTCCGACCTTCTGCATCTTTCCGCATTTTTACTGGACTCAGTACTTTATGTAGCACTTATTTTAACATCTTCTAAAGTGATTTTAACATCCGTAGCACCCTCAATCGATCTGAGGCCCTGCTGAACTATGGTTTATTCTTACTCAAGGGTAGACCTGATTTTATTGCGGGAGTCCCCCCTCTCGCAAATTTGGCCCTCCGCCCTTTTGAGGGCCCACCTTAATGACGGATGTATCAGTCCAGAGAGGTGGAGGAAGAGGAGGCTCCGGGGGTTTTTGTGTAAATGTCTTTTAATTGTTTTAGGGGGATCCAGGGTGGGGGGTAGGGCTAGCCAAACCAGGACAGGGGGCAGGACCAGGCGAACAGGTGGGTCTGGAGGGGAAGTGAGCGGAGTGGGGGAGGGGAATGAGAACGCTGTTCCTTCAGAGGGTTCCTTTATTCCAATGGTCGTAGGCAGGAGTAGATGCGAGGACAGAAGGAGATTCTGCAGTCGGTTGGGAGACCGTGGTCGCTGGACACACCTGGTCGTTTGTACCAACCCCCGCACTCTAGGTGGCCAGGGTTTACAGAGCCAGGGCATGCGGCTGATGTTGTGTAATGCAAGGTCCATTGTTAATAAGGCCCCCCTCATCTATGACTTGGTTTCTGAGGGGGAGCCGGACCTTGCAGGGATCACGGAAACCTGGTTGGGCCACGAGGGGGGTCTACCCCTCGTGGAAATGTGCCCACCAGGATACCATGCATTCCATCAGCCTCGTGCCCGGGGTAGGGGTGGTGGGGTGGCAGTAATTATACAGGAAGGCCTGGCACCGAGAGAATTCGCCGTACCACAGATATCCGGATGTGAGTCTCTAGGTGTGAGATGGGGCCTAGGGAGTCAGTTGGGCTTGCTGATTGTATACTTGGCTCCTCGCTATGCATCAGCAGCCCTGCCAGAGCTCCTCGAGGTGATTGCGGAGGTGGCGGTTGAGACCCCCAAACTATTAGTTATGGGGGACTTCAACCTGCCATCGACGGGTGGATCATCCGAGGTAGCTCGGGAGTTCATGACCTCCATGACAGCCATGGACCTGACCCAAATAATACAGGGCCCCACACACGAGGGAGGCCACATGCTGGACCTTGTTTTTATCTCTGGTCAGTGGAAGAGTGATCTGGGAATAGGGGATTTAGTTACTGCTCCCCTGTCATGGTCAGATCACTCGCTTCTCCGACTCGACTTCCCTGCCGTTACCCCCCATCGCGGGGAGGCGGAATCAGAAGGTCCTAGATGGTTCTGCCCCAGGCGACTGATGGAACCTGATAGCTTCCAGATGGAGCTTGGGCCACTTCCTGTAGCCCTGACCCGCTCCCGGATGGAGGACCTGGTGGCCGCATGGAATAGTGCGGCGGCCGGGGCCTTGGACTGGGTTGCGCCTTTGCGGCCTCTCCGGTGGCAGCGAACCACCCTGGCTCCTTGGTTTACCGAGGAGCTGAGGGTGATGAAGCGCCACAAGAGACGCCTAGAGAGCAGATGGAGATCCTCTCGCTCCGAATCTGACCGAACACAGGTAAGAACCCATTTACGGACCTACCTTGTGGCACTAAGGGTGGCTAAGCGTCGATACTATGCCACTCTTATTGCGTCCTCAGACAACCGCCCTGCCGCCCTGTTTCGGGTGACCCGCTACCTCCTTTCACAGAGGCCGCGGGAAGCCCCTTTGCAGGGTAGAGCAGAGGAATTTGGGGAATATCTGCAGGACAAAATCGCTCAGATCCGGAGTGAATGGGTCTCCTTTAGTGATCTAGGGGAGACATCAGGGTTGAGCCTTGAGGGACCATTCTGGGAGGAGTTTGACTCTGTTGCCGCCGAGGATATGGACAGGTTACGTGGGCGACTGCAGGCCACCACATGTTTATTGGACCCGTGTCCCTCCTGGCTTGTACTGGCGACCTGGGAGGTTACTCGAGGCTGGCTCCAGGGACTAGTGAACGCTTCGTTGAGTGAGGGGTTCTTGCCAGCCGTCTTGAAAGAGGCCGTGGTGATGCCCCTACTTAAGAAGCCTTCTCTGGACCCAGTGGAGTTAGCTAATTATCGTCCTGTCTCCAACCTTCCCTTCTTAGCGAAGGTTGTTGAGAGTGTGGTGGCGCAACAGTTCCCTCGACACCTGGAGGAAATTGATTCTCTAGACCCGCGCCAGTCCGGTTTCCGGCCCGGTCACAGCACTGAGACGGCTTTGGTCGCGTTGGTGGATGATCTCTGGAGGGCAAAAGATGGGGGTTGTTCCTCCATCCTAGTCCTTTTAGATCTCTCAGCGGCTTTCGATACTATCGACCATGGTATCTTATTGCGCCGGCTGGAGGGGATGGGGGTGAGGGGCACCGTACTGCGGTGGTTCTCCTCCTTCCTCTCCGGTTGGACGCAATGTGTGTTGACGGGGGAGCAGAGGTCGACCCTGAGACCGCTCACGTGTGGGGTGCCTCAGGGATCGGTCCTCTTGCCTCTCATGTTTAACACATACATGAAACTGCTGGGCAAGATCATTCGAGGGTTCGGGGTTGAGTATCATCTGTATGCCGATGATACTCAGCTATACATCGCTACCCCGAGTCACCCCAACGAAGCCGTCGAAGTGATGTCCCAGTGTCTGGAAGCCATCCGGGTCTGGATGGGAGACAACAGACTCAAGCTCAACCCCTCCAAGACGGAGTGGCTGTGGCTACCGGTGCCCCGCTTTAGCCAGTATGTTCCATCTCTGGCCATTGGGGGTGAACAATTGCCCCCGGTGGACAGGGCACGCAATTTGGGCGTCCTCCTAGACTCCCGGCTGTCACTGGATGATCATGTGACGGCCGTGGCTAGGGGGGCGTTCCACCAGGTTCGCCTGATGTGCCAATTGTGCCCCCTACTAGAGTGGGACGCCCTACGCACAGTCACTCATGCCCTGGTGACTTCCCGCCTCGATTACTGCAATGCTCTCTACATGGGGCTCCCCTTGAGATGCACCCGAAGGCTACAGCTGGTCCAGAATGCAGCCGCGCGGACAATAATGGGGAGTACTAGGTACTCCCATGTAACACCATTCCTGCGCGAGCTGCACTGGCTGCCTGTGGCTTTTCGGGTGCGTTTCAAGGTGTTGATTATCATCTTTAAAGCGCTTCATGGCTCAGGACCTAGTTATCTGCGGGATCGCATCCTACCCCACACATCCCTACGGCCAATCCGCTCTCACAGAGAGGGACTCCTCCGGGTACCTTCCGCTAAGCAATGCGGGCAGGCGGTGCCCAGGAGTAGGGCCTTCTCTGTGATGGGCCCAACCCTCTGGAACGACCTCCCCCCCGATATTAGAACTACTGTTGATCTCCGCTCCTTCCGTAAGAAACTCACGACCCACTTGTTCAAATTAGCTGGCCTGGCTCAATTGTAATTGAAAGCAAAATATAGTATAATTGAATCCTGACCTTCCTGGATGGCATTTTAAATTTTTAAATTTTGGGGTTTTAAATTGGTTTTAATGGTACTATTTTAAGTTTTGTAAAATAGTTTGGTTTTGTACGGACTGTGTGTTTAAGTTGTTTTGTCTGGTTTTGTGTGTTGCTTTGTTATTTTTTGTATATTGTCTGTACACCGCCCCGAGTCCCTTCGGGGAGAGGGGGCGGTTTGTAAATTAAATAAACTAAACTAAACTAAACTAAACATCCAAATTTTGATCACATGATCATGGGTATGCTGCAACAGTCATACATGTGAAAAACAGCCATAACTCATTTTTTTTCAGTGCCGTTGTAACTTCAAACTGTCACTAAATGAACTGTTGTAACTCAAGGACTACCTGTAATATGATCATTGCTTTGCTGCCACATAATTAAAGCAATAAGGAACAGGCTCCTTTTTCCTTCCCCACCACATTCTGCAAATCTATGGGAACTTTGTAGCAAGCAAGAACTGAAAGTTCAATTCCATAGAAGCAAAATAGCAAAAAAAAGATTTTTCTTTAAAAAAAAACCTTGAGAAACACAACAAATGTTGCAATTCAACCGTGATTTTTTGCAAAAAATTAAGGGAAATGAGACTGAACTGCTGTGCGCTCTTGAGGTCAACAACCTCAATTTGTTTTTGAGAAAACAAAAAATAGTGGCCTTCATGCAGTCTGATGCTTACTGGGAAGTTTGAGGTTGTAAACTTGAATGAAGCATGAGTTTCTATGGATGAAGATAGTTCAGCGATATAATAGGCCATGGTTGGGTCAATTGAAAGATTATATTTTGAAAATAAGGGGACCAATAAAGGGGAATATTTGTAGTTCAGGGTTGAAATGTGGGGTCCTTGGTGCTCTCTGAGGTTGCTTGCTTTTTTTGTAGATATTTCATTACCTGACTGGGTAACATCATCATCTGAGTAATGAAACATCTACAAAAATAACAACCAAACTCAGAGAGCACCAAGGAGCTCTCAAACTAAGAGGAACATAGTAGCCTGATATCCAGAATGAAATAATTACATATTCAAGCAGCTGTTGAATTTTATTTATTTGTATTTATTATTTATTACATTTATGTGCCTCTGTCTCATTTTACAAACTACTCTGCAGAGTTGACTTCAGTCAATCAGAACTAGATCTCCTACTAGATTAAAATCTATCAACATTTGAAGGAAGAGTAAAGTTTAAGCATTTTAAAGTTCCCCATTGATTTCAATTAGTCCATAGTTATTTTCTTTTTCTTTTTATGACCCTGAAATCCCTTTGTTTTGAGGAGGGATCAGGGCAACTGAATGGGGCTGAGCACTTACTGGCTAGATGTTCTTCCTGATGCCTATGCAGAGTTCGCAGCAGATATTTTCTCTTTGCACTCTGATAGAGAAACATCTGTCACTGCCTAGGATTGAACTCTCAACCTTCTGAGTGGGAAGGAAACATCTTCACCTCTACGCCACCACACTGCTCGTAATATCAAAAGAGTCAAGATGGTAGCCACAGCCATGCACTTAAAGCCCCATCTCCTTTGAATGCACATGACAAAAATAAATACAATAAATTAACTAAATGTATTAGGATTACCTAATTAGGCTACCTTGACTTTTTAAAACCCCTCCAGATGTCTTTGCCAAGGCTGAATATATGTGTTTATTTTTTCTATTATAATTTTCTGTAATTGAAATCATTTTTGAAGCTTAAGTACTTCAGTCCTTTGACTCCAAGGCACTTTTATCTTCCTCAAAGACCTTAGAATTAGGGTCCAATGCCAGCATGGAGCTGGCCTAAACAATTTCCCTACTGAGAAGAACGAATGTTTTAATAGAGAAGGGCGGGGGGGGGGGATCACTACAACAAAGAAAGGAAAAAATACTTCTTGTCTCCATGCTGGCCAACATAAACACCTTACATTTAAGAAATGCTGTTTTGCAAAGTGTTTATAACAAGAACTCAAACTTATTTCCTCTCGCCTGCTGATTTTCTTCTCTCATTTCTTAGCTATGGAGACTTGTATACAAGCCAACAAGAATGGTGACCAGATATTGGAAGCATCCTCCCTTATATTAAACTTGTTTTACTTGAGATGGCAAACCCAAGATCCCGTCAGCCTCTGAAATCTTATGATATGCACCATAAACTGGAGATGAAAGATAGGGGACCACTTTCAAGATTCCAGGTCAATGACTATTTCTTCTACCTCATTAATCTTGAAGTAATTATTGTATGTTCTTATTAAGGAAAGAAAAACAGGCCAATTGCCATTCCTCCTACCTCATTAATCTTGAAGAAAAGATCATATCTTATTGAGAAAAGAAGTCAAGGGACACTTCCTCAAGGCTATATTAAAGTGCCACTGAATAGCAGAAAAATATATCAGAAAATTTTGCTTTGCACCCCTTATTGGCCTTACTGTTTTAATGCAGGATGTATTAGATGAAATTATTAGTGGCTTCTTCCTCCTCCTCCTCCTCCCTCCCCCCCAAATATATTGGCAAACAGGAAAAAACCACCACCAATTACACTCTTGGGTGGTCTGGGAGAACATTTTGCTTGATTAGTAGACTTGATCAGGTTTTGTGTGTTTTCCACAGGTTGTTCCAAGATTCTCAGAGACTCTTCACATCCTGCTTACAATCTTTTTGGACTATTGCCTTCTGGCAGAAGATACAGAACAATTAAAACATGGACCACATGTCTTCTGAATAGTTTTTATCCCAGAGCTATAATTGCACTCAACAATGAACTAAAGGCCTACCATCATTGAGCTGTTGGACAGTATTACTTGGTCTATATGTGGATGCTTGGGTGGTTTAGGGGTGGGGAATTTTTGGTGGGTAGGGGGGTGTTTGGGGGTTGTCTTATGTGTTGGGCCTGGTCTCTGGGTGTTATGTAAATTTCATTGTATGGGTATACTGTGTATATACGTACAACAACAATAAAATAAAGACATTGATTCTCCATTCTTCTGGAATAGTGTTGCCTGTATGTCATTATTCTAAAGCAGGGCTAAAATATCTAGAAACAACTCTATCATGACTTTTTATTTGTGTGTTATATTTTGAGGGGCACATAAATTCTCAACTCTCCCTCTCTCTTGTCAAAGTTGGAAAGATGGCACACAAATTCAAGAAGGAGGAATAGCAGGGGAAGATGGATCTTCAACCTACCAAGACTACGATTCCATGAAACGGCACCCATCCTGCCCAGAAAGTTGGCTGGGAAAATTTTATTTTTTCTTATATGGGAAGCTAAAATGGAAATATTAAATGTGCTGGCTTGGTCAATTTCAGATGGCAATCGAGAACTCTAGTACTGAAAAAGAGATTGCTTTCAGAATGTTGATGTGTCGTGGCAGGAGACAATTTTGTGGAGAAGGAAGATTCTTTTAAATCTATTAATGCCTGCAGATGATTATCTTCAGTCTTATCAACCTCCAATCAGCAGATAAACCTATTTTTCCTCTCCACTTCCTTAGTATCATTTATTTTTTTTGAAATAAGAGAGGAGCAAATCCATTCTCCTCACCAAAGGATAAAGAGCACAAGACCATTCTTGATCAACTGATTTTAAATGTAGAATCATTTATTACTTGTTGCTACACCTTCTCATGTTCTCCTTCTAAGCCAAAAAGACCAGGAGTTCTTCAATGCCAAGTGACCAGCTTCGAGGTGGCAAGGTTTTACCAGCCTACAGTGCCAATAGGAAATGAGCAGAACCCAGTCTTTGAAAGTACCAGCGTCCGTATCACCCTGTTTGCAGATCATTCATACGGCATGGATTGTGAGAACAAACTATGAAAAAAGTTTAAACTTTTTAAATCAAATAAGTAAAAGAGTGAGCTGTCTCCATCTTGGGCTGGCAACAGGAGAAAGTCAGAGCCATGGTAATAAGTCCTGAAAGAATGATTTGGGAGGCGTCTTCATTCCTACTGTTAGAAGAATATGAAGTTGAGTCCCCCAAAACACACACATTCTATCTTAAGGCTTCCTTAGCTTTTAGAAACATGTAGGGAGAAATTGGCTAGGCTATTCACTTGTTCATTCCAACACATGGGATATGGTGGTTTGGTTGCTATACACATATGTATATATGTATATACACATCCATAAGCAGAGAGCCCTAAGCCATTCCCATTGCTGCAAAATCCCACCAATCTGGTGCTCCTTTCATTATAAAGAAAGGTTTTCCTGAAAGTAAGTGAAAGATCTTCATTTCTTTTCCATAGCATTCATTCCATAGAATGAATCTACCAGTATGATGAGATGAGATGGGTTTAGAATTCCTTTGTTAATTGGGAAGATTTAACTGAATGAGAAGAGAAAGAATAGAATCCTGCTCATATCTTTAGTTCTACATTCTGCCTAAGTGACTCCTTTCTTCTGATTCATCAATCCTCCCTTTTAGCATTGGGACAGCTGCTCCATTCTTGATAGAAGTCAGCTGGGCTGGATTCTCTTGACAGAAGATAAAGAACGGTAAACTTCATTTTTCAAAAGCTCACCTAGAAGACGGGAAATTTTCCAGCTTCTGATGTTTGGCTTAGAATGTAAATTTCCTGGACTTTCCTGGACTCTACCTACTATCTAGATAAGTGTTTCTCAATCTCACCATCGTTAAGCTGTATGGACTTCAGCTTCCAAAATTCCCTAGCCAGTATATTGTTGAAATTGACACAGCTTAAAGTTGCTGAGGTTGAGAAACACTAACCTAGATCAATTGACTCTTTCATACCTGGACTTCTGGAAGTCTTCCATTAAGGGAAGCAGCAGGATAAGCACAAAAAAAGTGGATTTGTAAGTGCTTGGAATTACACATTGTGCTAAACAACAGTATATTCAATCAGCTATTGTGATTTGTTATAAACCATGGATTATGGTTGAAATCTTCATATTGAGGGCTAACGTCCAACACACGTCTCCTGAAAAAAATTGGCACAAAATTCAGATACCGCAAGAAATATATTGAATGCACAGTTGGTGAATAATTGTATTAGTATACTGTTACCTTCCCACTGAAGTGGTACCTATTCTACTTACATTTGCATCCTTTTGAACCGCTAGGTATACAGGAGCTGGGGCAAGTAATGGGAGCTCACCTCACCGTGTGGAGCTTGGATCTCAAACCCAGGCTGTCAACTCTCCAGATGACAAGTTCAGCATCTTTAACTAATGAGGTATCACACCCCAGATGTAGATATACAGATATATCTATCTAGCTCGATCTTTCTCTCTATAGATAGATAGACGGACAGATGATAGATAGATGATAGACAGACAGACAGACAGACGATATAGATATATAGATACAGAGATTATTTGCATGCAAAGCAAAATTCACAAAAAAGGCCAGCAGCTAATTGTGCAAAGTCAACTTATCGTGATTTATTCACCAAGCCATGGACAAGCAAACCATAGCTTAATGTGATGAGTGAACCCATTCAACATTTGGAAAAAAAATAGTGATTTCCTAACTGACTTTTTTTTCTTTTGAAACCAAGTTGATCTTCCTTTGCTAGGAAAAAAAAATCATGCAAGTGCTGAGTGAACTCCTCTTTTGTTGGCCATAAATAGGCCATTCAATATAAATATAAATCTATATGCTCTTTCCTCCATGCTGTTTCAGCTCAAAAATATGTAAACTATAGCTTATATCTTAAAACAATCCTATTAGTAAAGGGTATATCCATAAGGTGAAATAGCATTTCGCAACATCCTATGTATTATAGCTTTCAGAAATATTGACTGTAGCCATCAGTCACAAAACATTTGCCAGCCCTCACTGCTTATTATAGCTCTCATGCAATTTCATTTAGTGTATGGGATTTCATATACAGCGATACCTTGGTACTCATTGTTAATTGGTTCCAGGAGGTGCAATGAGGACCCAAAATGATGAGAACCAAATTTTTCCCATAAGGAAAAATTTAATGAGTCACAAGGCAACCAACAGTGACACGTTCTAGCTTGTGCATTGAATACCAAACAAATGATGAGTGGCAGGGCAAGATTTGCCTGTCAAAATGCGTTGAGTCCCAAATTCCATGAGTTTCAAAGCAATTGAATTCCAAGGTACCACTGTAAATGACCACTCTATATGCAGTTACCATTGCCTCTACATGCTATAGGAAATGAATGTATCAGTGTATTCTCATCTACTCTCTGCATCTGAACAAATGGACTGTTGCGTGTGAAAGCTTAGGTTAATGGTATCCATAGCAAATTAAGCTTTTGTCAAAATAATGAAACATATGTCATAATATCATGACACAACTTCCATCCCTTTATATGCTTGTGACACTGGAAAGCAAGTGCAAAAGGGGCAGAGTTGGTGTTGCAATGTACATTTTGTCATCAGTCTCACCCTTGTTCCTTTTCAAACAGCCGGGGCTTCGACAATAAGCACTTTTATAAGGTGCCCCAATTATTATGAAAGTGCTCCAAAGATCCCCCATGATAATTTCAAATAAAGGATATTAAGACCCTGTTGAGTTCATTAGTCAGGAATCCCAGTTCCTGGGGTTATAAAAAGTCTGTAATAGCCTTACAAGATTACCACCTCTCATCAGCTGATGATGGTACACCCTTGTCTTTGTTGATTGCTTTGTGGGGAAACGGAGTGATGCAAGCATCAAAGCCAAAGGCAAGTTACCTAACAGACTGGAATTGTGGTTCCCCTCAAAGAGTCTGGGTGCTCCTCTTATCTGTTTTATCGCATGAGATCCTCTGCTTGTAACCAGCTATTATCACCTTCCTTATCTAACAAATAAAAAGTATAAGAATTCCACAAGAACACCTCATGAATGACAGGCAAGGCTAATCAGCTTTGGTGGGGCATTTCCATTCTTTCCTGATGAGAGAGAGAAACCTTTGGTTGAAACAACATTGCTAGACTAGATCATCTTGTAACTACATGACCTTGCTGTTGTTCCAGGGCTGGAAGACACGAACATACAAGGAGGGACAAAAAATGCTCACCATAACACATGTTGTTCTCTCTCTCTCTCTCTCTCTCTCTCTCTCTCTCTCTCTCTCTCTCTCTCTCTCTCTCTCTCTCTCTCTCTCTCCCTCCCTCCCTCCCTCCCTCCCTCCCTCCCTCTCTCCCTCCCCATCTCTCCCTCCCCATCCCTCCCTCCCCCCTCTCTCTCAATGAATTTTAGCCTGCTTTGAGATCTATTAAAATAGAGTGGGTTTATATTTGAATAAAAACTGATGTTCACACCTTTTGTTTTGCTTTTTTTCTACATCAGTCTGGATGCTGATAATGTACCCCTGTTAGGGATGTAACCCTAGGCTTGGCTTGACAATGTATATAAGCTATGTTTACTTTACTGTTACTTTAAATGCTTAAGAGATGTAATTGGTTTGTTACCTCAAGCAGCTATAAGAGGGAGCCGGAATGGCAGTTAGCTCTCTGTTTTGTTAGAAGCTGATCGGTGTATACTGAGGTATTGTGGTTTGCTACTGTTTACCTATATTTTGTGTGTTAGACTGACTATTTTGATAACTGAATTACTGAACCGTGTATAACTTGGACTGTTAACCAGACTCTGAATACCTCTATATTTCTACATAGTAAACTACTATATTTTATACTATTCAGTGTCTCTGTATGCTGGTTTGTGTGTGTTATTCCATATCACTCTCATTACGCTTCTCTGCATACTCACTCTCCCAACGTGGAGCTTAATTACTTAACAACCCCTCCTTTATATTTTTTTACAAATAACAACTTGCTGAACATATCCAACACATCTTCCTTCTCTTATTTTCCCTGCAACAACAACCCTGTGAGGTGGATTGGTCCAAGAAAGAGTGCTTGGCCCAGCTGGCTTTCATGCCTAAGGCAGGACTAGAACTCACAGTCTTCTGGTTTCCAGCCTGGTATGTTAACCACTAGTTCAAACTATACTTTCCCTCAAAAGACTCTTCAGCTAATTTGTGTACCAAAATCATTTCACATTTTTTGACATCCACTCTAACACTGATAATCTCTATTGGCTACCCATTGGACTGATGTCCATTTGTCCTTTTGCCTTCCTGTAAACTAAGTCAGACTTTGTGTCAAGGAAATTATTTCCATATGTTTGTTTCCTATGAATTGAGATTATCCTGAAAAGACTTCTTCAGTAAACATTGTTTGCCATCTTTTATAAAGAGCAGGACATTTTCACTGATGACTTCTGCTTTAAGGTTTTTTTTTCCCAAGAAAAGGGTACAGCTTATTTGCTAAGCAAATTTTACGTGCAGAAAGTCCCAGATACATTTCTGTTTATTTTCCAAACATAAATATTTCGTAGCTGGCTACTGCCACTGCTGGTTTTACTATGGGTTTGCCTTGGTAGTAAGGTGTGGTTTTAGGAGAAATCAGTTGGTATTAATAAATAGTTGGAAGAAATCTTTATTTCCTACGAAGGTTTTTAAAGGCCTCAAGCTTTTTAAGGTGGACTGCTATTTTTAAAGGCCTCAATTCTATTGGAACACACTGTGTATACTAATACTTTCCTCGCCCTCCCCCCATATTTAAAGGAGCTCCATGTTTTTGTAACTTGCATAGCTGTTTTAGAAGCTATTCCCAGCATCCTAAATGCATGTACATGCTTAGCTCCTTTAGAAAAAAGCAACACTTCCCTGAGAATTACTTCCTGTTAATAACTTTTCTACTAGACCAGGGGTTGGCAAACTTAAACACTCAAAGTGCCATTTGGACCCATTTCCCACAGAAAAGAAAACACCCGGAGCCACAAAGGTCCTAACTGGAAGCCCCCCGTTCAATTCTGGAGCTGACCGGAAGTTCAGTTCCCCTACCATAGAGTCTCCTCCTAGCACAGCATACTTTTTCCTCTACCTGTCATAACCAAAAGCCCTATCAATTGTGGAGACAACTGAAAAACCCTGCCCTTGCCATAGAGTCTTCTCCTGGCGCACTGTGCTTCTCTCTCCCCCCACCCACCGGAAGCTCCTCTTAAACTTGTGGCGCCGACTGGTGATGGAGCCGCAGCTGAGGGAGGAAAGAGCCACATGCGGCTCCAGAGCCTCAGTTTGCTGACCCCTGTACTAGACTATGTAAAAATGGAACACATTAGTGAGTTAGCCATCTAATCAGTTTGATTGCTAAGGTGCTGGACTAGAAACCAGGAGACTCTGAATTCTAATCCCACTGTATGCATGAAAGATGGTTGGGTGACTTTGGGCCAGTTTCTCTCTCTGAGTCCAACTCATTTCACAGGGTGGTTATTGTGGGGAAAATAGAGGGGGGAGTACTGGGTATGTTGACTATCTTGAATTATTTATCAAAAATAATAAATGTTGCAAATAAATCAAAAATATTAAGGCCAGAATTCTAGTATATAATATCAACCCTTGGAGATGGTCATAATACAGTGATAACGTGTACTTTCATGCCAACTGTGGGAGAAGGGAAATGTATGGAAGATAGAGTATGTGAGACCACCTTAAAACAGGTCAAAAATATTTGTTTAGAAAGATTTCAGCTTGTGGGAATTGCCAGAATGAGAAATTCAGAGAATATAGATGAGAAAATACATTTCTCCAAACAAAAGTAATTTTCTTTTGATTTGAATGATGCAGTGGTACTCTGATAAAAAAATATCAGGAAGAGAAAAGTGCCAAGAACAAGTCTTATTGGAAGGTATAAAAATATAACCACACTCCTGGGGAGGCATCACACAAACTAAAGTACCATCATGGTAGGTAGACCTTCTTGCTTCATCTAGAAATGTGTGACCTAAAGTAAATTATTGATACAACCTGCACACAAATGCAAATATCTGGGGTAATGGTTAGATTTTCCAGTCACAGCTTTCCCGGTTTCACTATTGCCTCTTTGGATTCCAGACATTACCCACAAAAGTTCCAGCATTGGTTTTTGTAGCCACTGTCAGCAGTTCTTGGTGGCTGCCAGACTGTGGATGAAGAACCAAACATGTTTGGTGATGCCATATGAACTCTCTCCATTTTTTTTTATTTAAAGTGAGGCTGGAATTGGGATCCTGCAAACAAGATTGTAATTACTGCACTACAGTCCAAGCTATCTCACTTAATGTTCTCAAGATATATCGCATTCCAGTGGTGGGTTTTGGTTCCTGTCGCAACTGATATGCTACAACAGGGTAGGCTATCCACCTCAGGCACACGACCGCCCTGCAGTGCTGCAGGGCGCTGTGCGCGCATGCACAATTGGCCAGCTTACCTCAAAAAGAGGTAAGGAGTGCGGGCGGGTGGGCCCACTGAAACACCATTCCGGTACAATGGCCGGTGTTCCCTGCTGCCACATGTACACCCGTACCAGGTCGTACCATCCAGAACCCACCACTGTTGCATTCCCAGAGGAAAAATATCCAAGACTTTTTAGAGGGGGAAAAAAGCTTCTTTACAGTTGGTGGAGGCGAGTTTAAAAGACCTCATGTGATTGCAAAACCTTATCTCCACAATGTGCTTTATATTCTGTAACATTTCCTCTTTATCTGATTGCACACTCTGACACAACGTGAAGAATATCATCATTTAGAACAGTGTGTCCATGCAAAAGGAAACAGTTCCTTCACTCCACTGAAGCAATGGAGTGAAGGAACCAAAGTACACTATTATTTTTTTAATATATTTTTAAAAAATATTTTATCTTGGCCAAGCTCCTTATAACAAACAATTTCCTGATTGATATTATATAACAGTTCAAATTGGAAGCAAGTTGAAAGATAAATGCCTTTATCTTTTATTTAAAAAAAGAACAGAAATAAGGAGGTAATCCTTCTTTCATATATGGACATGAATGGAAGTGTCTTGTGGTGAACAGAATTACTTGTTCCTTGTCAAGAGCAAGAAGTCAATAGGTTTTGGGTCTCCCACATCTAAGAGTTGGTGGGTTTCCATCTTCAGTTCTGGATAGAGGGGTACTATCCAGGAGTGAAACCAACTTACCTTTGCTACCAGTTCGCAAATGTGAACGTGCATATGCGCAAGACCTTCCACACATACACATAGCATAAAAAATGGGACACGGTGACGCCTGGGCGGGAGGGCAGAGCCTGCTACTGAGTGCACCTGCAAAGTTAAGTTGAACAGCAGGCGGGGGGGGGGGAATCCGCTTTGCCTAGTGATTTAGATTAGCTAGAAAGCAGGAAATTTGACGATTCTAGCTAATATAATTCATGTGTCATAGCTGATTGTCAGAAATACCAGTTCGCCCAAACTGGTAGCATTTTTTTTTACTACCAGTTTGGGCGAAACAGTAGCATTTTTACTACTGGTTCGGGTGAACTGGTCCGAACCAGTAGCATTTCACCCTTGTATTATCCCATTCAGAGTTGGTGCATGAGCAGGGGAGTTCTCCTAGACCAGTGGTCGGCAAGCCACGGCTCGCGAGCCAAATGCGGCTCTTTGCACATTTTAATGCGGCTCTTCTGTGTGCCGGGCGCCCACTTCCCTCCCTCCTCTCGGGCTTTGGAGGGAAGCTTCTGCAAAAGCCCGGGCATGACAAGTATCCCAGGCTGTAATTTGCCGAGCTGTACGCGCGCGCCTGTTTTCCACGGCGTGGAGCAGCGGCAAGATTCTGGGTGGCGAGCGATGATTCCGGGGGCCATCAGTGGGGGGGCAGGGTCCCCCCGCGTTCCTCATCTTCCAGGATGGCCCCTGAAATCATCGCTCGCCGCGCAGAATCTCGCCGCTGCTCCACGCCGTGGAAAACAGGCCCGTGTGCACAGCTCGGCAAATTAAAGCCTGGGAGACTTGTTGTCACTCGCCTTTGCAGAAGCTTCCCTCCAAAGCGTTCCGAGGGAGGGCTGTAAACTTCCCTCCAAAGTCTTGGGAAGTTCTGAGGAGCCCCCCAAGGCAAAACGCCGCTGCCAGGTAGTTAAAAGTACGTCTCTGATTCGTCTCTGTCAGTCTCTCTCTGATTCCCTCTCTCACTCCCTCTCTCTGTTCCTCTCTCTGTCTGTCTGTCTCACTCACACACACACACACTGTGGTCACCTTGTTGACCACAGTGTGTGTGTGTGTGAGTGAGACAGACAGACAGAGAGAGGAACAGAGAGAGGGAGTGAGGGAGGGAATCAGAGAGAGACTGACACACACACACACACACACACACACACAGACAGAGAGTGGGAGGGAGGGAGAGAAAGATAGACAGACAGAGAGAGAGACACACACAGAGTGAGTGATTAAGTGAATGAGTGAGAGACAGACACACCCACATACACAGAGTGACAGAGAGAGAGGAAGGGAGGGGAGAGAGACAGAGGGAGAGACAGAGACAGACACACACACACAGAGTGACAGAGATGGGGGAAGGAGGAGAGAGAGACAGAGATACAGAGAGAGAGACAGACAGATAGACACCCAGAGAAAATGACAGAGGGAGACAGAGAGGGAGGGAGGGAGAGAGAGACAAAGAGCCAGAGAGAGAGAGAGAAAGAAAAAGAAAAAAAGAAAGAAAGTGGGAGAGAAAGATGAAATTAAAAACAATAACATGCAAACCTGACTTACTCAAACTATCCAAGGAAATGCAAGGCCAATGTTCACATTAGTGGTTGTGACTTTGTCAGTCATTGTCAGGATGTAATTTTCTCTACATTGTAAGGCAAATTTTATGGAATTTAACGTTATCGATAAATAATATCGTTCTAAAGTTTTTGTTTTATTAGTTGTGTTATTTGTATCCTCCCCACCTATGTGGATACTTGCATGCGGAATATTCTCAATAAAAACTTATTGAAACTAAAAACAGTGTACCATCCTATGTATTTTCGGTTTTAAAAATGTGGCTCTCCAAATAAATTTCAATCGTGGTTTTGGCGAGATTTGGCTCAGTTGAAAAAAAAGGTTGCCCACCACTGTCCTAGACCAATGGTTCTCAACCTGTGGGTCGGGACCCCTTTGGGGGTCGAATGACCCTTTTACAGGGGTTGCCTAAGACCATAGGAAAACACATATTTTTGAAAAAATACAGAAAATATAAAATAATTTTATGGTTGGGGGTCACCACTACATGGGGAACTGTATTAAAGGATCGCGGACATTAGGAAGGTTGAGAACCACTGTCCTAGACTCTCTTAGACTCACAGTTTCTTCCTTGAAGAACAGGTGGCAGCTGGGGACAGGAAAGCCTTTTTCACAACAGCATCTTCTGCTCCAATTGCCCCCATTCCTGGACCAGGAAGTGCTGCTCTGGGTCAGCTCCCAGTTGGAACTCCTGCAACTTCTAATTGGCAGGGTCTAGTAACAGCCTTCTCTGCCATTGTCCCCGCTCTGTAGAATATCCTTCCCCTAGTGATTGGTCAGGTCCCCATCCTGCCTGGTTTTCCAGAAAGGAGTTTAAAACATGGCTCTGAGACCTTGTGTGGAGAGGCCAAAAAAAAAAAAAAGCATGCAATGGTGTGGCTTGTTGGTGCCCTAAGGGCTCTCCCTTCACCCTTTCAACTGATTTCTTTGACACGCTTTATTATTCTAACCTCCCTGTAAAAACATTTTTTTAAAAAATTTTTAATTCTAACATTTTACTTTTCATATACTGTTTTTACATTCTGAAATTTTATTGTATACCACCTAGAGTCAGTCTCTGAGGGAGATGGTTGGTTCAGAAATATGAAAAATAAACTAATACATTTGTTCTACACAGGGCGGCCCTTAAAGACTATCTGAAAGCTTCCTTTAGCCCACTGTGCAGCAGCAGTATGTGTAATTATAGGTGCATTTCAGAGGTGGTATTCAGCAAGTTCTGACCAGTTCTGGAGAACCGGTAGAGGAAATTTTGAGTAGTTCGGAGAACCAGTAAATACCACCTCTGACTGCCCCTGCCCCCATCTATTCTCTGTCTCCGGAGTCCCAGCTGATTGGGAAGGAATGGGGATTTTGCAATAACCTTCCCCTGCCACTCCCACCAAGCCATGCCCACCAAGCCATGCCCACAGACCCAGTAGTAAAAAAAATGGAATCCCACCACTGGTGCATTTCATTATGCTGATATAACACAGCGAGTCTTCCAAGGAACTGACATCCGGGGGCTATTCAAGATGTCGCTTAAGATGTTAAAGCCTTACATGAGAAGGGAACATGGGAAGGTGATCTCTTCCAAGAATATCTGCCTGCCCCACATGTTCCTAGATGAAGACCTTGCTTGCTCCAATGCTCCAGGCTCTTTCTTTTAAATCTTATCATTTTATGGGACCTAGAAAGTCCCCCTATTTTTTGTGATTGCCCCTGTTCTCTGCAACAATCTCTCACCACCCCACTCATCAATATACAGTAGTCCCCAATTATTTTCATCTTTAGAAAAACAACTAAGGGCTGACTCTTCCACCAGGCATTAGGGTCAATTGAGAGGAATTCTTTTTTTTTGGGGGGGGGGGTTCTTCTATTAAATTTCTGTATAGTCAAGGCTATGGTTTTCCCGGCTGCAATGTATGGCTATGAAAGTTGGACCGTAAGAAAGTCTGAGTGCCTAAGGATTGATGCCTTTGAACTATGGTGCTGGAGAAGACTCCTGTGAGTTCCTTGGACTGCAAACCTGTCAGTCCTAGAAGAGATCAACTCTGACTGCTCTTTAGAAGGCCAGATACTTTGACTACCTTATGAGAAGGAAGGACTCACTGGAGAAGAGCCTAATGCTGGGAACGATTGAGGGGGAAAGAAGAAAGGGATGACATAGATGTCGTCTCTGGTGGCTGGTTGGTGTCACTGAAGCAGTAGGTGTGAGCTTAAATGGACTCTAGAATATAGTAGAGGACAGGAAGGCCTGGAGGAATGTTGTCCATGGGGTCGCGATGGGTTGGACACGACTTTGCAACTAACAACAATTAAAATGTTTGATTGTCATTGATACATTTTGTATTTTAAATGTATATAATGGGTATGTTTCAATTTTAATGTTAAGTTTGGAGGCTTTGGGACTTGGGTTACTGTTTTTTCTTCTTGTTTGCTGCTCAGAATCACAACATTTCAGTTGGGCGGCCTCTCAGCCGCTTAAGCTCTATCTCTATCTGCATCAATGGCAAACTGATTCGGAAAACTTCAAGCACTTGCCAGATCTGAGTTGAAGGATTTACATGCACGCATACACAATACCAGTAAAAGTATGTAAATACAAGTTTATGGATTAACTGGACTTAGAAAAACCTAAGTCTAATGCCAACTAGATGGACTGAACTATAAATCTCCTAAAGCTGGCTTGGAATGGGGGAGAATTGTAGTAAAATAATAATAATAAATGAAACAAATTGAGTAAGACAAACTTAGGGTAAGGCTACTGGTAAGAAAAAAAAATCAAAGAAGGTTTTCTGACTCATAGCTGATGATACAATGAATGAGTCACTGCAGTAGCTATCCAAGCAACGCAAGAGATTGCATTATTAAGGAAATTTTAAGACAGGCATAGAAAATGATACTGGTGACTGCTCTGTTGTGGGAGGGGCTGTATTTGTATTTGATTCAGGGAAGGAATTAAGTGAAATGGGAGCCAAATAAACTCAACAGCCCAATCCTGCTGCTGTGGGAAAGCCAGAGGACTGTTTTCATTTAGGAAAGTGATGATGGTGAGCTCATATCCATATTATGATGAATGCAGAGCTGCTGCTGAAAATAGCAAAGAAGTGGATTGCCCTCTCCTTCACCTACACAGTCCAGGACCTTTATTATAAATTATCCTACACTGTGATTGTAACATTACAACTTTCCACGCTCTGTTAGTCAAGAAACGGGAAGATTGCAATACACATTGTGTGCGGAAGAGAAGGGAAACTGTTATGGGGCTGATGTTTTCAGAAATATCTAGCTCCATCTAGAGGATAGATTTCTTATGAGTCAATTTGAGCTAAGGGTTAGAAGAAGAGCCATGAAAAATATATATAGAGAGAGTAGAGCAGTGTTTCTCAACCTTGTTAATTTTAAGATGTGTAGACTTCTTAAGAGCAAGGCTGGCTGGGGAACTCTGGAATGTGAGATCTATACATCTTGAAGTTGGCAGAAACTGGGCATGGCCTGTCTAGTGAAGAGAAGGACCAGGGAAGACATGATAGCAGGATTCCAATATTTGAGGGGCTGCCACAGAGAGGAAGGGGTCAAGCTATTTTCCAAAGCACCTGAAGGCCCGACAAGGAATAATGGATGGAAACTGAACAAAGAGAAATTCAATCTGGAAAAAAGGAGAAATTTTCTGACAGTGAGAGCAATCAACCAATGGAATAGCTTGCCTTCGGAAGTTGTGGGAGCTTCATCACTGGAAGCTTTCAAGAAGAGACTGGACTGCCATCTGTCAAAAATGGTGTAGGGTCTGCTTGGGTTGGGGGTTGGATGGATGACCTACAAGGTCCCTTCCAACTCTGTTAATTTGTGTCAGTATCTGGCAAGGTTAAGAAACAGTAGTATGTGGAAGCTAAACACTTGGTTGGCATAATGAGTATCAGATACACTTATGCTGGTAATTAAGTCTTGATCTTTGTATATGTACAATATTATATTACAATATTACAATGTATATTGTATATACGTACAATATATCTGTTTATATTGTATAACATAGTATAGAAATAGTAATATGTTCAGTTGGCCAAAGATTAAAACAACCTACATTATGTTGTTTAGGGGAATCAGTAATTATTTTTTTTCAATTTTTTTAAAAGCAGGTAACTCCTAGCCCTCAAATCTCAGGCAATTCCAGTTCTGTTTTGTAACTCTAAGCTGAAATTCCATTGCAAAGCTGCACCCTTCCATTTTTACTGCATTGTTAATATATGATTTAAAAGCACATCAAGGATAGAGTATTAAATTATGGTGACTGGTTCTGAACAAAAATAATTTCAGGGCTGCCAAAGCTTTGCTACTGTTTTAATTTGGCAGCCAGTATAATTTCCCATACTTTTCAATAATACTGATCCAAAGAAAGACGGACTTTGATTTTCCAAGTTTTGTGGCAACCAAAAACATATTTAAGAATCTTATGCTTCAGGGCTTTTAAAGTTTTATAAAAGAGCCAGTAACTAACAGAGGATTAAATTATTGAACATTGTTCAATTGCTTTTCCAAGTTTTTCAAAAATTTTGGATAAAGATG
Source organism: Natrix helvetica (assembly GCF_964273705.1). NCBI lineage: Eukaryota > Metazoa > Chordata > Lepidosauria > Squamata > Natricidae > Natrix > Natrix helvetica. The sequence continues at coordinate 70,282,559 of NC_138549.1, read as the reverse complement.
AATGACTAATTGAGCATTGCCACAGTTAAGTACAAACAACATTTCCAACTCATTTAAATCTTTAATTTATAAATAACAAAGTCTCAATGGATTTGCATAGACAAAATTCCACTGTGATTTAGGGCATTTATGTGACAATTTCAATTTACAAGTGCTTTTTACTTTATCATTCGTTATTCATATATTCTGTATATACTACACTTCAACTGTGACGTATCCTGATGACTATCCTAAGGCATTTCTATACTCGATATTTTTTCTAACCATGTGAAAGTAATTTACAGGGATTTGGCTTTTTTTGTGAAAATGTTTCACATTTGATGAGTAATAAATATTTTGCAAAATGAAAAAGTAGTGGAAACTGTGATTGTTCATTTGTAGTTTGGATGCACAATTTGAAAAACAACTACCCCTTGGTCTCATGGCAGACTACAAGAACAGTTTCAGAATAACCAAAAATATCCAGCATTTTGATCAACTTTGGTGCAAGAAAATTAATTTAAAAGTCTTGGACTGATTTTGGAAAGCTTGTTTGTTACTTTTGTACTCAAGCATGTCCAATGGGTTTAATAAAACTAACAGTTCCCCAGGCAACTTCATCTTTCAGGATATTAAGATTTTGGATAATAGTCTTCTCACATTGGAATATCATTAAAACACATGGTATATGCTCTATATACAGTACATACCAGTGATGTGCAGTCAGGTGAGGCAAGTGAGGCACAGCCTCACCACTCTCATCATGAAAAAAAAAAGTAAAAGGAAAAAGCTGAGCTAGTTGCTGCCTCACCGTGGATGACTCTGCTTAACCTCATTGGTGCTCTCCCTCCCCAAGTGTAGTGACTTCCTCCCCAGGCCCCCATTCATTTCTCTCTCTCACACACACAGCTGGATAAAACTATATAAAAATCTAGCCCAGCTTCACTGATTACAAGTTTGAAAAGGCAACGTGGCTCCACCTGCAATCAAACTACACTTGGGGAGGGACAGCACAAGCGAGCACTGAGGAGACCACAGGAGGAGGCAGGAAGCCAGGCAAAGAGCCATGCTGTAGTGCACACACTTCCCCCCAGCCTCTTTCTTTTGGAAGGCTCAGCTCGGCTCGGCTCCCCTCCGGCTTCTCTGCCTCTCCTCTCACCCCAGCCTGCCAGCAGGAGGTGGTGGGTGGGCTTTATTGTGTTCCAGGCATTTCCCACCCAGACAGCAGGCTGCATTTGCAATGGTGGAGGTGTTTGGGAAAGGCAGCAGGGGAATTGGGGGGGGGATGGCAGAGGAGCTGCTTTCAAGCCACTGGAAAAGATATCCAATCCAACTTTTGTGTGTGGGGGGTTTGTTTGAGAGTGAGTGAGAGAGGGAAGGGGTAGGAGAGATAGTCCAATCCAACTTGTGTGTGTGTGTGTGTGTGTTTGTGTGTGTGTGTTTGAGAGAGGGGGAGGAAGGGAGAGAGGGAGGAAGGAGGGGAAGGAGAAGAATAGAAAAAGAAAGAAGGAGCAAAGGAGAAAAACAAATGCTGTCGCTTTAAATTGGAACTGAGCATGCCTGGCTGTGGAATTCTGGGAGTTGAAGTCCACAGGTCTAAAAATATTTGAAACCCAGCACTGTGTCAGTGCCTCACCAGTCATAAACCTCACCGCACGTCACTGGTACATACACAGTTTATACATTGATTTCAAATACCCTGTTTCCCTGAAATGCACACGCCCTCCCGTGAAAATAAGCCCTCCCTGAAAATATTGCAACACAGCAATATTTGCAACACAGCAGCAGCCATGACCACAACACAGAGATGACCATGCTTGTTGCCTCTTGCACCTCAAAAATAATAAGACCTCCCCGAAAATAAGGCCAAGACCTTATTTCAGAGGTCAAAAGAAAATAAGACCTTGGTGTTATATCTGTTCCTTCTGTTCTGTATGAATTTGACAGAGCACGCTTGTTACCATTACAATTGTAGAATACTTAAACCATTTAAAATAATTAGGACCCTTTCGAGGCTACAATTAATCGCTCAATTGTAACATATTTGAGAAATGTTGTTTACTTCAATGCAAAATTAAATATTTTCATCTAGATCAATAAGAAAACCACAAGGATCTAAGGAAAGAGATTTTCCCCTATTTTATTGTTCAATGGCACATACATTCAATACTGCCATTTTTCTCAACACTATATTCTTCTATAGATTCAAAAGTTAATGGCACTTGCAAATTATTACAGAAGCTTTGTCTCTCCAAATATTTTGGCCTCTCTCTGATTTACTCAGCATATTTGGAAAATTTACAGAATTTTAAAAAGTAGAAACACTGGAATAAAATGCTTGCTCACATTCATGTTGGAAGCACTGAGGTGCTTCTGAGTTGAAAGAATTAGTCGGTGACATCACTGTTGCCTGGGGACACCTGGTTGGGAGCTTCTTTCAAGTCCCCATTAATATGCCCACCAAAGTGGTACCTATCTATCTACTTGTGATTACTCGCTTTTGAATTGTTATGTCAGCAGGAGCTGGAGCGAATGATGGGAGCTCACCCCGTCATGCAGCAGCACTTGGGTTTCAAATGTGGACTTGCTGATTTCAACCCAGCATCCTAACCACAAAAGCCACTGCATTCATGTATAAAACATTATCTTTATCAGAACTGCCACCTGTACTCAATGGCAAAACAAAAGTTTAAATCATCAGATTTTTGTGGTATTAGTTATCGTCTGGTATTAATCCTTGCTTAATCCTTGATCAACCACCAATTGACCCAGAGAAATAAATCACATGTACACATCATACAAAAGAGGCAATAAAAAAGACCAGAGCATCTCCAGCAACCAATAGGCAAATAAGCAGTTGAGTGAATATCTGCAGAAAGGAATTCCCAAACTATAGGTTTTTTTTTAAAAACTGTAGTAGCATGAATTGCTATGTTGCTTCATCTCTTACAAATTCTGACTCCCAAATGAATACATTTCTGACCAATCCTGTAACATTTTGGCAAGCTGGTGATTCCAGCCTTAGTAATTCCTGAATACATTCTTATGTCTTGCCTCTGATTCAGTGAAAACATCTACAATAGGTACTGAATTGGGAAAGAAAATGAAACAACCTTCCCAAGAGAGTTTGACTGCTTTCAAATATATTATTCCTCTTTTTTTCACTTTATGGATTGAATCTCTTACAAATTCTTGCCCAGGATCATTCCAGAATATTGTGCTTTTTGAAATACCCTTCTTGCAGATTGGACAAGCAAGAACTGCTTTTCAAAAGGTCCTTAAAACATTTTTAATGCAAGTTATTAACTGCTGATTTTACCCATTAATTATTTTAATTGTTACTTCTACTGTTTTTAATGTCTCAGTTTTATTATTTTTATTGTAAACCATAGTAGAATAGCCAATAGCCTATCAAGTTAAGCAGGCAAACAAGTAAACAAGTAATCTATCACTGAATAAAGATTTGAGGCAAAATAAGTAAAATCTTTACTTTACTTTTACTTTTATTTAGACTTTTATACCGCCCCCTCTCCCCAAAGGGACTCGGGGCAGTGTACAGTCAGATAAAACACATCAAGATAGAAAATACAAACATAAAACATAAAAGAGGAGGTAATAAGAAACTGTACAAAAAGCAAAGCAGTTAAAAACAATATTTAAATAACCCTAAAAATACCCAATTAAAATATCTGCCAGGAGGTAGAATAGGACTATGAATGGGCCAGGCCGGCTAAACGGAACAGGTGAGTCTTCAGTTTTTGTCGGAAGGAGCGGAAGTCGGTGGTGGTTCTGATATCGGGGGGGGGGAGGTCATTCCAGAGGGTTGGGCCCATCACAGAGAAGGCTCTACTCCTAGGCGCCGCCCGTTGGCATTGCTTAGTGGACGGCACCCGGAGGAGTCCTTCCCTGTGAGAGCGAATCGGTCGCAGGGAAGTGTGTGGTAGGATGCGATTAAATAAGCAAATAATGTTTGAAGGAACAATTAATGTGATCAAGAAAACATTATTTCCTCAGCAATCCCTAATTTAGTTTCAGGTAAAAAGGAATAGTTTTAAAAAGGAATTTTTTAGTTAAAATAAAAAACATAAATTTAGATGTTCTTATTTATTGACATTCCATTGAGCAATGCACAGAAGTATATGTCATATTAATTTCGGCACTGATAAGTTACAGAAAGGACAAGACATATTTAAGATTTATTCCAAAATATAATTAATATTTCCCAGGCCAACAGTTTTTCCATTTTAAACTGAAAACAGTGACCTTGTTGCCTTTACTTTATTGGATCAAAGGCAATATTACCTCACTTGACTTCAGCTTGTCCATATTTTGTGAATTTCGATCTTGCAGCAAAAACTGTGTGTGGTAAAAGTGATGTTGAATTCCGTTAGGTGCCAGCCACTGTGGTATGTTTTTTTAAAAAAAGTTAATCATAATCTCACATTTTCCACATTGTTGGAAATGGCAGATGAAGGAGTCATACACATCACATTGTATTATCAGATGGATATTACAAAATTAGGTAGACAACTGAGGACCATTACAGAAGCACTGTGGACACGACACAGTCTGATAGTGGTTTGGTATGTCTGTCAAAAAGTGGGCACAAAGTTCATATGAACACTTACTCTCTTAAAAAAAAAAGAAACATTTTAATGTAACATTCATTTCAAATGTTATGTTTGTATGGTTATTGAATAAGGGAAGTACACCCCCCCACACTGCAAAATGGCAATACACTCATATTAAAGCTGAAAAGAATCAATTTTTTAAAAGAAATGAAAAGCTAGAACTAGAGAATGAAATGTATCAGAATGTTAGAATAATCATTCAAAATAATAATCATTCAAAAGTAGAATAATTCAAATTGAATTAGAATGTGTATCTCTCACAAGGAAATGAATCATGAAGACCAAAAGGATGGTCATTAAATGAAGATAGTGAAAATGAAATTAATTGCTTTTGCGAGCGACTTTACCTCTGAAGTCATAAAACTTGTGCTAAACTATTTTTTTAAGGAGACAAATCAGATGAATTTTGATCCATGAACACAAAAGGTGTAGATGAAAAATTGAAAAGCAGATATATCCCTGGATCTATCAGATATATCAATGGAACTGCATCTACATGGAGGGAAGTATGCAGTGGAGTACCCCAAGGCTCTGTTTTAGGCCCAGTACTCTTCAACATCTTCATCAATGATTTGGATGAGGGAATAAATGGGGAACTCATCAAATTTGCAGATGATACCAAGCTGGCAGGAATAGCCAACACTCCAGAAGATAGGCTTAAGATACAGAAGGATCTTGACAAACTTGAACATTGGGCACTATCTAATAAAATGAAATTCAATGGTGAAAAGAGTAAGGTTCTACATTTAGGCAACAAAAACGGAATGCACAGGTACAGTATAGGTGATACCTTACTCAGTAGTAGTAACTGTGAAAGGGATCTTGGAGTCCTAGTGGACAACCATTTAAATATGAGCCAGCAGTGTGCAGCAGCTGCCAAAAAAGCCAACACAGTTCTAGGCTGCATCAACAGAGGGATAGAATCAAGATCACGTGAAGTGTTAATACCACTTTATAATGCCTTGGTAAGGCCACACTTGGAATACTGCATTCAGTTCTGGTCGCCACGATGTAAAAAAGATGTGGAGACTCTAGAAAGAGTGCAGAGAAGAGCAACAAAGATGATTAGGGGACTGGAGACTAAAACATATGAAGAACGGTTGCAGGAACTGGGTATGTTTAGCTTAAGAGAAAGAAGGACTAGGGGAGACATGATAGCATTATTCCAATATCTCAGAGGTTGCCACAAAGAAGAGGGAGTCAAACTATTCTCCAAAGCACCTGAGGGTAGAACAAGAAGCAATGGGTGGAAACTAATCAAGGAGAGAAGCAACTTAGAACTGAGGAGAAACTTCCTGACAGTTAGAACAATTAATCAGTGGAACAGCTTGCCTCCAGAAGTTGTGAATGCCCCAACACTGGAAGTCTTTAAGAAGATGTTGGATAGATATTTGTCTGAAACGGTATAGGGTTTCCTGCCTAGGCAGGGGGTTGGACTAGAAGACCTCCAAGGTCCCTTCCAACTCTACTATTGTATTGTATTGTATTATCTAGATGGTGTTCATCAAAAATTAAATAAAACAAATTTAAGGTAAAGAGAAACTGGCAGATCTTTTCAGGAAAACTTTTCTTGTGGTGCAGAAAATCATCAGTGGACCTTAAGATATCTGTATCATGTAAAATGGTAGAAAGTACTCATTGTGTACACTACATAGAATCATTTCTATGAAATGGGCAGCTGTATAAACTAAATAAAGTAATAAACAAACAAAGAGATGCCTGGAAGCTATAATGGAAGAAGTTTAGCAACGTGAATCCATGCTTATGACCTTTTAGAATGCATTTGAGTAGCCATTATAAGAAATAATATGTTGAATTAGTAACAGTAACAGAGTTGGAAGGGATCTTGGAGGTCCTCTAGTTCAATTCCCTGCTCTTGCCTATACTATTTCTGATAAATGGCTACCCAGTCTCTACCTCCAGCGATAGGGCAGCCACAACTTCTGAAGGCAATTTGAAATAATACATTGAATTAAATGAGCAGTTGACTTAATCCAGCAGGTCTCCTCTTATATTATTAGGTGTTCACTTATCTTTTTTTTTTTGTTTAAACAAAACAGTGTCATTTTTTCAGTAAAAACATGTTTCTTGCAGGTTCTTAAAATTATTACACCTCCCTGCAAAAGCATAGCTAGTTGCATAACTAGTTGATACTAGGCAAATGGGATAGCTTTCTTCCCCTGGCTGGTTGTCCATATGCAAGTCTGTCATGGAGCATTTTCTCCTTGAAGGGGCATTCTGGACCTGTAGGCCTTCAATATGCTAACTAGAAACTCCATCTATTTAGAAGAAATAATGACAGGCTAGGCAGTTCTCCAGGAAGAGATCACTTAAAGGAAAAAATTCTTATGATTGCACTTCATAAGCAATTGCGTAGGAAAACATGGCCGGAGGCAGGTTTTGTGACCATAGATGTTTAATGCATACCAAGCTGCTTTTTATCCACTTAACTCCAGCTGGGGACTGTCACTATTTAAGAGTCATTAAAAACAGGAAGTGGGCTGTCAGAATGCTTTTTGGATCAAATGAGGTAACTGTGTTACCACGGACATATAATACCACCAGCAACAAAATTGCTAGTTTGGACTAAATGTTATTTCTAAATTGGGGAGAAAGTCCATCATCCAATCCCATGACTCATTTGAGTTTCCTGTGTTACTTTGGTGAGTCAGGTTAGTTTATCTATTGTCTATATATTGAATTAGTTTTATTAACTTTAAGGGTAACATTCCCCCCACCCCACCCTCTGAAAGCAGATTTCATTGTTCACAGCATGGGACATGTAAGAGATTATCTGCCAAAAATCTGTTTTCCTCTTTGCCAAGTTTGTCATATGGAGATACTAGTTGTTATTTCAGTTTCTGAATATCATCCAAACTCTTCTCAAAACACCTTCTCTATTTTTGTTTGGTAAACTTTCCAATTTCTTCTTGAATTAAGGAGCTGTAAAAAAATATATCCAGATCCTGAAGATGAAACTCAAATACTTTGGCTACCTAATCAGAAGGAAGGACTCACTGGAGAAGAGCCTAATGCTGGGAAAGACTGAACACAAAAGAAGAAGGGGGCGGCAGAAAATGTGGTGGCTAGATGGAGTCAATGAAGCAGTAGGCATGACCTTAAATGGACTCCAGAGGATGGTAGAGGACAGGACGGTCTGGAGGAATGTTGTCCATGGGGTCGCAATGGGTCGGACACGACTTCGCAACTAACAACAACAACACAAAAGCAACATGTATGTACATATATGTATGTGTGTACACACACACACACACACACACACATTATATATATATATATATGTGTGTGTGTGTGTGTGTGTGTGTCTGTGTGTCTGTGTGTCTGTGTGTTGTATTTGTACTGATAAATAAATAAAGGGAGACTAGTATAGATCCATTTCAAGCTATTTAGCTCTCATCAGCTAGCCATACCCTTACTGGGATTCGAACCTGGGCTGTATTACATATTAGGCAGGAGTCTTAGCCACTAAGCCACAGGCTCTCCTCCTTTTATCAGCTGAGCCAGGGAAATAGGTATGTATTTGTGTTATGTATTTGGTCATACCAGGGGTTGTAACACACATACATACATACATACATACATACATACATACATACATACACACACACACACATACATATACATATACAAACACAAACACAAACACAAATACATATATATAAATATATATACACTATATATATATAAATACACAAATACATACATACATGCATACATGCATACATACATACATACATACATACATGTGTGTGTGTGTGTGTGTTCTGACCCCCCTTCCTCCTTTGCCCACACAGAACACACTCCGGAACAGTACAAGGGAACAAGGTTTATTGCACAAACAAACAGAAGGTTCTGTGGCAGTAAACCACCAAGACAAAACTCACAAAAACAAAACAGGAAAGCAGCTATCCAGCTTGCTAGAATTCCAGACTAGAACTTCTGGCATAAGTCCTCTGTTGACTGCTGCAAAGGGCGTATGCACAGTCAACCCTTTTTATAACCTGGAGAGGAGCCTCCTGATCAGCAGCTGAGAGCTCTTATCGCCGATAATTACGCCCACGCTCCTTGCGTCTATGGGCGCGGCAGTAACGAGCGTCCAGGAACTCCCTGCTCAGTTTTGACTCACTGTCTCGTGACTCCTCCCCGCTGCTCCAAGGCATGGCATCGGGAGCCCCCCTCCTCTGGCTCTCACCGCTGCTCCATGCCTCAGACGCCTCCAGGTGGCCGACCAGACTCTCCGATCCCTGATCAGCATCCAAACCCTGTCCAGGGTCCCCCACCTTCTCTGGAGCCGACTCATAGGGACCCTCACTCTCGGAGTCTGGTGGCAGCGTATGCTGGTCTTGCTGTATTCGGGTCTTTTCCTGTGTAAGATTGAGATTGTCTTGACAAAGTTTCAGCAAGGTTTCACTCACCATCTTCAGGCTGGGTTTTGGGCTTAAAGTGTGATTGGAGCTGCTGTCTTTCTATAAATCTTGGTGGGGGTGTGTGGAGTGCACCTTTTTAGATTAACAAGGCAAGCCATGATACACGTAATTTTCTTCCTATCACCAATTATTAAAGCTACCGTATGTTGCAAATTATACTATGATCTATAATGGGATGGGCAAGCTGCAGTTTAAATTTAGCTGTCATCCTAAAATTACACTTCACAATTCGGTTGCAAAATTATGGGTAAGAATAGACATCCGAGGCCTCTGGGAACCAAACTAGTATTTCTACTCTTAAGACCACCACAATCCTAGAAAGCCCAAAACTTTAGTACCAGATTCAGGGCCGTCTTAACAGCATTATGGGCCCCGGGCAAAGCAGTGTGCTGGGGCCCCTACAACAACGACTCACAGGAATAACAATGTAAATGGTCGATAAATATTAAACATATATTTATGAATGTTAGCAGTGTTAATTTCTATTAATGCATGTTAGTATTAAAAAATGCAGTAAAATGTAATAAATACGTTGCTGTATTTATATGATACAAGGTGCATTGAAGGGTTAACATACACAGATTAGTATGGAGTCCCTATGCTTGTGGGCCCCATGGGCAAGTGCCCGTGAGGCCTAAGTGTTAAGACAGCTGACCAGATTTCATATTCTGCCCCATACATCCCTACGACCTATTCGCTCGCACAGAGAGGGACTTCTCCAGGTGCCGTCCACTAGACAATGCCATGGGGCGGCGCCTAGGAGCAGAGCCTTCTCTGTGGCGGGCCCAGCCCTGTGGAATGACCTCCCCCCGGATATTAGGACCACTACAGACCTCCGCTCCTTCCGTGTTAAGCTCAAGACCCACCTTTTTCAAATATCTGGCCTGGCCCAACCATAACTTCGTTACGCTCCTGAGGGGTTTTTAATTCAGCAATTTTATTTAGGGGATTTTAAACTGTGTTTTAACTGTGTTTTTAGCTGTGTTTATTGTCTTTCACTTGCAGGTCTACTCTCCTCCATGCACAAATGTAATTGTCCTTGTTTTTTCGTATGTATGTGTGTCCTATGTGTATTTTATCTTTTTGACTGTACGCCGCCCCGAGTCCTTCGGGAGAGGGTTGCGGCTAATCAAATAAAATTTGATTTGATTTGATTTGAAACAGGGAGAATTAAGGGTGAAAATAAACATAAATGCCTTGCTTTTTAATTCTAACTCCAAAATGAAAAAGAACCTTGAAAGTCCGTAAGTTTGTTGTCAGCATGATCACCTGTGGTTTTCAAGAGAGTCCCCTTGGGGAGAGGGAGCGGTTGACAAATCCAATAAAGTGAAAAATGAAAAGAGAGTGAGAAGATTGAGTTGTGACTTGCAGCATTTCAGACATTGTCTATCCTGGTGTATACAATTTTGGCTCAGTATTTCTATGATGAAGAACATAGTTCTAAAATGAGAAGCCTTTCCTGAGTAACCATGTTATCCTGTTTCCTTGAAAATAAGACCCAACCGGAAACTAAAACCTAGCCAGTGCTGAGTTCCTAGTGGTTTGGACCTGTTTGGCCAAACTGGTAGTGGTTTGGTGGCCTTGGTTTTTGGAATCGACAGCGACCCAAGCCTGCCATGCCGCCAAACCAATTCTCTGGGCAGCGCCATTGGCACCACTATCTTGTTTTGAGTTCTGCACATGCGCAGAACAATTTTAATTGCACGGCACATGCACGTATCAAGCTTGCACACGGTGCGTAGATGAGCGAACTGGCAATAGTGCCTGCCGGAACCCACCCCTGAACCTAGCATGATTTTTCAGGATGCTCATAATATAAGCCCTACCCCAACATAAGCCCCAGTTAAGATCATAAGCCAGATGGACACAATTAATACTGTATTTCCCCCAAAATAAGACCTGAGCAGAAAATAAGCCCTATCTTTTGGAGAAAATAATGATATAAGACCTGGTCTTATTTTTGGGGAAACAGTACTCCTTTTTGGAAGAAAGAAAGGATTGGGCTCTTTGTAGAAATACTCCCATCTATTTATACTGAGAGACCTGAGTACTCTTGGTTCATAACTAAGAGAAAGTGAGTACAGCTAAGAGATATGAAGAAATATGAAGGGGGGAATAAGGGTTGAGGATAGAGCGTTTCTTACCAGTTTGGTAATATGATATTGGTATCATATAAGTTTATTTATCAAGACATCTTGAAGTCGTCCCCCCCCCTTTCCGTTATAGAGTTGGGAGAAGTATCTACAACTAGAAGGAAAACTGCAGACAGCTACAGGTGCCTGAAGCCACAACAATTGAAACCAGAACAGGTAAAGCACCAGGAAGGCCAGGAAGAAGCCCAACAGGAGATGAAGCAGAGGACAAGAAATGGTCCCAGAAACAGCAGACCTTTCAAGAATTTGAATTGAATTTGAATTGAATTTGAATTTGAATTTATTAGCGCTTATAGACCGCCCTCTCTCCCGAAAGGGACTCGGGGCGGTGTACAGTCCATGTCAAAGAACAACATTAAAACAATTAAAATTACTAAATGGACAATATATATATATACAGATATAGAATAGATGGATAAGAGGAGGATAAAAGATGTGCAGGACTGTATTGCTAATAAGTAATTAAAATATACAGACATTAAAATCCCAATACCCTATAAAATTAAGTCTACAGAATAATCCCCTTAAAAAACCAGTAAAAATATAAATGCCAGGAGATAGGCGTTGAAATTAAGCTCATCACTCCATCTGCCTGTACTTTCTACCAGTTTCTAAGTTGAAACTATGAAATTGCCAATGTTATGGTAGTGATAGTGATGCCAGAAATATTCTTCTGGCATTCTTAGTAGGAACCTGTAGTTGTGTTCCTGTGTTTGGTATGCTCTCTCTCTTTTTTAAAAAAATTAAAAATTAAAATTCTGCTGCCCTGGGAAGCATGCCTCTGGCAACAATATAAAATTCTTCTGAAAGGGTGCAGCAGATTCCCATTTCTGTGGAACAGTCATGGTTTTGTGTTCCTTTAAACATTCTAGAATCAGATTCCAAGCTGTGTTACACAGGAAAGCCAAATAAATGCAGAAATATATTGTAATGGAGTCAGTGGTGCTCTATGAAATGTCGGCTTGCAAACATTTCATTACCCAACTATTTATTTTTATTTATTTATTCTTCGCATTTCTAAACCGCCCCCTCTCCCAAAAAGGGACTCGGGGCGGTGTACAGTCCGCACAACACATAACAGGTAATAAGTACAATATAAATATAAATATACATATACACATGGAGGAGGTTAAAAATTAAAAGAACTGTATAGAAGAATAAAATATGGCTCTAAAAGCCCTAAAATCAATTAAATTTAAAATACTACCCTTAAAATAACCAGTTGAGAGAATACTTCCAGGAGGTAGAAGTTGTAACAATTATAATTATGCCAGGCCAGCTAATCGAAACAGGTGAGTCTTCAATTTTTGTCGGAAGGAGCGGAAATCCGTGGTGGTTCTAATGTCGGGGGGGAGGTCATTCCAGAGGGTTGGGCCCATCACAGAGAAGGCCCTATTCCTTGGCGCCGCCCGCTGGCATTGCCTGGTGGACGGCACCTGGAGAAGGCCCTCCCTGTGAGAGCGGATTGGTAACTAGGTAACGCCATCAGTGCACAAACATGTCGGGTGCAGCCAGAAGTGGGGTGCCACTGAGAGACAAAGATTACAGGTTGTTCTCAACTTACAACCATTCATTTAGTGACCATTCAAAATTACAAGAAAAAAAATGATTTATAATCATTTTTCACAACATCCTCATGTGGATGTTATTTGCATTCAGATGCTTGACAATTGGTTCATATTTATGAAGACTTCAACCTCCCAGGGTCATGCGATCAGCTTTTGCAGTCTTCCGACAAGCAAAATCAATGGAGAACCAGACGCCCTTAACAACTGTGCTACTAATTTAAGAACTGCAGTGATTCACTTAATAATGTGGCAAGGAAAACCATACAATTTTTCACTTACCAAATTTGCCACTTAGCAACATAGCTTTTGGGCTCAATTGTGGACGTAAATCGAGGATTACCTGTATGTGTGTTTATATAATATAAAATTATATATTACATATAGTAGCTTGCTCCATCAATGCTGGCGTATTGCATGAGATTGAGCCATAATTCTTTTTACATGTTCTTTTTAGAATGGGTGTATCCAGCAGCATTACTATAACTCATGACAACACCCCTGCTATGCAAAATGTGCTCAAACATTCAATGCCAGTTGATATTTTTATAAAATAATATGAGACATTGCCAACAAGCAGTGTATTCTTGTTACCTAGCTAAAAGATTATAAACAGATACATATTGGATTAGGTAAAACTGTGGGTGGAATTTTATAATTTGAAATTGAATGACTCAATTAGCTAAAAGCATGCTCATTAATTTTTTAGAATTGGAAGTCTACCATTTCTGCCAAAAAATGTTATGTCTAATTATACGTTTCATTGCAAGCTACTTAAAAGGAGTCATGCTTTGCATCTTCCAATGCCTTGATGGAATTCCCTAGAGCATATTAATTAACTGGTATATAATGCAGTTATGTACATAAAGTAATTAATAAGGTTAGAAGCAAATATTAGGCTGGATAAGATATAGTTTTGCACTTAAACTATTTAGGGAATTTAGACGTTGCATAACACAACTAAGGAGGTTGATAATTTATATCAGAATCTTGGCTAGCATAACCACTATGCATACCTGTGAGTCAAAAGTGACATCTTAATTGAGCTTACAAGTAACAGCAGGTGATTAAATGTTGCACTTAAAAAAGTCACCCAAACATCCATGAGATTGTTCAGTCTAGTAGGCAGCAGTGTTCCTGAGTCTGTTCTCCAAAATGTTATATATGAATTCTATTGCACATACTTCTGGTTTGAATTATGACCTTGTATAATGTCTATGGAGATTCTCAGTCATCCTGGTCAAGGTTGTCTCAAAGGTACTTTTTCAAAAGCAACTGGAGTCAGAACTGAAGAAATTTCTTCGATGAGGAGTGAAACGCCTTCAAGAAAAAAACAAAGAAAGCCCAGTTGCCATTTGAAAAACTACCTTTGGGATGACCTTGCATCATCTTTTCACCAAGTATTCAAGGATCCATGAAGGTGAATACCTAACTAACCTATTCACAATGCTGAATATATAACACTGAAGGAAGATTTTTTAGATAGAAATCATAAATAGAAGTCAATAGAAGTCATTCCCCAAATATATTATAAGGGACATAAAAGTCCCTTCCATCAAATATTGAGAATAAGAATAAAACACAATGGGTTAAAAAGAAGCATAGGCCAGCATAAGCATTACACATTAAAAAGGTGTGCCCAAAAATTGGTATATATTGAAAAGTAAATATTTTTTGTGGAAAAACTAATCTTTGCATACAAAAATATTGCATGCAAAGCAAGCCACGTTTATTTAGTTATTAAGTTAGTTAGTTAGTTAGTTAGTTAGCTAGTTAGTTATAAATGCTAGTTGAATAAGTTAGAAAAATGTGGAAGACATGAACAAAATCAAATCTACCTTTATCTTTCTTTAATCAAATCTACCTTTATCTTTCTTTAATCAAATCTATCTTTATCTATGAGTTAAATGTAAGATATTACAAGATGCTAAAGAAAGAGGAGGATTGGGCTTGTCCGATAGAAATAATGTCATGATGGTTGAAATTGAACTTCTCTGTTGTTTAATTTGGTGAAAGGCTGCGTGTTCCAGGAAAATAGAAGGATACTGCAGTTGAAGAACATGATCTGAGATTTGGGTGGCATAGATATTTATTATATGATAAAGCTAAGATAGGTTTTAAAAATTATGTTAGACATGCTTTTTTGAGTATATGAAATAAATATAAGTTGTATTCAACAATACTTCTGTGGCTCTCAGCATTTTATAGATTGGAAATGATAAGCAAACAAAAATAGTTAACTTACTGTGATATGTGAAATAAAATCAAGTTTGACTGAAATTAAAATTTATTTTGGAAGTCAGTGAAATAACTTCTAATGGGTGAATGTAATGTATAAAAAAAGTAATGAAATGCTTTCAGATGAAAGTGAAATTAAGGCATAGTAGAAAGAATATTTTAGCAGTTCACATGTGAATGTCTAAGAGTAGAATTGAAATTAATATTACACATTAGTATCTGAGAAAACGTCATATTTCTGAGATGAATGATAAATAAATCAATTTAAATAAGTAAATAACTTATAAAATGGATATTATAAAGGTAGAATAATGAAAATATTAGCAAGTGGGAATTTAAAAGATGAAATGGTATAACTAGAGAAATGTTAAAAATAGGAGTGACTGTGTGACTTGTTTAATGAGTGTGCAAAGACTACATTTTATCTGGCAGTTGAAGAATTACACTATTGTTCCCCTATGCAAAAGGGAAACTGGCAAGAACAAATATGAAAATTACAAACAGATTAATCTCCCAGGTGTGGCTGGGAAGGTATTTTATAAAGTCCTGATGAAGAGGAATAAAAATAAGACTAATTTCCATTTCTACTTGGGCAGAGATTTTGGAAACTGGGCAGTGGAAGAGGGTAGACATGGGATAAATACTTAGATTGAACCACCAAAGAATAGATCCAGGCAGAGACAAAGATCCAAGAGAAGAATATGGGAGGCAAATCAAAAAAGCATAGCAATTAAAGTGCTGAAGCGGGCAAGAGATGATGGATAGATTTCTTTTTATTGTTATTGTTCTGATTTGCTTTTCTTTCTCTCTCTCTTTTTCCTTTCCTTTTTTAGGTAGGTGACATGACTAGAAGTTAGGTAGGATAGAAATAAAATGTCTTCTAATAAAGGGTGATATAATTAAAAGTTAGAATAAGAGACAGAAATAAGAGAAAGAGGGAATATTAATGTATACAGTTTTATATGATAAAATAAGGGCAAGAGAAACAAGAGAAAACATGGAATAATTGAATAATGACAGACTGCAACTTAATATAAATATGTATTACTATTAGAAATATATAAGTTGGTTGAATGTAATAATTATGATTAATTTTATTAGTTTTATTTGTATTAGAATGTAGGACACCAAGGTGCCATACTGTTCATGCATTGATATGTTTGTAAAAAATGAAAAGTTAAAAAGTTAAAAAAAGAAAGAAAGAAAGACCAATTTGGGTGACTTTATGCCAAAACAATAGAGGTAGACCTTGAGTTAGGACCACAATGGAGCCCAAAATTTATCTTGCTAACTGAGACATTTGTTAAGTGAGTTTTGCCCCATTTTATGACCTTTTTGGCCACAGTTGTTAAATGAATCATTGCAGTTATTAAGTTAGCAACACAGTGGTTAAATGAATCTGGCTTCCCCATTGATTCTGCATGTCAGAAGGTCACACAAGGTGATCACATGGCCCCAGGACATTGTGACCGTTATAAATAAGAACCAGTTACAAGAACAAGTATCAGAATTTTGATCATGTGATGCTGCAATGGACGTAAGTGTGAAAAATGGTGATAACTCACTTTTTTCAGGGGTCGTAACTTTGAACAGTCACTAAATGAACTGTTGTAAGTTGAGGGCTACCTGTATGGGCACCACAGATTTTTGCTCTTCAACAAAGCATCAAGAACAGACATCCCATGGATGTGGAAGTGTAATGGTATATGGATATTACTTTGGGTTATAGAAGGGAGAGTGATCATGTCTTATTGAAATTAAAAGTATTTCAGCCCACAGAAGAATGGAATGCATGGGAAACATCTCAGAAGGGACGCTCCCTAGTTTTCCAAAGAATAAAAGGAAAAGTGGAGAAAATATGTTTCAAATTGCAAGATTCTCATGTAACCTTACAATAAAGATTGTTCTTCTGGTCTGGATTATCTCAAAGGGCTGACAGAAAGATACTAAGATATGTTTGTATGTAAATAATGCCATAACGGTTGAAAAACAATGATTTGTAGCTAATATTCAGTGGAGTCTGTAACAAGTCTGCATCTGAAAATTAAAGTACTATGGACAGTAAGATTTGATGGCATTGATGGAATAAATATTAGACACCTTTATACACCAAGGGTGGAATGTAAGAACACTTAAAAAGTGAATAGGAAAAAGATAAGAAAAAGGGAGTCAGACAAGGAAGGATGATTGAACATGAAAGAATAGTTGATGGGCTAAGAGAAAGCAAAGACCAAGAAAGTCGTGGTTCAACGGAGCAGCTAAGAATCTCAGAAGGAGAAAGGTAACAGTGCAAAGTATTGTATGGATGTGATGAAGGAAAGAATGGTTTGCAGAGAAATTGCAAGGAAAATGTGTTGCTGCCAAATAGATTAGAAACACTTCTTTCTTTTCCTTACGTCATTTGTTGTTGCTCCTTTTCTATGCTTTCCATGTTGTTACTTAATACAACACGCTTGTATTGTTTTTCCCTTTTTTCCAATGGTACACTTATCAGTATGAATTTGTATCAATCATGTCATGTTGTATTATCTATTGGAACTTTTCTTGATTAGTTTAATGTAATAAACAAAGGAAATACATTATTTTTAAATAGTCACTCTAATAAAAAAAAGAATGAAAACAAAACTTTTAGGAAAACATGATGCACATTGTGACCATAAAGTAAAGGAAATGGCATTTTGAGCTGCATTACTACCAGGGAAATAGGTTAAAAGGTAATCAGCAGATTGTTACATTGGGCAAAAAATCCTAGCAAGATTGAATAACATACACCAATGATCTTCAAACTTGAGATACCCAAGGAACCTTCTCAATGTGAAAAATCAATTTGGAATTCATTAATAAATGTGTTTTAGAACATAGAGTTGGATGGGACCTTCGAGATCTTCTAGTCCAACCCCTTGTTCGAGCAGGAAACCCTATAGCATTTCAGATAAATGGTTATCCTTTTTTTAAAAAAATCACAGACTTCTCTCTTTTAACTAAAACAGATTTGGGTTGATGATGTGGAATATTCAGTTTATTCATCCTCTTTGTTCTCCATTTTGCGAAATATAAACTGATTATTCCACATCATCAATCCAAATCTTCCTTAAAGTATTTTGTATTTCAGTGGTATTGATCTCAAGGCAATTGCTTAATGACTGCAACTTTATGTATTTATTAGATGATTGTTGGTCCATGGTTATTTCTGCTCAGGAGCTAACTCTGTTTCCTGAACCTAGCATAGTTCCTAAATCATCTTCTTATCTGATACAGCTTTTTATCTGAAATGTTCCCAAAGTACCACGTTAAATACTTAATACAAAGGCACTGTATGTTCCATAACATGTAGAATAATAAAGCAGATTAATTTCTTATGCCTACATGTTATTACCTTTCCAAGCCATTTGTCAGTCAAATTTATAAGCCCCATTCAGATGATGTTCATCATTGAAATTAATGGGTTCTTAGTCCTGATAGTCATATACTTCTTTGCCGAGTGCTTTTCAAGAGTAGCTTAGCCTTAATGCTATTCCATAATAACAGCAATAGGAATCTTGGAAGGCAACACTAAGGAAAAAAAACCCAGAAACAAATGACATCTTAAATAATTAAAGTTGCTCTTTGGTATGTCTTTCGTTTTCAATGAATTTCAGTTCATTACATCTTACAAAAATGAAATATAACATTAATTACTATCATCATTATCATCTTGTTAAAATCAGCCCATAATACCACAAATTCATAACAAATAATAAGACTATCTAGAGCAAGATTTTTTCTTACTGATAATACTCTCTTCACTACCCCGTTTCATATATTTATATTTCAGGTGTGAGGAGAGGAAAGGAAGGAGACATTCTTTGCCTTAAGATGGGCAGCATATAAATTGAATAAATAAATTAATAAATAAAAATAAATAAAATCTTTTTGCAGACATTGTTAACAACTCATTGAAGCATTCTTAAAGCTTTGAAGGTTCAAATTCAATTCCAGAACTTTCACTTTTATTTTTTTGAACCCCCCCTGAAATTTCCAGGGTCAATCACAAAGATAAGAGAGTTTTTATCCTCCCCCCCCTTATGGAAACGAGATGGGAAAGGTCTCCCAAATTAATAAAATATTTAAAGGGAGGGAGATACCTTATACATTGCTTGAAATAACATACATACATACATACATACATACATACATACATACATACATACGAAGTCACTGCAGATATAAAATACACTAATAATTATGTATTGGCTGAATGCTAGAAGACTGTCATCAGTTAAATCTATTCCAGTTGTTCTTACTTTAAGCAACCATTTGTCATTTTTAGAAAGATTCTAGAAAGATTCTGAATTGAGCCAGATTGTCTGAAGATAATTAATGAACTTCAGTATTTCTAGGGAAGTACTTTAAATTCTTGTTACATAAGGCTTATATCTGTTGTTCTGTTATCCCTATTGCCAGATTGTCAAGCCAGCCATATTGGGGGAGGGAAGGAGAAAAATATAAAACATATTCAAGTGGAACAGAGTGCAAACAAGGGATTTTTTTTTATTTTAAGACTACTTGTGCCTGCATGTAAGTGCATGTCTATGCATACTGTATGTGTGTGTGTGTGTGCGTGTGTGTGTGTGTGTGCGCATACTGTGTGCAAATGTGCATGTATGGAGAGAGGACACGAGAGAGAGAGAGAGAAGAACCAATTTGGTCTAGTGGTTAATGCACCAGGTTAGAAAGTGGAAGTTCGTGAATTCTTGGAATAGGACAACTTGCCAAAGCCAATTAGCTGCAGCCACCTTGCAATGGCCAACTCTCCATGGCCAACTTGCTGTGGGGCAATTCATCACAGCCAACTGGCCTCAGGACAACTCACTGCATCCCAAATTAACAATTCAATTTAATTATTTAAAATAAATAGAATTCATTTTAATTTTTGTCATTCACATTTCATTTTGTCCCTCCTTTTGCATCCATTCTTTATTGATTGTATTCCATCATAATATAAGTCTTGTCCTTACCTGTCCTTTAAGCCTTTGGTGGCTTCCGTGCATACGCATGGCACGTATAGTGCCTGCGAGATGCTCCACCGACAGCTGGAGCATCCCGGAGGCTTGCAGAGGCATTGCAGGCAGGTCCTGCAGCGAGTTAACCTGTGGCAAATTAGCCATGGTGAGTTGTCCCATGGTAAATTGGCTGTGGCAATTTGGCCATGGTGAATTGTCATAGACCCATGAGTCCCACCTGAGGCACAAAGCCAACGGCATGACCTTGGGCCAGATACTCCCTCTCACCCCACAAAGGATGCAATGGCAAACCACTTTTCAAAAACATTGCCAAGAAAATTGTAGGGACTTGTCAAGCAGTTGCCAGGTATGGGAAAGCCAGTGGCAAGAAGTGATAGCATGTAGTATGAAGTAAATAACTTGCAAGCCATTGTCCATGTGCCTCACTATTGAAAGATTTTTTTTTGCCAGGTTAGACTCAATCCATTGTGGGCATATAGCAGCACTTCAAAGGATAAACGAACTCTTAATCTCACAGATTATTGTTCTTACATAATGGTATCATGAGAAAAATGTTATAATGTAAAATGATCATGGAATATAGAAAAGCTCAGAATAAAATAGCTAATCAAAATATGTTTTCATTAAGCTCTCTTCAAGCAAATAATTACTCCTGCTCATTTCACCAGCATTTTTTTAAAAAAAGGAATATAATCAATAGAAACAACACTGCCTTGCAAATTTCAAGACTACATTATTGTAAGGACAATTATAACCCCAACTCTCCAGTTTTCACCTTCTATTATAAAGTTTATTCTCTGAAACGCTGCTGTGTAAATATTCAGAATTCTTTGAGTAAAACTAACACTGGATTCTTGGCCACAGAAGTTGAAGAATAAACCCCATTCCTAGCCATACTGCAAGAATAATGTCAAAATCCTTGAATCTCTGCAATTGGATGCCCTGTATATATTCCTAGACATTTAATGAAATGGTATAGTAAGGAACGATATAGGGCATGCCTGTCAAACTGGCGGCCCATGGACCGGATGCCTCACATGAAAGCCACGCCCACCCCAGCTCTGCAAAGGCAAAAAACATCACAATATGGCACAACACGTCATGTGACACGATCGAGTTTGACACCTGTGATATAGGGACTATAACAACGGATCCCCAACTACTCTGGATACTTGCTTAACCTCTAATTATTTTAAGTATGCTATCATCTTTCCATTCACCCTGGTTCATGGGCTATTCCAAGGTGAAATCCCTCCCCTCTCTGGAAGAACATAGTGACTAACCTACTATAGGTAGTCCTCAACCTATGACCATAATTGAGCCCAACATGTCTGTGGCTACATAAGACATTTTTAAGTGAGTTGTGCCTCGATTTACAACCTTTCTTGCCATAGTTGTTAAGTGAATCACCACCATTGTTAAGTTAGTAACATGGTTGTTAAATGAATGTGGCTTCATCATTGGCATTGCTTGTCAGAAGGTTGCCAAAGGTAATCACATGACCCTAGGACACTGCATATCGTCAATATGTCAGTTGCCAAATATCTGAATTTTGATCACATAACCATGTAGATGCTGCAATGGTCATAAGTGTGAAAAATGGTCATAACTCCCTTTTTTCAGTGTCATTGTAACTTTGAGAAGTCAGTAAATGAACAGTTGTAAGTCAAGAATTACCTGTCCGCATTTTCATGACTTTCCTAGTAGTTCAATTTCAAACATTGAAAATAATTTAGCAAAATCTTCTGCTGAATTCTCAATAGGATTTTCATAAGCTAATAAAAGCTTCTGAAACTTGCTCCCTCTGTTTTGCAGCTTTTTCCATTTATTCCGCAGGTATTTAATGTTCCAGTATGTGCACTGGATATTTACATTGGAGTACAAACATAGAGGATTATAACTTGGCAACTGTGTGTGATGAACTACATCCCTCTCTGAAGAAAATAAGAATGGTGGGGAGGGAGGAGGAATCAAACTGTACCACTGAAAAATGTTCCTCTCAAACATATTAATGGTTTATTTATTCTACTTCAGCAACAACAGTCTATTACCATTCCTATTTTGGATGAAGTGGCTTTACAAAGGTTAAACAAAGGGCACTAGAAGCATGATATTAAGCAGCAAGAAAAAAAATTGCCCATGAGGTAATTAGGTCATTAAGGCTCTCTACATAATCCACAGCTTATGGCCTAGCTCCACAAGCTTATTAGTACATGAGCCAATATTAATATCTGGACTTCATCACATGCTTTGCAATTTTGGCAGAGAACTTCCATCTGGAAGCAGAAAGGTAGGCATTCCATTATGTTGCCATTAAAAGGGACACATGCATTTTTGCCCTCATTTTCAGCATCTATACTTGAGACAAGGTGGCAGTTCAAAAATCTAACTCCCCCCCCCCAAAAAAAAAATCCCTACCTCCTGGGGTCCAGAAGAAAGTCTTGCAATTTGCACTCTTCTTGCTGTTTATTTATTTGCTTATAGGGAAGGAGTTTCTTTATTCAGTGTGAAATGTAGAGGGGTGGGCTAATCATTTTGTGAACTGATCAACATTTGAAGATAGATTGCCCGAGTGAGGAAAAGGCTTATTCATAGGTCCAGGAAGGGAACATTTTAATTCACTCTCAGTTCTTTGCAACCACCCCAAATTTCTTGTGCAGAAGTGCTCATGGAACCCTGATAAATTTAACAGTCTGAGCATCCCATTCAATCCTGCTTTGAATGAAATCTAAAGTTAGACGATTTGGACAACAAAAAGATTTGTTACCTGGAGGTGTTATTACTGATTAGGTTCCCCCCACCCACTCAAGGAGCTTACTATTTAAATATGTGCCACAAATTACTCTTGCCTGAAAAATACAGATGAGAGTGTATTAAAAAGGAGTTATAAATCAAGCTATCTAAAGGTTTTATGTGCTTATTATTATTATTATTATTATTATTATTATTATTATTATTATTATTATTATTATTATTATTATTATTATTATTATTATTAGATTGTATCACAGCGGCCATTTGTTTCGCTGGATTTGGCATTGATTACTAGTCGGGCCCCACCCAGGGGCCTAGGACGTCGTAACGTATTTTTGTAATATACGTGCAGTTCCAAGCAGTGCAGCTTTTTGCATTTGAATGATGCTGATTTTATCAAGTTTTAACTGTTTTAAATGTAATTCCAGTGCTTTTGGAATAGCACCTAGTGTGCCAATTACCACTGGAATTACCACTGCTGGTTTGTGCCATAATCGTTGAATTTCAATTTTTAAGTCCTGGTATTTTGTGATTTTTTCATGTTCCTTCTCGTCGACCCTGTTATCACCTGGTATTGCGATGTCTATAATTGTAACCTTATTTTTCTCAACCAGTGTGATGTCTGGTGTGTTATGCGCCAGTATTTTGTCCGTTTGTATACAAAAATTCCATAGGATCTTGACCATCTGATTTTCGGTGGCTTTTTCAGGCTTATGTTCCCACCAGTTTGTTGTTGTTTTAATATTATAATTTTTGCACAAATTCCAGTGGATTATTTGTGCTACTGAATTGTGCCGCAATTTATAATCAGTCTGCATGATTTTTTTTACAGCAGCTGAGCATGTGGTCAACAGTTTCATCAACTTCTTTGCACAGTCTGCATTTGGCATCATCAGAGGATTTTTCGATTTTGGCCTTAATGGCATTTGTTCGGATAGCTTGTTCTTGCGCAGCCAGGATTAGTGACTCTGTTTCTTTCTTTAATGTACCTGTTGTTAACCATAACCAAGTTTTTTCACTGTCCACTTTATCTTTTATTTTTTCCAGAAATTGACCATGCAATGCTTTGTTCTGCCAACTCTCTATTCTTGATTTTATCACATCTTTTCTGTATTCTTGTTTCGTCTGTTGGGCCTTCAGTAGATTTTTGTTCTTTACTTCGATTAATAGATGTTCTTGACTTTCTTTTAAATAATCAGCCAGTCCATGTTTTTCTTCTTCAACTATTTGCTTCACTTGTAATAATCCTCTGCCACCTGATTTTCGGGGCAGGTATAGTCTATCAGTGTCACCGCGTGGATGTAAACTGTAGTGCATTGTCATTAGTTTCCTGGTTTTTCGGTCCAAAATGTCCAAATCAGCTTGCGTCCAGTTAACTATACCAGCTGTGTATCTTATAACTGGTATTGCCCAGGTATTTATGGCCTTTTTTTTTAAACAAAGTTTTATTGGTTTTTTTTAAATTTACAAGGGAAAAGGTAGTGGAAAAGGTATACAAATTTTGGCAGTTGCAAAGTGTGGTAGGCGCCCCCTCCCTCCAAACTCATAGTATACATCTAGATAAAAGTAATTAATACATAGTCATATATAGTCAGCATGTTAGTTCCATTGATACTTTCAATCAGTTTAATACATAGTAGTATATAGTCCACATGTTAATTCCATTAGTACTTTCGATCAATTTATGTCAAAAAGATTTTCTTATTCATTTTTGTGATCTGAGCTTTCTTGGTATTGCCCCATCTCCCCACGCCGACAGAGCTCCGGCCCCTCCCGTGTCCTGCCTATCTGTTGTAGGATCTTCTGTTTTTTCTAGGTGTGTTTTGTTTTTTTCAATAAAGGCCTGTGCCTCTATGGGTGTATTGATTCTAATTCTTGTCTCCTCCCAGAATATTAACATACCTTCAGGCATCAGCCATCTGAACCACACCCCCTTCTGGTATAATTAATTCGCTAATTGCGAATAATTTTTTCCCTCACTTTCTTGGGGATCTGCTTCAGGATGGTTATCTCCCTATCATGGTATGTCAAGGCTTGCCCCCTTTGTGCACCCAGAATTTTGTCTCTTGTGCTTTTTCTAAGGAATTTAATATGTACCTCCCTGGGTACGTTGTGTGTTCTAGCATAGGCTGAATTCACTCTATAAACCAGATCTATCTCCCATTCCATCTGTTGTTTTTCTTTATGAATGTATTCAGCCAAAATATTTGTCATGATGTCCCTTATATTTTCATCATCTACATTTTGAAATCCAAGGTAAAAGGACATTCTCTCAAATTCTGTTTTCCTCTGTTGGGTATCAAGTTCTTTGTTTCCCTTCTGCACCACCTCCACCCCCTCCCTCATCTCAGCCGCCCCACCCTCCAGAAGGTCCAGTCTCTGTGAGTTCTTAAAAATTTGGGCCTGATTCTCTTTAATTTCTTCTTTCATCTCCTTTAGTTGTTTCTTGATTTCCTCTTGTCCCTGTAAAAGTTGCTGAAGCATTTGTGGGAAATCCATCTCTGTACTTTTAGGTTGCATCAGGTCTGTTATCTTTGATTGTGTAGCAGGGCTGGAAGTTGCTGATGTCGGGGCAGAGGTAACAAAGCCAGGCTTTCCAGGAGGTGGTCTTTTGGGAGGCATTGTTTATGGAATAAAGAGTTCAGTCAGTGTAGAGAATGGACAGTCAGAACGGCAGAGCAGCCAGATGAGTCCAGGAGGTAGAAGGTCCAGGCAGAAGAGAGTTTCTCTAATCACCCTGGCAGTAGAGCAAAGTTTTTCACTCCAGGGAGTTCCAAGAGCAGCAATCCACAAGAGATTTATCTGAGTAGCACGGAGACAAAGACCGGAAGCCTGAATTTTTAAAGGTGGAGTCAGGTTTCACAGTTCATGAAGACAATGGAAGTGTGCCATCTTGCCCTGCCAGCTTCAGGTTTAGAGGCATAACAAAGTTTTCAAAGTTCCCAAAGTTTTCAGATCATCAGTATATTATGAGGTTAAGTTCAAAGAAAATCACTTTAAGTAAGGGTGTGGCATCATTGATTGGCTCTCCCCCCTCCTCCTTCCCCTGGGGCTGAGAGCAAAATTGTTCCAAGCCGCCTGTCTGAGGGGGGGGGAAATCTCCCTCCCTCCAGCCGCGCCTCTCAAGTCAGCCGAAAGAAAGGGTTTTAAACTGCTGGCAAATTCTTCAAGTCAGTAAAGGGAGTGGAGGGGGGTTTGCGCCTCACCGCACCGCAGCTGCTTCCTTCTGCTTGCTCATTCTCCGCACAGCCTCTCAGCGAAAACGCCCACGCGTCCTCCGATCTGCTCCCCGGTGCCTTGGGCGAGGCGGGGGACCTCCCACCGGCCACCGCCGATCCAGGGATCCCCTGCGGTGCTGCCCCTCCGGCAGGACGCCTCTGCGGGGTGTCCTGTGCCCCCCAAGAAGTGGGGAAGCCCACTGGGGAGCCAGAGCGAGCAAACACTTGCCCGTCGCTGTCAGCCGCCGGAACCGGAAGTCCCAGGTATTTATGGCCTTGATTGTATTTCCACCATTTAATTTAGATTTCAAAATTGTCCTAACTCTGTTGGTGTACTCTCTCCTGACAATAGTTTTTACTTCTCCATGTTTGATGTTATCCAACTGCAGAATGCCTAAGTATTTGTAGGCTTCATTTTCATTGCATTTAATTAGTTGGCCATTGGGCATTTCAATTCCCTCACGTGCAGTGATTTTGCCCCTTTTCATGGACACAGTGGCACATTTTCCTATGCCAAACTGCACTGAAATATCGGTGCTGAATACTCGGACTGTGTTTGTCAGTGATTGGATTTCTATTTCTGACTTTCCATAGAGTTTCAAATCATCCATATATAATAAATGCAAAAATTTTTCAGCTTCTTTGGCTGTTTGGTAGCTTAATTTCATTTTTTTTAAGATTACTGATAGTGGGATCATCGCGATGATGAAGAGAAGAAGTGAAAGTGAATCACCCTGGAAAATTCCTTACTTGATATTAACCATTCCGTAGTTCTCATTTCTTACTGCCAACTGAGTTCTCCATTGTTTCTTCGCCTTTTCAGTGAAGAATGTAATAATTTTACTAATGCCAATTGTTTCTAAGCATTTTATGATCCAACTATGTGGCAATGAGTCGAATGCCTTTTTATAATCAATCCAGACCATATTCAAGTTTGTTTTTCTTTTCTTACAATTTTCTAATATTATTTTATCAATTAGGAGCTGATCTTTTGTGCCCCTACTCCTTCTTTTGTTGCTTTTTTGCTCTACTGGCAAGATGTTGTTTGTTTCCAAATAATCCATAATGTTAACTGCAATAATGCCTGTGAGTAATTTGAAGGTTGTTGGCAAGCATGTTATTGGTCTATAGTTTTCAGGTATTGTTCCTTTAATTGCATCTTTCTGAATCAAGTATGTTTTTCCAGTTGTCAACCATTCATCAATTTGACCATTTTGTAAAATTTCATTCAGTTGCCTGGCCAATATTGCATGTAAACTGGTCAGATATTTGAGCCAGAGACCGTGTAATTGGTCATTTCCAGGTGACGTCCAATTCTTTACTTTTTTTACTTATTTTTTGACCATCTCAGTTGTTATTTCTAATACTTGCATGTGTTTGTTACCAATGCTTTCCTCAAAGTCATGTATCCACTTTGCTTCCTTATTGTACTCCTTTGCATTTTCCCACAATTCTTTCCAGAATTCAGCTGTGGCCTGCTTTTCTGGTTTTTCACTTTTGGTGTCACCATTCACAAAAAGCCGTTGGTCTGATCGAAATTGTTGATTTTGTTTGTATTGGATGATTCGTGCCTCATATCTCTCAATTTTTCTAGCTGTTGCTGTTATCTGCTGTTTTACAATCTCTACAGCTTCATTTATGTTTCTTGTATCCAATCTATATCTTCTGATTAGCTGATCTATGATTTTGCTGTTTTTAAGCCATTGCTCATGCATGTTCTTTAAGTTGCTAGCATCTGCCCTTAATTTTTTAACTTTTTGTTCTAATCGGATTTTCCACTTTGGCTTTGATGCTTTTTCCATTGTATGCTTAGGTGCTTTGATTTTAATGCCTAGTTCATTAGTGACTATTACAGCTGCACTGTACATTAACTGATTCATTTCCAAGATGGTTCCCGATGCAATTGTTGAAAGCACTGCATTAACCATTTTTATGATAGGACCCAAAATTTTCTTAGGGACAGTTTTTAATGATGGTAAACGTTGCCTTTCCTCACTAGCCAGAAAATGCTCCATGATCTTGTCCTTCAGTTCTTTTTGTTTTTGAGTTGGTTCATCAGTTGGTTCAATGGTAACTGGTTCTGGTGGTAGTGTTGTTATTTCCTCTCTCCCTTTTTTTTAATGTCCTCCTGTCCCTTTAAGATTTGTTGGAACATCTGTTGAAAGTCCGTCTCAGCAGGTTTAGGCTGCATCAATGATGTTAACGTTTGTTGTCCACTTGGACTTGAAACTGTAGATGTGGGGGCAGAGACAGCAAAGCCCGGCTTCCACGGAGGTAGTCTTTTAGGTGGCATTATATTGAGCAGTAAAAGTTCAAAGTCAATACAGAGAGGAAATTAAGGAGGGAAACCGCCGAGAGAGTTCAGGAGGCTAGGAGTCCAAGCAGAGAGGAAATTGTTCCAATTACTTCTGGCAGTAGAGTAAAAAAGTCCTTTGTTCCAGGGAGATGCAATTCAACTGGAGATTTGTCTGAGTGTCACAGAGGACAAAGACAGGAAGCCTGAACTTCTATAGGTGGAGTCAATTTTCAATGTTTATAAAGACAATGGAAGTGTGCCATCTTGCCCTGCCAGCTTCGGGGTTTAGAGGCATAACAAAAAGTTTCCAAAGTTTCCAAAATTTTCAGATCATCACCTCATTTATAAAGTTAAAATCCAAAATCCGCCTTTGTTATGGGCGTGAAATCATTAGTTGGCTCTCTCCCTTCCTCCTCCTCTAGGGCCGAGAGCAAAAGGTTTTAAACCGCCTGTCTGAGGGGGGGGGAAATCCCCCTCCCTCCAGTCACGCCTCTCCAGCCAAGTTGAAAATGACTTTAAAAACAGCTGGAAGTTTTTTCTTTCCTTTTCTTACGAACAAGCAAGGGAACGGGGGGGAGTTTCCGCCTCACCACACAGCAACCGCGTCCTTCAAATCACGCGTTCTTCCAGCTGCCTCCTCCCGAAGACGCTGCAGCGCCTCCCCATCATGCCTCCTGGTGCCTAGGGCGATGCAGGGGCCCCCCGGCTGCCGCCAACTCAGGGGATCCCCCGCTATGCCGCCCCTTCGGCAGGAGCCTCTACAGGGCGTCCTGTGCCCCCCAAGCAGTGGGGGGCCCACCAGAAGAGCGCGGGGCAAGCAGAGCCTGCCCATCGGGTCAGCAGCCGGAACCGGAAGTCGTTATTTCCTCTCCAGCAGCTTCCTCTGGGAGTTCTACTACGATTTCTTTAGTTGTGTCTTGAATATCAGTTATTTCCTCTTGTGATGTTGTTTATTTTGTTTTGCAATTTGCCTGAATTTCCTCAAGTTCAATTTCACAAAACACTTTATTCCATATAATAAATTGCCTTTGATCTGCTAGTTGTTGTTCACTAACATTTGAATCTGGAAATTGTTGTTTCTATAAATCATACATTCGCTTTAAATAGCCTCTTTTTTTGGCTCTGAGTTGTAATAACAGGCCATTATGGCACGATTTTCATCTGCACTATATTTTTGTCATTTTGTTGGCTGGTCCACTTGTAGCCCACTTGTCAACGGATGCCCAGGGACCTCAACATCTGCCGCGGCCCTTGTTAACCCGCACGACGACCGATGTGGTATACAATTTTCATTTGTTTCTTTCACCATGTTGTATGCGTTGGCGAGTTTTTATGGGGCCAGGTTGCCAACCTGACCTCAACCCTCCTCCTTTCTCATCTGGGCTTGGGACCGGCAACGGCGGAGTATTATTATTATTATTATTATTATTATTATTATTATTATTATTATTATGTTAATCTTTGGTGAGATTCACAGCCTTTGGGGCTGGTTGGTAGCCTAACAGCTCGAGTCCTAACCAAGGACCTAGGAACTGTTAAGGTAACATTGGAGAATAAAAGTTGTTCCAAGTAGGGTGGTTTTTTGTGGAGTCAGAATGTTCAAGTCAGGTAAATTTAGAATTTTCAAATAGCAAGGTAGCCCTTTAGGTATTGCTCCAAGGGCTCACATTACAATTGGGACAACACTCAATTTCTTTTTCCACAGTCGCTCAACCTCAATTTGCAAGTCCCGGTATTTTGTGATTTTTTTCTTGCTGTTTATCTTCAATTTGTGCATCAACAGGTATTGCAATGTCAATGAACCATACTCTTTTTCTTTTCAATTATTGTTATGTCAGGTGTGTTGTAGGCCAAGTGCCTGTCAGTCTGGATTCTGAAGTCCCATAAAATTTTGCCTTTCTCATTCTCTAAAACCTTCTCAACCTGATGGTCCCAGTGGTTTTTGCAGTCATGGCGTTGTAGGTAGTCAGTTTGTGAAATTTTGCTGCATCCGCTGATCAAGTGGTCGACTGTCTCATCTTTCTCATTACAGAGGCGACATTTGCTTTTGGTGGTAACATGTTGAATTTTTACCTTCATGCAGTTTGTGGCTAAGCCTTGTTCTTCAGCTGCCAAAATAAAGCCTTCTGTTTCTTTTTTCAGTATTCCTGATCTTAACCAGTTCCAAGTTAGTTTTTGGTCAGCTTTGCCTTCAATACTTTTCAAGTATTGGCCATGCACAGCTTTGCTTTTCCAATTTTCAGCTCGCTTCTCAATTACTTCTTTCTAATATTCAGCTTTTAACATAGTTGTCTTCAAAAGGCCTCCTTTATTTACTTCCTTAATCATTGGTTCTTCACTTTTCTGGATGTAATCATTCAAGCTGTATCTTTCTTCTTCCACAGCCTGCTTTACTTGTAGGAGTCCTCAACCATCCTCTGCTCTTGGTAGATGCAATCGGTCAACATCACTTTTAGGGTGCAAAGCATGATTCATTGTTATAAGCTTCCTTGTTTTTCTGTCCAAATTATCCAACTCCATCTAGGTCCAGTCAATTATTCCTGCAGAGTATTGAATTACAGGTATAGCCCAGGTATTTATGGCTTTGATGATGTTTCCTCCACTCAGTTTGGACTTTAATATCTTGCGAATTCATCGAATGTACTTGGCTGAGGCTAATTCCTTGACTTTATTATGCATTAAGTCAGAGGCTCTAAAATCCCCAAGTACATGTAGCCTTCTTCTGGTTTTACTGCCTTTATCATTTCTTCATTCTCAAGTTGTATTCCATCATCTTCTAGGACTTTGCCTGCCTTGGTTGCCATTGTTGCACATTTGTCAATTCCAAACTGCATACCAATGTCTTGGCTAAATTCTTTTGTGCTTTCAATTAATAAATTCAGTTCAGCTTTTGTTTTACCAAACAGCTTCAAATCATCCATGTACACCAAGTCTGAAATTTTCAGTCCTTTCTTTGCAAGTTCATATCCACAGTTCACCTTCTTCAAAATGGTTGTTAGTGGTAGCATTGAGAGTATAAAAAGTAGGGGTGAAAGGGAATCACCCTGGAAAATGCCTCATTTAATTTTAACTTCACCCAGTTCTTCTCCATTAGCCATAAGCTTCGTTTTCCAGAGGTTCATTGAAGTTTTCATGATTTTTTGTATGTTGCTGCTAATGCCAAAGATTTTCAGGGATTTCTTGGTCCAGCTGTGGGGAACTGAATCAAACACTTTCTTATAGTCTATCTAAGCCATGAACAGCTTGGTTCGTCTTTTCTTTGAATTCTTTAGGATTAGCTCGTCAATCAGCAGTTTGGTCCTTTGTTCCTCTTGAATTTTTGCAGCATCCTTTCTGTTCTACAGGAAGCAAGTCATTTCTTTCTAAGTATCCGTAAATTTGGTT
This sequence comes from Natrix helvetica, assembly GCF_964273705.1. Taxonomy (NCBI): domain Eukaryota; kingdom Metazoa; phylum Chordata; class Lepidosauria; order Squamata; family Natricidae; genus Natrix; species Natrix helvetica. The sequence continues at coordinate 70,250,890 of NC_138549.1, read as the reverse complement.
TGCAATGATACCAGTAAGGAGCTTGTATGTTGTTGGCAAACAGGTGGTTGGCCTATAGATGATGATGATGATGATGATGATGATGATGATGATGATGATGATGATGATGATGAATTTTATATATGATTGTAGGGACGCAGTGGCTAAGTGGCTAAGATGCTGAACTTGTCAATCAGAAAGGTGCACATAATGAAGTGAGCTCCCGTTACTTGTCCCAGCTTCTGCCAACCTAGCAGTTCGAAAGCATGTAAAAATGCAAGTAGAGAAATAGGAACCCCTTTGGTGGGAAGATAACAGTGTTCCGTGCACCTTCAGTGTTTAACCATTTATTTATTTTATTTATTTTATTTTCAGTATTTCTAGACTGCCCCCTCTCCCCGGCGGTGTACAGGTGTGTCATTAAAACGAATACAAAAGACAAATATCCTGTACCCTTAAAAACGAATTAAACCTCATACAACTGTACAAGTAAAAATTAAATTAAAAATTAAAAATTAAATTAAAAACAACTAAAAGCATACCCCTAGAAAATTTAAAAAATGCAGGCTTGAGGAACTAAAATTGGGAATTAGGAATTAGGCCAGGCCGGCTAGATTGAACAGGTGGGTCTTTAGTTTCTTACGGAAGGAGCCCAAATTGCGCACCCGATCCACGGGGGCCAGCTGTTCGCCCCCAATGGCCAGTGATGGACGTAACTGGTTGAACTGGGGTGCCGGTAGCCACATCCACTCCGTCTTGGACGGGTTGAGTTTGAGTATGTTACTTCCCATCCAGATCCGAACGGCTTCCAAACATCGGGACATCACTTCGACGGCATCGTTGGGATGGTCCGGGGTAGAGATGTACAGCTGCGTATCGTCAGCGTACAGATGGTAATCTACCCCGAACCCATGGATGATCTCGCCCAGTGGCTTCATGTATGTGTTGAACAGGAGAGGCGAGAGGACCGACCCCTGCGGCACCCCACAAGTGAGCGGCCTCGGGCTCGACCTCTGCCCCCCTGTCAACACACATTGCGTTCGACCAGAGAGGTAGGAGGAGAACCACTGCAAAACGGTGCTCCTCACCCCCAACCCCTCCAGGCGACGCAATAGGATACCATGGTCGATGGTATCAAAAGCCGCTGAGAGATCTAACAGGACCAAGATGGAGGAACAGCCCCCATCTCTGGCCCTCCAGAGATCATCCACCAACGCGACCAAAGCCGTCTCCGTGCTGTGACCGGGCCGGAAGCCGGACTGGCGCGGATCCAGATAATCAATTTCTTCCAGGTGCCGTGGGAACTGTTGCGCCACCACACTCTCTACAACCTTCGCCAAAAAGGGAAGGTTGGATACGGGACGGTAATTAACTAAATTAGCTGGGTCCAGGGAAGGCTTCTTGAGTAGGGGCCTCACCACCGCCTCTTTCAAGACAGCCGGCAAGGACCCCTCCCTCAGTGAAGCGTTCACTAATTCCTGGAGCCAACCTCGTGTGACCTCCTAGGATGCCAGTATAAGCCAGGAGGGACACGGGTCCAGTAAACATGTGGTGGCTCGCAGTCATCCACGTAACCCGTCCATATCGTCGGAAGTAACAGAGTCAAACTCCTCCCAGAATGGCACCTCAAGACCCGCCTCCGACGTCTCTTCTAGACCGCTAGCGGAGACCCATTCGCTGCGAATCTGAGCGATTTTGTCCTGCAGATATTCCCCAAACTCCTCTGCTCTACCCTGCAAGGGTGCTTCCCGCGGCCTCTGAGAAAGGAGGGAGCGGGTCACCCTAAACAGGGCGGCAGGGCGGTTATCTGCAGACGCAATAAGAGTGGCACAATATTGTCGTTCGGCCACTCTTAATGCCACAAGGTAAGTCCGTAAATAGGCTCTTACCTGTGCTCGGTCAGACTCGGAGCGTGACGATCTCCATCTGCTCTCTAGGCGTCTCTTGCGACGCTTCATCACCCCCAGCTCCTTGGTAAACCAAGGGGCCTGGGTGATTCGATGCCACAAGAGAGGCCGCAAAGGCGCAACCCGGTCCAAGGCACCAGCGGCCGCACTGTTCCATGCGGCCACTAGATCCTCCATCCGGGTGCGGGTCAGGGCTACAGGGAATGGCCCAAGCTCCGTCTGGAACCTATCAGGTTCCATCAAGCGCCTGGGGCGGAACCATCTAGAGCATTCCAGTTCCGCCTCCCCGCGATGGGGAGCAGCGGTTGGAAAGTCGAGCCGGAGAAGTGAGTGATCTGACCATGACAGGGGCGTGACAACTAAATCCCCTACTCCCAGATCACTCCTCCACTGGCCAGATACAAAAATAAGGTCCAGTGTGTGACCTCCCTCGTGTGTGGGGCCCCGAATTACCTGGGTCAGGTCCATGGCTGTCATGGAAGCCATGAACTCCCGAGCCACCTTGGAAGTTTCCCCTACCGATGGCAAGTTAAAGTCCCCCATGACTAACAGCCTGGGGGTCTCAACTGCCATCTCGGAGATCACCTCGAGGAGCTCGGGCAGGGCCGCTGATGCATAGCGAGGAGCCAGGTATACAATCAGCAAGCCCAACTGTCTCCCTGGGCCCCACTTCACACATAGGGACTCACAACCGGTTATCTGTGGCACAGTGGACTCTCTTGGCTCGAGACCCTCCCTTACAATAGTCATGCTGGCCACATGACCATGGAGAGGTCTTTGGACAGCGCTGGCTCTTTGGCTTTGAAACGGAGATGAGAACCAACCTCTAGAGTCAGGAACAACTAGCACATATGTGCGAGGGGAACCTTTACCTTATATGACTTTAGCATACATGCCTTTATCTACCCCATTTTGGAGTCTATTAATATGTTAGAAGAAGAAGAAACCCTAGAATAAATCTTGCTTCCAGATACATCAATGCTGGCCAGCTGCAGTCCCAGCAAAACTCACATTTTCTCAAGTTTGTATCCATACACAAAATACATGTTACATATCCATTCACAAATCAGTGATACATTTAATAGCCATTTAGTTTGTTTTCACATTTCTTCATGAGCCAAACAGGCTTAACAGTTGTCAGATTTAGAATGACATGTCTCTGGGTAATGGTGACGACACAAAAAAATTCAGTTTCGATGAAATGTCAGCTATGATTCAAAAGGATCAGTATTAAACAGTCATTTTTTTTTTCAAAGGAAAAGATAAATCCAACAAAACACATTCACTTGGGAAATTCTAAAAGAATCACTACAGAGGTATGAAATGCATCCCATCTTTATGAGTTGCCATGATTAGTTTTTATAAGAAATGATACTGAATGACTGTATACATTTCATTGTGATAACTTGATAATTTCAGTTTCCATTTTAGAAACAAACTTTGTTTTGTAAAATCTGTATCCAGGTATAATATTCTGGAATGTTTCCAATGCTGAATGGGGGTTTTATCCATGCAAAATATAACCTATATTTTTTGTACCAAATACTGTAAATCATCTTCTGAGAAAGAATGCAATACTGGAAACTTTCTCCTTAACATTTTCAGAGATGTTTATTTTTGTCAGACGGGTGGGGAACGATAGCTTTTTTATAATTTGTGGACTTCAATTTCCAGAATCCCTGAGAATCCCTTGAAAGTGAATTTTGGGAGTTGAAGTCCACAAGTCCCAAAGGGATGTGTTCCTCACCTCTGCGTTAGGTAGATGATAAAATAATCTCCATAAGATACCTAGAACTATACTTTATGGAGGTATAACAGAATCATGCAAGTCTGATTGTGCTCTACCTTCTCTCCTTATACGTTAGTGAATCAGAGAGGTGTACCTGAGCTGGTTCTGAATATCATTATGCTTTCCAAGACTTAAAGGATGTTTCAGCCCTCTTTCCCTTAATATTGATGCATATTTTTGTCAAGGTCATCTCTTTTATGCTCTACAATTTTAAAGACTGGAGAATAACCAAGTAGTCCTTACAATTGAATATAGGAAATTGCAGCATTCTAGAGAGAACTTAAGCACATTTTTTCTCTGATCGAATAGCTATAACTTTCATAATCTGGCGTGATAAAAGACTGGTACACAGTTGAGAGGACTTTTATATATGCTCACTGGAAAAACATCCAGATCCAGAAATTGAATATGAAATCAAACCTCATGATTTAGCTTTGGAACAAGGAAAATGAAAAGGTTTCAGTGAGGTCAAAAATATCAGGTACTTGGGAAAGATAGTATCACAGTATTTAATGATAAATTGAAATTGACCAAAATTGTACATCAAACTGTTCACAGTACTGAACAGTCACAAAGCTTTAGGGCTGAAAATTATTTCGACAGATGTACTCCAGGATTTTATGGCCATACTGAATGTCTATCTCACCAAAACTTGAATGCAAGTCGGGAACAAATCCATAATACTGTTTATTAGGACTGTTTCCCAAAGGTGTTCTCAAGAGGCAACTGGACTCGTTTTTCTTTGGATACTTTTGCTTCTTATCAAAGAAGCTTCTTCAGCTCTGACTGGATAGTGGGGGAATGAAAGGATTTATACTTCTTGCAGACAGCTGGTCATTACATTCTTTTTAGAGAGCTGTTAACGCCATCTGGAGGTTTATCTGTGTTGTCAGGTCACTTGAGTGGTGCAAATGGGTGTGGAGATTTCTTGGAATTGTTGAAAAGACTGTGGTAGACTGCAGAGATGATGTCGTCATATCCCTCCCTCCCTGTTAAGAGAGGGCTGTTCAATTTTGACATAGATGGCCTCTTTCAAACAAGCAGTCCTCTGTCAAAAATGTGGACTTCAAAGAAAGCAGTTGCCTCTTGAAAAAGCACCTTTGGGACAGTTATGATCTGGATGACTAAAAATCACCATAGACATTAAGACTGTGTGCATTTAAAACCAATGTGAAAAACATGTTTCAGAAAATGCAATACCTGGGGCATTCAAAACCCTCTTTATAACTTGATGCATCCCTCAAAGTTCCAATATTTACCTATTGACCAAATCTCATTTGGAGTTCTTTGTATCATCTGGTCACCTGAGAATGAGAACTTCTATCACACACTTTATTAATCTACTTAAAGAATTATTATTTCGCTATTTCACCAGAAAGGGACCACAATCCTGCTATATGAAAGATACCACACAAAGACAAAAGAAAAAGAATGGGCAGAGTAAAGTTCAGTTGGGTGGCAGAGCATAATATAGTGAACTATGGCCATCCTATCAACTGGCAGGCCAGATAAGTCATTTTACATTTTTGTTACAATCCAATCTACATTCTGTATTTATTTAGAAAATGATAGTTGTCAGAATAATGCTCAGAACCAAAACACGTTAGAAGGATAAGGAAGACAAGAAAGTATTAAAATAACAGATAAGATTTGGGCAAATAAAAATAACTGTGGATAGCCTGAAAATCTGTTGAGTTAAGATAATGATCTTTGGGGTGCTTGAGGAAGAAAGAGCAGATCGAAGTCATTTGCACACTAAAGAAATAAGGAAATCTAACTGGGTAGAAATTTACTACTTTAGCTTTTCAGTGTTTTAATTGGAAGAAGTTTATATTATGATTCAAGTCAAGTTCGTTCTGTGGAGACTATTGGTATATTAAATATACTTCAGATCAGTGGTGAAATTCAATTTTCTTTTGGTACTGGTTTTGTGGGCGTGGCTTAGCGGCATGGCAGGGGAAGGATACTGCAAAATCCCCATTCCCTCCCCACTCCTGGGGGAAGGATATTGCAAAATCTCCATTACCACCCCACATTGGGTCCAGCCAGAGTGATATTTGTCAGTTCTCCGAACTACTCAAAATTTCTGCTACCGGTTCTCCAGAACCTGTCAGAACCTGCTTCAGATGCTGAATAATATTTTGCTACCTCATGTATTCTTGTGTATGCCAAACAATATGGCAATTCAAAATGATATTTTTAGTTTGAAAATTCTGATGCTTCAACTGTTTTATGATAGTATTGTTTTATTTTACTATATTTTTATTTTATGTAGCCAGCTGTGTTGTGTATTTCTTCTATCCTGATAACCTTAAGCACAAAGAGCACTTTTTACCATTTTAAATGAGTACTTTTTAATCCTGCCACTTTTTGTTCACAATATTATAAATCCAAGGCAAAGATTCAGACTAGTCCTATTAGAGTTTCTTGTGAAAAGGACTATCCTGCTATAGCTCTTATTATGTATAGGTAGGCAAAAATAATATTGGCAAAGGAATGCAAAAGAAGTTAAGAGATAAAAGAATATATAAAGAAAAATAGTGCTGTAACCATAAAAAAACATTTAAAATATCGTTGCTTCTATAAGCAATAATGTCCAATATTTCCAGAAAATTACAAATTCTTAAGTAGCAATTAGAGGCTAGGCATAATGGAAGGGAAAGCTAAAATGAGTTACCAAAATTTTTTCCATAAGAGGTTTAAGTTTTATTTTTTTAATAAATTAATTAAACCAGATTTCATTTTCGTCTTTGTGCTTTACTATCAGCTTGAAGAATGCAAAGTGATTATATGTTTATAACAGAGTTTCTTTAAAATATCTGTCTTGATTTTGCCAGGAATATTAGAGTGTAGAAGGAAAACATTTAGCAGAATTTCAAGTTCCAGATGTTATTGAGATTTTGGTTTACCTCCACTGGCTAACAAATTGCAACTGAAAAAGATTGTTACCCTCAGCAGCCAAAAGGAATCAGAGAGGGAAAATGTTTCACCATAAAACTGTGTACGTTTATAAGATGAATTAGCAGTTCATCATACACTGGGAGGTAGGAAACATATATAGCATTTTAATTTTAAAAACCTGTATAATGTGGTGTATAACATCCTTAAAGCACGGTTGTAAGACAACAAGTCATTGTGAATACTGTATAAAAAGATAGCTTCCAAGTAAATATGCAAAAAGTTTTGCTGCCAAAGAATGAAACTAGACAACCATAGAAAGTGAAAACAATGGAAACATGAAACCATCTCTCAAAAGGTAAAGGATAGTCGGATTGTTTAATTTCTTTAGCCATCAGTTACACATTAAGGATTTTCACCTTTCTTCCTCACCAGTCAGAGTAAATAATGGAGTAGGCGGAATCATCTTGTCCGCCTTAGCTGAGGGCATCTTTTGTCTGTTTCCCAGTCAGGAAGTGAGCACATCTAGCAAATCAATTAAAAAGTCATTATGAATAGGACTCTTGTATTTTACATCCTCTTTTATATTTTACCATTCTTTTAAAGAAACTAAAGTTTTTAAAGAAGAGATTGGACAACTATTTGTCTGAAATGGGTTTCCTGCTTAAGCAGGGGGGTGGACTAGATGACCTCCAAGGTCCATCCCAACATTGTTATTCTGTTAAAAGCTTCTGGAGACAGAAGGGAACGGTACCAGTGTTGGGTTGCAGGCAGTATGCCCCGGTACGGGCATACCGGTGCCTGCATGGAGCACTAGGTACTGTTCCAGAACGGTGCTCCAGAGGGCTCACCCACCCACCTGAGCTCCTTACCTGTATTTGAGCTCTTCGGCATTTCTGCGCATGTGCATGGAGCGCATGGCACCTGTGCAACACTTCGCCAAGCAGCTGGAGTGTTGCGGAGGCTCAAGGAGGCGTCGCAAGAGGTAAGGACACATGCACACGCTGTGGGCGTGGGCGCACCTGCTGCGCACATTCATGTAGTGGACCCCGGGCCCCGTTGCAACTGTACCACCACTGAACAGTACATTCCTTCAGTGTACAGCCTGAACAAAAATCCTGAGAAATAATGATTGGCTTAAAATTATCCAGTAAGCTTCTCCTATACTAGTCCTACACTTTCTGCATATCTCGCACTGACATTTAATCAAATTGTTAACATTAGTTAAGCAGTGAGTATGAAGCTCTTGTTTGAATGTGTTTATATAGCAAGATATAATTAGCTAGTTTTATACACCGACTATTTTTTTCCTATGGCTGAAGAAAATTAATTACACCACTTCTGTGAAGTATCCAATAACTGCATCCATTGTGCAGTTTTTGCTTGCCATGGCAAAAAAAAAAAAAATAGACAGTTTGTTTGCAAGACCAATTAGAATCCAAATAAACTGGATATTTTGGACCCATTGCAAAGTGGATGAATTCGGTTATAGTAGTGATGGGTGCAACATTGGAAGACCTGAAATATCAGGTTATAGTCAGATTTTTAGGAGAAAATGTACATATGTGGTTGAGGGAGTTCTCAATGAATTGATGGCATATAATAATAAATAAAATTGGGCCCAATATTTATTCAGGACAGCCTTTCAGAAGAACAGAAATAAGCAAATAGCAATACATATTCTGCAGAAATTCCACGAATCAGCAGATTTCCAGGCTTCCTTTTATAATGTTTAAATCAAACACAATAATTCATACTATAGTTTTCATGCTCTTTTATGGTAATTTCATGCTCTTTTACAGTTAACTGGAAGATTGTTACCATCCAATTTATCATCGCAACCTATTGACCCTCTTGCACGCATGTTTTCCAGACAATTTTATTATTTCAATGAGTAAGAAACTACTCTGCCCATCAGAGGTTCTGGGATTTTAAATAATTATTTACATTTCCAGGAGGTAGACAGTTCACTTTCCCTACTACATGGAAATCTGCATGCAAAATACCATAATTACATAGTTGAGTTCATGGTTTCCCCACTAACACCAATTTAGATTTTCAAAATGGGTATTTCTATGATGGTAGGTGGGAGGTGGGGTTGTATTAAATAAGCTTCTCAAAGTTGCATACCTTTTTTCAGAAATATCTGTAATTTGGCATCCGGAGGCCCCTGGGGAATTTGTTTATCCCAGTCCAATACTTGAAGAGTTACTCCACAGAAAACAAGACTTTGATCTAGGAAAGATGGATAAAGCTTCAGTTTTGATCGATCACAAAATTCACCCACGTGTGAAGGTGCTCTTGGTATCGAATCATTTACTTGCACATATTTTTTTAAAAAGAGAAAAGCATTTTTGCAATGGTTAAATTCCACAGGATATGATTATTTGCAAATTTTCCAAATTATGTTGCCGTACACAGTTGCATGTGGCATGCACCCCAATATTACACAGTCTTACAAGATTTGGACCACTATATTAAAAACTTTAGAGTTATAGTTAATAAGTACTGGGTCTTTCTTAATCCAACTCTAGCACTAATATGGGATGGTTTCATACACATTTTAACACATTTAAGATGAACCCATGCAACAATTTAAAAGCCTTCTTTTGTTTTAAGTAGACTATTTATAGAGTGCAATCTGGAAAGTGAATTTTAACTACCATGTTTCCCCGAAAATAAGACAGGGTCTTATTTTCTTTTGACCCCCAAAATAAGCACTTGGCCTTATTTTCAGGGAGGTCTTATTATTTTTGAGGTTGCAGGAGGCGGCACGCGTGGTCACCTCATGGCTGCTGCTGTGTTGCAATATTTTCGGGGAAAGCTTATTTTCAGGGGAGGGCTTATTTTAGCGAATGCACTCAAAAGCCCGACTGAACGTATTATCTGGAGAGGTTTTATTTTCAAGGAAACAGGGTAATAATGCATCAAGACATTATTGTTGCCCATCATATTCAATTGATTTTTGCTATGGAGGGAAGGCAAGAGATGAGATTTTTTTTTCTTAGAGTCCAGAATCATATAGTGTTATCTGAAGGTCAGAACCATAGATATTTAAGATGACAAAGCTCACAGTTATTATACAGCTGTTTGATGTTTAGGAGATATCTCCTAAGAAGAAAAATAATATTTAAAAATAAGGTTACATTTACTTTTTAAAAAGAATATTACAGTTAGGGAGAAAAAATAACTATACATACAAGATTTGTGGCTTGGAGACAATATATCTGAGAAGGACTTGGGTGTGGTCACAGTCAGTAAGTTGAACATGAGTCAGCAATGTGAGACATCAGTTAAAAGGCTAATGGAGTTTTGGGCTACTTACAAAAAGCATTACATCAAAGACAATTGATGTCATTAAACTTTGCACTGATGTGACCACGCCTTGAATATTGTGAATTTTTGTGAGTCAACATTTTCTGAAGGGCATTGACAGGCTAGAGCAGATTCAGAAGAGGGCAACAAGGTTTATGTAAGGCTTCAGGTCATGTCCTATGGGAATAGGCTGAAGAAAGGATGTTCAGTTTGAAGAGACTTAGGCAAAACATGATAGTTACATTCAAGTACATCAAGAAAGCTGCATAGAGAAAATGGTCACAAATTATTTTCCATGGCATTGAAACTAAGACAACAAATAACATCTGTAAATTACAGCAACTTAGATTTCCTTTTAATATAAGAATGAGCTTCCTGAGAATAAGATCTATAAAATAGAGCAATTTATTTATGGAGGTTGTCAGCTTGGATTATAAATTCCTTGTAGTCTCTTCCAACTCTACAGTTCTGTGGCTTTATCTTATATATGTGGGCTGTGAGTCCAGAATAATGTGCATCTGTATCTTGTTTAGCAACAATTCTACATTTTCCCTGGAAACCTTAAATGCTGGGGTAGTTGACCTGTAAAGCTCCTTTATTTGAACAATTTATCCTCTCAATAGCAAAGTGCATGTTGAAAGTGACTATATTTCAATTTCTGCATTTAGAATCAACCAATTCTTTGAATAATTGTATAAGTCAATATGCATTCATTGGAAACTGGTGCTTACAAACACTGACCCCCACCTACAGTAGTTAATAAAACTTCTAGTGGAAGTCCAGGCCGATATTTGCTCTGAAAAATCCATCTCACACTGTTACAGAAAATGTGGGACAGATATTTTTTTTTAAAAAAGAACATTTGAACACCAGATTTGCAATGGCTCAATAAATGTTTCCATGTTTACCAATGGGGTTGTTTATTTCTCTTAACATGAACTAGTTTTGCCCAGAGGAATTCATGATACAACAAGTGCAAGCCCACTGTGTTGCTGACACAGCAAAGCATGAATCAAGAAATAATTCTTGAAGGGTTGTCATAACTAGCTCTATGGGTTGGCACATCACTAATCTTCGGGAAGTATCAAAATCTTTCCATTATTGCTTAATCACCCATTTACTATGATGTCTAGAGGCAAAGGTGTGAGCCCCATCACTGATGCACTGCACCCATCCATATGGCCCTATAAGGATTACAAAGCCTTCTCTAAGAAAGCTTGATCATCCCTAACTTCTCACGTACATACCAATTGCATTGCCATAAAAAGTGAACTAATCCTTTGCCTAACGTGCTTCCCCTGTAGTTGTGTCTCAATCTCTGTAACCCAGGATCTTTGCTGTAAGAGAAGACTGGGGAAAGTGGTTTTAATAAGAACTCATAATTATCTCTGACTGTTGATGATTTCAGACAAACTTATCTAACTCAGTTTTAGTCAGGGTAATGAAAAGTTCACTTGTCTAGGAGTGGTCCCTGTTGCCCAGAAATACTGCTTGATGATGAATTTTTAAAGTTACCTGGTCATTTTTAGAAGTTTATGAAGATTTGATGGCAGGTTTTTTTTTAAATGTATATGCTGCTAAGGCTAGATCTGGCTGCCAAAGGCTAGACAATCACTAGATAGTAGCAAATGGTTTTCTGTAAATGTTTGCTGCCACCTAGCAATCAACAAGAGAGAATATCTGTAGCTCGTGGTTAAACTGTGGAGTCCTTAGTGCTTTCTCAGCATAGCTGTCTCCTTGCAGACATTTTCTTACTTGATTTGGTAACATCATCAGTGCTAGCAGGTGTGGGGTTTGCTTCCTGTTTGCCCGGCCCCTATTGATCTGAGTGTAGTTTTCTCCTCGGCAGTTCCTTGACTAAAATGTTGTTTCCTGCTTGATTGTCTGGTGTTAATCCTTGCTTATCTGGGTACAGGCTGTTGGGGAGTATGCATTCTGGCCTTTTTGTTTCCTTCTTAGCTTTTTAATGGTCTGCTTAGAATGATAAGTAAATGTAGTTCATCTCTATATGCCTATTGATGGTTGATTTGTCTGAATACCAAGCTTCCAGGAATTTCCTAGTGTTTTTGGATTTAGCTTGGTTTAAAATGTCTTAGATGAAATTATGGGTGAGTCTGTCCATGTGTTGTGAGATTAAGACATTTTCATCATGTTGCTCACTGCTAGTTGGTATTTCACAGATATACTCTGCTAGTCCTTTGCCTGTCTGTTGCATAGAGACTGTTAACAGTCCTTATACCCTTATTAGATTTCACTTACAACTCCTGTTTTTTCCCCCTTGGCCTACTGAGTCTTTTGGTTTACTTAAGGTGTTTTGGACAGCTTTAGTTGGTTTGTGTGCTACAGTGATGCTGTATGATTATAACAATCTGTTGGTTCTTTGTTTTGATTTATGGCAGTGTTATCCTTTTCATAGTTTGTATTGATTGTGTTGTAATGAATTGAGTGGTCAGGGACTTTTCATAAAGTTACATGGGTATCCATTTTGTTGGAAGATGTTGAGTAGGTGGTCTGTTTCCTTTTTCTGATGCTCTGGGTTGCTGCGGTGTGTTTGCACTCATCTAGATAATGTTTTTACACAGCTCCTCTTATGGGAAATTAGGTTGCTACTTTGATAATGGAGCACTTGTGGTTTCAACTATGAGCTACACATATTCTCTTCTATTGGAGCAACATATGAGCATTAAATACTACAGGAAACATGCAAAACCAAATGGGCAAAATTTGAATGTAGGCAAATCTCCACCAAGGGACAACTATTCTTTTTGCTTGAATATTAACAACAGCATGCCCTGCCCACCAGTATTGGATACAAAACACCATAAACTGGACCGTTGGATGAAAAAATAGCTCAACAAAGCAACAATAACAACAACAAAAGGATATAGCTAAGTATCATGAATGTTCACTTGAATCTAAAGGAATATCAACACACCATAGATAACCTCAAGCAGCAACTGGAAAAACTATGAACCCAGAACACAAACATAGAAAATTGCTCACAGGCATCATCAATCTGTAAGAGAAGCTGAAAAAAAGGAAAAACAAAACTCCAAACTAAATTGATTAAGCTAAATCCTAGAAGCAAAGAGGTACTGAATCCAAATGGGCAGTCAATGTATCCACCCACCCACTACCCATTGCAGAACACAATATCCTCCAGAAAGGATTAGCTAGAACATAGATGATGCTAATCAGTAATAGTCAGACAGAATACTGCAGTCTTAAGGTAGCCTTAAGCTGATGAGTCTTAAGCCTGTGGGAGGAACAGCTCCACCAGGTGAAGCATCAAAAAGCTGAGTGGCCCTCAAGAGAGGCTTCTCTTGGAGTAAAGTTTATTTTGGAAATTTTACAATGTTTTCTGTTGCCATCTAGTCATCCAGTGGGTGGCAATCATATGAGTGTGTGTAGTATAATAACTAAAGAGCAGGTAACAATAAAGAGTAAACAGACTAAGAATGCGTTCCATCCTCAGTTGAGAAACTCATTGGCTAAGCAACAACCTAACATTAATTTTATTCCAAAACAAATATGCATATGTATAGACTCTTTCAGAGAATGTGGCCAACAAAAGACAGCCAACAAACTTCTCAAACTCCTTCCAGATTGAGAGGATTTAGGACGGTCCATAGTGCTTCATACAGATGTTCCCTGCAACAAGGCCATAAAATAGCAGGCTCCAGGTGGTCTTTGGGAGCAGGGAGAGTTACTGTAGCTTTGCCCAAACCACAGTTCAGAACCTTCAAAGAGACACTTCCTCTCTCAACCACTTTCATTGGTAAATCATTTATTTATATCCCACATTTATTATTCTTATAAAAAACTCAACGCAGTGAACATACCTAATACTCTTATTTTCCCCCCAGAAGATTTGTAAGTTGCATTTTGGATATTAAGAACCTTCTGAAACGTGAGTTTTATTATACTGGGTGATTTTCTTTCAATCCTCAGTGAAAAAATGTTTCATGTAAGTTTAAGAACTTAAAGAAAAAAACGTTATTTGGAAATAAGCAGCAAAAAGGTGATTAGAACTTTGATTCTGGAAAGTTTTAAAATGGATTAAGAGGCCAAATTGACTGGAAATAAATGTAGGCAATACTTATACGTATTTCCTGTAGTTTGTTTATAATCCTTTTAAAATAATTTAAATGTAAGATATCTTTTCATGGGGAAAAGTTGCAATTAGATAAAAAAATATAAGTGGAGACCTTGAAGGCTGTTTACTAGAGGCAACCAGAAAGAACTAAAACTTAGAGAATGGAGCAAAATATGTTAACTCTAGAAAATTTGGCAAAAATGTACTCAAAACTTTCCTTTCAGGTAGTCCATTATATAAAAGTGAGTTCAAATGAGATAGAAGTTATACAACCAATAATCAGGTTGCTTTGGATATGGATGTAAAATTGGCAGGATACAAGAATGATATTGATAAAAATGTTATATAAGATTTACAAATGAAACCAATTGATATTTTAACAGATAAAAAGGACACAGATAATAAATCAGAAGATTGTAAGAATTTATTTTGTGGGATATTATTTGATGGGATTAATATTTTCTGAATTAACTTTGAATGATGATCTTTTAAAGATTTATTTCAAGATATAAGACATATCTGTAGGAAGATTTTTTTTTACATTTTAGATAAAGTGATACATTACTATGAAAAGTAAATGAAACAACTATGAACTTAATTATGTGTGTGTGTGTGTGTGTGTGTGTGTGTGAGTATATGTATGTATGTATGTATGTATGTATGTATGTATGTATGTATGTATATCATTATCATCATATCATTTTAGCCACGTGTCCGATCAATTATTCCTCTCCTGTATTTCCAGGTGGTTTAGCCTACTGCTAACCCCGATATTTAGGGTTCATCCGGAATTCTGGTTGGCTTCTCTCAACAACTGTACCTATGTATTAAATCCTTTAAATCTTAAAGCCTCACATTTCATTGGTCTGAACTAATTAACAGAGTTTGCTAATTCCTTTATAATAATCCTCTTACCTGTCCAGAGCTATTTCTGCAAAGGTCATGCTTATCCAAAGGAGTAAATTTCCATCTGTATCTATCTAGCCTCAATTGTTAAGGCATCCAAGACTCACAAACACTCGGCCTCACCGGATCAAGATTCTTGGGGAATACATCAGAAAACCTGGGATTGATTATCTGAGTTCATAAGGTAGTTGTTTTTGTTTGCTAGCAGGGTACCAGAAAGTTATATGAAACTTAAAGTTATATATAAAAAAGTATCTTTTACTGAAGGTTGAGAGGAATGTTACTACAATGTGATTCTGATTTGATTTTGTAGTGTTTTCTGAAGACTGAAAGATATGAGACGCCAATCATTCAAAGAAAGATTGACTTTATATTAAGGCTGTGCATGCTTCAAAATTGACTCAGAAGCAGAAATTCAGAATACACACGAGTTCAAATATAATGCCTCATTAAAGCAACTGTGGTTTTGATGTGGTTCAACATGAGCTTTAAAAAAGCTACTTTGAGGAGGCCCATTAAAGAGATGATTTGAACCAAGATATGTTCAACTTTATGAGTTGAAGCGCACATATCTTAAAGCTGCCAAGTGGAGAAACACTGTTGTAAAGTACCTCTTCCAAATCATTTTTTAATACTATGAATACACAGGGAATTTAATCCTAAGGTGCAAATAGAGGTGACTCAGAAGTAAGCAGAAGCTCCCTGTGGAATGTTGCCGTAGCAAATATAAGAACTTCACCTTTCATTCCTAATATTCAGGAAGTTTTTAAAAATGTAATATTTCAAGTGTACACTTGGCGATTGAAGTGAAGATGAGTGATGTACTTGAACTGAGATCGATCTGATTTTACAGTTTATAATTACACTGAATTTTCATCACTAGTATTATTATAGATATGTCTAGTATATTTGATATGTTTCAATCTAATGCAATGTGTTACCTGTATTGCATATTAAGCTATTAACTGCTTAGACTCATATGATTGATGCAACATGGAAGCATAACTAAAATGTTCAATGAAAATAAACCTACAGAGGTGTAATTGCATGTGGGAATGATCTTGAGAGACATGAGGAAATGAGCTTCACTATATTCACTGACTAGGTAGTTTGTTTTAATGGTGTGTGGAACAAGAGGAAGAGCTACAGATTAGATCACCAAGGAGCGGAGAGGTGCTTCAACACTTCAAAGATTCTATTACTGTAACTTAGCATTAGTATTCAAGGTTTATGCTTCTTGTCTAGTTGACCTCAAAGGCTGGCATCAGTTTTGCAAGTTTATAAGCATCCGTCCCCTCTTTTGCTTTCCAGAAAACTTGGGAGGATTTTTTCTGAGATGCTTCACACATCCCTTTTTCTTCTGTGGGATAAGATACCTTTTGTCTGATGGCAGTCTGTGACTCTTTCTTCCATCTCCAAACATCATTCCTACATACCATTTGAAGATGTTCAAATAGAAGTCAGGGTGTTTAGTGAAACTCATTTCTAAGTAGATATGCAAAGCTACAATAAGTGCACTTCGGATTTTTATTTTATTTTATGTATCAAAATGTTTGAAAGTGGTAGCCCTATTCTATGGGATTCTGTTCAGAAATAAATTCAGTAACCATTATTCCTACATAAGTGAGTGACAGGCTGCAACCTATTTTGACAAGGTTATTACAGTTTGCTGATGAAATAAATTGACTTAGACCTTATAATATAACTAAGAAAATGTTTCCATTTGTGTGCTATAATCTTGAATGTACTGTACTCCTGTTTAAGCCAAGACTGACATCCATTGATGTTATTTTGCCAACATGTAAAAGTAGGTATCTTTCCTTTTAAAGAAGATTTATCAAACCACACTCTTAAATGAATTAGCAGCAATGAAAAAAGTAATGTTTCATGTCAGGTTGCGCTAGCTGAATGGATCAGGACTATGTGGTGATTTACTGTATGGAGTTACAATATAATTGTTAAGAGATAAAACTGAATCTTAATCCACAAGATTTAATACTTCTGTATAGGTAGAGGGGAAAGGGATACGGTGGTTCTGAGACACTGAGCTTGCTGACCAGAAAGGTTGGCAGTTCGGCAGTTCAAATTCCTAGCGCCATGTAATGGAGTGAGCTCCTGTTACTTGTCCCAGCCAACTTAGCAGTTCTAAAGCATGTAAAAATGCAAGTAGAAAAATATGGTCCACCTTTGGTGGGAAGGTAACAGCGTTCCGTGTGCCTTCAGTGTTAAGTCAGGCGGGCCATATGACCACGGAGATTTATTTGGACAGTGCTGGCTCTTCGGCTTTGAAACAGGGATGAGCACCAGTGACATGCGGTCAGGGGAGACAGGGGAGGCACAGCCTCACCACTGTCATGATGAAAAGAAAAAAAAATGTAAAAGGAAAAAGGCAAGAGCTGAGGTCAGGCTGAGCTAGTTGCTGCCTCACCGTGGATGACTCTGCTTAACTGTTTAAAAAAGCCTCTAAAAAAGTGCCCTCTACTATGAGGCAGGAGAACTGAATGCCTCATCTAGTCTGACTTTAGCTGTTTTATGATCACTCAAGCAGAGTTAAGCAAGGGTTAAAAGCCTAAAAATTCCTGACACAGGTGAGGCACGCAGTTCTCCTGCCTCATAGTAGAGGGCGCTCGTTTGGGCGGGGCTTCTTCAGAGGACCCGAGGCAAGAGCAGAGTTAAAATCCTCTCTGAAACAGCTGGAAAAGGTATGTGTGGGTCAGAGGGAGGGGGAGGAATTCAAACTTCATCCTCCTGGTCCGGGGCTTTGGGCAAAGGCTGGAGGGAAGGACTCTGGCTCGCTTGTGCTCTCCCTGGGGTGTAGTTTGATTGCAAGCAGAGCCACGTTGCCTTTTCAAACCTGTAATCAGTGAAGCTGGGCTGGTTCCTTCCAGGACTGGGGGAAAGTGTGTGTAGTCCAGTCCAACTTGTGTGTGTGTGTGTGTTTGAGAGGGGGGAGGGAGGGAGGGAGGGAGGAGGGGAAGGGAGAAGAAAAAGAAAAAGAAAGAAGGAAATTTCTTTCGCAAAGGAGAAAAATAAATGCTGTCGCTTTAAATTGGAACTGAGCATACCTGGCTGTGGAATTCTGGGAGTTGAAGTCCACAAGTCTAAAAAAATTGAAACCCACCACTGGGTCAGTGCCTCACCAGCCATAAACCTCACTGCATGTCACTGATGAGCACCACCCCCCAGACTCAGGAACAAGTAGCATACATGTGGGGGGAACCTTTAATTTTACCTATACATAAAGGGAAGGGATATATTATTGATGTTCCCCAGAAAAAAGACACTTGTGTGAAAGAGTATGTGATAGGGATAACTTGAGGCTCTTTTCACTTGTATGTTCAATACTGCAATGAAGGAATGGTTGGGGTTGAGAAATGAGCATTTGAAGAGCAAGAAATTATGCCTTTGTTAAATGCTAGCAGATTGTCAGCTCAATGTTACATTAGACCCTGAACAATAAAGCTACTTAATAGCACTCAACAGTTTCTAAATAAAGCCATGATCTGCTATCAGTAGTATGGTTTACAAAACTACTAATTTTAGAAATAAGCTCATTTAAGGTCATACTGTACTCCCAAATAAGCAAGCATAGGATTTCTGTCTAAACTCCAACTTGTGCCCTGCTCTTTCCACTGGTTTTCTTCCTTTCTGGTCCCCAAAACTCTGTCCCAGTTTTTCTTTGACCATTGCCCCCCCCCCCAATTCTGCTTGTTCATGTAATTCTGGAAGAGTGGTAGGTAGGAACTGGGTAGTGATATGTAGCTCTTAGGTGGATGGTACACCTAATTTGATATCCCCATATAATGCTTAAGTATCTAAGTCAAATTTAAGCAAACATTTAGTTTAGTAGCCAAAGAATTATAATTGGCTTGTGCTTTGTTTTGTTCATATACCTGTGTAAAGTAGGAAGACCTTTCTCATCATCAGTCCAAACCTTTGGGATGGTCTGGTATAAACCAATACTCTTTAACCTGTGGTAAGATGGGTAGCCAACGAATTGTATAAATAAATAAACCTTGATGTCTCACTCTTGGAAAGAATAGACAAAGCAATTTCAAAGGCAAGAGAAGATCAACTTGTCCTCTTGGGCCCTGGCAAAATCAGGTGAGCTGAGGTCACTGAAAACAGAGTTGATTAACTATGGGTTGGAGGATTGTATCAGCTGTTTGGAGTCCCCTGTGAACTTCAACTGCTGCGTTTTGATGAGTGGCAACATTATTCAGTTAGACATTAATTAGACATTAATATTCATTGCAATATGTAAAGATGTATAGAACTGCCAAACTATCCAAAGCTAATTGGATGCTGCTTCTATGATCATTTTAAGGGTTTGCAACATCTCTGAGGTTCCCTGGCTGGCATAAGGCCTTCCTTCCTTCCTTCTCTTCCTTCATCCTCCCCCCTCCCTCCCTCCCTTTCTTCCTTCCTCCTTCCCTTCTCCTCCCTCCTCCCCTTCCTCCTTTCCCTTCCTTCCTTCCTTCCTTTTTCCTTCCTTCCTTTCCCCTTCTCTTCCTTCCTTCCTTTTTCCTTCCTTCCTTTCCCCTTCTCTTCCTTCCTTCCTTCCTTCCTTCCTTCCTTCCTTCCTTCCTTCCTTCCTTCCTTCCTTCCTTCCTTCCTTCCTTGTAGTATTTTCTTACCTTGCTTTGGAATTAAGCCTTCAACACTCATGCTGGCATGGATATTTTTTGTGTGAACAAAGTTCTGCAGGGCTTTCCTGATTTCTCCTCTGCTGCAAGTCCACATTTGCAGAGATTCAAGCAGCACCCCAGGATAAAGGTGGGTCCAACAGAAGCAGCCGGAGAGGATTGGAACATACCTATCAAATATTGATCTATTTGCAGTGGAGTCATTCATTCCTATGGCTATTGACACTTGTTAGCTTAGGAAGCATTGACCGTTTTTTTTAATTTAAAAATATATATTCTGTCAAGCTTGAATTGCAGTGCTTACTTCAACTTTGTTATGCCCATGCTAAAGCGTTACAGGAATATAAATCTGTAAACAATAATTGCTAAGTCAGCCGAGGGTTCTCTGCTGTTTGCCATGATTCATTCTCAGTAGAGATTAACTCTAGAATTTAAATTCATTAGATTGTCTTTTTTGGGGGGTCATCTTTATCCTTCATTATAAAGTCTCTAATTACCCATTTAAAGTTTTGGCATTTAGATACAACTTTATATATCGCAGTGAATATTAATATCTAGGCCATGGATCATCAACCTGGTCCCTACCGCCCACTAGTGGGCGTTTTGGGATTCCAGGTGGGCGGTGGGGATTTCGGAGGTTGAAACCTCCTTTTGAACTAACGCGCATGAGAATGTGTGCGTTAGGGATTTCGGAGGTTAAAACCTCCTTTTGTGCGAGTGGGCAGGCGAGCGCAAGCGCGTGCACAAGCAAACACGTGGGAAAAGGAAGGGGAAGAGTAGAAACTGATAGGGACAGGCAGAAGCGGAGCAGAGCAGTTGTAAAATAGGAGAAAGAAAAGGCAGGAGAGAATTGTTGTTGGCTAATAATAATAAGTGGGCTAACTAGCTCAGCCTTACTTTTGTACATACCCCTAAGGAAGTTAAAAAAAAGGAGATAAAAAGGAAAAGCACTGAAAGAGGAGACCTTCGTTTGTTCCTTACGAAAATCGAATGAGATATCAAATATTTAGTCTCGCAGCATCAGCCTCAAAGATCTCATTAATCACTAGTAAAGCTAATTTCAATTTACTTTATTGTTTTCTAATTAAACTTTATAAAGTTAAAAACATTATAAACATGCATAAAGTAGAAATAAAGTAGAAATAAAAAGATAAATGTATGTACATTTCTTTTTTAAAAACACCCTCCTTTCTAAAAAAATATTCCGCACTTGCGCAAAAACTTTTGGGCGGTAAGGAAATTTTTACATCAAGAAAGATCCATTAGTGGGCGGTAGGTAGAAAAAGGTTGACTACCACTGGACTTGAAACTTACTTTTCTCTTTCAAAATTCAATAACCTTAAATAGGTGAAAATAAAAATGGTAGACACAAATGCTTTTAGATCGTCAAAGAAAGGCCCTGAGTCTTGTGTATTCTGTAGTATCTCGAGAGATGTTGATCTTTATTGTTTGTCATCACAGAAAAGCTTAAATAGCTGCTTACGAATCCATTGCAACCACAGTATGACATTAGAGAATAATCTTTTAAACCATTTGTAAGAATATTGTGAAATTTCTGATTTAATATAGCTTGAAACTCCGTGGAGCAATAGCCGGTGATGCCATCTTGATGGGGTCTTTTTGGAAGCTGATAACCAATGTGGCCAGAGGGAACACGTTCAGTGACTTACCATTTTCTGTTTTCATTTCCAACTGTAACGTGAGGGATATAGAGGTCTTTTCCTAGTTATAAAAAATGTTAGTTGTACTCTGGCTCTGTATTCTAGCTAACAATTGCCCAAGTTTGAAGAAAGAGAAGTCATTGCTTTGAGGATTCCATTTATTGAAGCACACACTCTTAAAACCTTCTTTAACCACACAAGCCTGGAAAACAGTTGGATTAGTTTAATGAGCAGAAGAGATGTGCTGCTTTTGTAGAAGTCTTTCTTCCAAATCATTTGCGGGACTAGAACTCATGGTCTCCCAATTTCTAGCTTGATACCCTAATCACTACACATTGATGTAGCAATCAATGTTTTAATTAACATTAAACACAGAAGAAAAAGCAATTCCTTCAGAGAACCTGGTCTTGCATTGTTTAAGACTTGAGGAGGAAGAGGAGGAGGAGGAGGAGGAGGAGGAGGAGGAGGAGGAGGAGGAGGAGGAGGAGGAAGAAGAAGAAAAATGAGAATTAGACAGTAAAACAATGAGAAATTCTGCTTAGATATTACAAAGAGTTAATTCATTGTGCAAGTACCTCCTCCCAAACATTAAATTAATCTACAAATGTATCATTTTTTTTAGCAGCGGTGTCTGGAATTACTTTTATCTGTCGCTTGTTTTGTTTTCAACCATTCAGCTTCCTATCAGTAAATATAATTCACCCAACCTTCTGATATCGGCTAATCATGCAGGATCATAAATATTCTATCACCATACCCTTACAACTCAAATCAATTTTTTAGGGGGGATGCTGTTATGGCTGATAAACTCAAAAGTAATGGAGAAGTTAATAATATAGGTTTACTACCTTATTTATCTCCCAGAAGAGAAAAAAAACCCAAATCATTTCAACCAAGGGAACTTTTCTTACATATGCAGGTCTGGAACTGAATTGAAATGGATCAAGAAAAACAATTTTATTTGGATGTACTTGAAGCTCACCAGCAACTGTTCATTTATGTATGTTACTCAGGGGGTAGATTTTAGCAACTGATCTATAATAGTTTTGATCTTCTGTAGGCTCCCCTTTGTCTCAATGACCAGTTTATACCTTGGATCCATTCAGACATTCTCTCCCTATTACATGTAAAAGTCCAAGAAAGGCATAGGTCAAATAAAAAACATGGTTATGTCCAAGCATCTTTACTAACGCCCTCATATCTCAATGCAAGAAACACATCCAACACAACTGAAACAATAGTGATCTAGAGACGTCCACTAACAAAGACTGTAGAGTCTAAGCCAACAGAAGATATGAGTGCCATTATCTCCACAGTTCTTGAAAATTCATCACAGCATGTCTCTGGCTTTCCATTTGTAGATACCAATTGTTGTATCATTGGAGGACCCTGAAAAAATATAATGGAAGTATGGAGAAAAGAAGCCTTGTTTGCTATCCTTATGAGCTCTCACCTCATGAGCTTCAATCAGATTTAGCATGATTTTCTTTCTATCTGTATCATAGCAATAGCCCTTAGCAAAAGCACTTAAGACTTATATACCGCTTCATAGTTCTCTACAGCCCCCTCTAAGCGGTTTATAGAGTCAACATATTGCCCCCAACAATCTGGGTCCTCATTTTACCCACCCCAGAAGGATGGAAGGCAGAGTCAACCTTGAGCCTGGTGAGATTTGAACTGCCGAACTACAGCTAGCAGTCAGCTGAAGTAGCCTTTAGTACTGCACTCTTACCACTGCACCACCTCAGCTCTAGCTGTCATATCTGTCATTCCATTTGCTTTGCTGGCTTCATCTTTGGAAAAGACCACATTCCATGGAAATTAGAGAGAGGGAGAATGTATTTAGCGGTCAACTGCCTGGGACATTTTGGTAGTCCACTGTGATTTCCATTGGGAACATCAGCTACTCTCCTAGACCTTTCCAAAATCTTTCATCGTTCATAAGACAAAATTATTTTGTTAGGTCTCCAGCCTTACAGAGGAAAGAAGCCACTGAAAATCTGTGCTTTATCAATGAATAATCCAACCATGCAACAGTAGAAATTAATTTTCACTTAACTAATCAAATAGGAATTAATTTCACCATTTTCAATTGATGATTATCCTCATCCTGCTCAACTAAGAAAATATTCACATGCATGGATTAAAACTTTATTGGTTGCACATCAAACTATGGTTTAAAATTTTGAGTTAGCATAAAGTGCAAATTCAGAAGTCAGTTGTTTTAGCTAATCATAATTAAATCTAATCATAATTTGCTCAGTATCATAACACACAGGGAGGACAACCTCTGAGGCTAAGCCAAAGGAAAGGAGTCCCCAATCCTATTAGTGTCTAGAATCTATGTTCAGCTCATCAAATAAAAGAGAAATGGTCCTTTGAGAATGACATTTATGACCAAGACGACCTAGCAAGCTTTTAGCAGGACTGCTATATTTAGGTTGCAAAAAATCCAGATGATTACTAGATGGCAGCAAATCCTTAGAACTTTCTGTACCTTTTTGCTGCTGTACAGTCCTAACATGATTTTATTTAAAGCAGGCATGCCCAACCTAGGGTCCATGGGCCACATCAGCCCTGGGCACCTGTAATGCAGCACTACGAGATAATAAAAAAATAAAGGAAATTTGTTATTTATAGATATTAACTATATTATACCTTTTATATGTGGCCCAAGGCAATTTTTCTTCATTCTATGCAGCTTAGGCAAGCAAAAGGGTTGGACAACCATGATTTAAAGATAATTGATTCAATCAAGTAAGACGATGGAGGCATGCAGCTTTTGAGATAAAGCTTACCATTGGAAGGAAACCTGCTGTTGGGAATATTTTCTCTTTATGCAGCTGTGAATGAATCCTAGCATCCTTGTCATTCTCTGTAATGGAGAACGTAGATCCAGATTTGGTTTGTAGCTTGATCTTGATCCTTTCTTGCGCCCTTTGATGTCGTCTTGTTATTTTAATACACTCATTAACTTTTTTAAACTTTGTTTTTACTTTCCCTCTTCCGTCTTTGTTGTTTAGCTAAAAAGAAGACCTAAAATGTGCCTGTCAATTACTGATGCTCCTTTGTGGGATCAGGACAGTTATCACAAGTAGTTTCTCTACCACAAAAATGAAAGCTTTCACATTCTTTCTCTTGGCTGCACCAAGAGAAAGAATGCACTAAGCATAAAATATAGAGCTCCTTCACATATATCATTTCTGCTACACCCAGGATGACTCTGGGTATGCCTGATCCCATAGCATTTCCACCACTCAATCATCACTCAATAATATAAATCCTGGTCTCATTACTGTTATTTGACACAATGCTGTTTGTATGACTCTAGAATCTAGAGTCTAGATGACACTATAGGTCACCCGTGAGGGAACAAACAATGTCTGTTCAGCAATTAAGACATCTATAATTGAACAGAAAATGTAGTGAATTCAGTTTTCCAAGAGACACACTAGAGTTGTGCAGAGTTTAGGGATGAGCTGTTTTCCCTTTGGGGAAAATTTTGCCTCACCTACCTTCTGACATTAAATCTTCATGTTTTAATTTATCTTCCATTTAATAAATCAACCACAGAATGGTGCCTTAGAGGCACAGCGGTTGGCAGAGAACCCAGTGGCAAATATGAAATCAAGCAAAATTAACAGTGGGTGAATCACTGACTTTATGCCAAGCCCTCCTATTGGTCATCAGGAAAAAGCACTGGGGTTCAGGTCATATAGTGAGCCAGTTTTCTCAGAATGGCAATAATAAATGACTGCTGGCCAGTCCAAAAAGTTTGAGAAACTTTGGGATTTAAAACAAGTGAGGGACAACATTTATATTTAAAACTCAAATCAGCCAAAGAGTCAGGCCTAAAGGGATCCTTCCATTTGCAGAAGACATACTTGAGGAAAACGAGAGCTCTTTAAATCCAGCAAAAGCATTTACTAAAACGAGACAGGGAGATGATTTTCACTAAAACTTATCCAGATGCAGCCTCCTATGCTTAGGATGGAAAAAGCATTTTTCAAATAAATTTTACCTCACGAGATGACATCTGATACAATCGTTGATATCCCAAAATTTGGAAATATAACACTTCTAAATATTTAAGAAGTTCGGAACAAAATACAATGTGTTCTCTATTTTAATACTAAACCACATACTATTTAGGGGAGATGCAGCTATGAAGACCAGTAAAAGTAACTTTAAACAAACAACACAGCAGTGAATTTCAGTTATGTTCACCAATCTGGCATATCCAAAACAATCAATTAAATTTTCACCTGTACCTATTTAAAATGTTTCCATTGCCCCAAATAAGGAATTGCATTAACGCTACTAAAGAGGATAGATTGAACAAATCCACTAACCCTCCTGTCAGCCTGGTGAATTAAAATGAACCAGCTGGTAGTATCAGCTGATCCAGGCTCCTTCTCCTATAATATTATTCTTTCTCTAATCTAATATTAATCCTTCTGCATATCTTGCAATATGTCCAGTTTGCATCCTGTGTTCAGTATCAGTTGCATTCAATGGATGCAGCCAGAAAACAGCAGATGCTTTTCAGAATTGGGAGAGACTTTGAATATGTGATGAGAATTGTCAGTGTAATGTGCATTTTAAATGTGACAGTTGGTTTTGTTTTAAAGAAAAATGAGTTTGGTGGGGAATGTATTTAAAACATTTATTTGCAACCATGGGTGTTAGCAAAGTGCAAATAATGTCTGTTATCCGATGAAGACAGACATGTAACAACAGCAGTTGCACTGTTTGCAATGGTTGCAAGGAAGATACGAAATGTCAGTTGGTCTTACCTGAACTGATCAGTCACATCTGGGTATTGTCAAGGCCCAGCTGCCTGGAGATTGAGGTAAATCTTGAGGCCACTCCCTCTGCTCCTCCTCTGACTCTCCAGATTAACCGATGGTCCAGTCAAGTCGAACCTGGAAGGAAGAGAACAGGGCAACCCCCCCACTCCCTCCCTGGTCCCTGACTGACCAGTAACTAACCGAACTCAGGCCCACCCTGAGCGAGGCGCACTACAGACGGGAAGTAACTGCTCCCACGCCATCCTTCGAGACATGCAGTTCAGGTAAGACCAACTGACAGTTTCCGAAATGGGGCATGGGAGGAGTCACATCTGGGACATACCAAAGCTAGGTGTCCCTGGGAGGGGCCATGGGGCCTGAGTCCCCCCGAGGGTCTAACACTCTCTGGAGAACTCTCCTCCCAAAGGATGCTTCCGCGGAGGTGAAGGCGTCCAACCTCCCATTGATGAAGGGAGAGGGCGAAGCCCATGCTGCCACCCTGAAATGTCCTCAATGGGAGCCTGGGTAGCCCAGGCCGCGGAGGTGGCTGCACTCCTGGTGGAGTGTGTGGTGATGCCTTCAGGCACCGGGAGGCCTTGCGCCTCGTAGGCCTTGGAGATGGCCAGTCTGATCCATCTACTGAAGGTGGCTGGGGGAGACCTTTGCTCCTCTGGTTGAAGGGTGGAAGGAAACGAAGAGGGCCTACGACCGCCTAATGACAGACCTGCGCTTCAGATAGATGCGCAGTGCCCTCCTAACGTCAAGACGATGCCAGGACTTCTCCCTTTCTCTAGAGGGAGATGGACAGATGTCTGGGAGAACAATCTCCTAAGCCCTATGAAAGGGGGAATTAATCTTAGGCATGAAGGCTGGGTCGAGACTAAGCACAACCCTATTGCTATGGAAGGTGCAGAGATCTGCCCTAGGCAACAGGGCTTTGATCTCTGACACCCTCCTGGCGGAGGTGATGGCTACGAGGAACACCACCTTAAGAGTAAGAAGCTGAAGGCTCACCTCCCTCAGGGGCTCGAATGGTGCTTCTAGGAGTGCCTGGAGCACTGTGGATAGGTCCCAGGAGGGAAAATGGTGGACCACCAGGGGCCGAAGGTTGGTTGCTCCCCTGAGGAACTGCTTTAAGATAGGATGTTGGGAAAAAGGTTGGGTACCCACTCCCCCCACGATGATGGCAAGGGCTGAGACCTGCCTTCTGAGAGTGCTGGGGGTCAGGCCTTTCTCCAGTCCATCCTGGAGAAAATCCAGTATCTGCGGGACTGTGGCTGATGCCGGTTCTACCTGTGCAGACTGGCACAGGACACAAAGGAGGCCTAGGTTGCATTGTAGATGCGAGTGGTGGATCTCCTCCTGGAGGCCTCGATGGTCCCGATGACCTTGGTGGAAATCTGGACCTCCCTTAATTGCTCCCGCTCAAGCGCCAGATGGTCAGTTGGAGCCAGTCTGGGTCTGGGTGTACCAGACTCCCCTGGAGGAGGGTCACCTCCCCTCTGAGGAATTTTCCAATGGGGAAAGGTTGACATCTCTATCAGCTCTGCGAATCAGGGACGACAGGGCCAATAGGGAACCACTAGGATGACCTCTAGCACTAGCTCCCTCAGCACCCCAGGAAGGAGGGGAAGGAGAGGGAAGGTGTATAGAAGCCCTGATGGCCAACTGCAGCACAGGGAGTCACTATCCATTGCTCCCTGTGTCGGGAACCGCAATTTGAACCTCAGAAGATGGGCATTCAACGGGGAGGCGAAGAGATCCTCTGTCTGCTGGCCAAATCTCTGGCAGATCCAGTCGAAGATGCTGGGGTGAAGTTGCCACTCTCTGTGGTCTACTGTCTCTCTGCTGAGCCAGTCCGCCTGATGATTCTCCACCCCAGAGATGTGTTCTGCTCAGATTGATAGAAGATTCCGTTCCGCCCAGTTCCCCAATCTCACCGCCTCATTGCGAAGTGCCACGGAGTGGGTGCCCCCTTGCTTGTCCACGTGTGCCTTGGCCGCCACGTTGTCCGTCAGCACCAGGACGTGCTTCCCGGATACCGTTGCCTTGAAGCACTGGAGAGCTAGATGGATCACTCTGAGCTCCAGCCAGTTGATGTTCTTCCAAAGGTCCATTGGCGTCCACCATCCCTGGGCTAGCTGGGAATCCAGGTGTGCTGTCCCTAACCAAACAGGGTTGCATCTGTCATCAGGACCAATCTGTCTGGCTCCCTGAACAGGGAGCCCTTGGCCAGAGCCGGGGACATCCACCAGCGGAGAGACAGTAGTACCTGGGGTGTCACGAGGACCTTGAATTCTGTGTCGCTGGTCCCGTTTCTCTGGTGTGGAAGGAGGAACCACTGCAGCTCTCTGGCATGAAGTCGAGCCCAAGGCTCTATCCTGATGCAGGAGATGAACTTGCCGAGAAGCTGGAAAGAAGAGCTATGGGAACAGATTGGTTCCTGCGAATATCTAGAATCAATTGCACAATACTGTCCCTACGCTCCTCCGAGAAGAAAACCTCACACCCCACTGAGTCAATGATGGTTCCCAGACATTAGAGTCTGGTGGTAGGAATCAGATGGCTTTTCTCAAGGTTGATGAAGAATCCCAGGGATCTTAAGATGGAGATTGTGAGATGTAGGTTCCCTTTGGCCCGGGCCGCCAAGGTGGCTAACACGAAGATGTCATCTAGGTAACAATGCAACCGGACTGGGGTGGAAAGGAGATGGCCTGCCACCACAGCTAAAACCTTGGTGAAGGTCCTGGGAGCGGAGGCCAACCTGAAGGGAAGAGCCCTGTATTGGTAATGAGTGCCCCCATAAGAGAATCTAAGGAACCTACGGTGGTCCGGTGCAATAATAATGAGTAAGTAAGCGTCAGTGAGGTCAATGGAGGCTAGGAAGTCCCTCTGCCTAATCCCTTCCAGGATAGACCTGAGGGAGGCCATCTTGAACTTGCGGCAGATAAGCCTGGAATTTAATAGCTTAATGTCCAGGATGGCCCTCCACCCTCCTGAATTCTTGGGAACCACGAAGAGATTTGAATAAAATCCTGATTCCTTCTCCCCCTCCGGAATCAGCTCCACTGCTCTGATTTCCAGTAGATGCTGAATGGCCTTGCGCATGAGAGAACGCTTGGCCAGGTTCTTGGAGGAGGAAAAGACATCGGCAATTCTTCTGTGCTATACTATACTTATTATTATTTGAAAGAATGATGTATAAACTATGTAAATAGAAGCTTTTACAACAATGGAGGCAACAATGTGCAACAATTATCTCCCCAAATAAAAAACCCACTCAAAGCAAGTCAATTTTTTTCCAATATTTCCTTCTACAATCATCTGGAGCACCCATTCATCCGTGGTGATGCAAGCCCAGTGATCTGCGAACAAGGTAAGGTGGCTGTCGATGAGGTGATTTGATCCCGAATCACTTGTTTCTGCAGAAGGGGGGGCCGCCTCCCCTCAAAAGGACACTTGCTAGGCTGTTGGAACTTGTATCTGTCCCTAGAGAACTGTCTATTCCCCTGCCTGGAGAATCTGGGAGCAGAGTACCTCGGCTGTGGAAAGTCCTGTTCAGGTGCTCGATAAGTGAGTCTTCTGGAGTAGGGTGCCGAGTGGTGATCAGATTGCTTGGACGTGGACGGGAAGACCTTTCACCATCACCTTCGTAATGTCCTGCAGGAGTCTTATGTCTGACGCCGGAGTTCTGTCCCAGAGTTGTTCCAGCCATAGCAGAGTGGTCCTGTTGAAAAAAGAGGCTGCTCTGGCAGCCCTGATCGCCCACGATACCACCTGGAACGTCCTGCACATGACCAACTCCACCTTTCTATCCTCCACCTTCAGGCAGTTGGAGATGTCTTCCGTCACCACTGGTGAGGAGGAGGCAAGACTAGCCACTGGGGTGTCCATTAAGGGTACCTGTAAGGCTTGGGCAAAGGCAGCATTAAGGTTATAGTACCTGTGATCATTGCTCCCTGGTGTGGGGAAGGTGCCAGGCTGAGCCCATTGGGACTTGAGTACCTCCAAGAATAGGTGTGGGGTAAGGATCTCCTCTTTCTCCACTTGGGGCCTGTGGAAAGGACCCTTCTTGGTTCCCCAACTTGAGCTCAGGGTAGCAGTGCACTGGCTGGGATCTGGGGTGTCCAGGTCTGCTGTGGCCTTAGCCTTGCGCAGAAGGGAGCTAAAGAGAGTGGGGGGGAAAGAGCCCCATTATGGCTGGGGCCTCGGGAGTCTGAAACTCTTCGTCATTGGAGAAGCCAATGTCCTTGTGCTCCCCGCCCTTCTGATCCCGACTCCTCACTAGCCGTGGAGGGAGATCTGCCCTGAGGTCTCTGGAGGTTGAAAGTTCGGGCAGGTCTAGATGACCTCGAGGTGCCTTGTGAGAAGCCTTGCTTCTAGGCCCCTGAAACTGATGCTGCATGCCCGAGGAGATCCCCTGGGCAATAGTTCTGGCTAAGACCTCCTGGAAGCTCTGCGAGAGCTCTGGGTAGGCCAGAAAGACACTATTCTAGGCCCGCATTGTGTTTGGAAGCTTGAGGAGCCAGACGTTGTCTGGGCAAACTGGTTGTTCTGCATCCGAAGGGGTCCCCTCAAGCTCTGGAGGAGTGGGATGGTGATGGGGGGAATAAGGGCTACCCCCTCTTGGCGAGCCAGAGGAGGCCAGAGAGCCGGGAGGATCCTCCATCGGGGAAGCAGCCCTGACTGGAGAAGGGGATCTGGCTGGGGAAGGGCTGATGGTATCCCTGATTGTCCTGCCTGCCACCCTGGTGATCCTAATGTCCTTCTTAGAGTCCTCCCTCCAACTTGGAGGTGCACTTCCTCGCCATGGATCTGCCCCCTCCACTGGATTGGTCCCCCGGGAGGATCCCTCACCTGGGTCTGCACCCCCTAGGGGACCGGAGCTCACCGGTCCTCCACTCCTCAAGTTGTCCACCATCGCGTCTCTACTCATGGTTAGTTGATCCACCTCCTTTCTTTCTCTCTCTGCTGGAACCGTCAGTAGGCTGCTTGTGAAGATTCGGCACTCCTTCAAATCTTCGCTCTTTAGCCTCGCCGCCGATCCGTGGCTCGAGTTACGACCGGCCCATCGCCCGATACTGTGGCCCTCCCCGGATTACCAGCGGAATTCGGGCTGGCAGTGGTCATGGGCACTTGCAGACTCTGAAACCAGAGGCCAGAACCTGCGCTCCGCATGTGCGCCCTGGCACCCAAGATGGCGACCGCCGACCACACGGTCCAAGTACGTGAGCCGACTCCGACTGAGTCGCTGTCCTCCTTTCTGGGTCCTGCGATTCCCGCGCTGAACCTGGGATGCTTGCAGCCGCGCTATGGGGCGTGGGGCCTGGAGCTCCCCTCCCCGCTGAACCACAGCTCGGGAGCCTCTCAGTAGCACTATCGGCTTACTGTGCACAGGCTGATTACAGAGTGCATGAGAGGAGGCTATGCTAGACAATGCTCTTAGCTGAAAGGAAAAAGGGTAAAGTCTCATACCAAGGAGACAGCTAAATTAGCTCCTTCTGGGTCGAAGACTGAGGTTATTCTGGAGAGTCAGAGGAGGAGCAGAGGGAATGGTATCAAGATTTACCTCAGTCTCGGGGCAGATGGGCCATGACAATACCCAGATGTGACTCCTCCCATGCCCACTTCAGAGACGCACATATTGATAAAGAGTGTTATCAAAATTAGATGGCAGGTATTGACCTCATTATAGACTGAGGTAATTTTATTTGGTAAGGAATGTGATCTAAATGAGGTGGGAAGTTAACATTCTGTCATCCTTGTGGCTTGCCATGGACATAAAAATGCAGTCCAGCAAGAGTTCTTCTGATGATAGAAAACATTTGTGAGATGCTCTAAAAGGACTAAAGAAATGTGTGCATTGCAAATAAATAATAAGATAACAATCATTGAATTTCTAAGTTTAGGTATATGAATTCCAAGTTATCATGATGATGTAGACACAGAGGCAAAAGATTGAACAAAGCCATCTGCATCTGTGCCTAGCTTGTAAAATTCCAGAAACTATGCTTGACTTACAATAGAAACAGAATGCCAGGCTAGATTGGCAAGTATTTTAAATAACCAAAACAGCTTATTCCTAATAAAACATTTCTAGTGGCCTTTATAGGACAACTGCATATATATAATCACACTTAGCCATATTATCCTTTGCTAATGGGTAAACAGAAGATTAGCCAATTAGATTTAAAGCCTAGGATGTTCATGGGTTTACACTGATACTGAAATGCCTTAATCGTTTACTAGAAAAGTTTGGGGTAAACTACAAAAAGACTAGCTTGGCTAGGCATAGATACAGATACCTCGGAATAAGGACTGTGGAAGAATCAGAAATAATAGTGTCAGACAATAATCAATCATCAGATTAACTTTAGTGCTGAGATGACTTTCCTTGCTACAGTTGTTAAATGAATCATCACAGCTGTTAAGTAAGTTAGTAACACAATTGTTAAGTGAATCTGGCTTCCCCATTGACTTTGCTTGTCAAGGGTGTCGCAAAAGGTAATACACAAACAGACATCTATATATTCAATAAGAAAGAAACTTATTTTAATTCCTATAGAGAAATTGATCAAGATATTTTTTTGCAATAAATGTGACCATGAAAGGGTCTGAAGTAAAACAATGAATTCTTCAAATTAGGTATATGAATTCAAAGTTATGACTAAGTAGACACAGAGGCAAAAGATTGAACACAACCTTCTGTATCTGTGCTTAGCTTGTAAGATTCCAGAAACTATGTTTGACCTATGTTAGAAAGAGAGCGCCAGGCTAGATTGCAAGTATTTTAAATAAGCTAAGCTTACAACTTTGTTTATAACTTTGCAATGTAGGAGTAAAAAAATGAAAAATGATTTGTTTCTGGGTTTTCCTATGTAGGTCTGGCAGTGGCAGCTATTATGGTGGACATTCTATCCACTGAGTATTTTAAGACATGATCGAGATATGATAGTTAAGCTACTCAAAGCATAAACAGACATTCAATAGATCGTTCTCTAAATATTTTGGGATGCAGCAGTAGTGTGCTGCCTTGGTGATATTGGAGAATTTCACAAAATCTTCTAAAATTAATTGATCATTCAATACAGGTTTCCCAAATCATAATTCTGTTCTATTTTCCTTTGGATTCTGGACTTGCTCATACTTTTTCTAGACCTTACACAACAATTCTCTACTCAAAATGTGCATGTCAGAGAAAATTGCATTCAGTAGGAGAAAAATGTGCAAAATATGTGTAATATATGGAGCGGCACCAAAATCCCTGCAGAACTGTCTTCTCCAATAGGTTTTGACCTCCTGATTCATATATCATGGGAAAAATTGCTAGCGAATCCCCATTTTTATGAGGTGACATCAACCATCTTGTAGGTGTTGGGTTGTTGTTGTTTTTCTGTCAAGTGGAGCACCTGCATTGCAAAGAGTCTCTCCTTGGTGAGTAGATCAGCCCCCACATTGCTGGTTTTCCATAAGTTACTGAAAACAGACTTATTTCAGACAGCCTTGGGAGATTGAAGTGATGCTATCATGGCTGGCTTCTGTTTGTGGTAGGAGTTGTTTTATTTTTAACTACTTATTTAATTATATCAAGGTTATTTTGTAGTATTATCCTTTTTATGATTTCATTGTAAACTCCAAAAAGGCATTTTGATTGTGGGAGATACAGATCCAGCAAAAAACAAACAAACCCCACAACCTATAAGTAGGGAAAGTTACCTATATAAGGGTTACCTATATAAGGGTTGTGTGGTTGCTTATTTGTTTGTTCATTTGTTTTACACATTACTTCATGGAGGGGAATGTGTGACCCTATTCCTGGAAAGTATTATATGTCAAACATAAACATGTGCCATCATTCTTCTTAGTTTCCTCCTCTTAGCAACTAGTGCAAGTATGTGCTAGTTTTCACTTATACATAAATGCAGTGTATATTTAGAAAGGAATGACATGACCGAATATAGGAATGTTAAATAATTCCAGCTGCTTTTCTTACCAAAACAGTCTTATTGGTACACCAAAAGGAGATGTCAAAAATTAAAAGTGGAAAAATTAAAGTGAAGGCATTCAAGTTGGTGGGAGGCATAACAGAATGCAATATCCTCAGTATGTCTTATTAACTAGAAGATTTCTATATAACACCAGTTGATTCCAACAGGATATATTGATCTTAATGTAATATATGTGCACAAAAATGAGCAGGATTTTTTTTTAGTGGTGGAGTGCAATTCGGAAGCTGTATCTATTCTCTTAGCCATCAAATTTGTCTGAAATTGGTGGCAGAACTCAGAAGTCTGTAAAACTCCAATTACATCTTGCAAGCCTGAATTCTGCCCATCTCTGATATAAAAAGAAAACTGTATCAGAACCTGTGTTGCCCTGAATTGGATCTAATGTCCTTACTGATTGGCATTATTCTCAGAGACCTTTCGAAGCTAACTAACTAAGCTGGGGATTTAGGCTGGAACTTTTTAAATCTGCATTTATGTATTTACTTATTAAATGTTATTAATTATTTATTCCACCCATCTCACTAAGTGAATCTGAGCATCTTACAATATAGTAAAGGCACAGATATAAATACATTTAAAAATATTAAAATTAACAGGAATTAAGTAAAACTATTAACTAAGTTCACGAGCAGTACGGAAGTAGGTTCTTTGTACTCCACCAACCACCTCCAACTTAAAGCATCTTCATAGGGACTCCAGGTCAATCAATAGAGCCAGGTACTGAAATTCTTAAGGAAGGCCAAAAAGGTGGGAAACAATCTCACCTCCAGATGGTCCAGAGGCTGGGGCCACAGCAGAAAAGGTTTTTCTCCTAGACCCTGCCAGCCAGAATTCCTTGACCAATGGGTCCGTAGTATGACCCTTCTGGTGGAGCTAGTCGGGAAGATCAACCTCATTGGGGCAAAATGGTCCTTCACTCTCCTACCACTGAGACCTTTTGAGATTATTTCTGTACTTCAATACAGAATATTCAGAATATTCAGAATACAGTAATTCTGTACTCTCCCGGGTTTTGAAATTTCATAGGGAAATAGTAAAGGCATTTAACCGAGTGAAGTACAAACATTTGTACTTACGTGACACGAAAGAAATGTATTCATTGTGAAGTAGCCAAATTTCCCTTGTTCATACTTGCAGCTGCTAAAATTATCATTCAGGTAATGCCTCCTTGAGATATTTTTACCTACATGGGTGTGTCAAACAAACATCAAATAGAATAAGAACAAGATCAAACAATTTGCCCTTTGTACAAACATATTATCCATATTTCTCCACCAGAAATAAAGGCATAAGGACTTCCCGGTGCATATTTACTTTTTATTTTACCAAGACTAGTATTTACTTACCAATCACTTCTCTTTTTAAGTGACATTTATAATTCCAACTAGTGTATCTTTAGAACATAGGTGTCAAACGCCTGCAGTGCTTCTGCCAGTGAAAACGGAGCTCAGGAGGCTGCGTGCAGCCCTGTTTTCACTGGCAGCCTCTGTTTTCACTGGCAGAGTGTTGCAGGAAGCCATGGCAGCTGAAAACAGAGCTCGGGAGCTTGTTTTCACTGGCAGAGCATTTGGGCAACCACAGGCGGCCCCAACACGAGTGACTTCAAGCTGGCCATGCCCACCCTGGCCACACCCACCCCGACCCACCAAAGTCAAACACAAACCTGATGAGGCCCTCGATGTAATCGAGTTTGACACCCCTGCTTTAGAATTATAGCCAAAAGCATGCCACACCAATAGTAGAACTATTTCAGACTATATGCAAATAACTCTTTTGCATCATTTTATTGAGAATTCCAGGAAAACTTTAATTCATAAACAAGTAAGTGGATATTATATACAACTTCACTTTCATTCCCTAAATTTTTATTTAGTTATTTTTTTCCCATCAAAATAACTTTTTTTTAAAAAAGAACCAATCTATTCTGTCTTGCTGCTCGGTGGTCATGGTTAAATAAGACAGAGAACAAAATTATTTACATTAATTCTAAAGTTGATAAACTTTGCTTTATTTTAAAGAAAGAGACATTGGTTTGACATTTATATATTTTTTCCTTATTATTGAAATATTTTTCACTATAATTGCAATGTGCCAACCACACTTCATTCTTATTATAGAATTGTAGATCGTATTCAACTTCAACAATTTGAGTGTCACAGTGGCCTAGAGGTGAAGATGCTCACCTCCTATTTGGAAGATTGAGAGTTCAACCTAGGCAGTGACAGATGCTTCTATATCAGGGTGCTAAGAGAAAGTATCTGCTGCGGACTCCACATAGGTCGCAGGAAGGGCATCTGGTCAGTAAACGTTCAAACGTCCATTCAGTTATCCCGACTCCATTCTAATGAAAGGGATTAGAGGGTGAAAAAAAGAAAAAAAAAGTCAGTTTATAATCATCCATCTAGTAGCCATTCAAAATTACAATGGCACTAAAAAAATTGACTTAACAGCTGGTCCTCATACTTAACCACTGTTGCAGTATCCCCACGGTCACATGATCAAAATGGAAGTGCTTGACAATTGGCATGTGTTCACAGTGGCATCTTAGGGTCATGTGATCACCATCTGCAACCTTCCCAGCCAATTTCCAACAAGCAGAGTCAATGGAGTAAACTGGATTCACCTAACTATCACTTGTTTCTCTTAACAACTAAAGTGATTCGCTTGCCAGCTATGGCAAAAAAAGGAGGTAAAATCAGATGCCTTACTTAACATTGGAAATTCTGCTTTCAATTGTGGTCATAAGTCGAGGACTACCTGTCCTGTGAAAGACAAAAGGAATAAAACTCGGAAATTGTAACTATAGTTGGAAAATATGGTTCCATTTATTTTCTAAATGGATCTTGGCATGCCACATAAACTTTAGCCTTGGAAACACTGCTTATTCTTGACATAAAACAAATGCTATTTCATCACTGCTTTTTCCAATCAAAGTAACATATTAGCCAATAAAGTATGCTGTTCTTCTAACAACCATGTTTTCTGGAGACGTATTTTCTGTTTGAATACCTCCACTTTTATGTTTCTTATGAACGTACATTACAAGGAAATAATATTGCTGCCTACATTTTGCTTGGGAATGACTGCATATTGTGTATCTGGGGAGAGGATGCAGAGATAATATAAGTTATTTAATGGAATATCTGATAAAAGAATATATGATATTTAATCACTCTATAACAATTTGAGCTTACAAGTCAGTCTAGACTAATTTTTATAATCCCTTTTAAGAGCTAGACACGTTTTTCCTTAATCCTTCAGATAGTCAGAATTATAAGGATTTCTTAATATGAACTACCTGCAGCTATTGCTTGTTAATTATGTGGTAGTATGCTTTAAATGTCTATAGTCTTTGCCCATAAATTCTATATGTAAATGTTTTTTAAAAAATTTGTCTGTTTGACTACTAGTCTCTCTCAGCCTGTTACAGTCATGGAACACCAACAAAGTATTAATTTGGAAGAAGAATTTGAAGCCCCAGAAGCTGTACATACAGGTAATCAAGTCAAAATATCCCTGGTACAAATGACAAATAACTGATTTCTGGACACCTTGCTTAACACTGCCATTGTAATGGCAGCAGCAAGAACATGTTGTAGAATAGAGAAGGCAATGTAGAGTTAATTCAATATATACATAAATTCAAAATTGTGTGTGTGTGTCTGTGGGTATGTATATGTATATAAAATTATATATATATATATATATATATGTATGTATGTATGTATGTATGTATGTATGTATGTATGCATGCATGCATGCATGCATGCTACTTTTGTTGTATTCGGGTCTTTTCCCGTGTAGGATTGAGATTGTCTTGGCAACATTTCGGCAAGATCTCACTTGCCATCTTCAGGCTTGGGCTTAAAATGGGAACGCAGCTGCCGTCTTTCTGTAAATCTTGGTGGGAGGGGATGGGGTGCTGGCTTTGTTTCAATAAGTGGAATGATTGGTTGTGTGGTTGTATCATGATTGGTAGATTGGTGCTGATTGGTGCTGGCTGTGTGTGCATTGTTGTTTTGTATTGTAACGGTCTGGGGGATGGGTGGTGTTCGTTTGTTGGCTAGGACTGGTTTCCAGATGTTTGATAGGCGGGAGGTATCATCACGTTTATTCATGTTGTGGGGGTGTTTCTCTATTTCGATGGCTTCTATAATTATTCTCTTGTTGAGGTGTTCTGTTTTGGAGATTAACCTGGCTCCTTCAAAGTTGATTTCATGTCCTGTAGCTTTAAGGTGCTGGAAAAGGGAGGAAGTTTTTTCTTTTTTTCTTAAGAATATATATATATATACAACATATATATGTTGTATTTGTGCTGATAAATAAATAAAGGGCTGAATGACAGAAAGGGGGAGTAGTGAGCTCCCTCCCATATTTGGGCATACCAGGGATTGTAACACAAATACATATACATATACACACACACTATAGGTATGTATTTGTGTTACAACCCCTGGTATGCCTAAATGTTGTAACACAAATACATACCTATTTCCCTGGCTCAACTGATAAGGAGGCGAGCCTGTGGCTTAGTGGCTAAGACTCCTGCCTAAGATATAATACAGCCCAGGTTCAAATCCCAGTAAGGGTATGGCTAGCTGATGAGAGCTAATTAGCTCGAAATAGATCTATACTAGTCTCCCTTTATTTATTTATCAGTACAAATACAACATATATATAAAAAGGCAACATTAAAAATAAAAATATGGTTTTCTGCCTGCATGGTCTTCTGTGATGAGCCGAAGGACAGAAAGAGGGAGTAGTGACCTTCCTCCCATATTTAGGCATACCAGGGGTTGTAACACAAATACATACCTATTTCCCTGGCTCAACTGATAAGGAGGCGAGCCTGTGGCTTAGTGGCTAAGACTCCTGCCTAAGATATAAGACAGCCCAGGTTCAAATCCCAGTAAGGGTATGGCTAGCTGATGAGAGCTAATTAGCTCAAAATAGATCTATACTAGTCTCCCTTTATTTATTTATCAGTACAAATACAACATATATATATAAAAAGGCAACATTAAAAATAAAAATATGGTTTTCTGCCTGCATGGTCTTCTGTGATGAGCCGAAGGATAGAAAGAGGGAGTAGTGACCTTCCTCCCATATTTAGGCATACCAGGGGTTGTAACACAAATACATACATACATACATACATACATACATACATACATATATGTGTGTGTGTGTTGTAATTGTACTGATAAATAAAGGGAGATTAGTATAGATCTATTTCGAGCTAATTAGCTCAGGGTTGTAACACAAATATATATATATATATATATATATATATATATATATATATATATATATATATATATATATATATATATATATATATATATATATATATATTTGTGTTACAACCCCTGGTATGACTAAATATGGGAGGAAAGTCACTACTCCCTCTTTCTGTCCTTCGGCTTATCACAAAGACCATGCAGGCAGAAAACCATATTTTTTATTTTTACTGTTGCTTTTTTATATTTGTGTTATTTATTTATTATTTATTTATTACTTGAACTTATTAGTCGCCCCCTCTCCCCACAGGGACTCGGGGCGACGTACAAAAGTATTATATAGCGTACAGAGGAGGTAAGAATAAATAAATAAGTTACAATACCTAAAAAAGTTAAAACCCCAGTGAAATTAACCCTTAAAAACTAAAATTACCAATTAAAAATGCCCTGGGCTGGAGAGATTGTAGTATTATGCCAGGTCAGCTAGTCGAAACAGGTAAGTTTTCAGCTTCATACGGAAGGAGCGAAGGTCGGTTGTTGTCCTGATGTCTGGGGGGAGGTCATTCCAAAGGGTGGGGCCCACTACAGAGAAGGCCCTACTCCTGGGCGTCGCCCTCTGGCACTCTCTGGAGGACGGCACCCGGAGTAGTCCCTCCCCATATTCTGTCATAAAAGAAATAATTAGTCCAAGCTGGATCTTTTACAATCACCTCATGTAACTAAGTCTCCACCAGTAGATGGAGAGAACCCTATTCTGTGTAAGGTCCATAAGGTCCATAATTATGACTTTTTGCACCCAAATGCCTGCTAATGCAGCCATAACACATCGCACCCAAATGCCTCCTGATCTGTCTGTTTGTCTGTCCGTCCATCCATCCATCCATCCATCCATCCATCCATCCATCTATCTATCTATCTATCATCTATCTATCTATCTATCTATCACCTGTCTATCTAATTTATATGCAACCCATCTCACTATTCAAAGTGACTCTGTGCAGTTTAAAATACAGTAATTTTGGAGTGAATTTAACTGGAAAAGCTTTTGCAGATATTTCTTTTCAATAATAAGGCAATACCTTCCAGCCTCCATCTGTCTGTCTGTCTGTCTGTCTGTCTGTCTGTCTGTCTGTCTGTCTGTCTATCTATCTATCTATCTATCTATCTATCTATCTATCTATCTATCTATCTATCTATCACCTGTCTATCTAATTTATATGCAACCCTTCTCACTATTCAAAGTGATTCTGAGCAGTTTAAAATACAGTAATTTTGGAGTGAATTTAATTGGAAAAGCTTTTGCAGATATTTCTTTTCAATAATAAGGCAATACCTTCCAGCCTCCATCTGTCTGTCTGTCTGTCTGTCTGTCTGTCTGTCTGTCTATCTATCTATCTATCTATCTATCTATCTATCTATCTATCTATCTATCTATCACCTGTCTATCTAATTTATATGCAACCCATCTCACTATTCAAAGTGATTCTGAGCAGTTTAAAATACAGTAATTTTGGAGTGAATTTAATTGGAAAAGCTTTTGCAGATATTTCTTTTCAATAATAAGGCAATACCTTTCAGCCTCCATTGGGGATATATCTACCTATGCATTTGCTTTTCTATTTTCCCCACTAAGCTTCTTTGTTGAAACATCAAAAGAATTGATAATTAAAAAGAGGGGAAAAAAGAAAGTAAACCCAAATAACACGAAATAAAGCATTTTCTTCTTCTAGGACCTAAAGGAGTGATCAATGATTGGAGAAAATTTAAATTGGAGAGCCAAGACCAAGAGCGTCTTCCTCCAAGCAAGAGAGAGCTCCTCATCAGACAAATCTCTTCGCCTTATAACTGTCAAAGCAGAGATCACCGAGACACCAAAGAACGAATCAGTCGTAAGGTAAGTGAGGGAAGGAAGATGATGTAATGAAAAAGATGAACAGGGGAGAAGGTTTTAGATAGTTTTTCCATATATTCAAGGAATATAGGGTAGGCTTTTATGCTAATGCATGTAACAATTACCATTTTCACCATTTATGTCAGATGTATCGTTAACATGCATGAGACTGAATATGGCATCATACATGTTTCAAAATCAGAACTGTTCCAGCCAAGAAAAGATAGACCCTGTTTAATAAATTGGTGTGAGTATAAAAGCAATGTCACACAATCCACATTCGTAGAAAGTACGGTGGGAAGGCCTATGTCGCAGTCTCCCTCTTTCACATATTCCTGGAATATGTGAGATCCTTAGAACCCCTGGAATAGTTTTGGGGATCTTTTAGCACTCGAAATGTTGCCAACAACTCCTTGGTGTAGCCTAGAAGAGGGATGTTGGGAGCACAGCAAAATCTGGAAGACAAAAGGTTTTTTAACCCATCATAGAACCAAATAAGTAGGATTCCTATCAAAAATAGTTTTCCCTACTTTTATATTTTACCAATATTTTACCATGTTTGCAGTGTTAAAGACACAAAGAACAAGGGAAATGTATTCCCAAAGATCAGACTGAGTATTGAGATATGACCATTTTATAATTTTACCATGCCCTGCATTAGCCAACTTGTGGAAAAGTTTAATGGCTCCAAGTCATTGGCAAAAATTAGATTGATGTTCCTGACAGTGCACCACTAGAATAGAATCCTCATTGTTCTAGAACTAGATATATCTTATATAGATATAAAACTAGATATATCTTATTATAACATCCTGTACCAAACAATGGCATATTTGTTTTACTGGTCCAGTTTCATCATTGAAATGCCTATATTGTAGTCAACTCACTTTCATATATAGTACAAATAATCCTCCTGATGGTACTGTCAACACTGGATGGA
Organism: Natrix helvetica; assembly: GCF_964273705.1. Lineage (NCBI taxonomy): Eukaryota > Metazoa > Chordata > Lepidosauria > Squamata > Natricidae > Natrix > Natrix helvetica. The sequence continues at coordinate 70,208,823 of NC_138549.1, read as the reverse complement.
AAGCCTGCATCAGGGTCAATGCCCTACCAATGCTCTTTGGAATAAATATATTTACATGAAAGCTTTTGAACTTTCAGTGCTGGTCTTTGACTATAAAATATTCTATTTATATTCCATGAGACCAATCTCTCATTTTATGCTTGGCAATTAAATCGGCACTTGTAGTTTAATGTATTCTTACAATTACTTGCAGATGAGTGTGCAGGAATATGAGTTGTTGAATGTCAAAGAAGATGAGAGTTGTTTGCAGCAATACCGGAAACGCTGCATGAAGAATATGCATGAGCGACTGAGCTTTGCACCAAGGCACGGCTACGTTTCTGAGCTGCAGGATGGGAAGGAATTCCTGGAAGCTGTGGAGAAAGAACACAAAGCCACCACTGTAATTGTCCACATCTATGAAGATGACATCAAGGAGTGTGAGGCACTCAACAGCAGCCTTACTAGTCTTGCTGCTGAGTACTCCATTGTGAAATTTTGCAAAATCAAGGCTGCTAACACAGGGGCAGGAGACCGTTTCTCCAGTGATGTTCTTCCAACACTACTTGTCTACAAAGGTGGGCAGCTTGTAAGCAATTTCATTAGTGTAACTGACCAATTGAATGGTGAATTTTCTACTACAGATGTGGAGACTTTCTTAAATGAATATGGGTTACTCCCTCAGAAAGGAATCCCAGAACTTGACAATGGTGACGTGGAGGAACAAGAAATTGAACAGTAGATAAGTTATCTAGTATTTCATTATTTATGCTCAGTAAATTTTTAGTTTGGATCCCATTTGGGGCCAAATTTACATAGGAAATGCTGCATATAGATGCAATAGAAAAGACTTATTAAGAAAGTATAGAAAGGTATAAAAGAAATAAGGATGCCCAGAACTTAGCCTGATGGTCCATTTTTGTTTTTTTCCTCTTCTTTTCACTTTTACAGGAAATAAGACAACTAAAAAATTAGGATTGATAAAATCTTCTTACCAAGGGGATACAATGTTAGCAGATGTAAATCACCCAATTGTAACTATAGCCTCGGCAGTATGGACAATTTTCAGAGACCACTGCAGATGGACTAATACTTACAACATTAACTTTTTTGCAAGGATAGGAGTAGGAAGTGAGATTGTTTTCTCATTTAGAAGGAATTTAGCTAGGGAAAACACATATAGAAGTTGACAGATCCCTAAAATACAAGGTATATTTGGATGGAGCTACTAACATTATAAAAAGTTCAGCAAATACTCAAAAGGAAGATAAGTTTCCTTTTGAACACTGACTGTTCAGGGCAATTCTAAACTCTGGTGAATACCAACTTTGGTTAGGATTTGGTCTATCAACAATTTTCTGATTCTTAATTTCCTTGGTTTATCTACATTCATGCACGAAGTCCTTTGTGAGAATACATGATGAACCCAATAACAATATAAGCTAGAAATGCAACAGACTCGTAACATCTTACAAGATAACTGCTATAATTTAGTTAATTAAAAACAATTATCTAAGAGATCAGACATCTAAGCATCTCAGGGATGTTGTCAGAATGTTGTCACAGTGCCCAGAAGTGACAGAATCTGGATAGGCTGGAATAGGATCAAGTTTACCCCTTGCAAGATTGACTAGCTGTTGATATTTGGATCACCTACTTTCCCCAGATCAGTGTCTTCCATTTTTAACCTGAAATAGAGTTGCACCATCATCAGGACTGTTGTATAATTTGAGGTGTCCTCCTACATTAATAGCTCCTGCTTAAGAAACAGGTGGCAGATTTAGCCAAAAGGGCCTTTGCACAGATCCATCTTGTCTACTAATTGCATGCATTTTTGTACCAGTAAACTCTCCTCACAATCATTCATGCTTTGATCAACTTTCATGAGCTCTTCATGGGACTTTCATTGAAGACCCAGAAACTGCAGCAGCAGGAGTCATTCTGAGCATGCTACATTATGCCTATGTAATTCTGCTGCTTGTTGAGCTGTAATGATTGCAGGTAATCATTATGAGTGCAATCCAAGATAATAGTTATCACCCATAAAACCCTTTACAGCATAGGGTCTGGTTATTTGAAGGACAGTCTATTTCCTGTGATGTCTACCCATTCATTAAGGGCAGTTAAGTAAGTCACTTTAATAGCAGCACCTGATGCTTGTCCCAAAAACAAGCATAATTGGAAATGTGATTTTCCAATATTTAATTTCAGAAATTAACTAAAAATAGGGGGCAGGGGGAGTGAGAATTTCACTAGCGAGATATCCTAGACATTCATTTTTCTTGAATGGCTAAATGGCTATTACCAGCATATTAAGTATGGGCCAGCAGTGTGCTGTAGTTGCCAAAATAAACAATGTAGTCCTAGGTTGCAGAACAGAACAAGATCACATGAAGTGATAGTACTTGTTAATATTGCACTAGTGAAACCACACTTGGAATACTGCATCCAATTCTGGTCACCATGATACAAAAAAGATTCTGAGACTGTAGAAAGAGTGCACCGAAGAACAACAAAAATGATAAGGATTCTGGACCCTGAACCATATTGAGGAAAAGTAGTTTAACGAAGAGAAGGATAAGATTTGATATATCAGTCATCCAGTATTTGAGGGGATGTCACAGAGAAAAGGTTGACCTGTTCTCCACCTGAGGGCAGAACAAGAAGTATCAGGTGAAAGATAATTAAAGAGAGAACCAACCTTGAACTAAGGAGAAATTTCCTAATAGTGAGAACAATTAATCAGTGAAATGAAGTGGTAGGCGCTCCCATCATTGGAGGTTTTCAAGAAGAGACTGGACAGATATTTGTCTGGAATTGTCTGCTTGAGCAGGGTTTGGACTAGAAGACAACCCTAGTATTCTGTGTTCTATTATGATCAGACAGAGTCAACATGGTTTGAGTCCCATTGGTATAACAGTGCCACCTGATAAGACCCAGGAAGCAGACCTTCTCTGTCCGGTGACTGCCCTTTGATACAACATCCTCCCAGAGATTTGAACTGCTTCTATCCTGACTTTGTTCAAATAAACCTTGAAGATCTGGTTCTTCTCTTGGCCCTAGTTAGAGAGTGTGACAAGCCCCTTTGGAAATTACAGGAAGTTGAAGAACATTTTTTAAAAATATATAAAACTACTATCCGAGTTTATTATGATGCTTTTCTCCTATTCATTTTAACACTGTACATTACTTGGAGTTGTTATGCTATTGGACGGCTTTAGAAATTTAATCTAACAAGAAATAAGCAAATAAATAAAATTCTTTGATTTGCAAGTAATTATAATTTGATTTGAAATTACTAGCCAAAAAAGAGACTTGAAGAACATTATATTTAGTATGTGCTGTTTGGAAAACATCATATCATTAGCTGCCAATCAAGTACATTATCTCTCCAAATCTGTAGAGAAATTAAAGACCGTATTTTTGACTTACTTTTAATTGTGTGCAATTAGCACTTAGGTTAATGTTGGAAAACGTATAAAGAAAATGTATACATGCATCAAAACATTATTAAATACTGTATGATGTCACATGGTAAATTAAAACAATGTGTTCATGAAACAATATCAATGACTAAAACCTTTCTATTCTGTGCTGATGTAATTAAAAGCTAGTTAAAACATAGCTTTTAAATGGGTCTATTCTGTTTTTAATATCTGCACACAGACAATATAAAAAACAATTAAGAACAGGTGAACACTGATTTTTCCATGTATTTAAGCAGTTGTAATGGGACAAACCATCATTGCAGCCTCCTCAGTGTTCAGACAGAGGGATATGAGATAATAGGATTGGGGATAGTACTTCTCCCCTGGGCACAATCAGTATATAGTTGTGTAAGAAAGACTCAGAGAATATCTTGGTTTATGCTTTTTTTGGGGAGAAGAGCTATTGCTAGACAACTATTCTAAACAGGAAGGGAGAAGGGAAGGACTAATGACTTCTTCTGGTTTTATCTTCAGCACCATTAGAATACCCTCTCTCATCTAGCGTGTTCCCCAAAAGCTTTCATTTACAAAAAATGAAGTAAACAGGAAGAGTTGTGCAATGTAAATTAATTAAATAAAGCCTTACACAGAATGACTAATTTCGCAGTAAGTGGTGTAACACATCAGAGAGACAGAAAGTTGAATGGAAAATATTCTGGCTTAATGGGTGGGGGGGCTCTCAGATCCCTTGCATACTGTGGATCTCTCTGGAATTTGCCAGACTGAACCAATTTCACAAAAGGGGAACCACTGTTACCTTGTTTCTGTTCCAACCTACTCTGCTTTCAGGAGAATAGAAATAGAGCTGGAAGAACCATGGAGGTCTTCTAGTCTAACCCCCTGCTCAGGTGGGAAACACTATACCATTTCAGACAAATGGTTATCCAACATCTTCTTAAAAACTTCCAGTGTTGGGGCATTCACAACTTCTGGAGGCAACTTCTGTTCCACTGATTAATTGTTCTTACTGTCAGGAAATTTCTTCTTAGTTCTAGGTTGCTTCTCTCCTTGATTAGTTTCCACCCACTGCTTCTTGTCCTACCCTTAGGTGCTTTGGAGAATAGCTTGACTCCCCCTTTTTTGTGGCAGCCCTTGAGATATTGGAACACTGCTATCATGTCACCCCTAATCCTTCTTTTCATTAAACTACACATACATAATTCAAGCAACAGTTCTTCGTATGTTTTAGCATATATCCAGCCCCCTAATCATCTTTTTGGGTCTTCTCTGCATTCTTTCTAGAGTCTCAACATCTTTTTTTTTTACATCTGTATAATGTATAACAGACATGAGGATGACAGTGACTTTCCACCCTACCCAGTGACATCAGACAAGGAAACCTCAAAGATTTAAGTAAAAGTCAGAGAAAGAAATAATTAGTAAGTGTACAGGAAGTAGATGCCCCAAAGATTAGTAAGCCCTAATGCTTACAAATGTTGGAATGCAGACAAAGGTAAATGATTTGGGGGCAAAATGTGGCAGGTCTCCTGGGATTCTTTATTGTGCAAATTCAAAACAGTTTTGGATGCTTTTTTTTAAAAAAAAAACCTGGCCAACTTGAAAAAAAATCAATTAAAAAACTGAAATGCAGGGCACATTCTAAAAGTACTAATTTACAGTGACCATATATCTTGAAGACAAAAGTAAATAACCCTAGACGAATCTTGGAGGGGGGGGGGATTTTAGTCCTAAGAAATAAAATACCTTCATCCATTCCTGAAAATATAAAAAAGGTCAACATTGTAAGGCAAGATTTTAGAAAAGCATTTAACATATAAAATTGAACCCAGGAGCTTTTCATGGCAAGTGGTGAACCATTCAAGCATAGAAGCACTGGAAGATGAAAAAAAAAAAGCTGGAAGAGGAATAAATCTATAGTAGAAAGGTATTCTTCTCTCAAACAATATTTAATCACTTTCCTTCTAGTTTTTCCTTAATGGAGTTAAATGTAATGGGTATTTTAAAATAGTATTTGATATATGGGATAAGTTGGGTTCCTGACAATGTTAATAGTCTTGCTTACACATACATACACACACACACACACACACACACGACAATTTATCTACTTCATGGATAAACAGACATTTATTTTTATTTTATTTTATTTTATTAAATTTATAAACCGCTCCCTCTCCCCGAAGGGACTCGGGGCGGTGTACAGACAAAGGTTAAAATACCATATACATAGAAAGACATCAGAATCCCGTAAAAACAAGTTAAATAAAAATCTGTACAATAATAATAAAAATTAAAACAACTTAAAAATCTACCCCAGGAATTTAAAATACCGGCCAGGAGGATAGAAGATTAAAACTATGATTGGGCCAGGCCAGCTAATTGGAACAGGTGGGTCTTGAGTTTCTTGCGGAAGGAGCGGAGGTCAGTGGTGATTCTAATATCGGAGGGGAGGTCATTCCAGAGGGTTGGGCCCATCACAGAGAAGGCCCTACTCCTGGGCGCCGCCCGCTGGCATTGCTTAGTGGACGGCACCCGGAGGAGTCCCTCTCTGTGAGAGCGAATTGGTCGTAGGGATGTATGGGGTAGGATGCGATCCCGCAGGTAACTAGGTCCTGTGCCATGAGCGCTTTAAAGATGATAGTCAACACCTTGAAACGCACCTGAAAAACCACAGGTAGCCAGTGCAGCTCGTGCAGGAGAGGTGTTATATGGGAGTACCTAGTACTCCCCGTGATTGCCCACGCAGCCGCATTCTGGACCAGCTGCAGTCTTCGGGTGCATCTCAAGGGGAGCCCCATGTAGAGAGCATTGCAGTAGTCCAGACGGGACGTCACCAGCGCATGAGTGACTGTGCGAAGGGGTCCCGGTCCAATAGGGGACACAATTGGCGCACCAGGCGAACCTGGTGGAACGCCCCCCTCGCCACGGCTGCCACATGGTCATCCATCGACAGCCGGCCATCTAGGAAGACGCCCAAATTGCGCGCCCACTCCACTGGGGCCAGTTGCTCGCCCCCAATGGCCAGCGATGGAGCCCACTGGTTGAACCGGGGCGCCGGTAACCACAGCCACTCCGTCTTGGAGGGGTTGAGTTTGAGTCTGTTGCTTCCCATCCAGACCCGTACGGCCTCCAAGCACCGGGACATCACTTCGACGGCCTCGTTGGGGTGGTTCGTGTTGGAGATGTACAGCTGAGTATCATCAGCGTACAGGTGGTACTCGACCCCAAAACCACGGATGATCTCACCCAGCGGCTTCATATACGTGTTGAACAGGAGAGGCGAGAGGACCGACCCCTGCAGCACCCCACAGGTGAGCGGCCTCAGGGTCGACCTCTGCTCCCCTGCCAACATGCATTGCATCCGGTCGGAGAGGTAGGAACCACCGCAAAACGGTGCCCCTCACCCCCAGCCCCTCCAGACGGCGCAGTAGGATACCATGGTCGATGGTATCAAAAGCCGCTGAGAGGTCTAATAGGACCAGGATGGAGGAACAACCCCTATCCCTGGCCCTCCAGAGATCATCCACCAACGAGACAGTACCTCACTTTGAAACATAGTTGATATAACAGTGTTCTATGTATTGTGTTTTTGGTTTCTTAAATCAAATATAGAATTTCTAGATTGATCATCTCCTGGCTTAGGTTGTTTAACTGTATAGTGGGAATAAGCATAAGGTATTAAAAAATTAAAAAGTTTACTATTCTGCATATATGTGTATGTAGAAATGAGTTGGGTACACTATTTTTAGACAAAATGTAGTCTACTGTACAAGATTTAGTGCTATTCATTTTAAACCAAATAGCCTCCATCTACAGGTGAAACTCGAAAAATTAGAATATTGTGCAAAAGTTCATTTATTTCAGTAATACAACTTAAAAGGTGAAATATGTGAGATAAGATTCATTACATGCAAAGCAAGATAGTTCAAGCCGTGATTTGTCATAATTGTGATGATTACCATGGAAGGAAGCACATGAAGTGCTCCAAAATCTCCTGGTAGACGGCTGTGTTGACCCTGGTCTTAATGAAGCACAGTGGTCCAAAGTCCTGTTGCTCAGTGGTCCATAGTCCTCTTTTCTGATGAGAGCAACTTTTGCATCTCATTTGGAAACCAAGGACCCAGAGTATGGAGGAAATGAGATGCAAAAGTTGATCTCATTAGAAAAGAGGACTTTGGACCACTGAGAAACAGGACTTTAGACCACTGTGCTTCATTAAGACCAGGGTCAACGCAGCCATCTACCAGGAGATTTTGGAGCACTTCATGCTTCCTTCCGCAGATGAGATTTATGGGGATGTTGACTTCATTTTCCAGCTGCCCACACTGCCAAAAGCACCAAAACCTGGTTTAATGACTGTTGGATTACTGTGCTTGATTGGCCAGCAAACTCTCCTGACCTGAACCCCATAGAGAATCTATGGGGCATTGCCAAGAGAAAGATGAGAGACATGAGACTGAACAATGCAGAAGAGCTGAAGACCACTATTGAAGCATCCTGGTCTTCCATAACCCCTCAGCAGTGCCAAAGGCTGATAGCTTCCATGCCACACTGTATTGAGGCAATAATTGCTGCAAAAGGGGCCCAAAACAAGTACTGAGTACATATGCATGCTTATACTTTTCAGAGGTCCGATATTGTTCTATGTACAATCCTTGTTTTATTGTTTGCATGTAATATTCTAATTTTCTGAGATGGTGGATTTGGGGTTTTCATGAGCTGTACTCCATAATCCTCACAATTATGACAAATCATGTCTTAAACTATCTTGCTTTGCATGTAATGAGTCTCATCTCATATATTAGTTTCACCTTTTAAGTTGAATTACTGAAATAAATGAACTTTTGCACGATATTCTAATTTTTCAACTTTCACCTGTAGTCTTCACACATCAAACTCTGAAGATTAAAAAGTATATAAAATATGTAGATCATTAAACACATCCCACTGTATTTATAACATAATTTTAATAGATCTACTTATAAATGGCTATAAAAATAACATATAACTAACCAAGCATGCAGCAACTTGTATTGCTGGAGAAGACTATAAACTGAAAATTGTCAGCACTCACTCAAGATGGAGCTAAACAAGCTTCTGCATATTATGACTCTTCAAGGTAACAGTATATGATTAATCAAGCTTAAATTAAGGGTTTTGTGGCTCCATCAGGATTTTTGCAGGAAAATGAGAAGATTACAAAGGTTGCATTCAAGAATCATTTTTCTCACCTTTCAACCAAGGACAGGTAACAAGACTGCGTTAAGTCTAGATTTATGGCCTTCCAAATGTCCCCGTGTTATCATTTTCAGCAGAAATAAGAAAAATCAGGAGTTTTGCCCAAACCACATCTCAAGGATATATTTTGTGTTTTTTAAAAATAACCTTGCAGAAGTAATCCAAAATGAAAGTCATTTGTTTATATTCTCCCCTTAATTTCTCTTGCATTCATTAGCCATGAGTTGTTCTATGTATAACTCTGAACCCTCACACATTAAACTTTGAAAGCATATCCAATTTCTTTTCCCCTTGGTGACAAAACCTGATGGAAACGTATCTTCTTGTGACAGCACAGTTCTGCATGCAGAACTCATTGAAAGAGCTTTGTATTTGGGGGTTAATCGGTATACAGAAGTATGTACGTTTTCTACAGAATGAGGCCACTGGAGCAACTAGCTCAGAATTTAGGTTATTTAGTTGAATATCTCAGGGCTTTAGGACCCATTACAAAACCTCGTACCTCTAGTAAGAGCTATATATTCCTTTCAGCAACTTGGGGAACAAATGAGGTATAAGAAGAAAAAAGAGGGTGTCTCCATCAATTTTATCTGCTCAGCCTGCCATGCAGTTCCAAACAGATTATTGTTTAATCAGTGATAGTTCTCCAGGATTCTTTCCTATTTATAATTATCTGAACCTTAATCATATGAATTAGGAGTGAGTTAAAAGCTTTCTGACATGTTTAACCACTGCATGCTGACACAGAACAGATCTTGAACCAATGTTTTGATTCATCACTATATATACCTTTGGCCAAGATGAAATTGCAATAAGTCTAGACTAGGAATATCAAAAAAAAATTGCCCTTAATGTTCGTGGAAGAAATTGAGTTGGCAGGAGCTGATCTTAATGTTATCATAGTGTGATGATAACATAAAATGAAATCTGGATAGAATTGAACCTTTCTTCGCCAAAGCTGAGTCATTTTATAAAGTGTGCAAGGTGTAAAAAGCTCATGGCCTTTTCTATATTTTTACAGTAAAAATGCCTTGTTTGCTCACAAAAGCTCAGGGCCTGCCCCCGAAACTGATTTATTTTTACAGCACTTCCTGGAATTATGTTGTGACTGTGCAATACAACTGAATACAGAAGTAGCAATTTATGAGAAACACACACTTCTGAGATGGTACTGTGAAAAAATGAAAAAAACTAATCACCTTATATATTTGCAAAGGAAATTACCCCATGTAATACATTAAGCTGTACAATTTATGCCCAATATTTAAGAATGCAGACCTACCTTTGACACAATGGAAATCTAGCAGGCAAAGTGGAAAACATATTAAATGTATAGCTGTTTGAATGTCCTTAGAATACACATGTTGACCACCCATAGAATACCTGCATCACTAAGCTTGAGAAAATCATCTGAATTAGAGTTAGGAATCTTTAATGAATTAATTTATTAAGTCTGTAGTCTGAAAATCAGCAGTTGTACTGGCAGAGAAGATGGAAAAGTCTGTCATTTCATGAAACAACATTTTTTTATTTTCCTCCTAGCTATTGAAACTTGAAGCAAGCCCAAGATGGGGCAGGCAGTATCCTGCTCTTTACTTCAACTGAATACAATGGTTCTAAACTGGGTTATCTCAAAGCATTCTGACAGGTGTCTTATTCACTTTACCTGCAGAAAAAATGAGCTAGGAAGAAAAGAAATACCTAATTCTCTATCAGATGTTTTACTCTAGGTTATCTTAACTTCTCCATTCTCAAGGAAGGACAAGTCAAGTCCTCTATGAATCACACCAGCCTTAAAGTCACTAATGTGACATAGATCCATCTCATGTTGTGGTTATTTCATATATAAAAATAGCAAGATACTAATCTGAGAACAGGTGAATATAAAATCTAGTTTTAACAATAGTGAAAGTTGGCAGACACAATGCACTGAGAATGGGGAAAAAAATTCTGAACGGATCACTTCCTCAAGAGGACATTCCCAGAGTGAATAAGCTTTTGAATACCCACAGCATTCTTGAGTGTTCTCCCTCATTATTTACTGCTTTTTCCATAAATAGCATTGTAAAGTATTTTGCTTTGAGAGTTCTTGCAACATATACTCATAATCCTGTTAACAAGCATCTTGTATAAATCCAGAATCTCTTAAAGGTGTTCTCTTGCTTGCTGACCTTTTCTGTTGTACGTGGAAGTGACATTAATGTGTAAGAGAGAGTTTGAAAAGGAGCAACATACAAACATTAGTAATAAAGTTCCTACAAATCAGGTGACCAACATAGCCAAGTTAGCATCCAACAAAATGCATTGAAAGCAACTCAGATAAAAGGGCAGATTAGTTTTTTAAACGTATTTATTTTTGAAATATTGTAAACTATTCAGTCCCCTGAGGCTTTGGGTTGTGAACAATGAAGCGGACATAAAACAGAAAGCAAATAAACTTCGTATATTTCAAAACAGCAGGTTAAACATGATCCTAGCCTGTAACGCTTTTATAAACTTAGAAAGGATCACATCTGAGTTTATTTTGAGTTTATTTTATGAAAGTTTCCCAAAGGAAATGGAAAATAAAGTTTTGTTTAAAAATGGGAAGAAGGAAAGAAAAATGCATGAAACACTCCTCCTTTTGAAAGCAGCATGAAGAGAATGTGGACATAATGACACATCTTCTCTGTAATAGACCTTAATTTCTGGAATCTCTCTCAGTGGTATTCTTGCATTTCACAGGCAAGTAAAATATATCCTATTCCAATGAAACCTTGGCTGGAGTTTCAATCATAGCAACTAACTGTTTTATTCTATGTTTTATTATTATATAAGAGAGTCACCAGTATCCACCATGGCTGGTACAGGATATCTGCACTGTGAAATAAATACATATGTATACAAATACTTATATATACTCTGTGACAAGTGTAGATGAATCAAGGAAGATAAATAAGTTGTCCCCTGAAAAATTAATCCCTTGTATGTGCCAGTTGACAATGCAAATTCCTTCCGTGTACAACTGAAGACCCACCTCTTTCAACTATCTGGCCTGGCTCAACCGTAATTTTTTCGTACCCCTCCTGACTGTCTGTTTTTAACATTTTGAATTTGGATTGTACATGGGGTTTTATAATTAGGGTATTTTAATGGTTTTTAATTGTCTATGTATTGTATCTGTTAACCTCCTCCGTACATGTGTGTCTTTGTATTTATGTATGTCATGGGTTTATGTAAATGTTATATGTTTTTTACTCCATTGTACGCCGCCCCGAGTCCTATTCGGAAAGGGAGCGGCTAATAAATTTAAATTGATTGATTGATTGAAATTCTCTCTCTTTTCCCCAAAAAGCAATGTATGCCACCTACATTACTTTCATGAAGAAAGAGAATATATAATTGCTTTTTTTAGAGCCATGTATTGCTATTGTTAGATGACAACATATCTTAACCTATTCAGTTCAAGATGCTTGCATCCTTACAGTACATCCGTAATGATATGAGTTCTGAAGTTCGTTTTCGCTTTCCGAAGCTTAATCGCTGAAGTAGTTAAAGGAGAAAGCTATTGCAGATATGGCAACTGCCACAGCAATCACCACTCCTGAAAAGAAATGTAAAAAAAAAAGATAATGCAAATTGGTATTTCAGCTAAAAACTGCATTTTTATTAGTTTAATTTTGTAGTACACTGTGTATAACTTTCTCCTATGGATCTATTCAGGGCTTCCTCAGGCAGGAGAAAAGTATATTTAAAAAAAATAAAGAGTAACTGCAACAGCAAAGAATGCTAGAAAATCAGGAACCAAAACAACTGAGTCAATAGGCAATGAGTGTTCTTTACATTGTCTGTCTGTCTGTCTGTCTATCTGTCTTCCACAAGTACTCCTTCTTTAACAATCTTTAGGACTTGGTTGCTTAGCAAAGCAATTGATTGCTAAGTGAAACTGCAATTGTACTTATGTTTTTACTTCAACTTTGCTTGAGACTGTCATAAATATGAGGATTGTTTGCAAAGTTATTTTTTCATCATTGTTGTAACTTCAAATGGTTGTTAAATGATGACTCAGTCTGTATCTGTCTGTCTCTCCGTCTGTCCATCCATCCACCTAAATTTATACAGACACCAACCTCACAAATGTGACTTTGGGCAGGGTACAATAAAACCAATGATTAAAACAATCTTAAATAACCATTAAAACAATTAGACATAAATGTAAACAAGACTGCGTGAGAATCCTTCAAGGGAAATGATAAATCATACTAAAAGTGACTGTTTTAAGCAGTTCAGAAGAGAAGGCTAAAATATGCATACCCATATTTTGATGTAGTTTCAACAGTAGCATTTCTTTTGTCACTTGCTTTGGTTGTGTATTATCTTGGAATTCTTTTGGCAGGCTTACTTCAACTATAATTAAAAGAAATAAGACAAAAGCATGAGTTTGTATGTTGCCTGAACATCTCTAACCCAATGTTCCTTTTCTCCATCAAAAATTTAAAACACATTTTTTTTTCAGAGCTCAGGATGGAACAACCAAGTCTATGTATGCAAATTCTTGTTGTGTAATTTAATTTTGCATACAAGATATAAACAGCCCTGGGTCTTACTTAGACACCACTGTCTTTCAACTCACACCCCAAGGAAGATTATCCAAATAAAGCACGTGGAATAATTTTTAAGATGCGTATTAGTAATTATTAAATACCTGGAACTCTAAAGAACTGAAGAAGAAATGGATTTCACTATTCTTAAAAAAAAAAACCTCAGGAGAAGATGAAAACAGTCTTGTATTATTAATTTCCCTTCCCATTTGTGTATAGCCAAATGTACATTATTTCTTTCACACAAAATTTTCCCAAAGATTTCTTGCATAATACTCAGCATCAGCAATTCTTCTGTGCTATACTATACTTATTATTATTTGAAAGAATGATGTATAAACTATGTAAATAGAAGCTTTTGCAACAATGGAGGCAACAATGTGCAACAATTATCTCCCCAAATAAAGAACCCACTCAAAGCAAGTCAATTTTTTCCCAATATTTCCTTCTACAATCATTTTGTAAGTTGTCAACGTTTCTTTCTATAGTTGCAAAATCTAAGAATCAACAGAATATATCCCACAAGTTAATTTACTTAACACAATGGAATATCTGTCATTGTAACCAGTCAGAACTATTTTAAAAATGCTAACTTATAGGAGAGCAGTTAAGAGGCATAATCATAGTATTGTGTTCCTTAGTTACTGGAAATTCTACCCAGGTAATTTCTACTAGATAATGTTGAACATAAATTTTAGGATTGTGTCCTAGAACAATCTGTCCCTTAGTTTTTACGTAGAAATAGATTTTACAAATGTTTCTTTGCAAATCTGAATGTCCCACGTGGCTATCAGATATCAAAGCAGGTTTACTTGGAATTTATATTATTAAAATTGGCAGTGTCAAATTTGTTATTTCTTAATAGGCTGTGGGGTATTAATGTCAACATAAAATGAAGTAAGTTCAACAAGTTGACCAAATGGTTTTTACACTTTTTTGCTGTTTTTCTAACAAACACTTCTTTAATATCCATAATGCGGAATGAAGAAATAAAAATGATATCTGAAACTGGCAAACAAAGTTTAAAAAACATCGGCACCACATCACCCAAATGTATTTCAGCTTTTAAAAATCCAACTTTTGGCCACAATGGAACAATTCTGCTTGCCTTGCCATGGAAGTCATCTTAATCACAACTATTCTAATGCACGTCATGGCTACTCTGCCGTGTAGAGCCAGGATGCTCATTCTTGGATTCAATAAATCTTCAACTAGATTAAGAATAAATTAAAGGGAAGAGATTATCCTCAGTGAGGTACCCACAATCTTATTTGTGTTTCTCTGTTCAAAACCTTTGGTAAAGAGAAGCCGAGACTCAGTCAAACCACTTAATGTATATCTTACTTTTTCATGATAAGGAACAGAAGTTCCTAAAATATAGATCTGTGAAGTACGGTGAAGCATCTATCAAATTATCAGTTGTTCAGAGGATTGTGTTTGACATAATTATAGTTAAAACATAATTAAAATGTTTTAAATAAATATAAACACTAAAAGGTTTTATTCAATGCAACAAATTACACCTAGTGAAGAGTCACTGAGCTAAACTGAGATACACTGAAAAAGCAGGTCTCTTACTTTTCATCAGTTGCCCTTGTGCACTACTATACAGCTCAAAAGATTATACAATTGCAGATAACACATTTGGGATATTGAGATAATTTCTAGAAAATCATCTTTTGTTTCCTTTGAGGTGCTTGTTCTCTAAGAAGCCACCATCCTTATGAGAAGGATTTGGGGAGAGTGGAGAATTGTATGCTCATTTTCTGAACTTTTTGATTTCGCGTTATCCAAGAAAGTGAATTTGTGGTGTTTTAGTTTAGGGTTAAGCTAGACAAGATATAAAAGATTTAGTCTTTAAGTTGGAAAAAAATCTATTTTTCTGTGCTTCAGCTAAAGATTGTTCTACAGCTTACCATTTATGAAAGGGCAAATGTAAGAGTGCTTGAATGAGCGTCTCACGCCAGATGGAAAAAACTGAACATCACTATTGTTCCTACTTTCTTTTTGACCTGGGCTACGGTCTGCTTCAAAACAGGAGTCTCCCAAATTATTTTAAGCAAAAGATAGGTCCTAGGACATTTTGTTGAAGATCTCCTACAGCATCTTAGTTGGTCCTTAGCTCCAAGGAAAACTAATAAACATACTTTGATCATAGAGTTCAAAATCCTCCTAGTGATTAAGAAACATTCCTTTTAAAAAATTAAAATAATTTACATATTAAAATACTTACTTAAAATGCTATTTTGCAATGAACTATAATGCAATGCCCTTAAGGTTACTGTCTGGTTACAAGTTTCAAAAGTGGGAAAGACCCCAATAAAAATTCCTTCAAATATCACAGGAAAATGTTTTGGAGATACATCATGTGCCTTTGGAAACCATTTAACGTAACAAACATTTGTGAGCCTGAATTAAAACATGCTTCAGCCTCAGGTTTGGTTTCTGAGTAATTCCTAGCAGAAAACAATCTGATTCTTAGCAGTTACATTTACCTGTATTCGTTTCCTCAGCAATATGCAAATCATCTGATTGAACAGCTTGATCCATCATTTCAAGAAAATGCTCCTGAATTTCCCTGATTGTCTCATCACCAAATTTATAATCACAAAGCAACACATTGGATCCCACAATGGGAGTGAAAACTCTACAAGGTAAGATGTGATATTCCCTTTCAGAGTCTAAAACAAAAAGAAAGGAAACTCCTTGTTAATTACTAATCAAAAAAGCTTGAACAACACTGCTGTATACTGTTCACACTCTGTACACAAATTATGGCTGCACATATACTTTTTAACAGTGTAAGACATTTCATATATGAAATGAAACACATATATAGCATCACTATACTTTTGAATAATTGTAATAATAATACACTAGCAAGATCCCAGCATCCAATTAATATTAAATTGACTTCTTATACTTTTATACTACATTGAAGAGTGTTGCATGCATCTTTTGGGTTAATCGGTAAGAGATAAAGGCACTGATGATGTTGCCTAGTTGGGTAATGAAATGTCTGCAAGCAATCAACCAAATTCAGAGAGCATAGTTCAGTTTATGCTCTGAGCTATATATATTCTCTTCTATTGAGGCAATGGTGGGACTTGGGAGAAAATGCCGGGGAGAGGGGACGGCCTAGAAATCTAATAAATTATTATTATAAAGAAACGGCCGGTTTAAGCCCTCCGGAGGCTTCAGGGAAGCTCCTGAAGGTTCTGGAGGGCCTCTGAGGGGGCGGGGGAGGCTGTTTTTGCCCTCCCCAGGCTCCTATAAAGCCTCTGGAGCCTGGGGAGGGCGAAAAAAGCATGCAAAAATGGGGGATGTGCCTGTCATGCACGCATGCACACTGCATTATGGGTGCAGCACCCCTGTGCACGACCTCCCCTGCGCTCCCCCCGCTTATGGCATGTGAGGCAAAAAAGGTTTGCCATCACTGCTATAATATATCTATTTCCTAGAAAAATGGTACTTTTAATCAAGTACTGCTTGCTGGGCACAGCAGGTAACTGAGATTAGAATATTTTTCCAAGCCATGTCATCAAAGGCATATTCTCCATGAAAGGAAGGACACAGAGAATCAAAATATTGTTTGTTGCTTTTGCTGCAAGAGAAGAATATAAGTAATTGGCAACAATTGCCCTTGAAGTCTGTGATAATAAAAAAGGACATTAAGGAAAAAGGAAACATGGAAGAGAGTAGAACATCTTGAGGAAAGAAAGTAATTCTGAAAGATTCATGTTTCAACAGAAAAATATAGTGTGTGAGTGAGTGTGTATGTATGTATGTGTGTGTATGTATGTGTGTGTATGTATGTATGTAAGTATAGGTATAGGTATAACTTATATATATATATAAAGTTGTATTTGTGCTGATAAATAAATAAAGGGAGACTAGTATGGATCCATTTCAAGCTGTTTAGCTCTCATCAGCTAGCCATACCCTTACTGGGATTCGAACCAGCTAAACAGCTTGAAATGGATCCATACTAGTCTCCCTTTATTTATTTATCAGCACAAATACAACACAAATATAAAAAGGCAACATTAAAAATAAAAATATGGGTTTCTGCCTGCATGGTTTTCTGTGATGAGCCGAATGACAGAAAGAGGGAGTAGTGAGCTCCCTCCCATATTTGGGCATACCAGGGGTTGTAACACAAATACATATACATACATACATACATATATATGCACACACATACATACATATACACACACACACATACATACATACATACATAGAGAGCAATAGCATTCACATATAAACACAAATATGCTACCTGAAGAGTTAGTTAAAAATTATAAGCCACTTGGCCATATTAAAGATGAAAACTTTCCAAAAACAGATAAATTAGCATTGTGAATAGTTGTTTATTTCTACACAGTACATGCAAGAGTGTGGGAAAACAAAAAGACAAGAGAAACTTGTCCATAGACATTTAGCTTGATCAGTTCTCCAAAAGACAACAGGAGATCTTCAGCTTCTGAGAAAAATATAAATAAAGTGGATAAGGTGTCTGGAATTCTCTGTAGACACATTGGCATACTTTTCACCATAGTGTTTATTCCAGGTATAATGCTAGGATGCTTAATATAATTTCCTTGAATATAGGGCAGCATAATTTGTCAAAAATGTCAAGTACGTTCTAGTTTTATTCACACATCCCTTACTTATTTTCTAAATATTGTGACAGAGAAGTCCAAAATTAAAATATTTATACAAAGTGCACTTTTAGAAAATGTGTATAGAATAATGATGATGCACTTTCTAAAGTGGAAATAAGCTCAAATAAAATTAGTTTGGAGAAACTACATTAAATTTTTAAAAGCATATAATTGGGTTATTGGGCTCCTTCTTCTCTTACTTTTCTTTCCTGGTATTTCATTGACAAGCAAATCTTCAAACAATATTTCACAACGATCAGAGAGAGTGTTTATTATGTCTCTCTTCAAGGCCTACAAAAGAAACACAGAATAACATGTATCAAAGCTATGCATGCGCAAAACCCACCATTCTGAGCCAATCCTTGGAAGATCCATGAGGCCAGGAAAAGAAATGGAATGCTCTGAAGTGCTATGCAACATTCTGTTACCAGTTTTGTATATTCCTAATACATGCTCCTTCTAAAATTTATAATATAAACTGAATAACTTATAAAATAGTTGAAATCATTACCAGGGTGACTGTGAAGAAAACCAAATGCATCCGTCTTTGCAGAGGAAATAGTGTCTGATAAAAACAAGTTAGATGACACACTGTGAAAATTCAACTTGCCTTCTAGGCAAGACTGCTGGCCAGTTTGGGAAATTGTCACAGAAATGGCAATAGAGTTTTTTGGCTGCAGTATTTTTTTTAAAGATGAAACTACTGGAAGAGGGGCTTCTGATAATGGGCATTCTGTCTGATTATTATTCCCTCAATAGAGGAAGAGTGTGCATATCACTTTATAGAAATCTGGCAGATACTGAAAGTGGGGCTCATAGTTTGAAATCAAAGATAAAAAATGCTCCTTATTCTCAGCATCTTTCATTTCCTCAGACACAAGCAAGAGGCTCTGGCTATGTTCATATATCACACTTTGTTGGAAAAGTCATTTGTACAAACCTAGGACTTATTTGTACAAACATAGCCTAAAGCAGTGGTCGGCACTCACTTTAATGTGGCTCTTGTGTGTGCCGGGCGCCCGCTCCCCTCCCTCCTCTCGGGCACTTCAAAACAAGCGCCCCTTTCCCTTTTTTCTTTTTGACCCACAATGGTTAGGGAGGATCCTGAAGTCGGGCGGGGACGAGAAGTGAGGTGGCAGAAAAAGAAACGGAGGCTAAGGAGCTTCCCCCCGCCCCCTCCCAGCAAAAATCTAACTGGGGAGCCGGGCGGGCAGTAGCAAATTAGCCGATCACGCCGCGTGATCGGTTAATTTGCTACTGCCCACGCGGCGTGATCGGCTAATTTGCTACTGCCCGCCCGGCTCCCCAGTTAGATTTTTGCTGGGAGGGGGTGGGGGGAAGCTCCTTGGCCTCTGTCTCTTTTTCTCCTTCCTCGCTTCTTGGGGCTCCACCAATGGGGGAGCAAGGCCCGCCCAGCGCCAGGCTTTGGGCTAACACAGAGGTCTGCAAAGTTGGCTGTTTTAAGACTGGTGGACTTCAATTCTCAGAATTCTGGGAGTTGAAGTCCACCAGTCTTAAGAGCCAATTTTGCAGATCCCTGGGCTAATATGATTGATGCCCTTGGTGGACTTCAATTCTCAGAATTCTGGGAGTTGAAGTCCACAAGTCTTCAAGCTGTCAGGTTTGAAGACCCCTTGGGTTTTTTTCCCTAAAGGGTTAGGGATGCAAGGATCTTGTAACTTGACAGCTTTAAGACTTGCGTGCTTCAAATGCCAGAGTTTATTGAAACTAAACAGTGTACCATCCTATGTATTTTCGGTTTTAAAAATGTGGCTCTCAAAATAAATTTCAATCGTGGTTTTGGCGAGATTTGGCTCAGTTGAAAAAAAAGGTTGCCCACCACTGGCCTAAAGAAATCATGACTAGACACAAACTACCATTGAGTCATTAAAAAAACCATATAACAATACCTCCCAGGTCTTAACTTAGAAAAAAAAGTTAGAATTTGCTACACTTTTATTAAAATACAAGTTTTAAGATCATCAGCCACTCCAGTTATGCTCACCCTGTCAACACTATCCCCAAAATTATTGTTACACAATCAGATGTTTGAAAATGTATTGGGACAATAAATGACAAAACTACAGTGGGCTAATATATATTTGAGGTCTGTTTATCATTTTTGAAGAAAAGCATACATGGAATCTCTAGTCAAAAACGTTTGGACTACTGTAATTATATCCCTTATTTGCTAGCAAAATCAGAGATCTTGGGTGGAACATGAAAACAAGCAAATTTTTCAAAGAGGAGGGATAGTAAAAATACCTGAACAGCATCTTTAACTTTAGGTTTGTTATTATGGATGTAAGCTTTACATTTTAAAGCTCCTTTAAGATTTATGGAACCACTGCAGATTTGGACTGTAGCTGTTGATCTGGAGTTTGTACTTTGCATCTGAAACAAAGAAGAGTCACAAATCACAAATAGTACATACGTTAGCCAATTCCACCCTATCTTTAATAATGGTAAACTCTGCTGTAAATGTGAAGTTCGATTTATTTTATTAGACTTCCACATCATTGTAATTTCCAAATGGTCCTCTTAGTTACCAACATCAAAATGTACAATACTGAAACATCCATGGTAAAGAAATAAAAATATGACCTACCTTGAAAGTAAGTCTTAGCTTGATTTTTACATGTGCACCCAATATAAACCCTACCCACCCCCCAAAAATCCATAATTAAGACCCCACTCCAGGGTGCAAGGGGTAGGGTGAGGCGCACGGATAAAAATTAAGCTAGGGTGGGGATGAGGCGGGTGGAGCTGCCCTACTTACCAGGCATCGCACACCCCGACACCTGCCTTGCCTTGCCAGCCCACTTCTTCTGTGACTGCTTGCTCTGTTATCAGCTGCAGAGGGCTTTCTGAAAGGGCCTCTGATGACGAAAGGGAGGCCAGGCGTGACACACACTTCAATCTGGATCTCGTTTCTTGGCTGTTTCTTGGTGAAATGAGACCAGGGGGCACTGCACACATCAACCCGGAGCCCAATTCTCAGCTGCAGAGGCCTTTCCTGAAGGCCTCTGACAGCGAAACTGAGGCCGAGGGTGACACGCACACAAACAGTGGTAGAAGTAGTGGGCTGGCAGCAGGCTCCTACTGGGCAGGGCTGTTGGTGCCGCCCCACAAAGTGGGTCAATGGAAGACCCTCATCAAAATAAGACCTGGTGAAATAAGACCTTTTTGGTTGACAATACATATATATAAGAACAGGTCTTATTTTCAAGGAAACATGGCAGTACATCACACAAAATAGTATTGCCCCAATTATCCCCAAGGTTCTGTGGAAAGTTCCATTTTAAATAACTTCCAGAAGGCTAATTGAGGGGCGTGTGTGTGTGTGTCTCATTTCCAAAGAGGGGCTGCTCCATATAGGAGGTGCTTTCAATGAGGAACACCATCAGGATTTTTCTACACTGGAAAATGCTTAATGCATATTCTTTATTAATATTTTTGAAAATAATCTGCATTCATACAGAAAGATAATAGACTACCTATAGCCTCCTAAACAAATCAGCAGATATTTCAACCAGCGTTCATGTTTTACCAACCACTTTCATGTTACTTATGGAAAGTGAAAACGTTCTAGGGGGGGAAAAAAGGAAAACTCCCAGAAAAAAACTTCTACCACTCTGTAGATTTTCATTATTTTCATTTCCTGAGATGGGGAGCCAAGATTAATAATTACCAATTTGCCTAAGGCTATGACCTGATATGTGAGTGAGATCTGAATGGAGGATGTACCATCTTACTTTTTAACCCCCTTGTCAAAAATTTTACTTACCAATTGTGTTAAGACCCTAACATCAAGATTCCTAGTAGCTGATGGCATATATCCTCTGGATTTTTTCTGTAAGGATAATTCAAGTACAGAAGACAGCTGAACTGAAAAGAACATTGGTAAGGTTCAAATGCTAAACTAGAATCTATCAGGGGAAAACATTTAGACATTTGAGTATTTCATTAGGTCTTAGCTGTTGTGGTTTTTTGTTTTTTACACGATTGGGTGACAAAAACATTTAATGACTCGGTAAAGTTTTCCACCCTTCTGCAAAAACTTCTAATTCATTTCATAGGTGACAACAAATGTTCTGCAGTTCAGCTAAGTTCTTGATAGTTAATGTTAATATATATGCCTTTGAATCAATCTTGAATCCTGGTGACTGCCTAGAGAAGTCTGTGCAGTTTTCTTGGCAAGATTTTGGAAAACGGTTTGCCCTTGGTTTCTTTCTATAGTCGAGAGTGACTGGCCCAAAATCACTCAGATGGTTTTTATGCCTGAATTAGGATAAGGACACACAGCCAGTTTCTAATCTGGTGCCTTAACCATTACACTGGAGTAACTCTCTAATACTACAAAGTGTTAGTTTATTTTTTAAATATGAACTCAAAGTATGGTAGAATATAGAATCAATGAGGCACAACATTATGTTTGTTATCAGATTTCCATGATCACCATACTGGAGAACGTAATGCGTAACTCAAAGAAAATTCTGGTGATAAGGTATTTTGCTTTGCTTAGGTTTTTTTTAGGTATAAATATTAATAATCACTCCACAGATATTGTACATTGCATTCTCAAACAATGTGACCTTAATCTCTAATTTTGCATCCCCCCCCCAGTTTTTATGCAAAAGAGGCATCTAAGAAGAGGTTAAACTCTACTTTGATTTAAGACAATCTAAGAATATATATAAGATCTTTTCAGTAACAAATTAAGAATAAGGATGGAGAACTGAAGCTTGCAACAATACATAGGAAAAGCTAGAAAGAAGAATTATTTGGATCGTGATACAATTTTCAAAAGCATCTTATCAATTGGTATAAATAAAATAATGGCATGGAAGAATTTCTGGATTGAGAAGAGACAGTAGCAACCCAGGCTATATGCTATTAAAATCGCGAGTAAAAAGGAACGAGGCAACCTGAGTGACTTTTTAAGAGGCAGCAAAGAGATGTACTTGTTCAGATTAAAATGCTCTCCCAGGAAACTGGAGCTGATTCAGGTTCTTCTCCTACTGAATTCTGTGTGTTTCTGCTACGAGAAATAACATTTATATTCCAAGTCTTCTTGACGTATTAAACCAAGATCAGTGAAATTAAGTTTTCTGACTGCAGGTGGAATAACTGCCTTTTGAATGAGATTGTGATTTTGTCCTTCTCAATGAAACATGCAAAGCTAAACTATTATGTTGTTTATATCCACGTTTATTCATGATAATTTCAAATAAATGCTTGTGGGCTAGGTGGGCAATTTTTAGTTTTACTTAATTTAAGTTACAGAAACTCACCCTAAAAAAACACATTCTGAATGTGAACCAACTGTCTGAATCGATGAGTTTCCTACTCAAGGCTAAGATTGGTAGGTACTGTAAAATCTGTGAAATTCCATAAGGGTGAGATTCTGGTCACAAATACTGCCAGGAGAATGATTTCTGTGAAAAGGACTGTCATGTATGTTTCATTTGCTATGTGAGCTTGAAAAGGAAGTGGAAACTGCAAAAACAGTAAAACACGGAGCTATGTTCACTGAAGTAAGTTGATAGGATGCCATGAGGCTCAAGACCAACGAGTTGCTCCTGTTTGTCCTTTAGTAGAAGAGTAGCTTTCTGAATCTTTAAAACTATTTCATGTAATGGAAGAATTATCACAGGTACAAAGTTGATAGGATGCCATGAGGCTCAAGACCAACGAGTTGCTCCTGTTCATCCTTTAGTAGAAGAGTAGCTTTCTGAATCTTTAAAACTATTTCATGTAATGGAAGAATTATCACAGGTACAAAGTTGATAGGATGCCATGAGGCTCAAGACCAATAAGTTGCTCCTGTTCATCCTTTAGTAGAAGAGTAGCTTTCTGAATCTTTAAAACTATTTCATGTAATGGAAGAATTATCACAGGTACAAAGTTGATAGGATGCCATGAGGCTCAAGACCAATGAGTTGCTCCTGTTTGTCCTTTAGTAGAAGAGTAGCTTTCTGAACCTTTAAAACTATTTCATGTAATGGAAGAATTATCACAGGTACAAAGTTGATAGGATGCCATGAGGCTCAAGACCAATAAGTTGCTCCTGTTCATCCTTTAGTAGAAGAGTAGCTTTCTGAATCTTTAAAACTATTTCATGTAATGGAAGAATTATCACAGGTACAAAGTTGATAGGATGCCATGAGGCTCAAGACCAATAAGTTGCTCCTGTTCATCCTTTAGTAGAAGAGTAGCTTTCTGAATCTTTAAAACTATTTCATGTAATGGAAGAATTATCACAGGTACAAAGTATCTCCATGGAATAATATTTTGCTTCTCAGAAGAATAAGACCCTCTTATGTTCATCTCAATGTCAGGCTTAAAGTCTACATCTGCTGTTGTGTTAAAAAGAGGGGGGGGGGAATCGCCTGAATTTACAACTGTCTGTTTGATCTGTTCTCTTATTGAATGATACAATAATATAGGCAAGTGTAAATCAAGGGAAAGAATATCTGGCCACGTCCCCCTTAGCATAATTGGCAGCTGGGAATAGAGTTTCAGATCATCAGAAATATTTTGGTAAAGTGATTTGGTGCCACCTTCTGGTTAATTATGCAAACAGGAAAAAAGGGCATTTAAGGGCATTGATAGGGTTAGACAAGAGAGATAAGGCAGGGATAGTGAAAGTTGGAGACTTCCTTTGTCAAGGCATTAATACTAGGATTTTGCCTGTAGAAGGCAGGAGCAGCACTGAATAAGCATTATTAGACTCATGAGATCAAACTAGCAGGGATAATTTCACTGACTGGTTAACTATAAGAAGAATCCTTTAAAGTAGTGTATGGTAGAAACTATTGAAGCGATGAATGATTTCACCTCACCTTTCTATGCATTCTGTACTTTGATTACAGACTAAAATCCAGTAGCAGAGTTTACGGTTGCTGACCAGACTGAAGAATACTATTTATGGCATGCCAAATCATTAAACCACTCTTACTTGAAGCCATTGGCACAGAGAGGAATAAGGAGAAAGAACTAAGACATGAAAAAAAGCTTTTTTTAAAGAAACAAAACTAAGCATAATTATTGGTATTCTAAAAAAATATAGAAATAAGGATTAGATAAGAACTAGGGATCATTCTAGTCTAAAGCAAGAAATGATGAGGGAGGAGACATAAAAAGTTAACGTAACAGCAGACTTTAATTATACATTTTTCTACTGTGCTGGATAGTAGGAAAGTTTAAAACTTGGACTCCTTCATGTACCAAAACAGGAAATGTTCATTTCACCATAAACTGTACAGAAAATTTTTGGAAGTTAGAGGGGAAGAAAAATCCACATTAGACCAAAATAGATCTCTGAATGTGTATCTATGCAAAACTGAAATGGATAAAAGAAAATTAAATGTACAGGTAGTCCTTGACTTACGACCACAATTGAGCCCAACATTTATTTTGCTAAGTGAAACATTTGTTAAGTGAGTTTTGCCCCATTTTACAACTTTTCTTGCCACATTTGTTAAGTGATTTACTGCGACTGTTAAATTAATAATACCATTGTTGAGCACATCTGACTTTCCCATTGACTGCTTGTCAGAAAGTTGCAAAAACGCATCACATGACTCCAGGACATGTTGCTTAATGATGATGGCAAAAAAGGTCATAAAATTGGGTGCACTCAAGTGATGCCTCCCTTTTTCTGGTTCCAACTGTGGTCTTAAATCAAAGACTACCTGTATTTTTTCAAAATGTCCTGAAATAAGGAGATAAACTCTTCCTCAATCTCTACATGGGTAATATGGATTTTTTTTAACCCAAATGTAACCATAACTCTATATAATAGTTTTGGGGCTTGTTTAGACATTCATATATGAGCCCTAGTGAGATTTATTAATCCCAGCTAATGCCCATTCATAATCAATTCTAAAAAAGCCTCTACCTTAACACATTGTCCAAATTGAACATTATGTATTATTAAGTTACTAAATGTCAATGTACTTATTTGGCATGCACTGGGTTTACTTTAACAAAAGTTTCAATTGTTTTCAATGGAGCATTGAAAAACCTATCATGCAAGTAGCTACAGAGGACAATAATTCCAAGTTTACATTGTTCACCACCTACCTGCCCTTCCAGTAAGTCAGCATCTTCCTCTCTGGCTTGTCCATTTATCAAAAAGACAGCCTCCTCTAACTGTTGAGCCCAACGTTCTAATCCATTCTATAAAACAGAATCAAAAAGAGTAATTTTACTAAAAGATCTAATATATTTCTGACCAGTGTAAGTGAAATACATTTAAATAATTTTAAAAGCATAAACTGCTGGGCAACCCTCAGATGTTCTCTTTTAAATGTAATTTAAATAATTTTAGATCATGAAGCAGACAAGTTGATTCAGTCTAATTTTTGATACTAGCTTCTAAGAAACAGGCCTTAGCTGTCATATGTGGATACAGCGTTTAAATAAAATATATAACATGATCTCTAAGACACTGTTAGTGCAGAGGTGTCAAACTGGCAGCCTGCGGACCGGATACCTCATGCGCAGGCTGTGCCCACACCAGCTCCGCAAAGGCAAAAAACATTGCAATACGTCATGATATGCCATCGAGTTTGACACCTGTGACTTTGTGTTTCAAGGTCTTACTCTTCTTTATCTTGAGTATGGACATGCTAGATTACCAATGAAAGGATGGTATGTTATTATCCAAGTATTTGGTAGTGAATGGCCACTGCTGATGATATCTAATGTTGACATTTACTGTTATATACTAGTGGTAAAGGATGTACAGTATTTTTAAACCCAGAAAGTTATGTTTAACCCTTATATTTCCATTCCATTGCTCATTTTGATATCGGATTATCAAGAGTAGCAATGGACAGTGTTCGGAATACATATAGTACTGATAATCTCTCCTAAAATCAAGACAAAAACAGAAAGAAGTTAAAGAAAGTCCTGTTGGAGAAAAAAGTAGCTGTGTGAGGGACTTACAGGAAATTATGGATACCAAAGAAAGATGTGCAGGCAAAAGACTAAGGAAAGCAAAAGAATGGCAACAATTTTTTTTGATATAATTAATAACACAAAGTGAGTTTTTTTAGTTACCCTTGTATTTTTTTCTAGGTTGTGGCTGGCTAACGTGGCAGGGAGAGGAATATGTATATTAACATTAATTGTGCATTCTAAAGATAGCCAAGAAGCAGAAAGAGCGTTCTGATATTTCCAGTCAGCTGGCTTAGCTGTACTCTAAAGGGGGGAAAAAAGAGGCTCAATTACTATAGTAAATAATCCAATAATCTCAAAATATAAATGATAAATCATCCAATTTACATGACTCAATCTATGCATTTATTTATGAATTCAATAAATCCCAAAGTAGGCACATACAGAATTCTAGTTTGCGTATGTGTAATTGCTGCTCCCAAACATACTTCTTTCAAGCAAATTTTGAACAGGAGCTGGCAGAGCCCCTACTGAAATCTAAGAACAAAGATAGTTTATTTACTTATATCCTACCGTTATTGTTTTCATAAACAACTCAAGGCAGCAAGCATACCTAATACTCCATCCTCCTCCAAATTTTCTCCACAATAAACAGAGTTGGCCTGGCCCAAGATCACCCAGTCAGCTTTCATGCCTAAAGCAGTACTAGAACTCACAGTCTCCCAATTTCTAGCCTGGTGCCTTAACAACCAGGTAAGTGGTTCCACTTAAGATACCATTTAATGGCAGGTAACTTAGATGAGATTGGCAACCCACATTCAATTTGTTATTTGTTCTCACCCAATATAGAACCTACCTTTGGATCTTGCACATCGTAGGTACGACAAAGTATTCGTTTCCAGTTAAGGAACAGTAACTAATTAGATTTAAGAGATACTACAGTAATAAGAAGTGTTTAAGACTCTTATAATGAAACCCCTCCCAGCCACCTCTAAAGATCTGAATTAAAATTCAGTCTGTTCAGGTCACTTTTTGCTTTCTTTTTAAGCAACAAACAGAAAGCCATACATATCCAGCACTGCTGCTGATTTATGTGATGAAATACATTAGGTAGTTAAATAGGTAGCATTAATACATCTACTTCAGTAACAATAGTTAACTACAAAAAAATAAACCAAGGAGCTGTTGTTACTCATCTTGGCCAATCCTTCTTCTCCTATTCTGTTTCTAATAAGCCTTACTACTGTAGAAAGCTGAAACCATGAGCCTTCTTCACATGAATGCAGAGGTGGTATTCAGCCAGTTCTGACAGGTTCTGGAGAACCGGTAATGGAAATTTTGAGTAGTTCGGAGAACTACCGCAGCCTCCCAGCTAATCTTCCTTTGTTGTCCTGAACAGGAGAACGGAGCTGGAAAGCAGGTAAATGGAGTGGGAAGGGAATGGGGATTTTGCAGTAACCTTCCCCTGCAACACCCACAAAACCGTGCCCACAAAGCCACTCCACGCCCACAAAGCCATGCCCACAAAGCCACACCCACAGAACCAGTAGCAAAAAGATTTGAATCCCAACACTGCATGAATGGTAGAGAAGGAAAACATTAATATTTATTGCTAGAGAGTAAATCTCTTACACTTTCCCTATTAAGGCAAGTCACACCTTAGAATAGTAATAGAAAACATATGGTGATTCAGATATAACTGGATCACAGTATCAGTACCATTGGCCAATCTTGGAGTTAGAAATAACATAAAAGGCAATGGTTCCTCATTACTGATTTAGAATCTGGATTCCTATCTTTTATGACATGATTGTGTTCTTAGTTATGGCAATGTGTTGCAACAATAGAAGAATCACCATATATTTAATATTCTAGTGTAAGGTTAATTAACTACGGTTATGTAGTTGTCTCGGTACAATTATCCAAATAGGTACAAGAAAAAGAATGTAAAAATATGGCTCTTGAGAAAGGCGTTTGGAGACACAAATGAATGATGGCACATCAGAATGTTTGCAGTTGTATTAGCCTTTTTTTTAAAAAAAATATTATTATATTCATACTGCAAATTGCTCAGAGGCTCCAGAAATGGATCGGCACATAAATTGTAGCATTAAAATAATAATGAATAAAAATGGGATCAGAATGGAATTCTGATATGTGTAAATACAGTGCTCAGCTTCTTTAATTCAGTAAATCTCGATGGAGCAGTTATTAATAAAAGAGAAAAAAACAAAGGAACTCAGTGTACTATGGAAACACACATTTCCTCCATCTTATTCTATATTATACACTATATGTTGAACATCCATTCAATCTACTCTATACTGTTGCATACAGTGGTATCTACTTACTAATATAATGGCCTCTGACACCTCCAATCCCACAAACATACTTCACTTCCCCAATTCTGTTACATCTTCAGCCCAAATTTGTTCAGAAAACTTTTCTAATCCTGAGCAGCACAACACAAAAGGGTAGAACCCGTCTTTGAATAGAAAACCGTTCCCATAGATTTGAACATAGCACATCAATATATCAATTAACTTACATTGTAAAAATAGCAGGCTATTGAATTTTGTTTTTTGCTTTTACTAACCAAGATCATAGGGCAGAGCTAGCTACAAAACAAACTCACCTTTATGTAATTTTTTTTGGAATGATTTGAATTGTGGTTGCTAGAACTATGCAAAGGTAAAGCAGAGGTAAAACCCGAATTATCAACTGTAATTTAGAAAGAACATAGAACTTATGATATGAAAATGGATGCAAAAAGGATACTTCTTTGTAGTTGAACAAAGATGAAGCACCACTCTATCTGAGACATCTTCTTCTGCAATGTTCCACAATCTCTTTCTAGCTACAGATTTTTCTACTGCAAAAAGAAGCTTGGACAAAAGCAGAACAAGAACAGAGTCAAGTCTGATTCTTAGGTCCCTTATCTATCCATCATGGTGGTATAGAGTAATAATAAGCATCTAGAGTTATTCAAGCCTTTGTTAGATATAGCTCTTTGTGTTGCTTAGTAGCAATACCCAGTGCTGGAGACAGTTCAAGTCAGTTTATGCTTCCTTTTAGCTAACATAAGCAACAGACAGTTATGGAGACAGTTAACATAACCCAGACGCTTGTCCTTGAGCATCAGAATTTGGTAATAACAGATTGCAAAGGGAACACTGATGTCTATAGCACATGTTGATAATATAAGGAAGGATACCACAAGTGTGAAAAGTAACAGTAAGATCAATCTAATAGTTTGTCTATGCATTCTAAAGGAAAGGATGCTTTTTATCTTTGTGTTATCTATTTGTTTCAAATGTTATTCACAATACTGTATGTAATATAAAGTGACGAGTGAGCTTGGTCCGGGCTCTTTTCCTGCAATTGGCTGGTAAGGAACTCAGTGACTCACTGAAAGTATATATTAAAGTATATTGTACTTTGTTATCTCCAAATACTTTGCGTCTCTTTTTACAGGAGCATTTCATCTATGTACGTATGTATGTATATATGTATGCATCTATGTACGTCTTTGGTTGTTCGGGTTTTCTCCCGCGTAGAATTGGAAGTATATTCACGATGTTTCGATGAAGTCTCATTCATCATCTTCAGGCTGCTGCTTCCAGCTTGGTGCTTCCGGCTTGGTGCTTCCAGGAGCAATGCATCTATGTATATATGATCTATGTATGCATCTATGTATATATGATCTATCTATCTATCTATCTATCTATCTATCTATCTATCTATCTATCTATCTATCATCTATCTATCATCTATCTATCATCTATCTATCTATCTATCTATCTATCTATCTATCTATCTATCTATCATCTACCTACCTACCTACCTACCTACCTACCTACCTACCTACCTACCATCTATCTATCTATCATCTATCTATCTATCTATCTATCTATCTATCTATCTATCATCTATCTATCATCTATCTATCTATCTATCTATCTATCTATCTATCTATCTATCTATCTATATCTATCATCTATCTATCTATCATCTATCTATCTATCTATCTATCTATCTATCTATCTATCTATCTATCTATCTATCTATCATCTATCTACCTACCTACCTACCTACCTACCTACCTACCTACCTACCTACCTACCATCTATCTATCTATCTATCTATCTATCTATCTATCTATCTATCTATCTATCATCTATCATCTCTATTGTACCCCATGGCAATCAATTTCATTTTGGCCACTTACGTAGTAGAAAACAAATGTTGTTAACAATCTACAGTAACTGTAAAAAACAAAACAAATGTTTGTAAGTTAAATAAGAATAAAAATAAAACAAAACATTACTTTTGTTACCTACCTTCCTCAGGATATTTTGGATTTCTTTTGCCAGCTCTGGAACTGAAATGATAAAAACACCAACAACTAGCAGTCCTCCAGGAAGCATTCTTGATACCTAAGAGAATCAAATACAAACATATTGCTGCTACTACTACTACTGGCCTAACACTCCTGCTTTGAAAGAGGCAGTGATACGCCCATTCCTCAAGTGGCCATCCTTAGACCCAAAAGGTTTTTCAATATAGGCCAATCTTTAACTTGTCGAGAAGGTGGTCGGTCTGCACCTGATGAGAACTCTGGAGGAAATAGATTATCTAGATGTGTTTCAGTCAAGTTTTAGGATGGGTTTGAATACTGAGGCAGCCTTGGTCATACTTATGACTTGTGGCAAAGCCAGGATGGTGTTGTGCATCCAACCTTGTGCGCCTTGATCTTTCAGTGGCTTTTGATAGTCATAATAGCCATTTAAGTCGTAATTTATAGCTAAACAGGTTTACAATGGCGCAGTTATTACTATGCTTCACCACAGCCCAACGGATCTTCATGTCCTGGTTCTACCTCCTGCTTTGGAGTAGAAACTTTGGTAGTTCCACTGCCAGCACCTGCCTTCTAGGGCAGTTGTCCCCAACCTTTTTGGCTCCATGGATTGGTGATGGCAGCAGGAGGGGGGGAGGGCATGGTTTCGTGCATGCACCACTTGTGCAAATGCAATTTTGAGCACTCGCCCACTGCTTGGGCGGTCCGGTTCACAACAGCCAGCACCGGGCCACAGACCAGGGGTGGGGGACCCCTGTTCTAGGATGCACTTTATGCAACATCTTCTCCCTAATCCCAATATGAGAGAGAAATATGGTTCTCACAATCTCTGGTGAGTAGAAAGTAAAAAATATATATCCCCAAAATGGAAATAATTCCATTAGTATGATTTTGTGAACCTAACATAGAAGCATATGATCATATATTTAATCCTTTAGTCTTTCTCATTGCTTCATGGGAGATAAAGAAAACCATACTTTATTAGAAGAAAATGATGATGCTCATTTTAACTTTAAACATGCAGATATTCAGTGTTGGAGAGAATTACCGAAACCCCTTGATTAAGAAAGAAAAAAAAGAAATGCAATGGTCTGAGAGCAGAACATAGGACCATTGACCTCAGACTAACCAATCAGAGATCAGCTTGCCAAATTTAAATATAAAAACCTAGTTAGTCCCTTTTTCACTGAAAAACATCTCATGCTGCCTCTTAAGAGGACAGTCATGGTTGACAGCAAAACATCAGAATACCAGAAAACCAGATCATGTCCATTCATCCCAGAAGCTCATCACGGTTTGAAATCCTTTATACCTTCCCAAGATGGAAGGTCTAGAGCACGGGTGTCAAACTCAATCACGTCATGTGACATATGACATTTTTTGCCTTTGCGGAGCTGGGGTGGGCATGGCCTGCGCGTTGACGTATCCCGCCCGTGGGCTGCCAGTTTGATAGGCCTGGTCTAGAGGTATCTGCCTTATGTCGATATGACAGGACATCTCACCCACTTGAGAATGCCCTAGCCTACCTAGGAATATAGCAACAAAGCTATATTCAATATGGCAAAGTTTTGGCATAATTGTAATATTTATGAATGTTCCGTGTTTAAATTAATGTCTAAAAACAGTAGAAAACAGCGTTAACTTAAAAAAACGATCATTATGAAGCTGAGAGAGGTTTACAAAAAAATTCCTTTTCTACGGCAAAGTAAGACAATTTTTATTACTTGTCTGGCATGTGCTGCTATCCATTCTTCATCAATAGTAGACAAGTCTGTATGGTGGTTTGCAGTGCTGTTACTTTCTTCCTCTTTTACAGGAGTTCGAATAGCCAGCAAAACATAATCTCTTTGCTGGGAACACTGAAAAATAGAAAAGATAAAGTTGCATAGAGGACAAAAAGCAGTCCATACAGACAATTTAAAGGCACTTTACACAATGGCATCAACTGGACCTTATGTAGCTTACATGTATTTCTAAGAATTAATTTATGTATCTCTGCAGTACACATCATCAGAAACTTGATTCTAAATGAGAAATGCAGGACTATCAAATGTAAAGCAAGTGTAAATAGCCACATAAACAAAAATGGCTAAAACAGTTTCCTTTTAAGCCCAGGACTTCCAAGATGCACAAAAAATATTTTAGCTCCTATTTGAAGTATTCAGCAACATCACTTCTGTTAACAACCAATCACTATAAATCCAAGAAAACTCTATTTAATGGAACAGATTGTGAAAAGAAGAATATCAAATGACATTTTAACTACCATATGCAGCTTATTTCTTTTCTGTTTATACAGTATGAAAACCTCAGTTTAGAAGACACTTTTAAATGACAATAGCTAATGTACAGCTACGATGTTGGAATTATATTTAAATATATACAGAATTGCATAATTAGTGAAATACATCAACAACAATTAATAAAGATGTACATTGGTAATTGATGACATAAACTGAAGTTGCATAGTGTTTTCTTCTCAGAAAAGAGGCTTCTAACTGCAACAGAGGAAGCATAGGTGAAAGACTGCAGACTTACCTGTCCTACTAAAAGCCCAGTAATAAGTTTTTTTGATTTAGCAGTCAGATCTGATAAATATTGTCCAACCGCTTCCTCCACGAAGTAGTTCCTTCCCATTATAGCAAAGACTCAGTTGCCCAAATCATAAAATGTGTAATAAACGACGAGATGAAGATGAGGCTCGATAACCTAGAAATAAAGGGAACAGACCTTAATTTCTACTCTTAAAAAGTCAACGAAGGGGAAATGCTACGCAGAGATTAGTATCATTGCACCTCATGGGTTATTTTTTTAAAAAAACTTCACTTGTTCATCTCCACCCTTGCAGCCCTGTCAATGCAATTTCCTATACAGCAGCTGCAATCCAAATCACCTTTTTCGCTTTAGTTCATGTTTCACCGTGTTGTCTTGCTATACGGACCCATTCAAACCATCCCCGGATTCTTTCTGCCCTTTACACCAGCACTGATGTGTCCCTCTGTCCGTCATCTCTCCGCGCCAGTATTCTCCTTCCTCCAACAGGACGCATTCCAATGACGTAATCACACGCTTCATTCGTGGCAAAAAAAGAAATCCCAGCATTTTCGGATTTTCTTCTGCAGTCCTAATATTCTTTTGTCTCCTATATCATAAAGCTCTGATATAGCAGCTTCCTGCTTCTCGTGTGTCCTTTTAACTTTTATATAAACAAACGAAATCGCCTCTTCCCAAATAAATTCCGCCACATCCAAGATGGCACAGGCAAGCCGACAAAAACGCTGGATGTGTTTCCGGCGGCAGAAGAGCCATTTCCATCATTAGAATATGAAAACTGTTTGCATAGCTTTGTCAACTCGATACGCATGGACTTCAAAACTCTCAGAACCCTCCAGCCAGCTGTGAGTGGAAGCCAGTCATTTCAATCACGGA
This sequence comes from Natrix helvetica, assembly GCF_964273705.1. Taxonomy (NCBI): domain Eukaryota; kingdom Metazoa; phylum Chordata; class Lepidosauria; order Squamata; family Natricidae; genus Natrix; species Natrix helvetica. The sequence goes on along the minus strand of NC_138549.1, from coordinate 70,174,217 downwards.
AACTAAATCTTTCATACATCCACCGTTGGTTTCAAATGCCGACATTTCCGCGTTGCAAAAAAAAAAAAAAAAAAAAAGAGAGAACCCCCGTCACATTTCCAAATACATGAATTTGGGTAAGCTGCTCGACGCGTCGCTGAACCGAAGCAGCCACATTACTACGCTTACGCTCATAACAGCTGATCTCGTTATTAAATGTAGTATTAATCATTTTAATATATATTAAAATATAGAATAGAATTCTTTATTGTCCAAGCGTGATTGGACACACAAGGAATTTGTCTTTGGTGCATATGCTCTCAGTGTACATAAAAAGACAAGCTACATTCGTCAAGAATCATAAGGTACAACACTTAATGATAGTCATAGGGTACAAATAAGCAATCAGGAAACAATATCAATATAAACCGTAAGGATACAAGCAACAAACATGATCATAATAATATAATTAATGTTATAAGTATATATTAATTATATATTAATTATAGTACAATATCAGCTGTAGTTACTGCTGCGTTTTGCGCGTGCGCCGGCCACACGACGCGCATGCGACCTTCGGCCGCGTGACGCGTTTTCCCTTCTTCCCGCTCTGCCCTTTCCGGGGCGAAGAGTCAAAAAAAAAAAAACACAACCGCGCTTGGAGGGGCGGGGGAGTGTTGCATGGAAAGAGGTGTTTTTCAGCGGGCCGTCCAAGATGGCGGCGGTTCTGCAGCAGGTTTTGGAGCGCGCTGAATTGACCAAGCTGCCCAAAGCCGTGCAGGGCAAGTTGGAGCGATTCCTCGCCGATCAGCAGAGCGAGATCGATGGGCTCCGCACCCGGCACGAGCGCTATAAGGTGGACAGCGGTGAGTTGGGGGCCGGCGGTCCATCTTTTTCCTGCGTGAGCGCCTGAAAAAGGGATGAGAGGGGGAAAATAGGGAGGATTCAGCCTAGGCATTCCTTTATTCCAGTGTGCTGGGCATTTCCACAAAGGAACGAAGCTAAAAGGACAAAGACCAACTTGGTGTTCTCTGTTGCATTGAATTTCCCTTGCAGTGATGGATATCGCAGTCAGATACATTTATATATAAGTTGGTACCGCATGGGACCAAGGGCTACTTGAGACAACCTTCATTTTTTAACAGTAGACGTAGATACTCAGTTAGGATGTTGCCACTTTGAGGGATCGTATTATACCAGATTTCAGCTGCAGTTGTGTGCACATGAATCATATTAAGAATCATGAAATTCATTTTCTAAGGCTTGTTTTTGAGTAGATGGGACATTATCCCACCTACTTAATACGTTCATTTCAATGTTCAGAGCATGTGAGAAGTAACCTATGTCTCCCATCCTATGAAACAATTTGCCTTAAAGAGTTAACATTGGTGTTCTGTGTTACTGTATTTTCTTTCCTGCCCCCCCCCCCCCCTAAAAAATTACATTGATAATAAGGTGATTGAAAGTGCTTGGGGGCAATCTTCAAAAGAATAAGAGAAACCCAATCTATAATAAATACAGTATTCGGTTCGTTGTGTATGGAATTCTTGAACTGGCAAAAAAAATGTGTGATTCCTAGTTAGAAATCATTATACTCTTTGTATATTCCATTTTAATTTTTTGTATGCCATCTAAAGTCACTGAAAGTGACTGGGCAGCCATATAAATTTCTACTCCTCCAAATAACTAAATAAAAACATTTCACCTGTGATATTTTTAAAATAAAATTGATTTGTTGAAAGCCAGGCACTAGATTGTATCCAGGTAATCAATACATAAGATTAGATTCATTGGTTATGGTTTCTTTATGCAAGTTCTATCTCTGAAAAAAAATAAGTTCTAAAGAATATTCACACATTCCTAGCAATATTGCAAATTATTACCTACTATTTAGAGCAGGGACAATTTGCAGGACTCCAGATGTTACTGAAATACAGGCTTCTCCACCTTATTGTTCATTAAAGTGTACTGTATTAGATTTTTGAGTGTATCACCAACTTTCATTTAATTAAAAAATACCTACATCCAAAAAGTACCCATAGCCATTATTAGCCATTCGTTTAAGATTCAATATCCATCCTCAAAAGCTTTACATTTTCGAAATGTAAAGATTTATATAGGTAGTTTTCGACTTACAACAGTTCATTTAGTGACTGTTCAAAGTTATATTGGCACTGAAAAAAGTGGCATGACTGTTTTTCACACTTTATGACCATTACAGCATGCTTATGGTTATGTGATCAAAATTTAGCTGTTTAGCAGTAGGTTTATATTTATAATGGTTGCAGTGTCCCAGGATCATGCAATCTTTGTGACCTTGCAAGCAAAGTCAATAGCGAAGCCAATGTCAGTTTACTAATTCTATGTTACTAACTTAACAATTGCAATGATTCACTTAACAACTGTGGCAAGAAAGGTCATAAAATGAGGCAAAATTCATTTAACAAACATCTCACTTAGCAACATAAATTTTGGCTTCAGATCTGTATAGATGTGTTAACTGTACTCATGCTTTCCCCCATATCAGAATTTTTTATAACTATGTCTTGTCCAAACGAATTTTACTCTAAATTCCAAACAAGTCAGATGTTTGGTCTGTGGCTGAGTATTATACAATATACATTGTATTGCTTATATATGAGGCTACCAAAGGTTGCTGGCTCTTTGATTATCTTAACAATTTCATTGAAATCAATTTAAGAAGTAATCCTGCACATACTGTACTGACATAGATGTGTTAAACTTCCTTGATCGTAATGTCAGAGCTGATGTGGATACAGTTTGATTCTCCTAAACCTAGAGAAGGAAGGTGGCAAATACATCTAATACTTCTTCCTCTTCCTAGGCCAAAAGTCACCCAGCTGGTTTTCATGCTTAAGGCGGGACTAGAACTCCTAGCCTCCTAGTTTCTAGCTTGATGTCTTAACCACTAGACCAAAGGTGCAAAGGTTATATTTTTATTTATTTCCTGCAAGGGATAATACTGAAATGTATTAATGGGTGTTTTGCAGAGCAACAATACTTTGAAGTTGAAAAACGACTGGCTCAAAGTCAGGAGAGACTTGTTAATGAAACACAGGAATGTCAGAATCTCCGAGAAGAGCTCACCAAACTTAGTAAGTATAACTTTGTTAAGTGGGTCACAAAATAATATTACTGTAGTTATATGTCTCTATGAAATTTAAGACAAATACTGAAAAGTTTTGTTTTAGAAAATGAACAATGTGCTATTTCTTTATGATTCTAATCATTTTTATATCACTTACTGTTTAAGATATTAGGAATAAAGACTGTAAATCTAAGTACTAAAGCTATTTTTACAATAAATACAATACAATAGCAGAGTTGGAAGGGACCTTGGAAGGGACCTAGTCCAACCCCCTGCCTAGGCAGGAAACCCTATACCGTTTCAGACAAATGGCTATCCAACATCTTCTTCAAGACTTCCAGTGTTGGGGCATTCACAACTTCTGGAGGCAAGCTGTTGTCCTTCAATGGGCTCATATAAAAAGAATGTGGTTCCAGCTGGTGCATAATTTTAAAATTACACAAACCAGCATGGGGATTTTATAATGGAAATAACTTTTTTTAGAATTATATAGCTTATCTGTGCTTGAGACATATTTGAAATGATTAGGCAGCGATTTTCTGATTTCAGTACCATAGATGTATAAGAATCTTAGGTCTGAGTATTCTTGGGATAGGAAAGGATATTGTTTGGTCATGGGGTTGCTATTAAATGGTTTATTGTAATACAAAAATGAGAATAGCCTTCCTTTTGAACACTACAGATGAGCAATTGAAGAAGCTAACTGAGAAAAACAAGGAACTGGAAGCTGCTCAAGATAACAATGTGGCCATACAGGTATGGATGCTGTCAGTTACACATGCAACAAGAAGCATTCAGAATTGTAATTTGTGTCTATTTTGTATATTTTTATCCTGTCTGTATTTTTTTAAATAACTCAAGGCAGTGTGCCTACTTAATACTCTTCCCTTCTTCTATTTTCTCCACAACAATAACTCTGGGGTGAGAAAGGATGAATGGCCCAAAGTCATCCAGCTGGATTTCATGCCTAATGAGGGAGTAGAACTTACAGTCTCCTAATAATCTAGTCTGGTACATTAACCATTAAATTAGACTGGCCCTATCCACTGAAAATTGGTAAAAAGCAGTAGAAATTCAAGGCAGCTTCCCCAACTTTTGCTGTTCTACATCCATGCTATCTTTTTCTTTCTTCTTTTGGTCACTTATTTTTGGAATGTTGCCACTTTTATAAAATTGCTAAATGGGTAATTTATTTTATTTAAATAATAAAATTATTTATTATTAAAATGAATAAATGAATGCAGCATTTTGCCACATTTTCCAAATGTTTTAGTCATCTACATATCTGATGAAACAGTTTGGGATTATATTATTTCTCATGTCAAATTTTCTGGGTTTTGTTTTAGGCCATGAGACACTTGTAAAGTGTAATCATTGATTTGAATTTATAAGGCTGTCACATTTATTCTAGTTATTTTACCACACCCACTTATAGTAGAAATGGACCCTAATGTACTCTGATAGTATAGCATTACGTAAGGATGGAGGCACTGTATTTACAGAATCTTACTGCTGGAGGGATCTCAGTGTGACATGTGTGATCTAAGATCTGGGACAATTACTATAGATGCTGATAGTTATTCAAATAACTGGTTTGAGAGAATAGATTGGAGAAATACCGTATTTTTCAGAGTCTAAGACACACCTTTTTCCCTCAAAAAAGGTGCGTCTTATACACCGAATACAGCATTTTTGGCCTCCCAGAACCCCGCCCCCTTCACCAAAATGTCCATGCATAGCCTTTAGGAGGCTTCCAGAGTGCTCCTGGGGGCTGGGGAGGGCAAAAATGAGCAAAAAAACGGGCCATTTTTTGGCTTGTTTTTGCCCCCAGTCCCCAGGAGCACTCTATAATCCTCTCAAAGGGTATGCATGCCCCCTTTTTTTTTTGACAAAAATCGGGCCCATTTTCATGAAAAATGGTCCGTTTTGGGGAGGTCTGCAGAGTGCAAAAACTTTTTTTTTTTTAAAAAATTGCCTCTTTGAAATCTTGGTGCATCTTATACACTGAAAAATACAGTAGTCTTCAAATTTTTAGTTGGACTAAGATACAACTATATTATGCATTTTTTGCAATCTTTTTCTGATTCTCCACTTAACTTCTCATAATTATCAAACTTACTGGAGAACATCAGCAATAATAATGAAGTTGTTTTTGCAGTAACTAGTGCAATATAGGTATCTCTTATATCTCTCTAGAACTTGACAGGATCTTAAAACACAAATCCAATCTGCTCAATGCATAACTATTGGACAGATGATTATTCAGTTGCTGCTTCAGCAATGGTGAACTTGCTATTTTATGTTGTATTAGCTGACAGTTTATTCAATCAAGAATGGTTTCTAGATCTCAAATCTACACCTAATTTCTGGTGGTTTTGTCCTTTGGCTTCTGATTCTGCCCTCAGAAACAATAGAGAATAAATCTATTCTTGTTTCCTTTTTGTTTAGAATCAGCTCACCAGAGCAAAAGAAGAATTGGAAGCAGAGAAGAGAGATTTAGTCCGAACGAGTGAAAGACGAGCTCAAGAACTGGAACATTTAAATGGTAAAAGGCTGTGTTGTTAGACTGTCTCAATCTTTCATTGACTTAAAAAGAACATAGAGCACAGACATTAAACTGACAGTGAGAATTCTTAAAGTTGGTAACAGTTCAAGAAGTTGTAATACTTTTTTGAGCTAAATAAATAATAAAAATTACAGACAAAAATGCAAACAAATGCACTATAAAACAATAAAAGAAGTTGTCCCGAAGGTACTTTTTTTTTCAAGAGGTAATTGGATTTTCTTGGTTTTTTGTTTACATTCTGGGGTTGTTGTTTTTTTAAGACATTCAGAGCTGAAGAAGCTTCTTGGATGGGAAGCAAAATGTCTTCAAAGGGGGAAAAACACCAGAAAGTCAGTTGCCTCTTGAAAAAAAGCACCTCTGGGACAACCATGATCAGGATGAGTGAGAATCTCCGTAAATAAAAGAAGTTATAAATATCAATAATTTTGCACATTTGCATAGAGAAAAGTATTGAGGTTCACATAACTGCTACTCAGTTAAGCATTTAGTATCAAAACTAATTGTATTAAATATGATGCATTCCCTGGAAATATCTGTAGGCTTGTCAGCACCGAATAGAAGATTTCATTCCTCTTTTGAGCTGGTGTGAAAATGAATTAGTAGAGATGTTATTAAATCAAACTGCCATACCAGTATAAATAAAACCGGGAATACAGAAGCTGACTTGTTTCTTCTACAAATGGACAAAATCCCTTCTATGCAGGGATGTGTTTAATCTAACAACAAGAATGGCAAAGAATGAGAGAGTCAACTGCCTTTTTTTCATGGCTGCAGTTATCAACAGTTTTACATTACCTGCTACAGGATGCACTTTTTGTACATTGCTACCCAGAAAGATGTCTCTGATAATCACCTGAGGGATAGGTGCCTCATAAATCCAAGTAGGCATCCCTCCCCTCCCCCGAAAAGCTGGCTTGCGCAAATGGATGCTTTTTTGTGCCCAATTATTTCTGCCAGAAAAGTAGTAACATGTTTAGAATTGATGTGGCATACACATTCTGTAAATAAATACACCGGGAGTAAATCTTCAAAGTGAAACATTTTGGAGAGATGTGCCTTTCCTCTCTTTCTTATGCAGTTAACTGCTTACTGATTCTGTTGAAGGAAACACTCAAGAAGTTGGTTTGATTGTTGAGGATGAGCAGTATGTGGGAAAGTGATAGAGAGAGATTTTGCTTTGGAAGCCAGGTTAATAAATTATATCTTGGTGGTTAAATTTCAGTGGCTATGCATCTAATGTGAAACGTGAAAGGAGCACAGTCAAAAATAAATGTCACAAAAGGTAACCAATAAGTTATAAACTGGGTCAGTCTCAATTTAGGAAAGTTGATTTTAACATCGGATGTGTTGTCTCACTTTGGCCATTTTAACATCGGCTTGATACATCTTATTTGTGTTCTTTTTTATAGAGGATGTTAAACGTCTGAATGAGAAACTTACAGCAACAAATACTGCAAAAGTAGAGCTTCAGTTAAAACTAGATGAGCTTCAGACATCAGCCCTTTCTGTAAAAGTAAGTATTGGGAAGTTGTTAGTGAGACATCCTTTGTTTATGTAGACAGGAGGTTATTGCAATTCTAACATCTTATGTCAGTTATTCATTCTTAAAACTTATAAATATTTCTAAGCCTCCTATAACTATTCTCTCACAATTGAAGTGTGTTATGTTCTGGGAAATTGAGCATTTTGTGACATTTCCTCCATTTTTTAAAAGCTAAATAGCAGTGATGTGATGATACCACTGGCATAGGTTTGAAATTTTGGGCCCTAGGTTTTCGTTTCTTTCCTTTTGATTTGTTTTTTTTTTTAAAGTAAGCACATTAATATTTTCAGAAGCCTAAATTCCTGCTTTGCTTTTTCTTTTTGTATCCAGAATGCCTGTGTGCCACTGAATCTCAGTAGCTTGTTCTTAGAGAACAAAAGCTACAGAGAAAGGGTAGGACTGCCTGCAACTAGCATGAGGTAGACAGGCAAATTCAAAATTTAAAAAATAGGTACAAGTCACAGCAGGATTGTGTTTGAATGGTTTATTTGAGCTATATACATACTTAAAGAATACTTTAATCCTCATTGATACATTCATAAATAGTCCAAAGTATTATTTAATCATAGTTTACTGAATTAGTTAAGCATCAGACATCATTATATGGGTGAATCAAGTGCTACTGAGTTCAGTTGGATATCTTTCTGTACAGTACCTACAAAATACTATTAAGAAACTACACAGACTTCATTGATATGAAGTGCCCCCTATATATCTCGATAGAACTTCTGTTCTATATTGTAGTATATCTTTGAGCAACTTCTTTAGCTTTTCATAAAAATCTATATAAATAAAAATGTAATGTTTGTTTGTTCAAAATCTCAAATCTCCTAAAGTTCTTCAACAATTGCTTTGAAACTTTGACACAACCTTGCATTCGACTACGCGCATGTTTTTATATACCTATATTATATAGATGTCACACCTGTGACAGGTAAAAACATGCTTTTTTGAAAACCAGCGCCATCTGCTGGACGTAAAAGCAACACACGCTATACCATAGCATTCATTTCTTGAGCATAGTACAGTTCGGCCTCTCTCCAGCTTCGTCCCGACAGTCCCTTTATATTTGTGGCTGGGCTGCGGCTGCACCCTTTCCCCTTTCCGCCCCTCCTCCGACGAGCTTCGCCATTTCCACCAAGGGGAGCTGAAGCCTTTCGGCCTCCCCCTCCCCTCTCTCTCCTCCCCTCCCGCCAGGCCTTTGCTGTCTGCAGCCGGGCGGCGCCTGCCCCATTCCTCGGCCGCCTCCTCCCACCCTTAAGCCGGCCTCCCCCTGCCCAGCCCAGTGGAGCTCCAGAGGAAGTGGAGGCGGAGCGTCTCTTCAGCCCGGTCAGCTGCGCGCGCTCTCCACCCACCTCACAGGGAGCCAGCTACGGCCTCGCCAAGGCGGCTCCGGCGGTGTCAGCCTGAGGCGCAGTGGGGCTGGGGCGGCCTCTGGGTGCCCCGTGAGGCGGTGACTGCAGCGGCGACGACATCTCTGGATGGGGCCGTGGCCAGTGGGGGCTATCTCACGTCCATGTTACCAGGGGCGGCTCCTTCCTACTCCTACTCCTCCTCAGGGGACGCCGGCTGCCTCCTCTCGCTGCCACTGCTGAGGGAAGCCGGGTCAGGGACGGCGGCTGCTTCCTCCTCTCCTCCTCAGCTCGGCCAGGCCGGGGCCTGTGGGAGCGTCTTCCGTGGCGGCTCTTGCAGGGACTGCCCTGGCTTACTTCCATGCGGGGGCCGCCTCTGCCAGGGGACTTGCACTTTCTCTTTTCTTTCTTTTCCATTTAACCAGACTGGGCCACAGCAATGCGTGGCCGGGTACTGCTAGTGTACATATATTACATATATTTTAAAATTATATTTACAGCATCGTGAGCAGAGGTGGGAACAAGAAAAGGAACTGTTACAGAATCAGAACACTTGGCTGAACACTGAATTGAAGGCAAAAACAGATGAGCTTTTGGTCCTTGTTCTAGAAAAAGGATCTGAAATCTTGGACCTCAAATATGGCGTGGAGAACAAGAAAGAGGAGGTAGAGGAAATCAATTTTCAATCAGTCAATATTACCATGGCAGATGGGTGCTGGGCTTGTAGATTCCTTTTAACCTCCTTTTATTGTAGCAAATGTAATCAAAGTCACAGTTGGAATTGTTTCTTGTACGTAAAGTATTCCAATTCATTGTAATATTTTAGCATTCTAACTTTGAAAAACCATGCATCTAAGAATAAGAATTATTCATGTTTATCTTGTGTCACATACCTAGGTTTCCAGACTGGAAGAACAAGTCACTGGACTAAAACAATCTAATGGCAATCTACAAAAACATGTTGAAGATCTTTTGGAAAAATTAAAAGAGGTACATATAATTACTTTGTTTGAACTTTTTTTTTGGCAACCAAATTTTGAGACAGTTTTGCTCCCATTTATAATTTTCCTGTCAAGGATCTTTTAAACATCACCACTTTTTTTCCCCAACGAAAAATGTATATAGACTCGGAGGTGAAATGTTTTAGTAGTTTCCTGTATTATACATACACAGGTAGTCCTTGCTTACTGGCCGCTTGTTGAGCAACTTTGAAATTATGACAGTGCTGAAAAAGGAGATTTAAGACCAGTCCTTGATGTTGCACCCATCACAGCTCCTCGAGTCATATGATCGCATTTCGGGCATTTGACAACTGGCACGCATTTACGATGGTCGCTGCATCCCCTGGGCTCTTAATTGCCATTTGCAACCTTCACAGCTGGGCTTCCAACAAGCAAAGTCAATGGGGAAGCCAGCGGGAAGTTGTAAGATGTGATCATGTGATGATTCACTTAACCACAGCTTGAACTAACATAAGTTGGTGCAGCCATGTGACATTTCCCTTTATGACTATTATTGCTTAGTGACGGAGTTGCCAACCCAGTGAGGACTATCTGTACTTTGAAAAATGCAGTGAAATGTATGGTATATTTAGATAATATCTATCTACGTACTATGGCATTTCGGAATACATGGAAGCAACAACTGGTTGAAATTTAATTGAAAACTAACTCATGTTGCTAGTGTTAAGGACTTTATCCTTTATTCCAGGGATGTCAAACTTGCATCGTCATAGCATCATCACATGATGTAGCCGGACTTTCCCCCCCTTCACTAAATGGGGGCGGGGCCAGCAAGTGACACATCTGGCCTGCGGGCCGCGAGTTTCATGCCCCCACTTTATTCCATTTTAAATTATTCCAGATTTTTAAAATATTGAATTGTTTTAGGAGTATAAGAATGTATTGGTTGTTTTATTTTTAATTGTTTCAAACTTTAGAGATTAACTAAATATGTATGTTCATTTTTTAGGCAAAAGAGCAGCAAGCCAGTATGGAAGAGAGATTCCACAATGAGCTAAATGCCCATATCAAGTTATCTAATTTATACAAGGTATTATTTCACTATTTGTTCATGATTTCACCTTCTGTATTTAGAAGAGGGTAGTCCTGTGAGGAGGCATGGTGTCAGTTTGGATCAGCAAACGGGGGTCATGATTTTTATATTGTACAAATTCTACTTCATGTTCCCAGCAGTCTCTTACAGGTTTCAACATTTGTCCACTTCCATAGGCTTTAGCTTTTAAAGAACTGCACATTTTTCTTAGTAAATATGACTATCTCCTGGCTCAGTTACAATACTTTGTTTTTAGAGTGCTGCGGATGACTTGGAGGCAAAGAGTAATGAGTTGACTCAGGCAGTGGAGGAGCTGCACAAACTTCTCAAAGAGGCGGGTGACGGTAAGTGTTATATCGATGAAGAATTTAGAATTTTGGTTGAGGCTTTATCATTTGTCCCTCCTGCTTTCTGCAAACCTCCAATTAACATTCGTTGAAAATCAAGTCTAGGCCCCGAGTTACAAATATGCCAAAGAAAGGCAATATGAAATAAGTCACTTTTTATATTTTGCCAAAATATGGCTTGTCATAGTGATTGTTGCTGCCTAAAATGGCAATAAAGCAACATTTAAAAAATCAGTATTGGCTTTAAGTTGAAAAAAAGTTTTCCAACTCCTCCCCAATCCTATAGTCACACACAAAAAAAAAAAAAAGCAAGGCATAGCCACAACATCATCACATTCCTTTTCCATTAACAAATGCTAGCTATTTCATCTGTTTGCCTTACAATATATGTATTTTGTTTTTGGCTTGCTCACTTTCAAAAGATGTTTGCTGTTTGCCTTGGGAAGAGGGAAGATACTGTTTGGACAATGCAAGTCTGCATTATTATTATTTTTTGTCTTCATTGCCAATAATAATGTGAAGTGGGTTACTAAAGTGGAAGTATCTGCCTTATTGTCATCAATCACATGATCCTCCGTAGAACATGCATGCAACTCTTGTTGCTAATGTATTTTTCTGCCATTCTCAGCTAACAAAGAAACACAGGATCGTTTGGCTGAGATGGAGCAGACAAAGGCTACAGTTGAAAAAGAACTGAAGGAGAAGATTGGCAAGTTGGAGAAAGAGTTGGACAATGCAAATGATCTAGTTTCGGCTACCAAGAGAAAAGGTCCGGTAACTTCTAGGGAAGGGACAGTTTAAAATTTGGGGCACTCAACATTACCATTAACTGATTAGCTGATTTCATTGTAGTATATATAACTGTAGTACTAAAAATGAAATTACAAAAATGCTTTGAAAACAAAGTACTGTCCTTTGTGTGATTTTTTTAAAATTATTGTCTTCCTAAAAAATCATGAGCTTGTTATAACAGGAACATTTTTGAGGAATATTTTTGTTTTTAATATATAAACTAATAATCTCAATGTGTAGTTTGCAAGAATTATATTAATTCGGGCAAATTATAATTAATTATATTAACCTTGCAAGTGACCTTGACCTCTGAGTAAGGCTATGCAAAGATTTGTATTTTAAGGGGAAGAGATTATTTGGATTGTACCATGAGCAAAGACATACCTCCTTAAATCAAATACAATATCACTATTTCCTCTTTGAATCAAAATTATGGAATAGTTCTAATAAGTGGAGTCTCCAGTTTCCTAAATGTCTTCATTCAAACTATAGATTGTTTCATGAAGTGCTCTTGGCATCTTTCTGGACATAGGTGCTCTTTTTTCCAACTTCTGTTGTGCAGCCAGAAGTTCAGAAGCTTTTGGTTAATATAGTTTGTTATATCGTGTTGCCCAGGAGCTTCTAGTTATTGTCAATCATGGGCAACCTTTTTGATATTCAACTTTGAAATTTTCTTAAATGAATCCTCATTAAACCTAACCAGTATTTGGAATGAGCATACAAAGGGTTTGGAAATCTTCCGCTCATTCTGTGCAGCTTGTGTTGTTTGGGTTATCAGAGCACAGTTAATATGCTAAAAATCTGTTGAGAGGAAGATTGTTTATTTGATTGCTTGATGATACTTAAATGATCACCTTTTAAAAATGTGCTGTGGCCTTAATCTTTTCCAGGAGCCATACTTTCAGAGGATGAGCTGGCAGCTATGTCGCCTACAGCTGCTGCTGTTGCAAAAGTGGTCAAGCCTGGTATGAAATTAACTGAGGTGGGAATTAATTAATTGAATGATATTTGTCCTCTTTACAATGGTAACAACATTCACAAGAAATTTCTTTTCAATGTCAGTAAATAGTGTTTGGGATTATCATCATATGATATCCCTGGCCATATAATCCCCATAGATAAAGGAAGTGTGTGTGTGTGTGTGTGTGTGTGTGTGTGTGTGTGTGTGTGTATCTATCATTCATGTATGTATGTATGTATGTATGTATGTATGTATGTATGTATGTATGTATTTGTGTTACAACCCCTGGTGTGCCCAAATATGGGAGGGAGCTCACTACTCCCCCTTTCTGTCCTTCAGCTCATTACAGAGGACCATCCAGGCAGAAAACCATATTTTTATTTTTAATGTTGCCTTTTAATATTTGTGTTGTATTTGTGCTGATAAATAAATAAAGGGAGACTAGTATAGTTCTATTTCAACCTATTTAGGTCTCATCAGCTAGCCATACCCTTACTGGGAATCGAACCAGGGCTGTATTGCATATTAGGCCGATGTAATTTGGGCATACCAGGGGTTGTAACACACACACACATACACACATACACACACACGTAGTGTTCTTTAATAAGAAATGTATTCCTTACTAATATTTAAAACTGGATTATAATTTACAGAAGTACTTTAATTCATTTTGGACAAATTATTTGTTACTGTTTTAGATTCTTTCTCTCTGTGTATAGGCTGTTAGGAAGGCTAAGAAGTCCAGATTGATTATATAGGATGGTGAAGCCATTCAAACACATAACTGAATGATACATTGAAAAGTTCTCTGTTATTGGGATAAAAAGTTGGACAAGATTATTGACTACTTTGATTTGTTCACCATAGCTTTACAATGCCTACGTAGAAGCTCAAGATCAGCTGCTGTTGGAAAAATTAGAGAATAAGAGGATCAATAAATATTTGGATGAAATAGTGCAGGAAGTGGAAGCCAAAGCACCCATTCTGAAGCGTCAGCGAGAAGAATATGAACGCTCCCAAAAGGCTGTGGCGAGTCTTTCTGCTAAACTTGAGCAAGCTATGAAGGTCAGTCTAAGATTTAAGGGAAGTTCAGACACAAAATATAACAAAGGTCCTCTAGGATCCCACACTGTTTTTCAGCAATAAACTGTTTTTCATTTGCAATTCATCATCTGATTTCAGAGCAAAATTTAATGAAGGATGTATAGTATACATCAATGTAAGAAAATGATAACAGAAAACAGATTTGGGGGATTAGACCTATACTTTGTGATAAAGAAAACGTTGCTTTCAGTGGACGGTAACATTTCAAACTTCATGTAGCAGTTTCAGATTTAAAGTTTCGTAAATAAGAATGTGTATATGCACATAGATACAAACCCTAACATTGTTCCTGACAAATTTGCTTTTTGGTCATGCATAGTATATTTGTGTTTATCTAAACAAGCAGTGTAGCTTATGGTATTACCACCCATAAAGTTTTGCTTCGTGTGATTTCAATGATTGGGTGGCATATTGTTTGAGGATTCCTTAAAATTCTTCTGTAATTAGTTTGTCAAGAATGGGACAAAAATATGGAACAGAGGATCAATTTATAACCTAAATGATTTCTTCCAGTTCCAGCTCCTTATGCTGTTTTTCCTCCCTGTTAATTATGTAAACATTGACCTATGGTGATGTGTAATGTAATAATAGGTTAGACAGAACATACTCCTATTTCAGAGTCTTCTCTAACTCTGAGGCCATCTTCTTTCATTGGCTATGTCCTTGCTATCTATATAACTTGCTATCTATCTAATATAACTCCACAACTTGAAAAGCTATCTTGTCGGATGCTCTGTGCATGTAAAATGCTTTCTTTATGTATGCTGCTTCTCCCTTGGCATCCCACAAGCAATTTAAAATATATCTTCTGAATAATAATTTGATTACTACTCTTATTTGAATTTGAATATTTTATTGATTAAGTTAAGGGGATATAATTATTTTAGATTAGCTACTTTGAGATGATTTTAGTGAACATTCGTGTAATGTAGTAAAAAAAAGTAATGCTAATTTATTACAAAGAATAAGCTTGTAAGTGATATTTGTCATAGCATACTAATTAGTAATACAGGTAGTCTTCGACTTACAACAGTTCATTTAGTGACTGTTCAAAGTTACAACAGCATTGAAAAAAGTGACTTATGACCGTTTTTTACAATTGCAACCTTTGCAACATCCCCATGATCATAAGATCAAAATTCAGATGCTTGGCAACTGGTTCATATTTATGACCATTGTTATGTCCCAAGGTCAGGCGATCATCTTTTTTGACCTTCTGACCAGCAAAGTCAATGGGGAAGCCATTTTCACTTATCAACTCCAGTGATTCACTTAACAACTGAACTGCAAGAAAGGTGGTAAAATGGGGCAAAACTCACTTAACAAATAAGAACAGAACTCTTGGGCTCAAATGTGGTCATAAGTCGAGGAATACCTGTAGTTGGTTTGAATGAGCTGACATTATGAAGATAGAAATATAATCACTTTCCCTGTACACTATACAGGATTGTGAACAGTTACTTCTTGATACATTTGAGCTACTATTATCATCAGGACCCATGATTGAAGAACAATGGAGAGATTTAATTTGCTTGTTCTAATCTTAATATAGCATTTACGTATGTTTCCTTTTTCCTCTTTATAACAAAGTCAGTTAAACCAGCAGTCCCCAAGCTTTCTGGCTCCAGGAGCTGGCAACAGAGGAGGGATGGGATGTTTTTGCATGCACGCACACCGCTTGTGCAAATGGAGTTTCACGCACTCTCCGGTCGCTTCGGCGGCCCTGGCCATGAACTAGTACCGGGCCGCAGATTGGGGTTGGGGACCTCTGAGTTAAACTGACTGCCAGGAACCTATTCATTGCTACTAATACAAACACATATGTTAAGATCACATGAATCATTATGAGTGATAAATAATGATATACATTATTTTTTCTTCATTGTTTGCAAATACTATGATTTTCAAAATCATTGAACAATTTTTAGTTTTAATCATGCTTGATTTTGGGTTACAGGAAATTCAGCGTTTACAAGATGAGGCTGATAAAGCAAACAAACATTCTTCTATCTTTGAAAGAGAGAACCAGAGGTTTGAAATTCAAGTGAAAGATCTTTCACAACAGGTTAGTTCTTTGGATAGACCATTTCTTGTTGAATCATATGACTGAAAATATAGGTGGTTCTTAACTTGGAAACTATAACAGCACACCGGTATTTATAAATAAATGCTTTTTATTGTGAAATTGGAATATCTGTAAACCTCTCGTACAGTAGTAAAATGGGAACTGTTGAGCTCTTTAGTGCAAGCTTTGTATATAGCTTTACTCTCTGTTCTCCCAGCAGATGCCTTGTTAAAATAGACATCCTATATTCCATAGGAGGATGAAACACATAGATGAACTGTTTGACTGAGCCAACTGGCCAATGAAATAGAGATCATCTAATACTTAACAAAAGAGGCTCAGAAACAAGAAAATAGACATAGAAAGAGAACGAAGCTAGGAATAAAGAATCCTATCCTATTTGTTCTATAATTTGGTTCCTGACCTAAAGGGAAAATAACTAAAATAGTCTGATATTTGGTTACTTTAACTCAAGGATGGATAACCTATGGGCCATGTATAGCTCCTAGGCCTCCCATTTACCTTTATCACCTAGAAATCCCGTTGCCAAATCTTGATTGCAAAAATGATTGAATGTTGGTATGATTTTGACCAGTTTGGAGATGGTTTGGAGAAGGATGGATGTCACAACCACCAGAAAAAGAATGGGAGGTAGTTAGGATTTAATTACACTAACTAAATGTTCATGAAACTTGAGTAATCCTGGAAATGGATTTGTGTGATAATGGATGATACTCTGTAAATTTGAAAGAATGGAGGATTTGTATTTATTTGGTGGAAAATAAAAGTTCCATAATGTGAATAAACTATTTTTCTGTTTAAAGATAAGGGTATTATTGATGGAGCTTGAAGAAGCCCGAGGTAATCATGTCATCCGTGATGAAGAAGTCAGTTCTGCAGACATCAGCAGCTCTTCTGAAGTAATAAGTCAGCGCCTGGTTTCCTACAGAAACATTGAGGAACTTCAGCAGCAAAATCAACGCCTCTTAGTAGCACTTAGAGAGTTGGGAGAGGCAAAGGAGAAAGAAGAACAAGAAACCACTTCTTCTAAGTATGTTCCAGCTTTGACAATGAATTTGGAACACCAGGAGTTGGTGTCTAGAATCAAGTTTCTATTAGAACTTACATTGGTGTTCAAGTAAAAAATAATTCTATAAGAGCTGTCTAAATTAATAATGGTAGAATTTATAATACATGGGGCTAATCCAGTGTTCAGGATCTCTCCCACTGTAAAAAAAATAGTATGAAGAAATATGGGCAGAAATAAAAATATGTTCATTGAACATTTTTTCAGAAACTGTTCTGCCCATTTTATAAGCAAAAAAAATCAGTGTACTAGGGGAGCCAGTTCACACCTCTGCTTTAAATTCAAAATTCTACTAGTGCAATTTTATTCCTATTTTTTTAATCATTCCTCCTTTTTGGCACCATAATTTCTATATGTTATCATAAGTAATCTTTTCTTGCCATGACAGGATTTCTGAGCTCCAGAATCAACTTGGAGAAGCTATTATTGAGCTAGAAAAGCTGCGTGAGTCACGCCGCCATCAAATGCAGCTTGTAGATTCCATAGTTCGTCAGCGTGACATGTATCGGATTTTGCTGGCCCAAACTACTGGAGTTGCCATTCCATTGCAAGGTCAGAATTGGGCAGGGATGCAGGCATTCTTTTATTGATTTTTTTCTGAACTGCCTCGTTGCTTTGTGTGTTGGGGGGGGGGGGGGGGGAATCCTGTCCAGTCTTTTCATCATTAAAAGCAGCCACAATGTAGGTTTTCACCATGGTTAGCCTTACAGAATAGGGAGTGGGTTGGCCTAATGATTCAAGATCCAAGCATTATGTGATGGAATGAGTTCCCATTCTTGTATCAGTTACTACCCACCTAGCTGTTTGAAAGCATGCAAATGAAAGAAGATAAATAGGTACCAGTTCGGTGGGAAGGAAATAGTGTTTCCTGTACTCAGTATATAGCTATGCTGGCCACATGACCATGGAAGTGTCTTCAGACAACACTGGCTGAGCTAGGAGACAAATTAGCACTATCCCCTAGAGTCAGACACAACTGGACAAAGGAAATGTTTACCTTTTTTTAACCCTTACAGGAATAATAGAAATAATTGTTTATTTTTTAATTTGCTTTAATTATTAGTCTTATTCTGAGAATTCTTAGAACTATAGTGCAAAAGATAATGAGGAAAAGCTGATCTAACATTTTAGAGTTATTCCTGTTTCCTCGTTTCTATTTTTTACATGTTTGCATGAAAACATGAAAGACGGAAAACAGACTTTGGCCTTTGATTTTAAGCAAACAGACATACTTTGTCTTGTACCTGTTTATGGTTTAATTTTTTTTAATTATACGTGTAGCTAAGTGCTAGAATCTAACTAATCTTGGAAAATGAAGCAGATATAACCTAATTAGCACATGGTTGGGAATCACCAGGAAATAACAAAGCTGCAAAGTTAGATTGGAAGGTCAAATTCCAAAGGAAGGCAAAGACAAATTATTTCAGGGGGTTTGGCCAAGAAAATTGATTGATTATGTCAAGTCACCAGAAGTCAAGCTGGACTCTAGGAAGCATTTCCTTTTTATTCTGTTGCATATTGTCATAATGATAATTTCATCAAACTATGGAACAGGTTGAATTTAGTGTTTGTAGATCTGAATGCCAGAGCCAATGAATATGTCACTACAGATAACATTTATGTAGAGGTGCGCAAGCCCATCAAATATTGTTACCGAATGAATTTTAAATGTGACAGAAGGGCTAAACTATGAAATACATGAGTAGAGAGTAACTGCATTAATTGTATTTGATTCTCAATACATTTAAATATAAATAAATGAGTCGAGATTTATTTTTTGTCTTGGCCTCAAAACCACTTTTTAAAAAAATTGATGGTAGCATGCCTATTGCCAACTAAAATATTTTGGAAGCTCGTGATCTGGCCCATGTATGAGGCTGACAGCTAGTATGCTCAAGTGGTTTGATTGTTAGTTAGAAACAAGGGAGCTTGGGTTCAGTTCTTCAGCCAGTTATAAATCTCTTTAGATCCCCTTGGGTCAGGATTTCTCTTATCTGACTTCAGTGGGATGTTGTGAATTCAGGACACTGAACTGAGTACAATCTGCATGGATTCCAAAATGTTCTTCTTGGTATAATTCAGCTTCAAGCATCTTGCCTGAGGAACTGTCTCTGACATCAACCCCTAAGCGCCTGCCAGGTTCCCTTCCAGCTTCAACTCCAACTTCAGTCCCAGTGATCGAGTCAACTGAAGCAGCAGAAGCAAAGGCTGCTCTTAAACAGGTATGGGTTTTGCTTTCCACACACTTACAAAATCAAATACGTTTTTCTTCTGTTTAGCCTTCTGTTTACCTCTGTATGGTTTTGTTTATTCCACACACTCCACAGCTGCAGGAATTTTTTGAGAACTATAGGAAAGAAAAGGCAGAGAATGACAAGCTGCTGAATGAACAAAATGAGAAGCTTCAAGAACAGGTTACTGATTTGAAGTCACAGAATACAAAGATTTCTACCCAACTTGAATTTGCCTCTAAGCGGTAAGCTAAAATCAGGAACACTCATGAAAAGAAATCCCTTCAGAATTGATTTAGCATGTTTCACTACTAAGAAAATTCCAGATATCAATTAGCATATTTCTTGGATAAAGTGTTTGAAAATTATGCATTTGGTCAGCGTAACAGCAATAGCTGTAGCAGTAGCATTTAGACTTATAAACTGCTTCACAGTATTTTACAGCCCTCCCTAAGCAGTTTATAAAATCAATATATTGCGCTTAACAATTTGGGGCCTAATTTTACCGACCTTGGAAGGATGAAAGGCTGAGTCAACTATGAGCCCCATCAGAATCAAACTCCAGACTGTGGGCAGAGTCAGCCTGCAATACCGCATTCTAACCACTGCACCACCAAAGCATCATGTAAGCTTTGGAACTGGTAATGTCATATGATTAGTTTTTTTGTTTTTCCTCCCCACTCTATTCTCTTTTTGGCTATGTGTTGGCGATCATGGTTAGTTTCAAGCTACTGTTTTCAACATGAGATGGTGTTTAATACATATGGATACACTATGCCAATGAAAGGCCCAGACTCATAGGGAATAAATGTGTATTTTCTCTCCCCCCCCCCCCATGGAGGGAATAATTTGTTCTTTTTGGGGTTTGCAGAGTGCTCTGGGGGGGCTGGGGGCCCCAAAAATGAGCAAAAAACGGGCCTGTTTTTCATGAAAATGGGCCATTTTTTGTCAAAAAATTACATGCATAGCCTTATGGAGGCTTATAGAGTGCTGATGGGCGGGGGGGCAAAAAACGACCCATTTTGTGCTCATTTCTGCCCTCCCCAGCCCCCAGGAGTTATCTGAAAGCCTCCATAAGGCTATGCACAGCCATTTTGGTGAAGGGGCGGGGCTTCGGAAGGAAAAAAATGTATTCGGTGTATAAGACGCACCCAGATTTTCAGCCTCTTTAGAGGAAAAAGGTGTGTCTTATACTCCGAAAAATACAGTAATCAGTGGAACGGCTTGCCTCCAGAAGTTGTGAATGCCCCAACACTGGAAGTCTTCAAGAAGATGTTGGATAGCCATTTGTCTAAAATGGTATAGGGTTTCCTGCCTAGGTAGGGGGATGGACTAGAAGATATCCAAGGTCCCTTCCAACTCCTCTATTGTATTGTATTGTATTGTAAATAATTACTAGGTTAATACTTGGAAAAATGTTGTTCAAGAATTTAGGATATTACTTGCATCTGTCTGAATAGATCTTTTCTTATTTCAGAGTGGCACTAAATAGACCCTTATTAAAAATATTTAAGCAAAGTTAAGATTTTGTGTATGTGTGAGTGTGTGCAGGGCACATCGCTTCAAAAAAGAATACCTTGGGTTAGAGACTCTCCAGTGGTTATGACTATAGAGAGGGAAAAAAATGGAAGAGAGATTATTTATTTCATGTATACTTTTTAAATAATTTAATAATTTTAATAATAAAAGTACTCTGCTACTACTAGAATGGTTGAAACCATGAATAGAAAACATTCCCCATTATAACATTTTTAAATAATTAAAATTTATTTATTTATTAAAATTTATAGGCTGGTCCTCTTACCGCAAAGTAACTTATTTCTGCGCTTCATGCTAATACAACCACTTCAGAATCGTCCAAAAAATTTCTTTCCCCTTGTTTGCTCCCTGTACATTTTGGTAAGACTCTTTTGTTCTGATTTTCCTCTCTATTTCATTACATCAATTTCAATGGAATAAAACCTTCCTGGTTTTCCTCCTGGTGAAGTTATGAGATGTTGCAAGATAACGTAGAGGGATATCGGCGAGAGATCACATCATTGCATGAGAAAATTCAGAAGCTGTCAGCAACTACTCAAAAGCAAGAACAGATCATCAACACAATGAGTCAAGAATTAAGAGGAGCCAATGAAAAATTAAATGTTGCAGAGGTGATTGCTACTGGCTATTTTTTACAGTATTGTTTATTTTGTAATGGTAAAGACTTCTAATAAGCTTCCTTTAGCTTAATCCCAATTCGGGATCTTCCAGAAATGTTTTATTTTGCCTGTGGAGGATTCTAAGGATTGAAATACAGTTTTTCTGCATCAGACTAAATTGGATGAACCATCCAACTAATTATCTGTGGCTCAAGATGGAACTGTAGAGTTCCTGGTGCTTTCTGAGCTTGGTTGTTTGCTTGCATTACCCAACTAAGTAACATCATCAGTGATGTTGCTTCTTTTGTGAGCAATAAATAGGATCCAGTGCATAAAGAGACATTTGGCCCAAGAGGCCCAGCTCCAAATCTCCTTTCAGCCATGAAAAGTCTTAAGGAAATCTTAAAGAGCAACTTGCATATGTACAATCTTAGGCTCGTTGCAAATACTTACAAGTCTTCATTGTAATTGTCCCAAATGTTGTGGAAGGAACTCTCTTCTGATCCAAAAACTTTAAATGTTTTCTTTCCTTTTAAATAGACCTTGAAAATGTAACTCGTTGAACGTGCATTTAACAACAAATCAGTTTAATTATTCTAACTATTTTTAATATTTTAAGTAATTTGTACACTTGTAGGTTTTCTGTGAAACTGCTTAAGAGTAAACAATATATAGTCTTAAAAGTATGAGTAATACGTAAGCCAAATTGAATTTGGAAGGAATGTGAGATAAATATACAAGCATAATAAAATAAGAGTTATGATCTTTCAGTTATGCTCACTAAACTAACATTATTTGAAATACTGGCTTGTTTATACTGATATATGCTGATACATGCCGGTTTGTTTCTACTTGGCTGTTTCTGGTTTTTCTGTACGTTTGACGTTGAGAGATAACACGATAGGTTTCTTTAAAAAAAAATCAGATACAAAGAATCGAATGGAAGGAATATAATAATATCATATGATGCCCATACCCAATCTAGAATCACAATGTTATTTTCTTCTACAGAATTGCTTATATGTTCCTACCATATAATCTCCAAAATTAGAAAAAAAAGAGCAGAACCTATCATGAGTTGATTAATTTAGTTTAATATGATATATTCAGATGTTGAACAATGAAATTGGATTTAAAATACTATGTGAGTTGAATTAATTAATGTAAAATGAAATATCTCTTCCTAAGGTGAGAGCAGAGAATTTGAAAAAAGAAAAAGATATTTTAAAAATGGCCGAAATTCGTTTGAGTCAGCAAAAAGAATCTTTAATAGCAGAACATAGAGGACAAAACCTGCTCCTTACTAATCTGCAATCTATTCAGGTATGTTCAGTTGTATTGCATTATTTTTCTCTCTCTTTACTCTCTTTAAAAAGTGTTTCTCAACCTGCATGACTTTTAAGCTATTGGGAGTTTACATCCCAGAACTCTAGAAGTTGAAATCCACACATTTTAAAGTTGCTGAGATAGAGGAAACACTTCTCCACAATATGTAATGATATGGACCAAAAACGTCTTGAAGCATCATTAAGTTCCAAATGCTACAAATCTGTAATACTGTTATTGGCTATGCTTGATAAATAAATATGAGCAAGATATTGGCAGAAAGACTGCACAGCATAATGCATTTTATTTACCAGGTAATTTTGGAAAAGGGAGAGACAGAAACTCGACAGAGGCTCAATAATCAAATAGAGAAGTTGGAAAGAGAAATCGCCCAGCTGAAGAAAAAACTGGAAAATGAGGTGGAGCAAAGACACACGCTTTCCAAAAATCAGGATGTAAGTATTGGAAACTGAAGAAATTACTGTATTTTTCTAAGTATAAGACGCATCTTTTTCCCCCCAAAAAAAGGGTGAAAATCTGGGTGCGTCTTATACACTGAATACAGCATTTTTTGCCTCCCAAAACCCTGCCCCCTTCACAAAAATGGACGTGCATAGGCTTTGGGAGGCCTGCAAAGTGCTCCTGGGGGCTGGGGAGGGCAAAAATGACCCCAAAACAGCCTGTTTCTCCCCCCCCCCCCCGTCCCCAGGAGCACTTTGTAGGTCTCTCAAACTCTCTGCATGCCCCGTTTTCACAAAAAAATGAGGCATGCAGAGGGTTTGGGAGGCCTGCAGAGTGCAAAAACTTTTTTTTAAAATTTACCTCTTCATAATTTTGGTGCGTCTTATACTTCGATGTGTCTTATAGTCCGAAAAATACGGTAGGCATTTGGATGACTTTCTAATTAGTTATTTTTAATAGAAATGTTTGCTTAAAATGACTATATTTGCATTTGGAATTTATATTATCCCACTTTTTTGGGGGGGATGAAGGTGTATTAATGGATCTCCAACATGACTGTTTTGAGTTCTGGCACAGATAGTAGATATTTTGATCATACCTGCCAATAGTAGGATTTTTCCCCTGCTTCCGCTTCAGTTCAGTTTGTCATCTGGCTTCATTCATGTGCCTTGGCGTGCCAGGATCACGCCAAAGCACATGTGCACTGCACTTGTGATGTTGCATATTGTGATCATCTTGTAAAAGAATTCATTGTATCTGAGCCAGTATATCTCTATTGACTTCCGGTCCTTCATGTGTTGCTGGAGATGTATTATATTTTTCTCCTATCTTTCAGTTCTGTTTCCTTAAGAAAGCCAGGGATTTGCAACAGTGCTCTCTAGCCCTAGGTTTTCTTCTATGCCATTGGGAGACAAGATAATATTCTCTGGATATTTTGAACACTAAGCCTTGGAGTATTTTTATATCAGTGGATGCAGTTTTTTTATACCACACAAATTATCTAGCCTTCTATGTGGGCAGAATGGGGAGTGATTGATTTCAGTTGCTAAGAAAATCTCGACACCTTTACCTGTTGGGGTAAAGAGTTTTTAATATTTATTTAGCAATGAAAAGATGGTAAGTTTAAATGTTCTGTTTTGAGTATATTTTTGAGAGAAAAAGCCAAAACTATCTTGATATTTACGTAAAGAGTTCACTTTAAACTGTTTTCTGGGTAAATGAAATGTGCTGAAATGTGAAGTAAGGTACTTGATCTTCCTTCTCAGATTCACCTCCTGGATGCTAAAAGACAATGTGAGACTGAAGTGAATCTTCATGCTAACACAAAAGAGCTGCTGAAGAATGCTCAAAAGGAGATAGCAGTGTTAAAGCAGCAGCTCCACAATATGGAAGCTCAAATAGCTTCTCAGTCATTGCAGAGAGCTCCTGGCCAAGGTAAGGGTGGGGAGGGTATGTTGCCAGCTAGAAACTATACCCAATGTGAGAACCACATTAAAGCTGAATATAAGGCTTGCGTGGTGCTGTTTTTTGATGGCTTTTAAAACACATCTTCTAAATGATGCAATTCAAATTTAATTTATTTTAACATTGATAATTGGTGGGGGTTTAACTATATACTTTTTTGTGGAAGTTGAAGATATTGCATTAGGCAGGGCATTGTTAAACAGGCAGAACTATAGCCTATGTAATGGTAGACTGACATTCCCTTTTTTCCTGGGTTGTGGGAGGATCGTTACGTTGGTTTACAATCTGCAAATCAATTTCTGGCTTTGTATGATGAGTGAAATGGCTACAGCCGATTTTATCCATTTTCCAGCTTCACAAAGCACTTAAATTGCATAACGTTCTTTGTTGATAGTAGCCTTTCTTCTTTTGTGTTAAAAAGCCTTTGTGAATAAATATTGAAAGTTATTAAATCGTTGAGAAAAGATTATGTACTATAAGAAAATGTACTATAAATATGCTATTAATTCAGATAATAAATCCCTATTTAATAATTGCTTCCAAATTTTTAGGTCAGTCTAGTATTGGAGAGGATGTGGATGATCTTGTAAGTCGATTGAGGCAATCTGATGACCAAGTTAATGATTTGAAGGAGAGGCTGAAGACTGCCACAAGTAATGTGGAGCAGTACCGAACTATGGTTGTGAACCTTGAAGAATCCCTTAACAAAGAAAAGCAGGTAATATGTTTTTAATATTATCCCCTAAATATAATTCAACTACGGAACTTTGTTTTCCTGATGAAATTCCACCTGAGAATTTTCTCATCAGGAAAATTCATGTAGCAAAACAAAAGTATTCCTTTTAAGGATCAGAGGAGCACTTGGCCCTTCAGCCTTGTTCTCGACTGACCACAATAATTTTTTGTCCCCTACATCTGATCTAGGACAAATTTGGGGTTGAATGGCCATAACCAAGGTTGGTTCAATCCTTATTAAGTTATTCTGATATGCTTAGAAGGTATTTTTGGACAGTTTCAGAATGTTGTAGACAGATTGACATCTAATGAAAGACTTCCTGATGGTATCATCTATATTTTGTTTCAGTGATACTGAATGCTCGTTTGCTTTCAGATGAAATTCAGACAGCTTGCTCTTTCTAGCTTTAAGCTAGAACTAGCCAATCTTTGGTGGACCAGGGCTGTACTTAATTTGGCAGAAGGAAGAAGGGAATGATCGAGTCTTTCAGTAGTTGGTTAATGTAAAGTAGGTGGTGGAACATCCTACACATGGATTGGGCTGGCATTTTTGACTGTTTTTCCCCCTTGGTTTGAAGATGCATAGGGTTTCTTTATTTAATGGATTAAGCCTACTTTAGTCTTGAACCATAGTTCACGTGTATTTTATCCCCTCAAAATATCAGGTAACAGTTATTCATTGGTCAAAAGGGCTTTTGAAAATACAAAGCAAGCATTAGGGGAAGCTGAGTTTGCCCATCCATACGTAAAAATCCATCCGTAAAAAAATTGATACATCAAAAAGATATTTTTTTTCATCCACTTAACCCTTTGTCCTTCCTTATTTCATTTGAAAACAGAAGTCAGTTTGACTTTAAAGTGTGTTTCCAAAATGATCTGTATTTTTCTTTTGCTATAGCAGAATACTTCCCTTTTTAAGGCTCTGGACTAAATTAATTGTTTTGCTCTAAACTTTTGATTGGTTAATTATTCTGTTAGGTTCTTTTCAACATTGCTTTTCAGAATGTAGTAAGCCACCTTGATGGCAATAAACAGACAAGTAAGAAGAGAATGTTTTGTACAAAAATTGGTGTACGTCCTGTAAACTGATTTTGCTTCATTGGACGTAATCCCTGGTAAAATACATATGCTCTCTGAATGCCTGGTGCCTCTGAATGCATTGTAGGAAGAGAGTCTGTGGTGGCAAGAAATCATAAGACTGGTAGCACCTTTTCCAACTAAGCAAAAATAAAAGATATAAGCTTTCACAAGGCGTGCCTGACTTCATCAGATGCTGTAATATGTCTAACTTTTACATTCCTCTTTCTATTTTTCATTGATTGATGAATCATCTGAAACAATATATTTTCAAAATGGGATAAGAGCACATAGGTCATGTTCTGATGGCATTGCCTTTCTCCAAATGTAAACCTAGTTATTTGCGGGATCGTATCCTGCCCCATACATCCTGCGACCAATCCGCTCTCACAGAGAGGGACTCCTCCGGGTGCCGTCCACTAGGCAGTGCCAGAGGGCGGCACCCAGGAGTAGGGCCTTCTCTGTGATGGGCCCAGCCCTCTGGAATGACCTCCCCCCAGATATTAGGACAACGACTGATCTCTGCTCCTTCCGCACGAAACTCAAGACCCACCTGTTCCAACTAGCCGGCCTGGCTTAATTAGAACTCTCTAACCTCCCTGGCAATTTTAAACTGTAAATTTAAATCTTTTGGGTATTTTAATTGTTTTAATTGTTGTAATTTTATTGTTATTTATCTTAACTTTGTGGCTTTTATTTCTATTTGAATTGTTAAATGTTGATGTATTTACCTCCTCCATGCCACACGCTTATATATTTGATTGTACGTCGCCCCGAGTCCCTTCGCAGAGAGGGTGCGACTGATAAATCGAATAAATAAAATAAAAATAATAAATAAATAAATAAATATTTTATTTATATAGGTATTTTGCTTGTCTTTGGAACTCTAAAGCATAAGCATGCTATTATTCCATGAATGTTTTTCAGGCTTGTTTTATACTTGGAAAAATATTTCTTGAGAAAACAGCTGCTAAGTCAATTTGGAGCCATAGAAGTGTCTTCAAGAAGCATACATTACACTTTCCATGCTGAAGAAACCTGAAATACAATTGCATCAATGCATTTCTCTTATATATACTCTTATCTTGATTCCATCTTACTGTGTAGGTGACTGAAGAAGTTCGGGCCACTGTTGAGACCCGCTTGAAAGAATCCTCAGAGTATCATTCCCAGCTAGAGAAGAAACTAATGGAGTCTGAGAAAGAAAAACAGGAGCTTCAAGATGAAAAACGTAAAGCCATAGAAAACCTGGAACAGCAGGTATAACTAACACGATTCTTTTCTGCGTCAGACTTTCTTGTTACTGTACATAACTGGAAAAGAGAAGTAGCATAGGGACAACATATAAGAAGTTCTTAAGTGTTCCTTAAGAACTTCTCATATGTTGTCCCTATGCTACTTCTGTTTTGGATTGTCATTTTGTTTCCTTGTTGAAACATTTTGGAACTTGCTTTCAAAGTTTGCCACATAGCTCAAGGACGTGTTATTTGAGACGTTGGGAAGTTGCTCTGCTTTTATTTGTCATCCTGTACATCCTGCATTATGTTATTCCAAGGAATTGCTGAAGAACGGAAAATCAAGCACTTCGTTGCTCGTTTCA
Organism: Natrix helvetica; assembly: GCF_964273705.1. NCBI lineage: Eukaryota > Metazoa > Chordata > Lepidosauria > Squamata > Natricidae > Natrix > Natrix helvetica. The sequence goes on along the minus strand of NC_138549.1, from coordinate 70,146,221 downwards.
GCATAATTAAGATAGAACTTGAACTAATTTTTCAAATTTTTAACCATTTCAAATGTTTCTCCAAAACATTTTCTTTACAAATCATGTTACAAGATGCAACTGATTCTCTTTATTGATGGAAAACTCTAATCCAGGGAAGTGTTCTATCAGAAGGGTGAGGGAAATGAATTTTGGCTGTTTTACTGTCAGTGCAATTTCAGCTGGGAGATTTTGGAAGTTATGGAAATTTAGAGTGAAGAGAAAGACTTAATTCAGAATTGCTTCCCACACAGTTCCATTGATGGAAACATCCATCAGCTTCAGCTGAATTCTATTACTTGAATATAAATATGTTAGCAATTGGAATCAAAATGAATCATGATATTCATTCATATTATATTCTCTTTCTGAAATTTTCTCTGTCTATCTCTTATCTCTGTTCTCTTGCCAGAATGAGTTTCTTTGTATCTCTGTTTCTATCTTTCGGGGTCAAAGACCTTGCATCTGGCTGTTTGAATATGCCTGGCATGGTATATAGCTGGTTAAGGGTTAAGTAGCTTGGTAAAAGAACATCAAAAATAATAATAATGAAAGTTTTTAGAAGCTAGTCGCTGTTTCTTTCTCTCGTTTTCTTTCCAGATTATTCATAATTAAAACATATAATTTTAATTTACTCATTAAAAGTAGTGGCAGAAGAGAAAGACTGCACAAAAAGGTTTAGAGATCTAGATACTTTTTATCTGCAATTTGTGTTCTGTACATTTTCGTTTATAGAAGAAAGATTCATTCAATAATGGTTTCAGTCACTATGTGTTCAAAGGTCTAAGGATTTATAGGAAAACTTGTATTTCCATGTCTAGTGAGAATATCTAATATCGGATTTCATTTTCCATCTCTCTGCATCTCCTGTAGTTTGATCTTTCGCAGATCAGAAATCTGGTATGAGATAGGCCAAATTGAAGTATGCCGAAGAACAGGAAATGGAAGGTTGCAGATATGGAAAAGTTTAGGTTGTCTGACCCTGTTTCATCCCAAAGCTAAATAGCTATGATTCAGTTGAATCCCCTCCAACTGCAAGCTGCACAAGATCATTCCCCCCCAAAAGATGTGATAACATAAATGTCTCTTGATTCACTTCTACAGTTTGCAGACAGGCAGTATCTTAAAAGTCCTTAAATTCCTCTATAACTCTGTTAAAAATATTTCTTTGGGAATATCTAGAAGCAGAAATGTATTTAGGGATATTTCTTTGGTAAGGAGTTTCAGTATCTAAAGTGCTACAAATATTTGACCTTAAGTTAGGCAAGTCCAGGACATTTTTAATCATTGTTATTTTAAAACATAGGTCTATACTATTCTTTTAGATAAACATTTTTTAAAAGAAATGAAAATTTGATCCTTGATGCTTTGTTTGTAGCTTTCCGAGTTAAAGAAAAACCTCTCCAACATGAAGTCTGAACTTCAGGAAACTCTCCAGCGAGCAAACACAGCACTCAGCAATGAACAGCAAGCTAAACGGGACTGCCAAGAGCAAGTATGGTTCTCAAATGTTTGGCTGACCTTTGCAGTTGAATTAAGTATTGATTAAATTGGGTAAATGGTTAAGAGTCACTTTTGCATGTCAGTAATAAGTGTACACCAATTACGAAGAAGGCATTCTAACACTAATTTCTCCATCTCGCAGAAGACGCTTTAAAATTAAAGGCTCTGTTATTGTTGCTGTTCTGTGATGTGGAATGATGTTTTTTCCTTGAGAGTCTGAAAGAGATTTAATGCATCAGCTTTTATTTCCACCCATTGACCCTTGATAAATCAACAGGGGACTTTTTGACCACCCATTATGTTTTCATACACATAAGTCAACGGTTAGCCAGCAAGTATAAATCTCTTACTTAGGAAACAACCATAAGGAAACTAAATCATTGAATTTATTACAAACTCTGAAGCAATGATAATTCTGGCTTCTTATAGGCAAAGATAGCTGCTGAAGCTCAAAGTAAATATGAACGGGAGCTGATGCTTCATTCTTCTGACGTTGAAGCTTTACAAGCTGTCAAGGAGCAAGTTGCAAAGAATTCAACAATAAAGCAGCAATTAGAGGAAGCAGCCCAAAAAGCAGAATCCACATTGCGAGAGAGCAGAGCTTCGTGGGAAGAACGAGAAAGAGCATTAAAGGTGAAGGGTGTTTTTTTTTCTTTTTGCCTCTAGCAATCTGGCAGGTTTTATGACCCGGCCTAGTCTTTGAATTCAAGTTTATTTGTTGAGGCGTCTGGGATGATCTGTTTTGGTCTTCTCTCCTAGGATGAAGCTTCTAAGCTTGCATCTCGCTGTGAAGACTTAGAGAAACAAAGCCAACTGTTGCACGAACAGCTGGAAACTCTGAGCAACAAGATGATGGCTTCAATGAAGGAAGGCGGGTCAGGAGCCCTGAATGTGTCTCTCACTGAAGAAGGAAAATCACAAGAGCAAATGGTAGAAATTATCAGGTATTGTTGAGTTCAATGTATTGATCCAATACAGTTTTGATTACTGCATGCATGGTACCTGGTGTGCACCAGGTATGCATACCATACCCACATTTTGCAGCTCACTTTGCACGCAGCGTGTGAGAAGATGAACATGAAAATATCTTCGAACCAGCGCAACTGTTAGAACAAATGCTATTGAACAAATAGGAGCACCATGATTGTCTGTGCTTTCTTTGTCTTGAATTTCTACCCTATATATTCTCTACCCTATTTAACTACTGTGTGATCATAGGGAATGATGATTGAGAGATGAATCAAAATTCCCACTCTAGTTTATATCTTATTTGAGGTTTGATTGTCTCTTGTTCATATACCCACTAACACAAGCTCCCCAGGACTGGGAGGACAACTCAGTTCTTCATTCCAAAACCATGATGCCATGTTCATGTTCTAGAGTGCAATGTCGCCAAAACTAAATCCCAGTTTTGGTGAATGACACACCTTTTTTTTTCTTTTAGAGGTGTTTATTTAAATTTAAATATTTTTTTTAAATTTTAAATTGAAATATCCAAATGTTTAGATTTGTGGATCAAAAATACCCCTATCAAGACTATTTTGGAGAGCTATAAACTTACCTAGATCCCCCCCCCCTCCTATGACAGGTTTATTCGCAGAGAAAAGGAGATTGCAGAAACTCGATTTGAGGTTGCACAAGTAGAGAGCTTACGCTACCGCCAGCAGGTGGAACATTTAGAAAGAGAGCTGCACGAGCTACAGCAAAGTCTGAATGCAGAGAGGGAGAAAGTACAAGTATGTATCCACACATTCCTTCTCATCCTTTTTTTTTTTTAAATGATGGTTCTTAGACAACAAACAAGCATTACAACTTATTGCGAGACTGCACATATTATTAAGGAATATCGCTTTAATAATATCTGGGCAATACCACTGACCTGTTTTTAGAAATGCTCCTTTTGATAAATAAAAGAATGCCCGATATGCGAACATGAAAAACTAAATTAATGGTCCTCTGAAAAAATCACGAGGTTTGTCTAAAGAAGGTGTATAATTGGGACCAAGTTACCTTGGAAGATGATTTGTTGTATGTGTAGAATAATGGTGAAACCCAGTGTGCCTGGTTGACATGTAATAGTTGGCTATGAACTTGAGTCCTAGAATGTCCTAAAAATTTTTGTTACTACATAAGATTCTGTAACAGAAAATGCATGCTATATAAAGGAGAAAAAAGGAGGAGGAGGAGGAGGAGGAAGCTCAGTCCTCTGGACACATGGATCTTATTAAATTCTAAATTATATTTCATGTATGAACTCAGTTTGCGAGTTCATACATATTTTACATATAGTTTAGTATAAATATTTTGTGGCAAGTAATCATTTCTCAAGAAAATTTAACAGTGGAAATGAAAAGCAAGTTAGGAATTTGCAGATATATTTGGATTTGAACAATGCATTGTATTGTAGGTGACTGCAAAAACAATTGCTCAACATGAAGAATTAATGAAGAAGACAGAGACCATGAATGTTTTGATAGAAACAAATAAGATATTAAGAGAGGAGAAAGAGAAATTGGAACAAGAACTTCAGCAAATGCAAGCAAAAGTTAGTATGAATTTTAAATTTGTCCTTGACACGTCTAAAACAAAATTTCTAAATCAGTCCTTTGCCCATATAGTTATAAATCTGTGATTTTCATTCAATTCAGAAAAAATATTGCACTATTGGTACTTTTTTAAAAAAAGAACTGTTTTGTTCTAAATTTTGCAGAATGAATAAGATCTGATTATTGATTTGTGGAAAGTTGGAAAATATAAAAAAAACTCCTTTAAAATATCTATCTATCTATCTACGGTTATAACCCACAGTCTATTTACCAACAAACGGGTGGAATATTAAAAGACATAATGCTACAATCTATTTATATCCTCAAACAAATGTATTTAGACTGCATAGGGAAACAATGCTCCAAGTAATTATCCCAAGTGATGATTTCAGGTGCGTAAGCTGGAAGCTGATATCATGCCTCTGCAAGAATCCAATGCTGAGCTCAGTGAGAAAAGTGGGATGCTTCAAGCAGAGAAGAAGCTGCTGGAAGAGGATGTCAAACGATGGAAAGCCCGGACTCAAGTGAGCTCCTTTTAGATTTTAGAGCATGCATGACATTTCTGGAGAATTAAAAACAGCTGTTTTCTTAACAATGGTTGAAAACATAGGAAGAACAAGAGAACAAAAGTTTAAAAAAAAGGTTAATAGTTGCTGTGGAGGGTTGTGAGTCTATATATGCGATGTACCTTTTGCTATATAGCAGCGATGGTGAACCTTTTTTGGCTCGTGTGCCACAAGGGGGGGAGCGCAGGGGGGGTCGTGTGCGGGCGTGCCACACCCATAATGCAACGCGCGACCCCCCAGTGTGCATGTGCTCACAACGCGCGACCCCCCCCCATTTTTACATGCTTTTTTCGCCCTCCCTAGGCTCCAGAGGCTTTATAGGAGCCTGGAGAGGGCGAAAAGAGCCTCCCCCCCCCCCTGAGGCCCTCCGGAGGCTTCAGGGACCATCCGGAGGCTTCCCTGAAGCCTTCAGAGCGCTTAAAACCACCCTCCAAGCAAACCGGAAGTGACTTCTGGGTTGCTCGGAGGGTGGTTTTAAGCGCTCCGAAGGTGTCAGGGAAGCCTCTGGACGGTCCCTGAAGCCTTCGGAACGCTTAAAATGACACCCCGAGCAACCCAGAAGTCACTTCTGGTTTGCTCGGATGGTGGTTTAAGCGTTCCGAAGGCTTCAGGGAAACCTCCGGACGGTCCCTGAAGCCTCCAGGGTGTGTGTGGGGGGGGGCTCTTTTCGCCCTCCCCAGGCTCCTATAAAGCCTCTGGAGCCTGGGGAAGGCGAAAAATAGCTTTTAAAAAGGTGAACTTTTTCCCATAGGCCATAGGTTCGCCATCACTGCTATATAGAAAAGAATGAAATTAAGAGAGAAAGCAATTAAGGTATGAAGGAGCTTGAAGAATGAAATCGATCATGAAATGTGAGAAGTTTCATAGGTGCAGATTATTTGAGAAAATAAGAATATCCAGGGGTACAATTCCCCTAAAAGTAAAGTTATAAAGAATTAAATGTTAGTATTTAAGTTTTCATAAGATTTTTTTCTTCTAAAGTATCAGTTATAAGTGGTGAGGAAGTAGTAGTATACCAGTATAAATTGTCATCGTCCCCCTCGTGTGTGTGTGTGTGTGTTTGTGTTTGTGTGTGTGATGTGAATGGTGTACTTTTCTCCAGCTCCTTTGCAGCCTTTGTCCAAGCAACAGTATTTCTTACTAATGACGGCCTATTTTTAAAATGTAAATGTGTAATACATTAGCTCTTCTGCTACAAAGAGTTTGTTGTAAAGAATATAACAACAAATCTCGCTGGGGAAAGCATTAATCAATTTTAATTCTCTGAGCAAAAAGGTATACATATCTTATACAAAATGTATATCAATTGTGAGTTTAGATAAACCTTCTTACGTATCAAATTTCTACCCTAAATTCTCAGAATCTCTGAATGCTTATTTATAGCCTTGGCTTATAGTATCTAGATTAGGGGTCTCCACGCCCTGGTCCGTGGACCAGCACTGGTCCACAGCATGCCAACAACCGGTCCGCGCAAACAAGCGAAGCCCTATCGCCAGGATGCAGGCAGCACATGAAACAACGCTGCCTCCAGTTCACGAGGAAATCTACGGAACTGGTCCCTGGTGCCAAGGTTGGGGGTTGCTGATCTAGAAGAAACCCTTTGGATATTGTCATTTTGATCCAAGTCTTGGGTTCACTTTTACATTCTTTCACTTTCTGAAATGCAAAAGAGTACTAAATTAAAACTATACCTGTCTTAAGTTTATGATTGTTTAATGTTCTCTTCCAGCATTTACTGAGCCAACAAAAAGATGCAGATGTTGAAGAATATCGGAAGCTTCTTTCAGAGAAGGAAGTGAACAACAAACGCATTCAGCAGCTAAGTGAAGAAATAGGCAGGCTTAAAGCAGAAATTGCAAGGTGATTTGTAAAGAATGCCTTATGATCTGAAAAAACACTGGGGTACTGTGAGATCTTTTCTAAAACTAATATATTGTATTCCTTTATATGAGCTCAAAACATCTTCACAGAACGTTTTAATCCATATGTTTGTTCAAGTTTTACTTGCGGAGAATTACATGTCCTTGTTCCACTTGCCTAAGGGCTATCCTTGTATTGCATTTTCTTTTCTGAAATGCACTGCATCTTGCTTTCTGGATATTCCATGTTTGATGGTTCCCGTCTTCCTGCAATGTGGATAAAACTGAACAATATGATAGTAGCTGAAAAGCTTTATGTAATAGAGCAAATGCTTTACATGATCATTTTACTCGCCTTCATCTCCAATTAAATTATCTCAAATGGCAGGATGACAAAAATCTTTGCCCAGCTCCAAAAATGAGGTACATGGAGACTTGGATCCAGAGTTTTCTTGACAGATTAGAGTAGCATTTGCACAGAATACTGTCACTATATTCTTCATACTTTCCTGACCCACTATCCCATCATTCATTTTTCAGAAGTAGAGTATTAAGAGTTAGGAAATGAGGGCCCAGGAAAGACCTTTGCTGTCTGAGCAAAATCACAAATTTCCTAAACTCTGACCAGAAGAGTTTTTTCCTTTGGTTGGCATTTTATCTACTTGTTGAGTTCTTCACAAGGCCCTGGAGTAGGCAGATGTCATTGTTTGCTGGTGTTAAAAGTAACCTTGCAGGATGCAAGCTGCTCCAATAAAGCTACCTTTTGCAATTGACTGGTGGCAATTTTGTAAAGCCAATGGTGTTCAAGTGGGGCTCCAGATGTTTTAGGGATTGCACCCAAGGAGCCTACCTTCTTTGCTTTCTTTTATCACATTTGTCCTAATTCTATTTACAGGTCTTTGCATTTTCTGATTTTCACCAGTTCTTTCTCGTCTGCTTAAGACAAAAGACTGGAGTGTTATGTGCAGGTGCTTCCCTGTTTGAATTCTAAAGTCCCAAAACACTTTACCTTTTTAATTTTCTATTACTTTGTATAGTTTATGGTTCCACCAGTTCTTGTGTTCAGGTAAATGATATTTCTTGCAGATATTAGATTTTTATCTGCCTGATAAATGTTATCTGAAAGTTTAACATTTCTTTGAAACTTTTTAACTGGATCTTTGAAACCAAATATTCATTTAAATTGCTCAAATTTTAAAAAGTACAGCAGTTGTATATTGTATTCATTTGTATTTAATTCTTTTTCAATTAATTTTAAGAACAAATGCATCACTGACAACAACTCAGAATGTGGTCCAGAGCCTCCGGGAAGATCTAACAAAAACAAAAACAGAAAAGGAAAACCTTCAAAAGGACCTGGAGGCAAAAGTAGTAGATATTCAAGAGAAAGTCAAGACAATAACTCAAGTCAAGAAAATTGGACGTCGCTACAAGACTCAATATGAAGAGCTGAAAGCACAGCATGATAAGGTAAGGCTTTGGCCATTCATGGTCTGTGAAAGTTGACTGGCATAGCTTAAAAAGCACCTGATAGTTTTCAGGTTTAGATAGTCTTGATGAGTACCAGTGGTCATACTTCTGTCTAGTCTTCATGCTTCCTGTTAATGTCAATGTGGTTAAGCTACATACTAAATCTGAAATTACTCTAGGAGAGAGAATCTGTATACTTAAGAGGTGTTCAACAACACTGAACATTGATGATACCTTTTTGATTTCCTCAATATCCTTTCCATGATTCTTAAGAGAAGACACTTCCTTTGCTTTAGACATGCCTCTTTCCCATCTTTTTTCTGTAACAGTGATCTGATTGTGCTGGCTACCTTAGGCTATAGTCTCACAAAACCTCCTTTTCCTCAACTCACAAACACATACCCATCTTCTGAAATAACCAGTCTATGCGGAGGGCCTGAAATGCTCAGTGATCTTCTATAATGGCTAACTGGGCTTCATGCAGCCATCCCTGTCTCCTTTAAGCATGTGCTGTGATTTTGTTGAAAACTATCAGTATGGGTTTTTTTCTCAGAAAACAAGAGAAGTAAAATATATGTACGTATGTGTGCGTTTATGTGTATGTGTATCTGTTCATTTGTCTATGTCCCACATCCCAAATACTAGGGGAAGAACTATTTATTTTGCTCTTTAATTATTAAATTTATATGCCCCCATCTTACTATCCAAAGCAACTAAAAATATTAGCCTCTAGCTGCAAAACAAAATAAAAACTTCCAATGCAATTGAAGCTTTCTTGTTATTCTGCATAGACCCGCAACGTTGAATTTCATCTCCACAGCTTTAGTGCAGAAAACAGGCCAGTGTGTAGGATTTCTGTACCATGTTAGTAGCATATACTAAGGCTGGATATCGTTGTACAAACATTATTCTTAATGGTCTGAAATTGCAGATGGTTGCTGAGACTTCCACACAGGCTTTTGCGGAACAGCAAGAACAGCATAATTCAGAGAAAGAACATCAGGACACGAAAGAGGCTCTAAACCAAGCTGAGGTCAAAATAAAATCTTTAGAGGGGCAGATTGAAATTCTACAGAAGGTAAGAGAACTTTCAAGGGGAGCATCTGTGCGGCTCTGATGTATTTATTAGCAAAACAGAAATAGAGTTTGTCACTTGAAAACAAAGTCACTTTTAAGCCTCTAAAGCAGGGGTGTCAAACTCGATTTCATTGAAGGCTGCATTGACCTCAGGAGGTGGGATGGACATGGGCAGGGTGGGTGTGGCCAGCTTGACATCACTCATGTCGGCACCAGTGGTGGCCCAAGCGCTCTGCCAGCGAAAATGGGCTCCCGAGCTCCGTTTTTTGCCACTGCCAGCGAAAAAGGGAGCTCCAAGCTCCGTTTTCACTGACAGACGGCTGCAGGAGGCCGTCACAGCTGAAAACAGAACTCAGGAGCCCATTTTTGCTGGCAGAGGCACCGTGGGAGAGTCCTTTGCTGTTTCCAGGGTGGCCCCATTGGCCAGATCTAAGCACCCTGCAGACCACATGCAGCCCCCACAGGCCTTGAGTTTGACACCTACTCTAAAGCTTAAGCTTTCACAAATAGTGGTTATGTGAATAAAATAGGAGATTTCCCTCTGGGCACCTGAAGTGCTTTAAGGAAATTATATGGTAGAAAAATGGTTTAGAGAATCCATTCATAGGTATATTATACCATAGGGGAAAAAATAATGGAAGCCTGATCAATAGCAAGCTGTAGGGCGGGTAGGGTATAATTCCTAGCATTATACCAATCCATCAGCTATGGAAAGTTGCAGTGGCCTAATGTTTCATGCCTGGGTTTCCATAGACTCTAGGAGAGAAGGACACTGAAGTAAAGAATCTTCAGGAGCAAGTATCCCAGCTGCAATCCGACCTTTCCCGCCTTCGTCAAGATCTACAGGAAAAAACAGCACAGGAAGAACAACTCAGACAACAAGTTACTGAAAAAGAGGAGAAAACTAAAAAGACCCTTCTGGCCGCCAAGCAGAGGATTGCACAGCTGGCAGGTAAGTTGGCTTTAAATATTTTAAATTCTAGAAGAAATGCCATTTTAAATAAGTGAGTTTGGAGAAGACTCACTATCTGATTTTGATTTAAATTGGCTTTTAAATTGGGAATTACTGGTTTTTCAAATGATTGTTCAACGAAGTAGCATATGGACTAACACAAAAGAAGAGTCTTCGTTAGATAATTTTAATTCAATGCTAGAATTGATCACAGCTGCTATTCTCTTGGAAGAACTTTAATAAGAATAGAGAAGGAAGGAGAACTAGAGATAGGAGAGATTTGGGATACTTTTGTTTTTAGCTATCTTTTATGGATTGTTGTGAGCCGTTGAATCTTTATGTGAAGCCATCTAAGTCCCATTAATAAATAGTCACATCCGTGGAGCCAATACTATAAGATTAACTCTCTCTTCTATTGATGAGACAAGGCCAAGAGCTTCCTTTTTCCCTTGGTGGGAAATGTATGCTCAGTTTATGCTCCTGCATATTTGCTCAGAAGAGAGAGTTCAGCTTTAGAATCCCATAAGGCCATCCTTATGGGAAAGGAGGAAAGAAGGAAACTTCTGCAAGAGGAAATCCTTAGATGTTAGTGCTGGACCACTACAAAGGAGGAGGCATCCTCCTCCCTTTTGCCTTGTAAGAGAAGGCCTTTCTAAAGTAAAATAAGAAAGCAGTAAGTGGGACAGCAGGAACACTACTACTCCCCTTAGAGCCACAAAGAAATGGTGCCAGCATTGTGGAGACAAAGCGATAGGAGGGAAGGGGCAGAAGTTGCAGCCAGGTGGTACCAGTGGTTCTCCAAAATGATAGTCCAGTGTTCCTACCTGGTACAGGGAAGGGGCAGATCAACGACTTTCCTGCTGGAGCAAATAAGTCCCAGAGGAAGCAATTAAATAGCACCCTCAAACCAGTGACATCCCCCCCCCCCAAATCTTAATCAAGCATATGGCTTAGGAGAGGACCAGAACTAAGTTTGCCTACATAGAGCGTACTCTATAGAGCCATGATGGCGAACCTATGGCATGCATGCCCAAAGTGGCACATGAAGCCATGTCGCCCGCCACGCATGGCCTTGCCTATTTGTCTTCCATGTGCATGTGCACATGAGGATTAGCTGTCTTTCCTGCGTGTGGCAGTGCCAAAAGCCGGTGTGCGCATGCGTGCTTGCCAGCTGATTATCAGGTGAGCATGCATGCTGGAAGAACTGGAAGTTTGGCTTTTCTGGAGCGCGATCCCTTCACCCGTGCAACAGTGCTGAAAACAGGAATGTGCATGTGTGCCAGCCAGTTGGAAGTTTGGCTTTTCGGGAGCACGGCCCTAATGAGCGTGCATGTGCATGCGCATGACGTTTCCGCAGGACCGAAAAGGTTTGCCATCACTGCTATAGAGTATAGGAAAATCAACTCGTTTGAATTATGGTGTTGGAGAATGCTTCTGTGCATTCTTTGGACAGCAAGTACTGAGGCATATATATTTTTTCCTTCCTCCAAGAAGAAAGCTTGTAACATTTATAAAACTGTCCAGTTTTTACTAAAATACTTTGGTATGCACTATCAAAATGAAGTGATTGATTGTTCTCTCCTTTAATTCAGGGGCAAAAGATCAGCTGACTAAAGAAAATGAGGAATGGAAGCAAAAGAGCAGCACATTGGAAGAACAAAAGACAGAATTAGAAGTTCGGATGAGTGCACTTAAATCACAATACGAAGGCCGAATTTGTCGTCTAGAGCGAGAACTCAGAGAGCAACAAGAGAGACATCACGAACAGCGAGATGAGCCTCCAGAATCTACTAACAAGGTAGATATTTTGTGCTAAACAAGACTTCTGTAGATTGAACTTTTTAATGTTTTCTTTGCCTTTCATCCTCTGCATAAGTTTAATGAAAGAGATTGATTAAACTAGCACTGATGATGTTACCTAGCTTGGGTAATGAAATGTCTGCAAGAAAAAACAAGGTCAAAGAGCATTAAGGACCCCTCATCTCAGCCCTGAGCTAAAGATATTCTCCTTTATTGGTAGATTGCTTTGGAGTCTATTTTTCTAGATTACTTTCCCAAGGTATATTACTGTACGTGGGAAAACACCATACATTTACCAACTGCTTACCTGATGAGATTGCAATAAAGGCTCAGGATAAATAGCAATAGCACTTAGACTTCTGTACTGCTTCACAGTAAAATACAGCCCTCTCTAAGCGGTTTACAGAGTCAGCATATTGCCCCCCCAAATTTGGGTCCTCATTTTACCCACCCTGGAAGGATGAAAGGCTGAGTCAACCTTGAGCCTAGTGAGACTCAAACTGCCAAATTGCAAGCAGCCGGCAGTCAGCAGAAGTAGCCTGCAGTACTGCATTCTAATCACTGCACCACCGCAGCTCATATCACCCTATCCTGAAATTTCTATTGATTGTAAGCTACTTCAAGATTTTAATAATAGGTAGCAGTATTCAAATATATTAAATGAATAACTTTATATATATATATATATATATATATATATATATATATGGTTATCTTTTGGCTCCTCTGGCTTAAACTAATAATTCTTATCATTAGGCTCCAGAACAGCAAAGGCAGATCACTCTTAAATCAACTCAAGCTGCAGGTGACCGAGGAATGTGAGTTCTTAATCTTTTTTTCTGTTATACTTTTTGAACCGTCTCTAACTTAATTTAGAAGCAAAGCATAGCTCATTTTGTCTCTTCTCTTTAGTTTTCCTCTTTCATAAGAATGAAAGTTGCTAAGTTTCTACTAATAGTCAAAATAATAAAGACTACCCAATGCATATTTCCAAACCTTTTTCCATTGGAAAGGGCACATTCCATTGCAGAAATAATTAACCTTTAAGTTATAACACATGTAGACAAATCTGTGATGCACCACAATTGAAATATCATAAACTAGGGGAATCCAGAGGGGTCAGTAATGGTCAAGATGGTCACTATCATACAATCAGGCCTACAGTTTGAGTTCTTTTTGCTCCTCTCCCTGATTCAGGGAGCTTGCCTTCCTAAGGATCTTGAGCTGAGAAACATGTATCAAAAGATGTCCAGAACCGTCAAGAGGCTGGGCATTTCTCCTTTGAGGGAAGATTTCTACATTTTAATCTTTTTTACACAGAAAGAAAAAAAAACAAAGTCTAGAATTTTTTGGGGGGGGGGGGGGTTGGTTGGTTTTGCCTTTACTAAAGAGAAGCTGCCTTGTACTCATGATTATACGCTTAAAACATCCACAAGCATATCGTTTTGGATTATTTCTAGCGCTAGTACTTCAGATCCACCAACAGCCAACATCAAGCCAACTCCTGTTGTGTCTACCCCAAGCAAAGTGACAGCTGCTGCCATACCTGGGAACAAGCCCACCCCAAGGGCTAGCATCCGTCCAATGGTTACACCCGCTACAGTCACCAACCCTACAACTACTCCAACGGCTACCGTTATGCCAACAACACAAGTGGAGACTCAGGAAGGTAATTTCTGATTGAAACGTACTGGATTAAAAATAAATGTAAAGACATAATAAACAAATGCTTACTGTTTGTAAGAAAATGGATCAAAGTCAGAAGGTCAGAGTCTCTTTTGAGAGAGGGGCGGTCTAGAAATCCAATAAAGTTAAGTTAAGTTAAGGTTGGCCCAACTGCTATAAAGCCCCTTAATTGCTTAAAGAAAGAAAATGTATATCCAGGTTGAAATTGAGAAAACCACAGGTATGTGAAAAGGTCATAACATCCCCCATCATAATACTTAGGTGTCCCTAATTCAAGGATTTTATGCAGCCTGAATCTTCTCATTAAAGTCTAAAGATCTCTGGATAGTATCATGTAAAATAGCATCATTGCAAAAATGTACTTAAAAGCCAGTTTAAAAGTGTGAAAAGATGAGAAATGGAACTTGAAAAAAACATACTTTGGTGGGCTGTAATATGAACTCTTTTACGATGGAAAGGCTAACTTATTAGAACGCATATCTGTTAATTCTAGGTGGTTCTGTTCCTTGTTGGTGAAAATAGCATGTATTTCACAATGACAATGTCTAGTGCTTTTTGTTGCATATTTAATCATAAATCTTAACATTGTAAGAGATGCTTGTCTCAATATTTAAATGTCATACTATATTAACATGAATCAAATTGCAGTGTAACAGTTACCTGAGGATAGAAAACTGAAATATAGATTAATTTGACTCTATCAGCAACATCACTATTTTTTTTTTTTTTTAAGAAAGTGAGATGACGTAACTTCTAGATTTTTTCCCCCTCATTCTGAGCTGAGATTCCAGCCTTCACCTTAAGCGGTGAAAGTGACCAGTGTCCTAACTTCATTTCAGCCATGCAGTCAGAAGGACCAGTTGAACATGTTCCAGTCTTTGGAAGCACAAGCGGATCTGTGCGTTCCACCAGCCCCAATGTGCAGACATCTCTTTCCCAGCCCATCCTGACGGTTCAGCAGCAAACTCAGGCCACAGCCTTCGTACAGCCTACCCAACAGAGTCATCCTCAGATCGAACCAACAGCTCAAGAACCATCCCCAGCCATCATGGAGGTGGTGCAGAGCTCCCAGATGGAAAGGCCTTCTACCTCAACGGCAGTATTTGGCACAGGTTAGGTTTCTGGAAACCACCACATCCACCTTCTGCTTTCAGTTGTCTAGATTCAGTTCTCAAATATTCAGGGAAAAAAAACTCACTTTGGCTGGGAGTTGAAACCTATCTAGATTGTACCCAGATTAGGAAATATTTGCATGATAGCAATAGCACTTAGAGTTATATACCGCTTTACAGCCCTCTCTAAGCAGTTTATAGAGTCAGCATATTGTCCCCAACAATCTGGATCCTTATTTTACTGACCTCGGAAGGTTGGAAGGCTAAGTCAACCTTGTCATGATATAAATGTTGACCATGTGATATAAAATTAAGCAAGTATTTTCAGCATTTTAGAAGTGTTGATTATAAGCAGCCAAACTATTCATCAAAAGAAGAATTCCATAGCCACTGTTTGTTTTTTTCTTTTTCTTAGATCTTTAATGTGATGTATTTGACTAAAGGAAAACATTATTCTCTTTTAGTTTCAGCTACTCCCAGTTCGTCTCTGCCTAAACGAGCACGAGAGGAAGAAGAAGAGAATACTGTTGAAAACTCAGAACAGATTCCCGAGGAAATGGTTGATCTGCCTCTTGCAAAGAAACTGAGAAGTGTGCAGAGAGTTGGGCCAGAGGTTTGTAAGGGGAACTATTGGGTTATGAGCATCTCCAGGGGAAAAATGCAGTCTTAGATATTGGCTTTCAACCATTTTGAATATCAGACTGTATTAATTGCCGGGTCCCAGGGTCATGTCATTTCCTTTTGCGACCTGACAAGCAAAGTCAACGGAGAAGCCAGATCATTTAACAAACACATTAGTAACTTAACAGCTGCAGTGATTCACTTAACAACTGTGGCAAGAATGGTCCTAAATGGGGCAGAACTCACTTTTCTGCTTAGCAACAGAAATTTTGGGTTCATTTGTGGTCATAGGTCAAGGGACTACCTCTCTAAGTATAATCTTTATTGTCATTGTACTTAAATACAACAAAATTGGCTACCATATTTCTCATTAAAATTGTCTTACATATTCATTTGTCAGATATGAAATGTCAAGTAATAAAGTGATTGCAGATTTAAGTGATCTGTATTGGACAAGTTTTTAATAATTAAACATCTTTAATATTAACAACCGACCATGTTATTTAAAACTTAAAAGGTTTGACATTGGTATTCATGGATCAGTAACAATATTAACTAAGGTTTGCAAATTATCACAGTTACAGTAGTAGCCTCTAGTGTAAAATACTGTGTTTTTGATGTGCAGTGTACATGATCTTAATATTTCTCAATTGATGCCATACATTTCTATATTTCAGGAGGAAGTGACTGCAGAAGAGAGCACAGACCGAGAAATAGAAGCTCAGGCTTACAATCAGGATTCACAGGATTCCATTGGCGAAGTAAGTTCCTGATTGCAGGGACAATTCCCACCTTTTATTTGTATGCTGTAGCAACATCCAGAAATATCCATGTGAATGAATTGGGGTTGCTTATCAATTTTTCTCTCCAGCAATAGTGTCCATAGCTCCTCCAATCCTCATATAATTTTTATTATAAGACGATTTTACATAGGCCTTTTAAAAATATCCCCTAACACTCATGCAGGACAGGATGTGCTACCAGAAGAGTGTATTAAAGCAGGGTATATGTGTGTATGCATATATACATGATATGTTTGCACATAATACTGTACCTCTCAGCCTTTTACTCAAGTACAGCTAGTCCTCACTTAGCGACCTCAATTGGGACTGGCAACTAAGTAGTTGCTAAACAGGATAGTGAAATCTACTTGTATAAATCATGCCTACTAATTTAAACTTCTACGAGTTGGTGCAACTGTTCCATCCTTTCTTTCTCTGGGGAAACTTTTCTTTGCATTGCTATTCTCCTGGCATGGATATCTGGTTTCTTGCTACTCTCTTGCTTAAACTAGCAGTTTCGTAGTTCCACTCAGTGATTAGGAGGGACTAGGAGGTCTTTGCAGTAGTTAATTCCACTTTGCCTTAAATAGATGTCAATTCAGGGACATACCCTCTGAAGAAAGACGTTCTGAAATGGCTGGTCACATGGCTTCAAGGTGCTTCATGTTTCTATCCATGTTCACTCTTCAAGTTTCACACAATAGTTTTCACTTAACATATAGGCTTCAAAGTCAAGGAAGCACAGTAGTGTTCATGGGGAGAAGAGGACAAGGGAAGGGAGTCAAGTGATGTCAGCAGTGTTGCAGTGGAAGCCCCACCCCTTTTCTACCTGCACGGTGACGTCACGTATTCAAAAGGGGCAAAGTTTGTAATGCAGAGCCCCATTTATTACTAGTGTATTGTTCACAAAATCAAAGCATGGCTTCTTTCTTGGGGCAGATTAAAGCCCAGTTTCCTATTTGCTACAGCCTTTAAAACTGAGCTAGTGAATGAAGGTTTTAGCCCCATGAAGAGCCTTCTTTCATTTGTGTTCATTTGTGAAAGAGAAAAAAAAGTTGTGAGGATGGTTGTTAATAGTATTTGTTTTAATTTCCCTGATCACTATTGTCTTCCTCTTTATTGGAAGGGTGTCACGCAGGGCGAGTATACACCTATGGAGGATAGTGAGGAAACTTCTCAGTCCCTCCCTATAGACCTTGGACCTCTTCAATCAGATCAGCAGAATACAACCTCATCCCAAGAGTGTCAGGGCAAGAGAGATGATGTCATTGTCATTGACAGTGATGATGAAGAGGATGAAGATGAGGAAAATGATGGTGAAGCAGAAGTAATTTGTACTACATTTATTTTCTTATTTAGTGTGGACCTGTGAGTGAAGAAGCAATTATTTAACACCCCCAAATTCCTATGATAGCTCCTCAGTTCCTATGTATTTTCTCTCATTGAGTCTTATTGAATTGATTGTGGCTTTTTGCAGGCACTCTAGGAGCAACCATTACGTATCTTTAAATATCTTTACATATCTTTAAAGTCAACTAATTCATCAGACTTTGATATTTTTACTAATTTAAAAATGCATTACCATTTTATTTCTAAAAGTTACAGAAATTCTGAATTGAAGGTTGTATTTCCAACTGCTGCTGCTAGGAATAATTTCAGACGTTTATCCAAGAACGCAGTTATAGTTTCATTTTTAGGACCCTTTCTGCCTTTTGTGACAATATAACACTTTTATTATTTGAAATATCACATCTTTTAATTCTCAAAGAAAGATCCCTTTAGTTCCCAAAGACCATTACTTCATCGCATTGTAATGGTTCAGTATACTTAGAGAAAACATTTTTATTTTTTTTTAGGAATATGAAGATGAAGATGAAGAGGATGAGGATGAGGATGATGAAGACACAGGAATGGGGGATGAAGGTGAAGATAGCAATGAAAGCACTGGCAGTGTGGATGGCAATGATGGATACGAAGCAGATGATGCTGAGGTATGAATATTATTTGCTGCTAATCTGGATAAAATCAATGATTTTGAAAATCACCTTTTACATGCAAATCTACTTTAACTTCTTGGGGAAAATATTCTCAGAGTTCTCAATAGCACTGATCAAGACAGATAGCCATTTGGCTTGAAACACTGGAGGTAATTTTTCAGTTCAGAAAGAATCCACGGGAGGAAATGTCATTTTTTCCCTCTCCACCCCTGTTGCTATTACAGCTAATTTCTGGTATCCACTCTTTACTTATTTCAGGGTGCTGATGGAATGGATCCCAGTACAGAAACTGAAGAGAGTATTGCTGGAGGTGAAAGCAGCCAGAGGGCAGCTGACTCTCAGAACTGTGGTATGATTAACTGTGTGTTTTCTGTAATAGTATATGCTTGTTTAAAGGAAACAATCTTTTGGGCAGATTATTCACTAGAGCAGGGGTGTCCAAACTTGGGAACTTTAAGACTTGTGGACTTCAACTCCATGCTGGCTGGGGAATTCTGGGAGTTGAAGTCCACAAGTCTTAAAGTTCCCAAGTTTGGACACCCCTGCACTAGAGGTATCCATGTTTTATGCCCTTGATTTTAGAAAAATATGTATAAATGGTTTTAAGCCATTGAAATCCTTTTAAAACTTGATATATATTTTTGGCTCATTGCCTCTGATTCTTTTTATTGGATGAACATCTAATTCCTTATCTCAGCTAAGCAAAGATGTTTTGAAATCTCTGAAAATTTAAAATCAGGCCCCTCTGCCTTGACAAAATTACCTTGTTTTGTTAGCTCAAGTGTCAGGGTTCCAAATAGCATCCAAAAGTAAATCAGAGTCCAAGGCAAAGTATTGCTCAGAGTTTCAATGTGTTAAGAGAGCCATGTTGGCACACGTGGGAAAACCCGAATATGAAAGCTTCCTGGTTTTCCCCACCCAGTTGTAAGTTCAAGATCTTACCCCCACACCCACAGTTCCATCACATGGTCCAATCTCCCAGTGCCATGCTGGCAGTTCCACCCATCCAATTCTGGTCAGGTGCAGAGACAAAGGATGCCCTTGGCTTTCTAGAAAGAATTTTGTTGCGACTACATGGCATATGACTCCTTACAATCCCCCCTCCCATTTTCCCTCAATAGAAAATGCATAGCAGAATAATAGAAAGTATGGCAGGCCAAAGACCCAAAAGAAAAGATGGCTGCAGGCCTGGCATCAAAGTTTTTTGTTGGGTGATATATTGAACTACTCATCCAAGAAAATATAATTGAGAGTGATTTAGGAAGCTTGAAATGATTTGGAGTTACAAATGTGCCTTTGTAATTATAATTATATCTAAATATAAGTAATTATATATATTTCCATATCATCAGGCGATGGGAGCACAGGTACCGTAGAGTCTACATTCTCTCAGGAAAGCCCAAGGGAACAGCAACCAACATCTGCTTCTGAGAGACAAGTTCCCCGTCCACCTCGACCTCATCCTTTACCTCCACGATTAACTATCCATGCGATTCCTGCTCCACCTCAGGAACTGGGACCTCCAGTGCAGGTGCGAGAATCACAGGGAAGACTCCATTGAAACGGAGTCCTGTGGCTTTGAAAGATTGCTCATTGCTTATTTGTATCAGCAAAACGCAAATCCTCTCTTGGATAGTTATGATGTAGTAAAGCCAAGTTCTATTTTTCTTTATATATTTTACAGCATATTTGCACAAAAAGAGCAATAAAAATGCTCAGGATTATTGTGTTTGGCATATATTTCAAAATTTAACCCCTTTAAACTAAAATATAAATGATAAAAGAATATTATTTCTGCATATTTATCCAATGGGCCCAATTTACATAATGGTTTACCATGTTTGCAATTTGTAATTCCCTAAAACGTGTTCAACATGAATGTTGGGCTATGCAGAGATTTTTTCCTTATGTTGTTGAAGCTAGATAGAGAGCTAGTTACTTAGGTTAGGATAGAGAGAGATAAAGCTTTTAATTAAGCTGGAAGATCAAGTTACTCTGTATTCTTTATAGCAATGTGAGATTTGAGCTCAAATTTCCTAGTTGTACAATGCAATCCCATGCAGCCCTATTCAGAAGGAAATCCTACTAATAAGATTCAGTAAGCAAGTAAGCAATCCATTTACATGCTTAAATGGGCAGTCTAGGGCCCTTCAAATGTTTTTGCACTGTCATCACCCTCACCAGCACAGGTAGTGGACACTGGAGCCCAACAAATTAATAGTGGAGGACCAAAGATTGCCTTTGATGTCTGGGGTTGTATCTTGCCCCCTGCTGTTACATACTGCTATTTTAGTTTTATTCTGGCTATTCCCCTTCCCCAATTCAGATCTATTAGGCTAAGTTTTCTTAAGTTTCTAAATTGCCTAACCCTAGTGGGCTATCCAAAACACATCTCTGGACCTTTGCTCTGTGCTTTCGTATTATCTCTCCTAAATGCATCAGCCTCTCCAAAAGGATTGGTACTGTTTTAAGGATAAAGGAGAAACAGAGCTCATCTCTCCTCTTGCTTCCTTTCTTGTTAGATGATGTGGTACATCTAATGCTTGTTTATTTTGTGCAATTAATCTGGACAATTTAGAAGAGTCGTCCAGAGGAAGTTCATTAATAGCAATAGCACTTAGACTTATATACTGCTTCATAGTGCTTTTACAACCCTCTCTGAGCAGTTTTACAGTCAGCATATTGCTCTCAACAATCTGGATCCTCATTTTACCAACCTCAGAAAGATTTGAACTGCCGAACTGCAGCTAGCAATCAACTGAAGTAGTCTGCAATACTGCACTCTAATCACTGTGCCACCTTGGCTCTTATTAAAGTAGCTCTTTAAAGATAGGATGTTCTAGAATGAGATTTTAAAGTGAACCAAATTGACTGTGATTTTGTGGTTTCGAGTCTGAATGTTGTATAGTGTAGCGTTTAGATTTTTTTGGATATTACATTTCTCCTCACCAGAAAAGAAATCCTTAAAATGCTTACATATGCTTATTTTAAGCAGAACTATATTAGAATTCATAGTCAAGTGTAAATCTATAATTTCAAAAAACATTAGCAGGAAAATCGATTCAAAGATAAACATTTGCAGAGCTGACAATGGCTGACTTCATACTTGCATTCTGTCATTTCTAGGAAAAGCAATAACCAACATAATACTGAACCATAAATCATTGTTAAACACTATGCTAGATGCATCTAGCATTCTCCTGTGTGCTGCTTGGAGAATCCAAGCATGGGTTAACTTTGTCCATTAGCCTAGAGACTGAGTTATGTAAATTGATGGCCACGCCTCCTCTGCCTGGACTAGTTCAATTTTTTTTAACTCAGTCCAGCCTTAAGAGACGCAAAAACTTTTCTCTCTAGGTTATTAGACAAAAGTATTCATCATTATTATTATTCCGCTTGGCTTCCCTCGGAACTCCGTTGTGTGACAGCTTCTGAATCTCTTTCACGGTTGTGTCGACCTTTCCTGCATATGGGTTTGTTCCATTTCGCTTATGGTTTGGTGTTCCTAAAGCCTTTGAGGCCAGGGAACCTGTTATTGATGCCATTACCGCCTACAGCGCTACTCACTGGGAAGGTCGGTTTGCCGCCTTCGTTTGCCTTGCCGTGGTTGGGAGTCGGTTCGCCAGCCCGCACCAGCCACTTTATCCACTACCCGCCATTCCCCTGGTCTCTTCCTTTTGCGACACGTGGAGTCTGGATGTCCCGTCGTTGGAGCCGCTACCCTTACTATTGGCATCGCGCCACCAAGAGCTGCGGCTGCGGTCGCTAGCTGCTTGCGAGGCTGTGTTCTCCTTGCTGTTGGCAGCCATTTTCTTGGCCAATTTGAATTTTCCTCCGCCGCTGTAAGTTGTGGTGGCCATTTTGGAGCCAATTTCGTGCCGAAAACTTAACGATCTGGGCACGGTTTTTCTACTTTCCACCCACAGTGACATAAAATCACCAGTTATCTTGCTCCACGAACGTCATTTCGCCACCATTTGCTGGAGCACGCGCTTGATCTCTTGCGGCCTCTTGTTTCGATTACGATTGGTATTTGGCCTATCTTTGACCGTGAGCTTGAGCCTTTTCAATTCTAGTACTACCATGGCAGATCATTCTACTACCGGGGGCAGCGCTGGGACTTCCACCTCCCCTCAGTTGTCCTCCAATGCCACTGGGACCTCTTCCACAGCGGGTAGGACTACAACCAGGGCTGCTAGCCACAGATCCCGCGCTCATTCAGCGGCACCTGACAGGGCCACTAAGCACGCCAGTAAGACTAAGAATGGGTCTAAGAATCCCACAACTCTCAGGCTGCCTCCCATCTTACTGCCTGAGGGGCCTTCTACCTCCAGCTTAACTGGGATTCAAGGTTGGTCCCCAGACCTTCCTATCCCTCAAGGCTTAGCCACTGAAGGACCTGAATCAGGTCTTCAGGGCTCATCTGGCCCTTCTGAATCCAGCCCAGGCCCAATTCCTTCCTGTTCAGGAGCCTTGGCTACCTTTACTCCCACTGCCGTTGGCATTAGACTGGAGGACAATTCGGAATTTGATTTCTCCCTGGGCTCAGGGACATGATTGTTGCTGCCATTTCTAGGGGAGTAGATGCAGAATTGCAGCGCAGAAGTCAACGATCTAGAAACCTGATTTCTGCTAAGGATTTATCCAATTCCCAGGCTGGTCCTCCTTCTCCATCTACAGCAAGAGCTCTGTTCTGGGGGAGGAAGGAGAAATTTTGGATCTAGAATTATTGGATGATGAAGACCTGGTTCAGGATAAAGTTCCCTTCTCGGGCCTCTTCAGACCGGCCTTATTTAAATCCTTACTTTAAAAGTCCAAGGCCACCTCTAATTTGGGGGAAGCAACCACCCAAGCGAGCACCGAAGTGGGACTTGACCCCACGGAACACTTGTTTCCCGAACAGGTGCAGGAGCGGGAGGCTATTCCATTGCCCAAATTGTTTTTGGACATGATCCAAAAACAATGGTCCCAGCCCACCGCGATTGCACCTCCTAGCAACGGTGATAGGAAGCTTTACGCTTCCACAGCAGAATTAGACATCATCCTACAGTTTCCTACTGTCGATCCTCCGATAGCGGCTTTGGCTTCCCCAGCCCTCATCCCATCTGAGATTTTGGAAGGTTTGAAGGCTGAGGACCGCAAGGCTGAGCTAGTTATTCACAAAATGCACCAGGCGGCTGCCTGGGCATTGCGTGCCGCTACGCCAGCCTCCTTTTTCAGTAGAACTTCTTTAGTCTGGTTAAGACAGCTACAGGAGAGACTAGCGCCAGAGCATTTGTGCCTTCATCAGGATTTCATCAAGATGGTGGCAACATTAGAATTCTCTAATGCTACGCTCAATGCGGCCAAGTTCGCATCCTGAGCTGTGGCATCCAACATAGCTTCTCATCGCCTCTTATGGCTACGCCATTGGCAGGCGGATGTACGCTCTAAATGGCTCCTTGTTTTCACCCCCTTCAAGGGTGGTTTCCTCTTTGGAGCAGCACTAGACCTTATATTGATTGAGACAAGGGACAAGCGAAAGGTGCTCCCTTCGACCGCCAGACGCACGGATAGGTGGCAACAACCTTACCCTCAGCGGCCTTTTCCCCTCCCCTGTACCCCTCTATCTAACAGATCCTTCTCTCAGTCTCAGGACAGGTTTCAGGATAGAGCCAATACTAGGGACAGAGGTAGACACCAACACCAGACTTAGGCCCAGCGGCCCTTTCGTGGTGCCAACAACTGGTCCTTTCATAGGTACCTTCGTAGGTAGGGCACGAGGTTGGCCCTATTAGCTGCCTTTAGCTGCCTTTGCCCACCAACGGGAGGCCACAACCTCAGATGCCTGGGCTCTTCAGACCATGATGCTGGGCCTCACTCTGGAATTCCTGGCCATCCCCCCCGAGACGTTTCATCAGATGCCCGGTTCCCAGGTGCCAGGTGAAAAGACGCCTGATGGAGACAGAGATTCAGCACCTCATTTCCATCAACGCCATAGAACAGGTGACACCTTGCCAGCTGTCTTGAAAGAGGCGGTGGTGAGGCCCCTACTTAAGAAGCCTTCCCTGGACCCATCAGAGCTTGCCAATTATCGTCCTGTCTCCAACCTTCCCTTCTTATCGAAGGTTGTAGAGAGTGTGGTGGCGCAACAGTTCCCTCGTCACCTGGAGGAAATTGACTATCTAGACCCGCGCCAGTCCGGGTTCCAGACCGGTCACAGCACGGAGACGGCTTTGGTCGCGTTGGTGGATGATCTCTGGAGGGCTAAGGATGGGGGTTGTTCCTCCATCCTAGTCCTATTAGATCTCTCAGCAGCTTTCGATACCATCGACCATGGTATCCTGTTGCGTCGGCTGGAGGGATTGGGAGTGAGGGGCACCATTCTGTGGTGGTTCTCCTCCTACCTCTCCGGACGGATGCAATGTGTGTTGGCAGGGGAGCAGAGGTCAACCCTGAGGCCACTCACTTGTGGGGTGCCACAGGGTTCGGTCCTCTCACCTCTCCTGTTCAACACATACATGAAGCCGCTGGGTGAGATCATTCGAGGTTTCGGGGTTGAGTATCATCTATATGCTGATGATACTCAGTTATACATCTCCACCCCGAACCACCCCAACGAAGCCGTCGAGGTGATGTCCTGGTGCCTGGAAGCCGTACGGGTCTGGATGGGCGACAACAGACTCAAGCTCAACCCTTCCAAGACGGAGTGGCTGTGGTTACCGGCACCCCGGTTCAGCCTGTGGGTTCCATCTCTGGCCATTGGGGGTGAGCAACTCGCCCCCGTGGACCGGGCGTGCAATTTGGGCGTCCTCCTAGACACGCGGCTGTCGCTGGACGACCACGTGACAGCCGTGGCTAGGGGGGCCTTCCACCAGGTTCGCCTGGTGTGCCAATTGCGCCCCCTACTGGACCGGGACGCCCTTCGCACAGTCACTCACGCCCTGGTGACGTCCCGCCTGGATTACTGCAATGCTCTCTACATGGGGCTCCCCTTGAGATGCACTCGAAGGCTGCAGCTGGTTCAGAATGCGGCCGCGTGGGCAATTATGGGAAGTACCAGGTACTCCCATGTAACACCTCTCCTGCGCGAGCTGCACTGGCTACCTGTGGCCTTTCGGGTGCGTTTCAAGGTGTTGATTCTCACCTTTAAAGCGCTCCATGGCTCAGGACCTAGTTATTTGCGGGATCGCATCTTACCCCATACATCCCTGCGACCAATTCGCTCTCACAGGGAGGGACTCCTCCGGGTGCCGTCCGCCAAACAATGCCAGCGGGCGACGCCCAGGAGTAGGGCCTTCTCTGTGACGGGCCCGACCCTCTGGAACGACCTCCCCCTTGACATTAGAATTATTACTGACCTCCGCTCCTTCCGTAAGGAACTCAAGACCCACCTGTTCCAATTAGCTGGCCTGAACCAATCGCAATTATGATCTAATCCCTTGATCTTCCTGACTGGTTATTTTAAATTGGGGTATTTTAATTTGGTTTTAATCATTAATTAATCTAGGCATTATTGTACAGACTTATGTTTAATTTGTTTTTATGGGGTTTTGTAATTTGCTGTATATAATGTTTTTTATAATGTTTTTATTCTGTCTGTACACCGCCCCGAGTCCCCTAGGGGAGAGGGAGCGGTTAACAAATCTAATAAAGTAAAGTAAAAGTAAGTAAAGGTGCCATGAGGGCAGGAGGGTCTAGGATTTTATTCCATACTTTTCCTAGTTCCCAAGAGCTTGGGAGGATGGCAGGCCATCCTAGACTTGAAACGGCTCAATTTCTATCTAAAGTACCAAAAATTCAAAATGCAATCACTCAAAAGCATTCTAGCGTGCATTCACCAAGGCGATCTGCTCATCTCCATCGACATCAAGGAGGCATACCTACACGTACTGATACATCCGGCCTATCGAAGGTTCTTGCGCTTCCATTTTACAGGGCGTCATTTCCAATACCATGCCCTGCCATTCGGCCTATTATCGGCCCCGCGAACCTTCACCAAATTGCTAACAGTGATCGCAGCCTCCCTGAGGTCAGTTCCCATAAGGGTCAATTGTTATCTAGATAACATCTTGGTCTTATTGTCTTCCCGGGACCAAGCTTGTCGCGACCTGCAGCAGACGATCGACACCTTACAAGATCATGTCTTTACTTCCCAAAGAGCCATCTGCACCCGACCACGTCCCTTCTACATCGGGACAGTCATCAATTCAGAAATGTGTGTTGTGTCCCTCTCTCAGGAGAGGCAACGAAGTCTGCAGTCCCTGATGAGTCAAGTGTCCAATCAGAGGTCACCTTCCCTCGCAGTACTGTCCCAACTTGTAGGGAAAATGATATCTTGCATAGACATTGTCCCTTGGGCGACCACTCCAGTGGTTTCTCCTCCCCTTTCAGAGGGCCCATACCAGTCATTCTCAGACCAGGACTCATTTACTGACCAAGGTGTCCCTGTCGCTCCGTTGGTGGATGTCGTCCCGAATCCTCAAGGGATGCCTCTTCAAGGAACCGGAGCGGATCATAGTTACAACAGATGCAAGCCAATTCGGATGGGGGGCCTACGCCCTGGATCGAGTGGCACAAGGTCATTGGACCGCCCAGGAGCTGCGGAACAGCATCAATTGGCTGGAGCTACAAGCTATCCGTCTAGCCCTCCGCGAGTTTCGGGACCTGGTGATGTCCAACAATGTGTTGATACTCACCGACAATGTGGCCTCCAAGGTGCATGCCAACCGCCAGGGGGGCACGTGCTCCAAATCTCTGATGATGGAAGCAGAATGTCTACACCACTGGGTGAAGAACCATCTGTTGTCAATCCAAGCGGAGCATATATCGGGCACCGTGAACTTCCAAGCGGATTGGTTGAGCAGGGCCAGGGTGGATCAGGCGGAGTGGCGGTTACACCCAGCCCTGTTCCAAGAGCTCTCCCACCGCTTCGGCCAACTGCAGGTGGATTTGTTCGCTCAACTGACAACACACACCTGTCACGATTCTACACCAGGTTTCAGGTACTGGGGGCGGAAGGCACCGACACCCTTCTCAGTCCTTGGCCAGAGGGCCTCATTTATGCCTTTCCGCCTCTACCAATTGTACCACTAGTCATCCAGAAGATTCTAGCGGAACGGACAGAGATACGCCTGGTTGCGCCGATGTGGCCGAGGCATCCCTGGTATGCCGACCTTGTCCATCTGTCACTCTCGCGCCCATGGAGGATCCCGGACGATTGGATATTCCTCTCGCAAGGGGTCCTCATTCATCCAAATCCACAGCTACTGCAATTAGCTGTGGGGGCACGTGAGCGGGCGACCCTGAGTCAACAGCATTTCTCTGACAGGGTCATTTCCACGAGCCAGGCGGCTTGCCGCCCATTGACGACCCATATCTACAAGGCCTCCTGGCGTGCCTTCTGCAAATGGTGTCGAGCTACAGATGCAGAACCAACCAAGGTGACCATACCACAGGTATTAGATTTCCTACAGATGGGCATGGACAGGGGCTTAATACCTAACATCCTCCACTGCCAGATCGTGGCTTTATCTACCGTGATTGGTGGTGGGCAGGGCCACTACCTGCCACAACACCCAGGGGCACGGGCCTTCCTGAAAGGTGCATCGAACCTAAGCCCACCCATGGTCCATCGTTACCCCACCTGGGACCTTTCCCTGGTGCTCACCTCTGCTCCATTTGAGCCTATTCAGACCATCTCTCTCAGATTACTGACTCTTAAGACTATCCTTTTAGTAGCCATCACATCGGCTACACGTGTGTCCGAGTTGGCAGCGCTATCCGTCTGGGATGACCTCTGCATCTTCCATCCGAACAGAGTCGTCGTACGCTTGGACCCAATGTTCCTTCCAAAAGTCAACTCGTGGTTCCACAGGTTGCAGGAGCTCATTCTCCCGGATTTCTGTCCACAGCCATCTCATCCCCAGGAACGGCGTTGGCATCACCTAGACGTCCGTCATTCACTTCGCCGCTACGTGCAACGCATGGCGTCGTTCAGAAGATGGAGGCCCTCTTTGTGTCTTTCCAACCAGGCATCATGGGGCAAAAGGCATCGTCCCACACTATCGGCTGCTGGTTGAAGATGTGTATTGCCCTCGCCTACCAGTTCCCAGTCGCATCACTCCCCATTCCACCAGGAGTGCTGCCACGACAGCGGCCTGAGCAACGCAGGCCTCGGTAGAGGACATATGCAGGGCAGTGACCTGGTCATCGCCGTTGCCCTTTATCTGCCATTACAAAGTGGACGTTTATGCCTCGGCTGAGGCGTCCTTTGAACAACGCATGCTGCAAAGGGTAGTTTCTTCGGCTACGACACCAGACCAGCCTCGTTCCCGCCCCTTAAGTTTATTGCTTTGGCATGTCCCATGCTTGGATTCCCCAAGCAGTACACAGGAACACGACGTTGACTTACCTGAACGGTCCTTCTATGTGCACTGCGAGGGGAATCCAAACCCGCCCTCGGCTTCAGCTGTTCTGGGCCTGGACTCACCTGTCTCTGATTACTTACCTGACTAGCCTTTGACTCTGTACTACTTTTTGCATCTCTCAAATCGGCTGAACCTTCATGCAAAACTGAACTAGTCCAGTCAGAGGAGGCGTGGCCATCAATTTACATAACTCAGTCTCTAGGCTAATGGACAAAGTTAACTCATGCTTGGATTCCCCTCACAGCGCACATATAAGGACCGTTCAGGTAAGTCAACGGTCGTTTCAAGCTAAAATCAACCAAGTCACATTTTGGAATAGCACAATGGAAGAGTCTAATCAGTCTCAAAAGAGAACAATATTCCCAACCCTATATTTTAAAAAAGTGACATTTTCTACTGAAATCACTGAAGCATTTTTAATTTTTTCTTGTCTATACAGAGGATACAAATGACTCGGAGGCAGTCTGTGGGACGTGGACTCCAACTAACTCCGGGCATAGGCGGCATGGTAAGTAATTACCATTTCTAAATATAACATTTGTATTTCACCTGTGTTATGGCAGTCCCTTAATTTACTGATCTGCTTCCCTGCACTGTTAAAAGGATCTTATTGAGGGGCAGAGGTGTTGTTTGAAATAAGTTCCATTTTGGTTGAAGAAAAAATAGTACGTGTTTGAGTAAAAAAAAAAAAAGAAAAAGGCTTTGTAATAAAGACATGCCTATCCACTCCGATTGAAAATGGTTTGGTGATGATACTGCAGCAAATATTCCCATTCCCAAATGGACTACAGTGGGACTGCCTCCTTGCTGGAATTTGGAGTATTTCTCACCACTAAAATGACCTATTCCTCTTTCATTGGGATGGCACTCTTTATCTGCCTGTATAATCTATTTTGTTACCTACCCTTGATAAACTAGATGGGTCAAAGGTTTAGTAACAGCCCTGTATTCTTTGAATTCAGCATGAAATCAGTACAAAATTCTTCAGCTGAAATGTTTTAGTTATTCCAGAGTTTCCCCAAAATACTCATTCATCAAGTTGTTCAGTGATCCAAACCACAGACTGCAGATTCATAAAAGTAATCTAACCTTTAAAAACTTGTTTAATGGGGGACATGACATGACAGATGATACTTTTAAAGGAAAATAGTGTCAATAGCTGTTAATATCTCTTTCTAGCAGCAGCATTTCTTTGATGACGAAGACCGGACAGTTCCAAGCACCCCAACATTGGTGGTACCACATCGTACAGATGGATTCGCAGAAGCAATTCAGTAAGTGGATTCTGACCAGCAAAAGACCAGCAAGCCTTTTAAATACGAGAGAATGTATAGATTTCTTCACTTGGTATATATTAATTCTATCTCTTACTTTATTTGTTTGTTTGTTTGTTCAATTTGTATAGCCACCCATCTCACATACGTGACTCATGGAAAAACCAAAACACAACCAAAGTCATAATGATGAAAAATATTTAAAAACAATGAAAAATATTAAAACCACAGGAATCCAATGTTAAAAACCTTATAGAAATATATTTCAGTTGCCAAAAGTAATTTACTGTAATTTCTTTATAATTTCAATTTTTTTTCTAACTCTTCTAGTGATGCAGAATTAGTTACTGATGGGTAAAACGGAATGTAATCTGTCTTCCAGCTCTCCTCAAGTTGCTGGAGTTCCTCGGTTCAGGTTTGGACCTCCTGAAGATATGCCACAAACCTCTGGACAGTCAGATCTTGGTCAACTTGCATCACAAGGAGGTATAGATATCTGAACTTCTGTTTTATATTTAGATGGTGTTTTGTTTTGTTCTGTTCTGTTCAGGTCAGTGTTGATTCTTGGTGACCATCTGGAAAAGTCCCTGCAGTTTTCTTGACAAGATTTCAGAAGTGGTTTGCTAGTATCTCCTTCTTAGGCCTGAGAGAGAGTTGTCTCCCAGCTGGCTTTGCTCTTGTCTCCTTTGCTCTTGCCTTATCCTTTAACCACTATACCAAAATACCTCACTTTATTTTTAGTAGGAGGCATTAAATGTAGGTCAAAAAGAACTCAAACTGGAGAACTTTCTGCTGCCATTCTAAGAGAGAAGTGCAAATATGGGGGAAAAAAATCTCTGATACCACTTTTTAGATCATTCGCTGCCTTTTTAAAAGCACATACCCACACATTTCTCTACACTCGGTTAGGATTTGCACTGAGGAAATTCTCTAAATCATTCATACAATACGGATATCGAATATAAAAGGGTATGAGAGTTCATATCCCTTAAAGCATATAGATATAGGATTTCAAAGGGAACTTTAGATTGCCACTTTTAATTGTTGCATTAAGCCCAGTATCTTTTCTTAAAAACTCCAAAATGTTTCCCAGATAAATTGCTGTATTTCTACTTTTTCAAAGTTTAGGTGAGTTTTGAATTCCTTTAAAAAAAACACCTGGCCTTTTCTGTTAAGGTAACATAGAATCAAATGCTTTCTTGGTTGACTATTGTGCCTTTGAGACTGCATCAAAATATTTTTTCCCCAAATTCTTGATAGGGCTAGGAATGTATGAAACACCTCTCTTTCTTGCCCATGAAGAAGAATCAGGAGGTCGTAGTGTCCCAACAACTCCACTACAAGTTGCAGCACCTGGTGAGCTCAGTTTCTAGAGATTATGCATTCCTAATAGCGTCATTAGAGCAGAATGTTTGTTGAAAGAAATGGAACTATTTGGTGGGAAACAGATGTTGATGCTTTTAATCCAGAGAAACACTGGCTAATAGTTCTCAAGTTGAGGTTAAAAACAAAGACATCTGTGTAAGTAGAGAAGCAAGGCATCTGTGATGCTAAATTTCTTACGGTCTTGAACAAAGAATCCTTTATTTTTCAGGGAGCATTAAGGGCATTTTTAGAAAAAGAAAAATCAGAAAGTCTTAACTGATCTCTAGAAAGTTTGTATCAAAGGATCGAAGTTTATTATCACATAACAAAAAGTGTAGTTTATGACACTCTAGTTTCCTCCAGTCCTCTGATGCTGTGTCTATTCAAAAACAGATACCTGTTTTTCATGTAAAATCCTACAAATCCCTAATTCATATTTATCTTCTTTCCTATCCCCAAATCAATTCAATACAGTTCAACATACAATTCAATCTTGGTCACTTCAAGGAAGGCAGAAGGCCATTGCTTTACAACCAGAGACTTCTAAGCACAGATTACAATTTTTCTATGATTGCACATGCCCTGAAAGCAGTAAACATGTTTTTGTTGCATTTGTAATACAGTGATAAGTAATTTGGGGGAAGCTAGGTTCATTTTTAACTTTTTTTGAGAGTCCAGGATCATGATGGGTGGAGTTGGTATGAAATTTGATAGTGCTGGGCTTAATTTGAAAGCAGTGTTAAACCTTTTCAGGGACTTGGTAAGATGCTACACTGTAGGTATTTTAACAATAGGGGCTAGAGAAGTGCAAAGACAGTTGATTTCATATGTTGATGCTGCCAATTTTTCCGACTGGCATGTAACAGAAGTAAGCATGTTTAACAATATAAACGTATATAGTAACACACATTTCTACTTTCCAAATTTTGGGACTTTTTTATTATAGCATTTGGTGTGATGGGGAGAAAGAAAGTGTCATCTTCTTGGATAGGTTTGGCTTACACTCTGTTCTCCCCGCCCCCTCTCTATTTCCAGTGTCTGTATTTACTGAAAGCACCTCTGCTGATGCTTCCGAACATGCCTCCCAATCTGTTCCAATGGTTACAACTTCCACTGGTAACTTATCAACCACTTCAGAATCTGGAACAGGTGATGATGGTGACGAGGTTTTTGTGGAGGCAGAATCAGAAGGGTAAGCTGAAGGTTTCTGTTGGCTAAGATCAGATTTTTTGCCTGCATGGGTACAATCTAACTGAAGTGCTGGCGTTCTGATCATCCATTACATATCACTGAATCTTTTATATTTTTAAAACAAACCATATGGTGGTTTGACCTACCACAATATTTCCATCTTTCCTAATATACTCTTAACATCTGTTTGGACTTGGTTCTGGCAGATCCACTCTACTTCCCAGTCTGAGGCCACTCTTAAGCGCAATCTGTTTGGATAGGAGGTTTTGTGCCATAACAGATGGATTGCCCAAGGGAAAATTTCAATTGTACATTCCTGGCCAGAATGACTTGCATTTGGACCTGTGACATTCTGCCAATTATTTATTAGTAGTAGTCCTTATGAGTTGCTCTTCCTTTTTGATCCCTCTGCAGGAATATAGTCCTTATATAAAATTGCCAGATGGTTCCAGGGAGTGATTTGCAAGTTCACTAGGTTCATAATAGAAAATAATAAATGACTAATTCAGACTAGTTCTCTTCTGATATTGGGGATATTGAAATTTAACAGCAGGTAAAATTAGGAAGCACCAGTAAATTCTTTGGAGGCATTTCTCTGCACTGGAGTGATTTTTTTTTAAAATCCAACTTTGTTGCTCTGGCTAAGGCTAAGTGTAGTTAATTCTTGATAATGGTGTACTTTTTTATTTATCACAATCTGGCTAAAGAGCCAATTGAAGTAATTTTGATAGATGGATTCAATAACCTCATTGGTAAGTTTTCCCAGTGTTGTTTCCCAATTGAGCTTTTTGCAAAACTGACTAAATTTTCTTGGAGCAAAGCATCATTATTATTTTGCTCAACTGTAGTAGTCTCAATATATATTGCTTATAGTAAAAATCAGCAAGGAACTGACACAGCCCTGAGAAAACCAGTGAGAGATTCACTTCTCTGATTCCATTTTTTCTTGCCCCACCATTAAAGGGAACAGTCTTTCCAAAATAAAAGCCTCCATACTAGTTCTCACAGATATGGTAACTGTTACTTTGCTAGAACAATGAAGATGAAATCCAAGTTTCACCACTGAATATGCCATCTGTGCCATCGCTAGGTGTGGGTGAAAATAAAGTATCGGCTGCTTTCAAAGTTAGGGTTTCATGGTTTTCTGAATAAAATTAAGGTATTTCAGATGGCCTTAAAAGTCTGGCTGTTCTCCTGGGCTCTAAGATAGGTTGGTTGAAGCCCCTAGTGGAATGTGTTGTATATATTGTACATGTTGTTGTTATACACATTTCTTCCTTGTGCATCCCTTTTGTTCTAGAATTTCTTCAGAGGTAGGGCTAGACATTGATAGCCAGCAAGAGGAGGAATCATCTCAAACTCCTGATGAGTCAGATCTTCCTTCTACCAGTCAAGATCCTCCTTCTAGTTCATCTGCAGGTATATATACCTCCATCAAATCCTGGCTCTAGACAACCATCATTTGAAGTGCAGGTAGTCACTTAAGGACTGGAAGTTATGATGCCCCCCCCCCCCCCAAAGCTACTTCGGATCCAGTTCCAGAGGTCCAATGGCTGCACACATCCCAGCAGTCACATGACTGCATTTCAGTTGCTCGTCAACTAGCTCATCTATATGGCCGGTTACAACATTTCATATGACCATGATTTAGGAATATTTTGCCAATTTCCAACCAAAACAAAAACAAAAAACCCACCCATGGGAATATATGGATTCACTTAACGATTGTGGCATTCATTTAACAACTACCGAAAAAACCATAAAGGTCAGGTGGGAGCCTTGAATTAACTGTCATGACTCATGTTGGAAATTCTGGTCTACGTTACGATAATAAATTGAGGACTACCCACACTTACAAATTTTCATTGATATGGGTCATCAAACAAAGAATAATTGAGCCCCTGATAATTTTGTATTTTTCTACCATTTCAGCTTTTATTGTAGAAAAAATTGCAGTCCCTAGATATGAAAAGAAAGGATTGTCACTAACTGTTCTCTGCAACTTAAAGATCCATTGGGGCATGAACTCTGGTTATCAATCCTCCAAATGTTTTACAAAACACTTTTTAAAAAAGTATATAGAAATTTGCTTGTATTTCCATTAATTAAAGTTCCATACAAAAATAACCATTCACCTGGTCTACAAAGTTGTGTGTAGGAAAAAAAAACTGCCACTTATTTTCTAGTTAAAGATTTTATTTGTTATATCCACACAGTCCTGCAGTAGAGAAATCAAGAATAATACTTCTATGACCATGAAACATCGATACCCCACTATTTCTTTTCCAGATACAAGCAGCAATCATCCCAAACCCTTCCGACGCGTTAGACTTCAGCCTCCAACCTTAAGGGCCGGAGTCCGTGGTCGTCAGTTTAATAGACACAGGGGTGAGTATATTTCAACCCCAGTAGGGCTTAGTTAAATAAGTTAATTACTTACTGTTGAGAAAAATGGAAGTATGCATACAGCGTAGAAATTTTGAAAAATGTAGGATTTTGACCCCTGCTAGCTTGCATATTGTAAGACAAGGTATAGCAGAACTTGGGGGGTGGAGTGAAAAGAAGGATCAGCCTGGAATCCACAAGCAAACTAGGTCTTATCTCCCTTAAATGCTATTGCTCCTTATCTAACTTAGTCAGGTGCTGACCCTTAATTGAGAAGATTCCTGGGCATAGTGATAAATCAGCTTAATTGAACCTTCACATTCGTACTTGACATGTATATACCAACTGAGTTAATTGTTTCAGTTACAAAGAAAATTAAAACATTTAAAGAAGATGAAGAACATGATGAAGAGTGTAGTAAAGAGTCACAGTAAATAGCAAAAAAATAAAATACATTATTAGATAGACAAAAAAAAGAAACTGTGATTTCTAAGCTGAAACTTTTTAAAAATTGAAAATCTTGTTAGAAGCAATATTTGCAGTTACATGAAACTGTTTCTCTTAAATATGGATGTTAATTTCACTTAATGGTAACTAAGACCTCATTTTTACTAATCATGTTGCCATAATTTCCAGAATTCCCAAAACTTGTTCCCATTAATATTTGAATGAAGTTTAGGATATTCCCCATTCAGTTTCCAGATCTAGGTTTGGTTGAGATAGGTGTAATGGAATAGAATTCTCCAGTCCAAATTGAGGGTGTGGTGGCTAAGATTTTGACAGATATTCAAAATAAGATATGGCATGATTATTTTACAGTAATAATAGTGGCAGGGAAATTCTTGTAATGCAGATGGTTAAAATATCAAGAGGCAAATAAACATTAATTGAAACAAATATATAACTGCTATATCTTTCTTGCAGGTATAACTCATGCAATGGGTGGCAGAGGAGGCCTGAACAGGGGCAATATTAATTAAATGCTGTACAAATTTTGGAAATGGTGTATACGGTTTAGCCTGCCTTTATTCTGCATTAGTATAATAGCTGCCAAGCTTAAAGCAGTCTTTTTTAAATGTTCAAAAAGGATTGTTGTATGAACATTTGATTGCCTTTTATTAATAAAAACTAGAGAAACTGTCACACAAAAGCATTTCTTTCAGGTTGTTTGAGTTTCCAAGTTACTCTGCAGGACACTTGTACCAAGCATTGGACACAGTCTGCCCTGTTTGTCTTGTAACTGGTCTTGCTATTCTGCTGCCCACATCCAAGCTGTAGTAGTTATCTGAAAGGGAATGGAACGGGAGAACGAGGTTGTTAAATCACACCACACAAGTATTAACAGTTGAAAAACAATTGATCCTGTAAATCCTCAGTTCAAGATGGGCCTTTCTTTCCATGCAATTTTGGTCATTTGGAAAAAGGCAATAAGACAATTCCTCCTGTCTTATTGCAGAGGAAACCTTGGTGCATTTCATAGATTCCTCCAGAGGACAGATAGCATTGAGCAAGTCAAGCAATTGTAAAATGGATGGGCTACGGTACATTTGCCTCATTTACGTATCTGCTTACATTGGGAGAAATGAGGTTGAATTTTCAGTTAGGCAAAAACCCTAGAAAATTCGGTCAAATCAAACCAGGCTAGAGAAGGGGCTTGTATTTATTTTTTGAAATGTATAATGCAGCCTAAGGTTTCCTTTCAGCACCAGGCTCTTTACACAATAGAGCCTTCCATCAAAAAGCTCAGGGAAAGAAACTTTATCTATCAAATAACCCAGTGATGTTGTAACCATGCTAAACTTTTTTAAAAAGTAAAGGAGGATGGAAGAAACCTCTTGACCATTTTAAACTTGTAAAAAATAAATGCAAACTCTTCCTATCTTTTGTTTTCTACCCAGAATGGACAAATGCTAGCCAACTATGGTCCTGCGAGCATTATTGAGATTAACGGTTCTATGGAGAGCAAAATATCCAAGTTTAGTTGCAGCATGATCCATGGGATTGAATTTAGTACCCTGTATAATCCAGTTCTGTCTGATTTTATATCACACATAAAGTCATGTTTTTCTTGCACCTAATTTAAAAGTCCAGTTGCAGCAAAAAAAGAAAGTTTTACACTACACGCTTACCATACTATCGGAAATACAGTGGCTATTGGAAAGTGAACAATAACTCTTTTGTTATTTTGAATGGTATAAATAATATAAAGGCAGATTTCTTTAAAAAATCACTGTAAGACAGTAGTTCTGAGCTAAATAAATAAATAGAGCTGAATCCTTCCACTCTATTTCTTTCCTGAACAGGTGGCAACATTGTTCTTAGATGGCCAAACAAGGTCAGATTAGTAGTACAAGAAGGGAGTTTCTCAGAATTTTAGGGTTGTATACACTAGGAATTCTTTAAAAACTTTCTGAAAGAAGGTAATGGCAATCTACTTCCATAACACTGTCAAAAGAATTCCATGGATGTGATTCTGAGGAGTCATGCCAGACTTGAGGACTTTTACTGGGTTTCTTGATAATCTTGGTGTGCAACACTTAGCACCCTATGAAAGAATGCAGTACCATTCCACTGAAAGATATTTATTATCAAGTGTGTGTTATATATACATACAGTGAAATGGGCTGTAAAAATGGCTACTCAACAATTCATATTTGAAATTCACATAAACTGCATCTGTTTTTCTGTTTAAATAATTTCTAAAAATGGAGTACTCATACACAATTAACATTTTTCACTCGCCATTCAAAGCTTTCAAAGCTTATGTTTTTGTCCAACTTTTCAAACTATTTTAAGTAGAGAACAGAAATGTGATACAGGACTGTTCTGAAACAGAGAATCCCAAGAGGAGTACAAAAAAAAATCTTAAGAGAAACAGCCTCAAATAGCTGGCAGCATCTGAAATGATTGTCATAGCCACAACATACCTTTAGCAAATGCGTAGTAATCGTATCCATCCCCATTCTCCTCATTAGGAACAGAAATAACAGAATTAAATTCTTTTGGAAATCCTCTCCAATATGAGGTAATTTTAACCTCTGGCTGCAGTACTCCTGCAAACACAAAACAATCTCTTTTGAAATTACGAAGATGATATAAATCCATTCAGAAAATATTTTAATGGCACACAAGCCCTGTGACAAAATGTTTATAGAGCAAGATATAATCAGTCTCTATACAGTTAGGCTGCTTCATTTGGAGCTTATTTTTGGAGCTGTAGGATTGCACAACCCAATTAACCATAGCCTCTAAACGAGGCAAAACAAGGACCATGCCTGTCGAATGGTGGGTGATCCGAATGACTGGGTACTGCCTTATCCGGATGGTTCGGAAGATCTGACGAGATTGTACTGCACGTCTAAAGCGCCTCTGCCTCAGAACAAAAGTCTTTGGTTTATAAACTGGATAATTCACAGTTTCAACTTTCTTCTTACACTTCTTTGGTTTTTGTTTGTAGATATATTGTTGAACATTGCCACCTACAGTAGAAAAGTAATACAATGAAACCTAGTTTTAAAAGATAACTGATTACATTTCACAAATGACATAGATTGCAGGAAATTTAAAATAAATATTTAACTGCCTCATCCTGATTACATAGCATTCAGTGGATTTGTACATTACTGTGTTCAGGGAGGTGTCTGGATGGAAATTTAGCTTGTTGAAGCCAAACTGGTAAATAATCGAGGTGGTCCATTAACTTAAACAGGAGTAAGTATCCTTCAGTTACTTTGATTTCGAGAACAACTGACATGGGGACAGGATTAATTGTTTATATATAAAAATGGCTGTGTGTGTGTGTGTGTGTGTGTTCCAGCATAACTCGAATGCCTCGAGCAATTTCGACCAAACTTCGTACACAGATGACTTAATCTCTGAAAATAAATACTGTGGGGGTAAAACACCCCTAAAACTCCTCGGTGTGTGTGTGTTCTGTTAAGATACATCCTGTTGTGCCTTAAAATGGCTTCTACTGTGCAGGGCAGTGGAGTTGCCATGATAATAGCTTCACAGTACTCCACAAGGGGGCTCCCTCTGGTAAGAGGGAAAATCCAACATTAGTAATTACGTTTGGTCCGGACATTTTCCCCCTATAAATAAATACCTGGGCAATGCAATAAAACGAATGCAGATGCAGTTAGGCAACAATTAAAATAATATTTTTGATAGAGAAAGGAGCTTAACAGCATTAAACAATAACCAGACTTTAAAATATATTTAAATTGTTAAGATATAGCCATTTAAAATCTTGATCAGTGAGAATAAAGCAGCACACCATTTTTTAGTTTTTTTTAAAAAAAATCAGAATGCTACGGATGCTACTTGTTCACACATTCATGAAATGCCTAATGCTTCTTTGAAATTGACTGCATCATCCCATCGCTTCCCTTTGAAACTACTACTTTCCTGCTGATTTAATTAAGTCATTTATAAGCGTCGAAGACTGTCATTTTGTACTGAATGATAGCTGTACAAGCAAGAGAAAGTAGCCCACAATGCAATATAGTTCAAAGAAATCAGCTTCATTCCTCAGGTTTTAACCGCACCTTTCCACCGAATCCTGCTGTATTGCCCCATTTTGATGCAGGGGTGTTCTTGGAAAGCGGAGAGAAAAACATCAGGAGCAAATGTCAAGTGTTATATATTCGCAGTAGGAAAATATGTGAAGGTCATTCCACCGCACAGCTAAAATCCCACTGTGCAGCCACCTTTATTGGACAGAAGCCATATAAGGAGATGCTGGAGGCAAATGTTCACTTTAGTCACAATGGCAAAAGCATCAATTCACACTACACAAGGGAAGAACAGCAGTAAACCACTCCTGTATTTTTACCAAGACGACCACATAGATAGAAAATATAAAAGGATTTACCACTTCTTTAATGCATCTGATAGACACAACAGACCTACCTTTTTTGAAAAAATGTACAGATTCTGGCCTGGTTCTGTAGGGAGCCACTGAAAGAGCTCCCATAATTTTCCCATTCAGTCCTCCAAATCCTTTTACAATCAGCTTAGGATAGCCAGTATCCATTACATCATTGGTGAAGCGCCAGTATTGGGACCCCTGAAAAGTGCAAAGCTAGCTGAAGTTACACGAACACCTAAGGCATATGTTGCACTAGACTCTGATGCAACTTGTAATTTGTTCATGAAGAGATGTAACATGGGGCTTGAAAGATTTTTCTTCTACAGAGAAAAACATGGGAGGAAAATTTAAAAAAAAACACTGGAAGTGTGTAGCCAATGAATTTAAATAAACTATTCATAAAAATCTAAGGGCTTTTAAAAATACGTAGGCATTGTTTACTTAATTGCTTTTATTAGCCTTATTACCACTTTTCATGAATGAATGCCAGATTAACAGCACAATTGCAATCCTATACAAATCAATTTAAAGTAGTAAAAAGTGGCAGAAAGTGCTATTGAAACTGGAATTGACTTGCAGAAGTTTGCATCTGGAATTCTGTTCAGAACTAACCAAATCCCCCAGAGAGTACAAGCCACCACTAAGAATATCCTCCACTATGTGTTGATGGTTGATTGAAAAACAGTGAAGTATATAACATGAAAAAAACATCAAGTTTTGCTTCTAATACAGGAAGTTATAGCCGTGACTAACCAATTGTGGAGTCATGGTAATTGCAGAGACAAGTTCCCCTTTAAAAGGTGGTTTATAGGGATGGACAAAACAGTTCATTGCAGCGGGTTTATATACAAACTGAAAAATGTATGTTTGATCTTCACACAGAGCAAAAACGATGGGTTATCTTGTTCCAAATGTAAATACAAACGTCACAGAAGAAATTCTTTTAGGGGGAGGGGTTGTAAGAGTGGGAAAAAACCAAGAACATTGGCAAAGGATCAGAGGAGATGGTGGAGGGAGGTACTGGGAGATTGGAAAGGTTATGAGATACTCTGGGCTTTGCTGAGGAAGAACGATAGGTAACACACCTTGCCATAGTCATCCTGAAAAGACAGTTTCAGATTCCTGAAAATTTGGTTCTTGGCCAACAGGCAAAAAAAAAAAAAAAAGACATCCCAGTTTTGTGAATGCACAAAGGAGCGCACCCCTCGTGTTTGTTGTCTCATTATGCAACAGCTAAAACAAATTAGGAAAGAGACATTGGCAGAATGAGCTGCTGCTCGGTGTGCTTTCACCAGTAGCTCCAGGCTTCCATATCACTCCAGAGGGACCAGAAATAAGGGGGCTTATTTCTGGTTTCTCTGATCCATAGTACAGTAAATGCAATTCCCAATGAATGCTCTAGAAATGTAAGTGAGAGTCTTGCAACATTGGCAGAGAAGAGTAACAGAAACCAGTCATACAGAGAGCTGAGTAGCTATGGAAAGCCAGAGTAACTACCAGAGAAAGCCTGATAGTAACAGGCTAAATGACTGCAACATCTTCCCACCATACCTTTTTATTTCTTTATATCAGTATTGACTCCTGGAAACTGCCAGGCTAGTCCCTGCAATTTTATTGGCAAGGGTGTGTGTGTGTGTTTCGTAAGTGCTTTGCAATTACCTCCTTCCTAGGACTGAAAAGGATCCCCTGGCTGGATTTATATCTAAAGTGGGACTAGAACTCAGTCTTCCTAATTCTAGCATGATGCCTTAACCACTACATTATTTACCCTTTACTAAATTTAGTTTCTAGAACTAGCATTCTTCAATTTGTTGCTCTTCAGGTGGAACTATGAGTCCAAGAATTCCTAGCCATTTCTCCTTTTCCTTCAGAGATAGTTCACGGGGAAGAAGGACTATAAACCTATTTTTTAATAGTGGATTTGAAGTAAGCATAGAGAAACACAGCATCCCATTTATTATCTTAGGTTACATGGAAGGAATTAGCTTGAATTTTTTTTTATAAGCATAATATTTTCTATAAACAAGTATATGTTAACCTGACCCACCTATGTTCCTGCTAAGCTAAGTTTATTTATGAGGCTTTGGGAGCAGGACAATTTTAAGGCAAATTAGCCTTCAAAATTCCTGGCAATACATTTTAGGAATATAATGAAAGGGGGGACAATTCAGGATCTCAAGTTAAGACAGTACATCACAGGTACGCAATATGTGGTCCATGGGCTGTCTATGTCCCTGTACATAAACCACCCCTGTGCATGACATACAGGGCCCAAGCCCCTCCAAAAGTTGTCATCAAATTCACAAAGTTTAATAGGACAATTATGTTTTCATTTAGTTTTAATTTTATTTAAATGTGAAAGATACAAAGTAAAATTGTTTTTGTCTTGGTCCCAATTACTTCTCGAAGTGCAGCCCCTATATGACTTTAAAAGATTCAAGTATACTTCTTGCCTGAAAGTTAATGAACTTGAATGTAATGATTTAATTTCATTATGAAATGAAAGTTACATAAATTGATACCCTACCTTCCCTTCAAGGAGCTGAACTGACACACTGTCTTGTCACACACACACTCACACACACACACACACACACACACACACACACACACAGATAACTGACACTCAGTTTTGTTATACATACATATGTGTGTGTGCGTGTGTGTGTGTGTGTGCAGGTCTTTCAAAATCAATTCAGTCAGACCCATAGTCAACTCCATAGGCTCACCTCTACAGAATCTTGCCAAATTTCTTGCTAAACAACTTCAGGCCTACACAGAATCTATCACCGCACACGTACAAAACTCAATCCACTTCATAGAAACAATAAAGAAACAAAATCTACAATCCAGCAACCTACTCGTGAGCTTCAATATCATATCCCTCTTCACCCAAGTGCCTATTAAAGAAGCCTTGACACCTATCCAAAACAAATACAACCCCCACTCCCCAAGCACATCATAGATCTGACCAACCACTGCCTAACCAACACATACTTCATCCACAATGGACAAAGATACAAACAGATAGAAGGGGCACCTAAGGGATCACTCTTCTCACGTGTCATTGCAACCTATACATGGAACACTTTGAAACCAACGCCTTAGATAAATCTGAACACAAACCCAAACTCTGGCTTAGATATGTACATGACACTTTCGTAATTTGGCCACATGGGAAAGAAAAACTGGACAACTTCCTCACACATCTCAACAGCCTACACCCCAAAATACAATTTACTATGGAAATAGAAGCTAACAACCAACTTCCCTTCTGGACATCCTAATCTACAAAAAAACCAATGGCTCCCTAGGACACACCATCTAAAAAAACACACACCAACCGCTACTTAAATGCACAATCCCATCACCACCCTGCACAGATCAACTCTGTAGCCAAGACCCTAATCTCCAGAACCAAACGCCTAGCTGACAAAGACCATCTGAAAACTCACAAACGTATTAATTTCCAAAGGATTCCAAAAAAACACAATTACCAACCTAATCCAAAGGGAGACACCCCCCAAGAACCAAGACACAGAACAGGACAATAGCATCGCCCTCCTCCCTTACATCAAAGGCACCACAGATAAAATCAGCAAAATTCTCCACAAACACAATATCAAGACAGCCTTCGGCACTGACCAAAAAATAGTCAACGTCTTAAGAAACCCCAAAGACAAGATCCAGCTAGAAAACCAAGGAATCTATGAAATACCATGCAAAATCTACTCAACCACATACATTGGACAAACTAATAGAAGAATAAATGCACGCATCACAGAACACAAGAATGCAGTCAGAAAAGAAGATAAAAACTTCCCCCCTTTTCCAGCACCTTAAAGCAACAGGACATGAAATTGATTTTGATGTAACCAAATTACTCTCCAAAACTGAACACTTCAACAAGAGAATAATTATGGAAGCTATTGAAACAGAGAAACACCCCCACAACATGAATAAACGTGATGATACTTCCCACCTACCAGACATCTGGAAACTAGCTCTAATCATTAAACGAGTCCCAGCCACAAAAACTGACAAAGAACCCAGAACAACACAGGACACCATCACCAATCACCTCACCAAACATCAATTCCATCAACCAATCAAGATGTGACAACACAGCCAACCAATCCGTTTAAAGCAACAAAGCCAACATTCCACACACCCCCACCTATATTTATAGAAAAACGGCAGCTCCAATCATGCTTTGCTCGCACAAGCACGGAGCCAAAGGCACCAGCTTGAAGATGACGAGTGTGACCTCATCGAAACGTCGCCAATGTTGCATATAATATAAATGAAGTGTGGGGGATTTACTTGATCATCATTTGTTGATCAACAATATCTTGTTTTCTCTTGTTTCATGTAACATTTCAGATTTTTTTTAAAATTATACTGTACCGTCTTTCCATTTCTTAACTCTTATGGTATCAAGATTCAAATTGTGGAAAAGAAATATGACTTACCTTGAAAAAGAAGGTTTTGCCATCACAGTTACATCTGGAGAACACTGTGTCAATGGGGGAAGGGATACGCCATCCCTCAGAGATTTTACGAGGTTGAGGAGAGGGTGAGCTTGTTCCATTTAGCAGCCAGTAGTAATGACCTGCAAAGCCAAGTAAATGCCAGTGTTGTGGAAATAATACTCATCCATGAAGCTCTTAGCAACAAGGCAGATTTCACAGTAAATAGAAATTTGTGACAGGTGAAATAGTGGATGGCCCATAGTGGCCTGGGCAACTAGTTTGTAGAATTCTATACAAACTTCACTCTCCCAGCCTCCACTTGTGTTAAACTATTATTCCAAGCAGGGATGTGCGGTCAGGGGAGGCATGAAATAATAGTATAATATTATATACTATATATATTATATATATACTATATATTATTATTATAATATATTATATTATTATATTATATTATATTATATACATCCGTCCGGCCGCGACCGGGAGCTGAGGAGGCAGAAATGTTGTCGACGCTGCCGGATGACAAAGGCATGAAAGCGCAGCCGCCTGAATGGGAAAGCAACAAAAGGGGCAGCGTGGGCGGGCGGGAAAGCAACGAAAGGGCAGCGAGGGCGGGCGGTGGCTGCAGGCGGCAAGGCTTGAGCGGGGTGAAGGCGCAGCC
This sequence comes from Natrix helvetica, assembly GCF_964273705.1. Lineage (NCBI taxonomy): Eukaryota > Metazoa > Chordata > Lepidosauria > Squamata > Natricidae > Natrix > Natrix helvetica. The sequence continues at coordinate 70,101,602 of NC_138549.1, read as the reverse complement.
CCTTTCGTTGCTTTCCCATTCATCCCGCTCAAGCCTTTCCCGAGGAAGCTGGGGATCGGGCTTTGGGTTGGTGGGAGACCTTGAAGGAGTGGGGGGGGAAGGGACTGGCACCGGTGGAGGAAGCAATGCTACACGGATCAGTACACTCCGCTGTCCCCTTAATGTTCACTCAGGAAGCCGGAGAATGGGACCACGTGTGCTGGAGGCTGAGGCTGCCTCAGCCTCCTGCACACGTGGTCCCATTCCCCGCCTTCCTGATGACGTCACCAGCCTCACCAGCCATAACCCTCACCGCACGTCACTGATTCCAAGAGTCTCCAAACACTACAGGAAAGGCTGAGTTTGGGTAGTTTATGAGGGCTCTAAATCTTTTGTACCAAAGTTAATAGTTTGTTTCTAAGTTGTTCAAATGATCTTGCTCCAATTCTGGAGAGCACATTCTGAATGTGGCAGTCCACATTAGCAGTGCAAATTTCATTTTAAGAATCAGTATGTTACCACCGTATAACTTAACCCTGATCTCGGGCTGAAATGTTCATAGCAAAATGCATCTTTTAATCTGTAACATTTTGTCCAAAACTTAAGCTCTGTCATGTGCCAACTCACCTCTGAACACCGCAAGTGATCCGTTTTGTAGAGGGACAATCCCGTCTACAGGCTTCTTGTTGCACAAGTTCATCTCTTCTGGTACATCTAATAAGTAATTAATTTTTTTAGTTTTAAAATGCAGGTTTTATATAATAAACACTGTAAATCATATAGTGAATGTAGTGCATAATTTGAGAAGAGAGAAGAGACAGAGACAAACTGCAATGTTTCCTAAAACTAAAATGCAGTATTTTGAATTAAGGCATAATGCATTGGGTTAATATACTGTATTATTTTTATCTGAAATAGTTGTGCTCTTTCACAACATTTTCAGGGAAAGGTTCTTATGATATACCCTATTTTTGGAACATACAACTTATATGATTACCAATGTGTTTAATCCAGATAAATTATGTAATTAAAAGGGCACTTCTTGGTATATTATTTTCTATAACATTTCAACTCTTTTGCAGGAAACTGTTTGTTTGTTTGTTTGTTTGTTCATTTCAGGAGTGTGAAGATCTGTCTGTGAATCTCAGAGACTCTGTGCCAAGTCTTTCCTTGCGCAGCACTGCTTTGGAAAATATTTACATGGGAGTTCCGGTTCCGGCGGCGGCGGCGACGGGGCAGCTCTTTGCCCGCTCCGGCTCCCCGGTGGGCTTCCCCACTCCTTGGGGGGCACAGGACACCCCGCAGAGGGGTCCTGCCGGAGGGGCGGCATCGCGGAGGACTCCTGCAGCGGCGGTAGCCGGCGGGAGCTCTCTCGCGCGCCCAAGGCACCGGGGAGCAAGCTCGGAGGGCGCTTCGCGTTCCTACGCCTCGCGCCTCGCTATAAGCCGACTGGAGAATGCTACAATTGAAGGAAGCAGCTGCGGTGCGGTGAGGTTGCTTCTCTCTTCATCCCTTACTTTGCATGAAGATTTACTCAGCTTTTAAAACTTTAAAATAACTTTCGGAGCATTTTAGAGGTGCGGCTGGAGGGAGGGGGTTTCCCCCCCCCCTTGGACAAGCGGCGAGAAACAATTTTGCTCTCAGCCCCCGGGGAAGGAGGAGGGGGGAGAGCCAACGAATGAAGCCTCACTTAGGCTGAGATGATTTTCTTTTCAATTTAATCCTACATATTACAATGATTTGAGGACTTTTGGAACTTTTTAAAACTTCGTTACGCCTCTGTGCCCAAAACTGGCAGGGCAAGATGGCACACTTCCGTTGTCTTTATGAACTCTGAAACCTGACTCCACCTTTAAAACTCAGGCTTCCGGTCTTTGTCTCCGTGTCTCCCAGAGGAATCTCTTGTGGATTGGTATTTTTTCAACCTTCTAGGGGAAATTTTCTATCTATTGCCAGACTTATTGGAGAGACTCTCTTCTGCCTGGTTCTTCTGCTCCCGGATTCACCTGGCTACCCTTCTTTTCTAACTGCTTACTTCATATTTGGACTGAACTTCTAACGTTATAAAGGATGGCATCTAAAAGACCCCCTCCTGGAAAACCTGGCTTTGCCACTTCTGCTCCAACATCCGCAACATCCAGTCCAGCCACACAGTCAAAGATAACAGAATTGATGCAACATAAGACTACAGAGATGGACTTTCAACAAATGCTTCAACAAATTCTACAGGGCCAGGAGGAAATCAAGAAACAGCTAAGGGAAATGAAAGATGAAATTAAAGAAAATCAAGCCCAAATATATAAGAACTCACAAAGACTGAATCTTGTGGAAGGGGGGGTGGAGGAGGTGAGGGGGGGGGTGGAAGCTGTGCAGAAAGGGAACAAAGATCTTGACATCCAACAGATGAAATTAGAATTTGAGAGAATGTCCTATTATCTTAGATTTCAAAATGTTATAGAAGAAGATGGGGAAAATATAAGGGACATCATGACAAACATTCTGGCTGACTACATACACAAAGAAAAACAACAGATGGGGTGGGATATAGACCTGGTTTATAGAGTGAACTCAGCTTACGCTAGAACACACAATGTACCCAGGGAGGTTCACATTAAATTCCTTAGAAAAAGCACAAGAGATGAGATTCTGGGTGTACAAAGGGGGCAAGCATTGACATATCATGATATGGAGATAACCATTCTGAAGCAGATCCCTAAGAAGATTAGAGAAAAAAGAAAAAATTATTCGCAATTAGCGAATAAATTATACCAGAAAGGGGTGTGGTTTAGATGGTTGATGCCTGAAGGTATGCTGATATTCTGGGAGGAGACAAGAATTAGAATTAATTCACCCATAGAGGCGCAGGCCTTTATGGAAAAAAATAAAATACTCCTAGAGAAACCACCAGACACCACAACGGACACGCAGGACACGGGAGGGGCCAGAGCTCTGCCAGTGGAGGGAGATGGGGCAATAGCAAGAAGACTCAGATCACAAAAATAAACAAGAAAATCATATTATTATAAATTGACCGAAAGTGAAAATGGAATTATATTTGGATTTTATATTGAATTGTTTAATTTGATTGAATTTAATAATAGAACTAATATGCTGATTGTAATCAATTATATACTAATGCATTATATATAAATGTATACTATGGGTATGGAGGGAGGGGTGCCTCTCACATTTTGCAACTGCCAAAATTTGTATACCTGTCCATTTACCCTTTTCCCTATAAATTTTGAAAAACCAATAAAATTTTATTACAAAAGGAAAATATTTACATGGCAGCTTTCCAAGCTAGATAAGGTCTGTGGTCATAAATTCACGTTTGAAAGACTCTTTACCAGGCCTTTGCTGAATGTGAATGAGAGGAAATCACATTCATTTAATAAAAGGGGTTTTCTCAGGACCAGGAATCTGCTTCAGGCTTTGTGGGGGAGCCTAGGTCAGAACAAATGTGTCACAAGTTACCAATATACAGCTAAAGCCCTTATTAAGCAACTCATTAAATATACATTGCATTTTCAAAAATAAGTTTGTTCACCAAGATTAGATCATAACAATAGTTCAGTTACATTAATAGTCACATTGCTCTTTAAAGAACTGATGGGAGGGAGAGGCACAGAATGCTTAGATGCTTAACAATAGTACTTTTAAAAAGAGTTGTTCGACCACCAATCTTTCAAGGATCTCTTTTGGAGACAACAGTATTTTCCAAATATGTTCCTCTCGAAATCTTCAATTTCCATCATGTCCAATCACGGAAGGCTACAATTAATGGGAATTGTAATGTAATGTCTGAGGCCTCAAGCTTATATCTCAATTTAGTCTTGAAATTTGAGGATAATATTCAGGTAATTGCTATTTTTTTCAACTTATCCCACCATAAAATACAGATCGAGGAAACAATGTTGAACTTAATAGAAGAAAGGCAAAGTACAATAGAAACAATGACATAAATCGCCTCATCAAATCATGTAACCATCCTCATAGAACATCTTTCCAAACTGAAAAGAAACAATTATCCAACCGTAAGAACCCAAGCATTCAATTTAAAAATTCAAAAATAGAGCAAGGCATAAAGAAAAAAAAATTATCTGGAAATATGCAAGATTTTAAGGGGGAAAAAAACCCTTATTTGTAAGGCTATAAGGTTATTTCAGATATATTGGTGCTCCTGAGATATTACCATTTTGGTCTGGAACACATCTCTTCTTCTTCCAATCTCCCTCAATAAAACAACCCAATCTTCCATCATCCATGTGTTGGGCCTACATACAACTCCCCACTCACATATACATCTCAGCGCCTTTCAGAAACATAGTTGTAATGATGTTCAGACTTATTATACATTACTGCTATCATAAAGGGCTTCAATACAGTGATGTAGATGAAAAGCGAATGTACCTTTGTACAATAGAGATGCAACAATCTTTTCTGGTCGAACATAGGCTGTAGTTTTGTTGAAAATCATTGCTGGAGAGTTAGTTGTGGAAATGATACCATCTTTTGGGCTGGAGTAAGAGGTGACTTGCCTTTGTGTTGTAGGTATGACAGTAGTGGACCAAGTAGAGGAATATGATGTAATTTTGTTTGTTGTAGAAGATAGGGTGCTGGAAGTTGTACTCACTTGTGTTACTGTACTCTTTTTAGTTGGGTTTTCCTTTGTGGTTCCTTTATCTGAAACAAGATTAATTTTTTTATTAGTTATTACATCTTGATGTTCAGGTTTATTTATTCGAGGGGAGGTTGTAGTTTCAATAGTTAATGTCCGAGTAATTTTGGTAATGATATCTGCCCTTCTCTTTTTATCATTATCATTTGGGCTAGGTAAACTAAGATTTGATTCTGTTGTGATAGCTGCAGTTTTTGTGCTGTTGCTACCTGGCCTGTTATCTCCCTCAAAATTAGCAGAGTTACTCAAAGGTTTAGATTCTGTTGTGGTGCTGAGAGTTGTCTGAGTGTCAGTTTGTGCTATTATTGTCTTGGCAACTGTTGCAATTGTTTCCAGTCCACTGATATCATCACTATTGGGAGTAGGTGACTTTCCCGATAGATCAGTATCGTTTCTTATAATATCAATGTTTATTTCAGTTTCTTCTGGTCTGTTATTTATGACATTAATTTCAGGAATGGATGTGTCATTTCTTTGGTCCATTGGCATTGCTTTTATGACTGCAGTAGTTCCAGTTGGGAAGATGTTTCTGTTATCAGGACTGGCTGTACCCATTGGATTAGTCTTTGCAATTGTTGTCTTTGTAACTGTATTAAACTTGTTGTTTCTTACATCTGGATTAGTCACTGTAATTGTTGTACCTGTAACATCAGTAATCTTATCGAGCTTGTCATGTCTGATCATATCATTTGGATTAATTGTATCATCTGGATAAGTGTGTGTAACTGCTGCTATCACTGCAGTAGTCCTATTTAGATTGTCACCATTATCATCTTTATCACGAGCAGTTTTGTCCTCCAGATTAGTAATAATTGTTGTGCCTGTAAAAGGCATAGTCTTATCTGGCTTGACATCTGTAATGATATCATCTGGATTGGGTGTACCATCTCGATCAGTCAGTGCAAAGATTGTAACTGTGACTGCAGTAGTATTGTTAGGATTGTCACTTTTATCAACACTATCAGATTTGGTTGAGTCATCCAAATTAGATGGTGAGATTGTTGTTCCCATCACTGCAGTAGTCCAGTCTGGATCAACATTTTTTTCAATTCTTTCCACATTGTTTGGGGTATCAGAATTTGTTGATGTCATTGTTGTCTCTGTGACTGGAGAGGCTGCTTCTGGAATGTCACTTTTACCAATTTCATAAGGATTGGTTGAGTCTTCTGAATTCATTGGTGTACTTCTCTCTGCCAATGGAGTTCTTATTTCTGGATTCTGATTTATATATATTTCATCAGGATTAGTTTTGTATTTCAGATTAGAAGGTGCCGCTTTTGTAACTGCAGAGGTTTTGTCCGTAATGTCACTTTTATAAATTTCATCAGGACCAGTTGTGTATTCTGAATTTGTTTGGGTCCTTGTGGTCTTAATGGCAGGAGCATTTGTTTTGATATTTGGAATAGGGGGTGTAATTATTGATTCTGTCCTGGCAAAAGGTCTTTCTGGAATGTCCGTCTTATGACTGGACTCATCTTGACCAGACATTGTGATTGCTGTTTCTGTTACTGATGTACTTCTGTTTGGATTGTCACTTTTCTCAATTCCATTAGTGCTGCTTGTGTCATCTGAATTTGTTGCCTCTGTGACAGGGCTGCTTGTTTCTGGATTGTCACTTTTATGATTGGTCTCACCTTGACTACTCTGTGTGACTGTTGCTTCTGTCATTGCAGTTGTTGTGTCTGGAATTTCAATTTTATCAATTCCATCAGTACTGGCTGTGCCATCTGCATTTGTTGAAATCATTGTTGCCTCTGTGGTAGAAGTGCTTATTTCTGGATTGTCTCTTTTATGACTTGTCTCATCTAGAGCAGTCTGTATTGTTGCTACTTCTGTCACAGCAGAAGTTCTCTCTGGGTTGTCACTTTTATCAATGGCATCAATTGTGTGATCTGAATTTGTTAGAGTTTTGGTTGTCTCTGTGACTGAAGTGCTTGTTTCTAGATTGTCTGTTTGGTGACTGATCTCATCTTCATCGGACACTTTAATTGGTGTCACTGTAAAATATTCTGAAGTTGTTGCTGTCATAGTTGCTTCTGTGATGGCTGTGCTTGTTTCTGGATTGTCACTCTTGTGACTGGTCTCATCTTGGCCAGTCTGTGTAATGGGTGTTTCTGTCACAGTTGAAGTTCCCTCTGGACTGTCACTTTTATCAGTTACACCAGGACTTGTGAATTCAGAATTTGTTGTTGACATTGTTGCTTCTATGTCAGCTGTGCTTGTTTCTGGATTGTCACTCTTGTGACTGGTCTCATCTTGCCCAGTCTGTGTAATGGGTGTTTCTGTCACAGTTGAAGTTCCCTCTGGACTGTCACTTTTATCAGTTACACCAGGACTTGTAAATTCGGAATTTGTTGTTGACATTGTTGCTTCTGTGACGGCTGTGCTTGTTTCTGGATTGTCACTCTTGTGACTGGTCTCACCTTGGCCAGTCTGTGTATGTGTTTCTGACACAGCTGAAGTTCTCTCTGGACTGTCACTTTTATCAGTTACACCAGTACTTGTGTATTCGGAATTTGTTGTTGACATTGTTGCTTCTGTGACAGCTGTGCTTGTTTCTGGATTGTCACTCTTGTGACTGGTCTCACCTTGGCCAGTCTGTGTAATGGGTGTTTCTGTCACAGCTGAAGTTCTCTCTGGACTATCACTTTTGTCAGTTACACCAGGACTTGTGTATTCGGAATTTGTTGTTGACATTGTTGCTTCTGTGACAGCTGTGCTTGTTTCTGGATTGTCACTCTTGTGACTGGTTTCATCTTGCCCAGTCTGTGTAATGGGTGTTTCTGTCACAGCTGAAGTTCTCTCTGGACTGTCACTTTTATCAGTTACACCAGGACTTGTGAATTCAGAATTTGTTGTTGACATTGTTGCTTCTGTGACAGCTGTTCTTGTTTCTGGATTGTCACTCTTGTGACTGGTCTCACCTTGGCCAGTCTGTCTAATGGGTGTTTCTGTCACAGCTGAAGTTCTCTCTGGACTGTCACTTTTATCAGTTACACCAGGACTTGTGAATTCAGAATTTGTTGTTGACATTGTTGCTTCTGTGACAGCTGTTCTTGTTTCTGAATTGTCACTCTTGTGACTGGTCTCACCTTGGCCAGTCTGTGTAATGGGTGTTTCTGTCACAGCTGAAGTTCTCTCTGGATTGTCACTTTTATCAGTTACACCAGGACTTGTGAATTCGGAATTTGTTGTTGACATTGTTGCTTCTGTGACGGCTGTGCTTGTTTCTGGATTGTCACTCTTGTGACTGGTCTCATCTTGCCCAGTCTGTGTAATGGGTGTTTCTGTCACAGCTGAAGTTCTCTCTGGACTGTCACTTTTATCAGTTACACCAGGACTTGTGAATTCGGAATTTGTTGTTGACATTGTTGCTTCTGTGACGGCTGTGCTTGTTTCTGGATTGTCACTCTTGTGACTGGTCTCATCTTGCCCAGTCTGTGTAATGGGTGTTTCTGTCACAGCTGAAGTTCTCTCTGGACTGTCACTTTTATCAGTTACACCAGGACTTGTGTATCCGGAATTTGTTGTTGACATTGTTGCTTCTGTGACGGCTGTGCTTGTTTCTGAATTGTCACTCTTGTGACTGGTCTCATCTTGGCTAGTCTGTGTATGTGTTTCTGACACAGCTGAAGTTCTCTCTGGACTGTCACTTTTATCAGTTACACCAGGACTTGTGTATTTGGAATTTGTTGTTGACATTGTTGCTTCTGTGATAGCTGTGCTTGTTTCTGGATTGTCACTCTTGTGACTGGTCTCATATTGCCCAGTCTGTGTAATGGGTGTTTCTGTCACAGCTGAAGTTCTCTCTGGACTGTCACTTTTATCAGTTACACCAGGACTTATGTATTTGGAATCTGTGGTTGACATTGTTGCTTCTGTGACAGCTGTGGTTGTTTCTGAATTGTCAGTCTTGTGACTGGTCTCATCTTTGCTAGTCTGTGTAATGGGTGTTTCTGTCACAGCTGAAGTTTTCTCTGCACTGTCACTTTTATCAGTTACACCAGGACTTGTGTATTCAGAATTTGTTGTTGACATTGTTGCTTCTGTGATAGCTGTGCTTGTTTCTGGATTGTCACTCTTGTGACTGGTCTCATCTTGCCCAGTCTGTGTAATGGGTGTTTCTGTCACAGCTGAAGTTCTCTCTGGACTGTCACTTTTATCAGTTACACCAGGACTTATGTATTCGGAATCTGTGGTTGACATTGTTGCTTCTGTGACAGCTGTAGTTGTTTCTGAATTGTCAGTCTTGTGACTGGTCTCATCTTTGCGAGTCTGTGTAATGGGTGTTTCTGTCACAGCTTTAGTTTTCTCTGCACTGTCACTTTTATCAGTTACACCAGGACTTGTGTATTCGGAATTTGTTGTTGACATTGTTGCTTCTGTGACAGCTGTGCTTGTTTCTGGATTGTCACTCTTGTGACTGGTCTCATATTGCCCAGTCTGTGTAATGGGTGTTTCTGACACAGCTGAAGTTCTCTCTGGACTGTCACTTTTATCAGTTACACCAGGACTTATGTATTCGGAATTTGTGGTTGACATTGTTGCTTCTGTGACAGCTGTGCTTGTTTCTGGATTGTCACTCTTGTGACTGGTTTCATCTTGCCCAGTCTGTGTAATGGGTGTTTCTGTCACAGCTGAAGTTCTCTCTGGACTGTCACTTTTATCAGTTACACCAGTACTTGTGTATTCGGAATTTGTTGTTGACATTGTTGCTTCTGTGACAGCTGTGGTATTTTCTGAATTGTCAGTATTCTGACTGGTCTCATCTTTGCTAGTCTGTGTAATGGGTGTTTCTGTCACAGCTGAAGTTTTCTCTGCACTGTCACTTTTATGAGTTACACCAGGACTTGTATATTTGGAATTTGTTGTTGTCATTGTTGCTTCTGTGACGGCTGTGCTTGTTTCTGAATTGTCACTCTTGTGACTGGTCTCATCTTGGCTAGTCTGTGTATGTGTTTCTGACACAGCTGAAGTTCTCTCTGGACTGTCACTTTTATCAGTTACACCAGGACTTGTGTATTCAGAATTTGTTGTTGACATTGTTGCTTCTGTGACAGCTGTGGTATTTTCTGAATTGTCAGTATTGTGACTGGTCTCATCTTTGCTAGTCTGTGTAATGGGTGTTTCTGTCACAGCTGAAGTTCTCTCTGGACTCTCACTTTTATCAGTTACACCAGGACTTGTGTATTCGGAATTTGTTGTTGACATTGTTGCTTCTGTGACAGCTGTGCTTGTTTCTGGATTGTCACTCTTGTGACTGGTCTCATATTGCCCAGTCTGTGTAATGGGTGTTTCTGTCACAGCTGAAGTTCTCTCTGGACTGTCACTTTTATCAGTTACACCAGTACTTGTGTATTCGGAATTTGTTGTTGACATTGTTGCTTCTGTGACAGCTGTGGTATTTTCTGAATTGTCAGTATTGTGACTGGTCTCATCTTTGCTAGTCTGTGTAATGGGTGTTTCTGTCACAGCTGAAGTTTTCTCTGCACTGTCACTTTTATGAGTTACACCAGGACTTGTATATTTGGAATTTGTTGTTGTCATTGTTGCTTCTGTGATGGCTGTGCTTGTTTCTGGATTGTCCTTCTTGTGACTGGTCTCATCTTGGCCAGTCTGTGTAATGGGTGCTTCTGTCACAGCTGAAGTTCTCTCTGGATTGTTACTTTTATCAATTATAGCATGGTTACTTATGTAAACTGAATTTGTTGTTGTCCTTGCTGTCTCTGTGTCAGAAGTGTTTGTTTCTGGATTGTCAGTTTTTTGATTGGTCTCATCAGAATTTGTGGTTGTTGCTCCTATCACTGTAGTAATTTGGTTCAGATTGTTACTTTTATCAACTCCATTGGGATTGGTTCCATCATTTAAAATAGTTGGGATAACTGCTCTTTCTGTCACTGCAGAAGTTTTGTCTGAATTGTCACTTTTATCTACTCCGTCAGGACCGGTTGTGTATTCTGTGTTTGTTGATTTTCTTCCTGACTCCGTGACAGGAATGTTTGTTTCTGGATTGTTACTTTTATTACTTGTCTCAACTCGACTAGTCTGTGTAATTGAGGCCTTTGTCACTGCAGTAGTTCTGTGTGAATTGCCACTTTTATCAACTACATGAGGTCTGGTTGTTTCATGTGAATTAGTTGGTGACATTGCTGCCTCTGTGACAGACATGCTTATATATGGATTAGTAATAATTTCTTCTGTCACTGCAGAAGTTCTATCTAGATTATCATTTTTATCAATTCCATCTGGACCAGTTGTGTAGTCTGTATTTATTGGTTTCCTTGTTGTCTGTGTGACTGGAATATTTCTTTCTAGACTGTCATTTTTATGACTTTTCTTACTTTGACCAGTCTGTGTATTTGTGGTGTCTGTTGTTGTAGTGGTTCTCTCTGGATTGTCTCTTTTATCATGTTCATCAGAAGTTGTTGGTGTTGTGTCTGCTCTACTGCTTGTATGTTTACTATCTGTTGTTACAGTTTCTTTTCTTTCAGTAATTATATCTTTTGTATTAGTTTCATCCATTGCCGTACTTGTTTTCATTGTTGCTGTAACTTTGTCATATAAATTAGGTTCATTCTTATGATCTCTTGATATTGCTACAGTAGTAGTATCTCTGTTAGACATTCTTGTTATTGCTTTAAGTGAGGAAGACGTGGGGTTTGAAGAAATAGCATTTTCATGTTTCTTCATGGTTACCATAGTTTTAGTAGGCAATGATATCCTACTGGTTGTAGAAGCAGCAGTAGAGTGCATGCCTAATAGTTTTGTGGTTGTAATTTTGAAGAATGAAATAACATGCTCAGAATTGAGATTTGGGAAATAGTTAACATGATCACCCAGAGTTGTTGTAATACCTTTATTTCCTTGGGTTGTAAGCTCTGGAGTTGTCTGCTTTGTAGAAGTAGATGGCAGCTTCACAGTAGTTGTGGTAGAGGATGGTTTTGCGCTACTCATGGTGGATGGCTTGATTGTCGTGGTGATGGTGGTAGTAGTGGGTGGCTTCACAGTAGTTGTGGTAGAGGATGGTTTTGCGCTACTCATGGTGGATGGCTTGATTGTCGTGGTGATGGTGGTAGTAGTGGGTGGCAGTTTTGTTGTGATGGTTGGTGGTAGCTTTGTGGTAGTACTTGTGGTGGACGGCAGCTTTGTGGAGGTGGTAGTAGATGGAAGTGTGGTGCTGGTGCTGGTGGATGGCAACTTTGTTGTCATTATTGTGGTAGGTAATGACTTTATAGTAGCAGTAGCGGATGTCAACTTTGTTGTTGTTGTGGTTGCTGTGGAAGCCATTTTTTCCATTGTTGTAGCAGATGGCTGTGTTGTGGTTGTGGATGATGTAGATGGCTGTGTTGTGGTTGTGGTAGATGGCATCTTTGTTGTGCCTGTGGTGGATGGCATCTTTGTTGTGCCTGTGGTGGATGGCATCTTTGTTGTGCCTGTGGTGGATGGCATCTTTGTTGTGCCTGTGGTGGATGGCATCTTTGTTGTAGTGATATTTATAGTGGTTGTGGTAGCCTTTGTTGTTACTGCATTGCCTTCCCCACTACTATCATCCTCTGAAATAACTTTCACTGCTTTTGATGTTGAAGATTTTCTTCTCGATTTTGATGCTTCGTGAGCTTAAGCAAAAGAGAGGGGGGGGGAAGAGAAAGAAAATTAAATGTTCTATTTTTCATTCCCTGAAAAAAAGTTTCCCCTGCAAACTTTTAAACACAGTGCTTCAGGTCCCATAGATTTAAAACAATGAAAGGAATCACCAGATCTAAAAGCATTAGCAACACATTTTGCAGATTTATATTAAAATAATGCTAGCTGCATACTGATAAACAAACCAGCAGTTTGTGATATTTAGCAAAAACAATTCTGTATTTCAGAAGGGAAAGAAGAGGTGACGGAATGATTAGTTACTCATTGACACAATTCCTCTCATTGTATGATCCAATAAAAAAAAACTAAACTCAAAATACTTCAGAATATTATCCAAATATTTGAATGGGTTTATTCTTTTACCACACATTTTTGCAATTACTGTATATCAAGGGGGAGAGGGGGAAAACCTTTCATTTCTTTTTGCCTCAATCACTTGCCTCTGAAGTTAACTCTTTCTAAGGCTTCAAATATCATAAAACAACACATCGGTAACAGACTAGGCAAATTTGAGATTCTGTGACATCCTAGTATCAGCTTTGCTTCTTCCAGTTTTTTGACAATGTGATAGAAATTGTTTTACATGAAAATATGAAAGAGAAGTAAATGCTTTGACTTCTGGCTTGTAGCTTTCCAGATTGTACTAACATGTTTCCTCAAGGTTTTTTTTATACTTACTCTCTACTGGAAGATTAGCAAAAAGATCAGAAGATGTGATTAAAAATAAGTCAAGGTGATGGCTGAAACAGTGGAATCAAAGTTCGATCTGATTTTTTGAATGTGCATTGCATATGCAACACATGTAAGACACAAAAATTGCTCACATCATCATAGCCATTATATTGATTTTTTTGACTTTAACCTGAATACACCCTTAAAGATTAGGAACCATTATTTGAAAGTTTAAAAATTCAAATTCAAGATGGAAAAACATACATTACTTATATGCCTGCTTCGATGCAATCCTTATTCCTGGATGCTTAAAAATGATCAGAAGGCATACCTCTGTTTTTTTGTTCTTCTACTGCCTTATCATTATTTTTCCTTGTATCTCCAATTTCTCCTACTGAAGCTGTTGCTCTCCGAATCGATGAGGATTTTGAAGAAGTAGAAGACTGCTCAGAATGCTCTACAGTCATCAGAAAGACAAACATTCTAGAGATTATAGTTCTTGTTCACAGATGGAGTCCCCCTGGAAGGTGGCATACACAATTTGGGGATTTAGGTTGCACATGACACCTGCCCCCCTCCAAAGTTTTGGATATGGCCAACCAAAGCTTCTGATCCCACCGCTGTATTTTTAAGAAGAAGAAAAATACTTTAAAAAAAAAAGATTGTTCAGAGATCCTTCAACCCATCTTAAAGTTTGTGTTCAATGTTTCAGGTAGTTTCAATTTATGCCCAGTAACTGCAATCGTTCGAAGTTACAAAGAGCAGAAAAAGGAGACTTATGATCTATAAAGTTCCGTTAGTTGTGGCTCCTCCACAGTCAAGTGGCCAAACTTGGCAACATAGCCACAGTCACATGACTGCATTTTACGATGGTTTTGCTGAAAACTACCACTTCCAGTTTTTGGCAAAATCACACCAATAGCGTATAACATAAGGCCATCATGGCAAACAATGATAATTGGTAGATTCCATTATAGTCATATCATATGTGAACAACTACCTGTAGCCCATTCCTAAATTGGCTTCAGATTAGTTTATGCTGTTTAGCTGTAAAGCATGATTTGGGTCATGCTGAAATGCACTCAGGCTTTCTTTACCTCTCCTGCTCAATCCATAAATTTCTTCAAAGACTTTCTACAGAAATAGCATAACTGCTGATGAGCTTCTATTAGCACAAAAAATATTAAGCTCCATTAGTTATATAGCATGTGGCCAATATTTGAAAGCAGGAAGGTATGACTTTCATATCTTTTCAGAGTAGAAACTGAAGGATCCTAAAATCTGTCCTGAAGCTGACTCTTCATAAATATATAAATTGTATATTAGTTCAGATTTTAAATGTTGATATTCCAAATCAAAATTTTTAGATACCTGCTGGAATATTATAATTTCCTACCCAAGCAACACTTATAAACCAAAATTTCAAGATTTGTCTATAGGACTCAGAATGAAAAAAAAAAGTCATGAAAATATAGGTATATATTTCTTGGAGTATAAGATACTCCAAAGTATAAGACGCACCTAGGTTTTGGGAAAGAAAACAAGAAAAAAATCTGCCTCTGCCTCCCAGCAATTTGCCTCCTTGCAGCAAACAGCAAACAGCCTGTTTCAGTTTCAGCACAGCCTGATTAGCACAAGCAGATGATTGTCAGTTGGATTGGCCTCCTGATGATCAGCTGTTTCAGGCTGCAGAGATTGCCATAGCCTATTGCTGCCTCTGCGTGCCCCATTTTCAGCCTCCACATCCCATTTTTGGCCTCTGTGTGCCCTGTTTTCAGCCTCTGTGTGCTCCATTTTCTGCCCATTCTGGGTTGTGGGGATCAAAGGCAACAAACAGCTGATCATCGGGAGACTGATCCAACCAACAATCAGCTGCTTGTGCTAATCAGGCTGTGCTGAAGCTAAAACTGAAACAGGCTGTTTGCTGCAAGGAGGCAAATTGCTGAGAGGCAGATGTCAAAGGGTGGGAGCCGGCTGGTGGGCAGGGCAGAGGAGGGTTCCTCCCAGTCCTGTCCAGTACGCAAAAGAGGTAGTGAAAATCTGGCGTACCAGACTGGACTGGTAGTAATGGTGGCCACGCTCCCGAACCTACATAAGAAGCTTTTTTAAAAAGCCATTCTTCCCTGCTGGGTCAGGCAAGGGAAAAGAGGTTTTAAAAATTAAAAGAGAGAGGGGGGGAGAGGAGGAAGGAAGGGAAGGGAGAAATAAAAAGAAATAAAAAGAAGGAATCTCACTTTTTAACTGGGATTCATCAAAGTAGAAAAAATGCTGTTGCTTTAACTGAGCATGCTTGGCTGTGGAATTCTGGGAGTTAAAGTACACAAGTCTTAATGTCGCAAACTTTAAATTGAAACCTGCTTTAAATTGAAAAGCTCAATTTAAATTAAAAAGCTCAAAAGGAAGTTTGCAAAGTGACATTCAGCAGTTTGTTTCTGGGTCAACTGAACAGTAAATTGGATAAAAGGTAGGATTCTTATATGGTTCTATGTTTTTTTGAAGTTTGGGGGTTTGTGCAATATGGGGTTTTTGTTTTTAAAAGGGTTTGGCTCATTCCCTGCTTGTAAATGGAGCCAAACTTTCTATAGGCTCATTATGTCATTAGCTATCTGGCAGGCATGTGAAATGAGCTTTTCTGGGAGTAATATTTTATTTTTCTTGGGGGGGGGGGAGTTGGTTGCTTCCCACAGAGGGAAGGGAGGAAGAAAGAAAGAAAGAAAGAAAGAAAGAAAGAAAGAAAGAAAGAAAGAAAGAAAGAAAGACAGCACAGCAATTTAGGGCCAGAAGGCTACTCAGAGGTCATCTAGCCCAACCTCCTGCTGCAGCAGGAAACCTTAAATTGCCAGAAAGGAGTAGGAGTTTACTAGGACAAGGCTGCAGTGCAGAGTTAGGCAAAGATAGTCCTTGACTTATGACAATTGAGCCCAAAATTTTGGTTGCTAAGCAAGAGCGTTGTTAAGTGAGCATCACCACACTTTACCCAATCCATGACATCTCCTGTTGAGTGATATCAAGTTGGCCATGCCCACCCAGTCACATGACCACTAAGACACGCCCATAAAATAGGCCACACCCACAGAATAGGTAGTAAAAAATTTGAAACCCCTCCTGGGGCGGGGCTACATTTGTTGTATAAGGCATATCCAAATTTCACCCTCTTTTAAGGAGGAAAAATTGTGTCTTATATTCTGAAAAATATAGTAAGTATGTCTGCATAATTAAGATTTTCATCAGCATTTCTCTTTCCTCTCTTCCATCTTAAAACCAACTTCCAAAACAACTGTAATGAAATACAGTGTTTTCTGTGTGTATATACATATACATGGGTGCATATTTGTCACACTATTTGCTTTTAGATTAAACATTATTATGCAAAATGTAGAAATTGATAAGAAATAATAAAGAAATCAAATGCATAGAATAAAGAAAAACAAAGCAAACATAGTTACAATTGGTTTACATTAGGATCATTCACTATGCTTCATATTTTTCTGTAGCAAAATATTCTTGTTTTCATCCTATCAATCACCACTTCATATACTTCTGTTGTTCTTTAAATTTCTTACCACTCTCTTTTTGAGGCTCACAGCACTCTCAATGTTCTATTCTGGAGAATTAGGCCTTCTGCAACAATCTTGGGCAATGAGAGAACAAGGGGACACTTTCTGCTAAGGTCAAATGCAGTCCATGACAAAAAAAAAGGGACCTTCCCTGTTCTAAACTGCAGGTTGAGTAGGTAGATGCACCTGAACATTGCACACTTAAATTCCAAAGAAATATACAAGATGGAGAAGTATTTGGCTAACAGGCCAACCATGGCAATCAAGATTGCAAATTAGATTCAGTGGCAACCATTGAAAGGATGCATCATTGTGACTCTGAATTTTAAAAGTGTTTATCAATTCCAACTTTTGTTTTTTTCCCGAACCATGAGGTATATGCAAGGAAATTATATTTGAACGTGTGTATACATTGACCGCTAAAAACATTTATTGCTTCCACAAAAATTCAAGTAAGTTTTACCTTCCACAGTTTCATGAGACACCGTCCTGTGCTTCTTCTTCTTTAAAGACACAGGTTTGGGGTTAAGTTTGGGTGAACGTTTGGTTGTTGATTTTGGTTTGGAGGTTGTGGCTGGTGGCTTGGTTGTGGTAGTCTTTGCTGGAGAAATTGTTTTGGGGGTTGTTTTGGGGGTTCTTGAGGGAGGTCTAGTGATGGTGACAGTCACTGCTCCTGAACAGTCAAGCATAAACAGTAGATCTCAGTTGAAACAGTTCATGTATAACTTAGTTAGCTGATTTAAGTTTGTAAAGTTTGTATTTACTGTTTTAGACAAAAGGCTTGTTAAAAAGGGCAGACTTTTTTAAAAAAGTCTGCATTTCAGGTCTGACTTACCAAATTCTGCTCTCCTTCTACCATCTCAATATTTTTTTCAATATTTTTTTTATTTTTATTTTTCAAAACAAACACAACACATCCTTCTTTACATACTGTAGAAAGTGTATCAGTTGGTTACAAAAAGGCTTTCATGCATCTCTTCCACCGTCAACAAACATAATTCATATTAACTCAAGTATTTTAACTCAGATATTTTATACATGTTACCATCATCATACCTCCATTTTCATTTGACTATAATTGTTTAAATGTCCTTCATCATAAAATATACCAAGATTTAATACATAACCACATACTGGCATTTCATTTACTATTTCTAAAATCCTCCAATAACACTGAATCCTTATGTTGTATTCTAGCTAAACATCTATAATATTTAATAACAAAATTTTCTAATCCTTTCCAAATCACTGTTTACAATTTACATCCAGTTTCCTTATGTTGTACCTATACCTGTATATACGTTGTTATCATTATCCTCCTTTATTTAACTATATCCTGTATCATAGCATTCCCCCCCAATAATCAAGACTTAACTGTATCTAACTTAGTTCATTTAATTAACCTTTATATATAATCCAAAAGTATTTCTAATCTTCCTTTCATGGGTGCCATTCAATATTCATATCCCATTATTACTTATCATAACACTACACATTGTATACCTTATTATCATTATCAATTATTTATTTAACTATATCTATTGTCACTAAATTTCACTAAATTTCACTAGTTTTAAATTATACTCTTCCATCTACCGGTATCAACCTATATCTTTCCAGTAGCAAAATAGTCTCATATCTTCTGTCATTTGTGGTATCAGTCTTCTAATCATCTCCTTAAACAACTTTGTATGGACTCCTCTTAGCAACTCCTTGCTTATAAAATCTCTCTGTAATTTCGATGCCCTTCTTCTGTTTCCTTAATCAGCTTATCTTTGATTGTCAGTAGTGTTATCAATGATATTACTAATAAAAATTCTCTCTTTAAATCCATAAATTCTTGTGTTTTCCCTTCTTCTGTATCTTGCCATCTGGGGTAGATTTCCCTTCCAGTTAACTCCTCTTTCAGTATTCCACTCTTTCCATTTTCAGAGACAACCCAATCACCATAAATATCAGCAATTTTAATTTCTTTATATTCATTTTCCTCTTCGATTTTTAGGATTTTAACCTCCACTTTTCCCACTTGATAAACATCTTCAACTTCTTCATCATATTTTGCTGTTAGATGCACTAAGTCTTCCATCTTCTTCTCTATCTTCTCATGTGTGTTTGATAATTTCAGTATTTCTGAGAATATCTTTTGCAGACTTAAAACTTCTTTCTGCTGTTGAAATTGTGCCATTATCTCAAGCTAACAAGCACTGCTGCTCTAGCTTAGAAGGTTTTAACAAGATTAAGCATAGATTCACAATAACGTTTTATTTTCACCTTTCTCTGGTTAAAGATATACTTCAAAGGGACATCTGTATGCTTTTCTTCTTATCACTCTCTATAAACAAGCAGACCTTGAAGTGCCAAGCCAGGATAATCAGTGAGAAAAGTAAAAGTGTTTCATTTCCAATACACAAGCCTCCAGCCTCCGAGTAGCAGTGTTATTGTTGCAATGTTGCAATTTTGCAATTTTCTTTGTTTCTTTTTGTATCTTTTTGTATCTTTTTTGTATTTCAAGTTTAAAAAAAGTCCAATTCTTGAATGAGTTAGAAGAACACCCACAGTAATGAAAGAGGAGAATTTTAGTCCATAGGTTACAAAGAATAGTAAAAGAAAAAAAATGGAAGAAGAAAACTTAATCCATTCATTTTAAAAGGCTTGCATAAATTCTATCCATGAAGATAGCATTTAAAAAGTAAGATAACCCACTGTCTAAAACCATTCCAAATTTAATTCCGCTGCTTATTTCTTCTGTACCCCAATTTAAATTAATTTTAAGTTTTTTATAGGCAGTCTCTTTTAAAACGGTAAAAATTCCTCACCAGCTGGAAACACTTTCTCTTTCCGTATCCTTCCATTTTGGAGCTGCCCCGACTTCATCAGCCTAATGGCTGGATTTTTTGTCACCGGCTTGAAGAACTTCTCTTGGATCAATCAGGGACTTTGCGATGTCCCTGAGATCAGCAAGACATATTCTTCCTGTTCACTGTCTCTGTGGGACGGTTTAGGTCCGTTTGGACCACCCAGTGGCAAAAGTATCAACTGCGATCTCAGAGCGACATTGGCTCCTCCTCCTCTACCATCTCAATAATTTTTAAATTAAAGCTTAGTAGTAGGAATATTTTTATCTAAGAATAGAAACAGGTTTAAATTTAATTGCTGTATACACAAAATAAGAAAGGTTTGCTGTGATCGATGACCAACTTACAATATAACTTAAAATAATATTGCATAATAAAAACCTACTATAATATTTTACAGTCTAACAAATGACATATAGGAAAAAACAAGATTTTGGACTGGCAAACAAGTAATAGATATACTGTAGGTGGCAATCAGGCTCCTTATCTGGAATTCATTCAAGGAAAGGTTAAATCATCTGGCTTGCCATACTTCATGAAATGAGAAATTCCATATAGTCTAATCCACAAGGTCACAGCTTCTGAGAAACAAGCATGTTATTAGGAAACTGCTATACCTCTATGGAGTTAAACTCTTGAATCCTGTTAGAGTGACCAGTGATGTCTTGAAGCAGTAATATTTGCAAAAGAAGAACCTACAGTGTACCTGTGGTTAAAACCTCCATGATTCAAGAGACAGACCTATAATTTCAATAATTCATCTTATCTCTTTGCTAGATGTTCTTGTGACAAAATCTGGAACAAGCAATTTAAAGGCAGGCTATTTTTATTGAGGCTATACACATATGACTGGAATATATTTTTCTTTCATTCAATTGTATCTGATTCTTAGAAACTTCCTGGACAACTCTGCACTTTTCTTGGTGAGGTTTTCTGAAATCAAAGATTCCAAGACTTACCCGGACAAGCCTCTTTAAAGTCTGGACAGCACTTGCCAAATTTGTGACAATCTGGATCACAGTCACAGGGTCTGCCCCGGACATATCGGTCAGTACAGTGTCCTTTACATGACAGTTCTACATGGGATAATGGAGGAAGAATAGCATTCTTATCTTCAGAATTGCAAATATGTCTTCATTACATTACTACTATCAAGTTCCAATGTTGAAAATTAACACTTGTATAGAAGGATAGCTTATTTTTAACAATGGAAACATGATTATGAATCTACACATTGGTCCCTGCAAACTCACTCATTCATTGTTGCCACGTAGTTGTAAAAAAAAAAAGCCCCAAGTATAAACATTACACTTATTCATGACCTTGGAAAGTAATCACTAAAACATATTATTTAGATCAGGGGTGTCAAACTTAAGGCCTGTGGTCCAAATCTGGCCTTCAGGATGTTTAGATCTTGCCTGTGGAGTGCTTTAAAACTGGCCCATGAGGCATCCCTGGAAACAGCGAAGGACTGGCCCATGGTGCCTCTGTCAACGAAAATGGAGCTTGGGGAGGCCATGTGCGCCCCCCCTCCCCTGGTTCCGTTTTTACTGGCAGAGGGCTGCAGGAGGCCGTCATTGCCAAAAAGGAGCCTCAATGAGTGATGTCGAGCTGGCCACATTCATCTCCCCCCCCCCGCCCAAGGTCAAACATAGCCCTGAATTGGCCCTCAATGAAATCGAGTTTGACACTGATTTAGATTATACAACTACATGTTTGGGAAGTATCTTTATTTTCTGTCTTGCAATTGCAAAGTCCATATTATTTAGCAAACTTTTTATACCCTTTGGATTTTATGATGAAAGTTGCAGATAATGATCAAGGGCAACATGGCATATGTCTTTCTCCCTATCTAAGTCCATTCTTTTTTTTTTTTTCCTATTTGAATAGCAAGCAATTGTAGAACCTATCAGCAAGATAGTGTGATAAAGCTACTGGCTCTAAACCAAGCCATCATAAAGTTCCCAGTTACAAAATGAATGAGAGATGATAGGAGAACACCCACCAAGATTCTTCCCTATGTAATGCAGTCAAGAAGAAAAGGGGAGGGCTGGAGAAGATGCTTTTATTGACCTAACATTAGTTCATTTGGACATGATAGCCTGCCCAATAATACTGGGATCCATGTTGTATAATAGTCAACATATGAAGTTTTGAAAGGTCATGGTTAAATATGTGTGGATAGATTCCACTATACAATTTTCAGAAAGTGGATAATTCTCACTATGGTGAGAATGCTATTTGTGAACTATATCTTGTCTGCATGACATTTGCTCCTAGGTGATATGTTTTGCTTCCCTGAAGATTCCTGTACAGAAGCATATATACATTTCTGTATACGTATATGTTTCTATGTATGAGTCTTATACATTTTATATAGGAGTTATCCACAGTATATGAAATACTCATTATTCCCAGAGGAATTATTTCTTTTGTGCCAGAAGAACAAGTTCAGCAATCGCAAACATTCCCATTCTTAAAACATGGCATTGGATGGGTTGAATGAAATATAGTATAAAATAAATATGATAAACATCCAATTAACAATTACATCCAATGAATTCCCAGACATATAACAGTTAGTTATGCTCTATCACTCTGAGGAAAACTGTCACTATTTTTTATAGTTTGAGAAAGGCTAAATATACTGTATTCCCGAAGATCCCACAGATAAGTCATTATTTTAGTGGAGCAGAATGTTAAACAGGTTGCATGCAGACCTACCTGTCAGGCAGACCTGTTCATAATCAGCACAGCACTCCTGATAGAGTTGGCAGCTACTGTCACATTGACAGCCTGGATTCCTAGAATACCCTTCGGTACATCTCCCTGCACAGCTTGATACACCTAAAAGCAAACAGAATTGTCACACCAGATTGGTAGTTAAGGACAGAATGAATGGTAAAGCATGAGGAGACAGGAGGATCATTCCCTCTAGAAATACAAATCTTGATTCCCATCTGAAATCAAGCAGTATGTCTCAAATTCACTTATGTCACAAACAGAAATGTTTTTCCAAGTAGTAAGGTATGGGTTTTTGTGTGTGTGTGGGGGGTTCTTATCAATAATTTTTCCTATGTAAACAATGACAGAAGTGAAACCGCATAAGAACAGTTTTCTGTAGATTGCTATCCTATAACATAGTATTGTCCCAACCTGATGGCCTTAAAATGTACAGGGGAACTATTTCCATAACTGAAAACCAGAATAGCCAACAGCTCTTGCACAAATAAACGTATTTGAATTTGCTCAGTGATATTTTTTACTTAATAAAATATATTTACTTCTATTATTAAATAGTATAACACTAGAGATACGTTGAAGTTTTACTGTGATATTATAATATGTATTGGTCTGCTGTTTTTACATTTACTTTACATTTCTCATAGCAAAAGTAGTAGATTGGTCTTATAATTGCACAAAAGTAGTCCAGATGTATCCACAAGGAAGACGAAGAACAGGTAGCCGCAGCATTTTGTGGATCACTGGAGATAGATTAGTAAAGCTGCATGCCATCAGCATACTTATGATATCTCATCCCATGGTGTCAGATGACCTCAGCCAGCAGTTTTATGTAGATGTTGAAAAGATTTGGAGAGAGTATCAAGGCCCAAATGGTTGTGGGCTGGACCTCTGACTTCTATCAACACTGATTGGGACCAGCCTTGGAGAAAGAAGCCAAATAAGCACAATACTTCACCACCCAATTCTTAACTTTGCAGCTGGCCCAAAAGATGGTTGATGGTATTGAAAGTCATTGAGAGGTCAAGGAGACCAAAGATGGATACACTATCCCCATCCCTGTCTTGCAAGAGATCAACCACAAGTATGACCAATACCATTTCTCTCTCATAACCCATGAAACCTACTGAAAGGAGTTCAGGTAATCTGTGGCACCCAGGAGCTGCAACACAACCACTTTTTCCACAACTTTCCCTAGAAAAGGGGAGGTGGGAAATCGGATGAAAATTATCCAGACAGGTTGGGCTCAACAATGATTTCTTGAGGAAGGTGTGAAGAAAAAGTTCCTTAAATGGTGCCAGGAACATCCTTTCCTGCATTAATGCATTAATCACTGCCTGGACCCACCTACAGGTCACCGTCCAGGAGGCTTTCACCAACCAGTTGGGGCAAGGATCTAATAAGCAAGTAGTAGTGTTGATATCCGCAAGGATCCTGTCCACTTCCTGAGGTCTAGCTAGTTCAAACCACTCCCAGATAATCAGACAAGTCCATTCCCTAGCCATCTCCACTGGACCTGCTCCATGCTTGGCCTCAAACTGAGATTGGATCTGAGCAATTTTTTCCATCAGGTGTTTGACAAATTATTCTGCACGGCCCTGTAAGTGATTATCCAAGCCCTTTTCCTACGGAGGACTGGGTGACCTCGAACAGATGCAATAAGATTGCAGAAATAAGGATGCTTTGCCACTCTTATTGCCACGAGGTAGGCTTTAGCTGTGGCTCTGATTCATATCTAGTTGAACTTGTTCTTAATTTTCCTCCAACAGCAATCTAGCTGTCCTTTGGACCCTTCCAGCACTGTTGTTGTACAGTTACATTGCATCTCTAACTAGAATTGAGCTTTGTCTCTGTATGTGTGTATGACAGCTTACCCTCTTTGAAGTTCTTTAAAGTCGATTACACAGAATTAAGGAAACTCTTCTCATTCCAACTGCATTTCTAGTACCTCTCTTTAGCACGCTGTTAATATGTTTAAAATAATAGACCATATAATAGAAAACTTTGTTCAGGACAGATATCAAAGATTTTGAACAAAAACCAGTGTGAGAAATGCATTAGGCTTTCATTTGAAAACAAACTTATTTTATAGTTTTGAACCAATAAGGGAGCCAAAACATAGAAAACCTTCAAACTTTTCTCCTCCTTAAATTGTATAATATAATGCATTAAAGTATACCTATTTTTAAAAGTATATTAGGCAAACATTTGTATGCATACAAATGCATAACATTAGTGCAAAATTTGAGCACATCAGGCAAAAATGCAAACAAATGTGAGAATGTCTTGAGAAATATGCACAACATACACAATAGGGCAAAGTTTTAAAAGAAAATCTCTCAAATGAGAATGCCAATTGGATGAACAAAAATGAAGCAATTAGTAATCCAGATTAGCAGATTAGCAAACTTTAAAATCCTTATGGTGAGTCCTTCCTACCATTTTAGGAGAAGGAAAATTAATTACCGAGGGTGGGGGAAAACTTTTGGGTGACATCTCTCTGGGTAACATAAATACAAGTACTAGTGTAAGATTTCCTGTGTGTGCTCTTTTCCCCCTCTATATTCCTTTTTCTTTTTTCTCTCTTAAACTATAGCCTGAGCTGCCATTCTCAAGCCATTCTAAAATGCTGTTGTTGCTTGACATTTTACAGTACCTTGTGAAGAAACTTGCTGCATTAAGGACAGTGAAAATAAAAGTAGGATGATCTGGTATATATTCCATGCCATGATAACTTTTAATGTGCACTTCTTTCCTTTAAATAATAAAATATTATTTATTAGAATATGAATAATGAATTTATAATGACTAAAGTTTTTCAGAACGTTACTTTTATGCACAAAGACATGTATATTTCATTAAGTGTTGAAGAACACTTTTTAAAAACTATAATGGTGTGTGTATATACATATAGACATACGTTTGTGTGTGTGTGTGTGTACACACACACACACACACATATAAATATATATATATATGTATCTATATCAACATACACACAGACACACACAAACACACACACAGTTATACACACACACTATTCATCATGTCAATTTAAATTTAATATTATACCATTAATTTGACATTCTTATCAATTACATTATATATTAGAATTTTTTTCATATTAACTGAGCATGAACAATACATTTAACAACATAGTCAAGACGACTATGGAAAGCAAGTATTTTATGGACACATTTGTCTTTCACTCTATGAAATAGAAAATAAATAAAATGGATAATATATCAAACTCATAAATTCTGCTCCCTTTCACCTTGAAAAAATAAAATTGACTAAAAAAAGAGATTTCTTAAATTAATTTTTAGATATATCCTAACCAAAAATATATGTGCACTCCATTTAAAAACTTTCAAGTCCAAACACTATTAAAAATTAATTTTATTTCTGAATGTCATCTAAAAATATAGCAAATCCTTTAAACCAAGGTCTAGCTACAGAAATTTGGATTATTCTACTTACCGTTCAATGGTCAATTCTGTCAGCAGTGACTCTCTAGTTCCTTATATATATTGGCAAAATTCATTGAGATGAACTAATTAGGCAACATATTAGACAAAACCAACTGTGACAGCTTATGACAGCAAATTTTCCACATCTCTTGGAAGTCATCCCAGAAGACTAGACAGCAACATCTGGAAAACACGCCCATCAAAAAAAGGACTATAAAAATGTAGACTTATTAGTCAACACATTTTCTAATATTTTAGTTAAGTGAACAAACTGTCCTGAAAGTTCAGAGATATCTGCCAGAAGCAACCATTAACCACCAGCAGCAGTGGGTATGACTGACTGGTTGACCTCAGAGATATGTGAGCATGCAACTATGTCTTTTCCTGGTCTCCCATACCCGCCCTCTGCATTTGCTACAGAATCCTGGGAAAAGTCACCCTAATACATTTTAGACAGGTGCTACACACCTACCCACAAATGCTCTGAATCACATTTTTTTCTTGAAATCTGAAGCACTACGCAGACTCCTTTAGTTTAGTTGATTGACAGATGCAATCATAAACCAAACTATAGAGTCCTACAAATTTCAACATTCTCTTCTGTTTTTCCCCTTGTTATAGGAGGAGAGGAATGTAGAAACTCTAAATCATCACCATCATTATCATCAGTACTACAGCCAGTTGCACTTCAGGTGCTTTGTAATACAGAAGGATCAGACAAAATAAACATAAAATTTCTTTCTTCACCTGATGCCCTCTAAAAGGTTTAAACTACAACTCTCATACTCCTCAGCAATTGTTCAGGGTGAAGAAAATTCAATTTAGCACATTTGGAAGGCACCCAGGAGGAGAGTACCAAACTAGAAAGTGTTCAGTCTTTTTATTTTTTTAATTTAATGTTTCCAATTGGTTGTTTTTAAAGGGCTGAAATAGAAAAGGGCTCATGCTATTTCTCCCATTTCCACCTCATAACTCAATCAGATATTCTGAATAGAACAAAGAACATGAATAAATATTGATCTGAATTACCTGGAGGGCCTCTTGAACTTAAAAGAAGGAAAACATCATGCAGTTTTTATTTTTTTATTTTAAAAAATTCCTCAAGGAAAGATGAGTTTGTATGTTGTCTTTTACTTCATGTTAATTTGCATTTCATCACATAACCTTTCTGATTGAGATGAGTAAACATTTCCCCCCAAATAACACTCTTCCTTCAGGTTTGGGTGAGAGTAAGGTGATGACAGGCATATAAATGGGATGTAGTGTTGCTGTTCTTTCTTCTTGTTGTTATTTTCAGTTTCATAAGGAATGTAAGTTTCCCATCGTGTAAATAACTGATTTGTCATACATGTGAAAGGAATCACATCAGAAATGGATACATTCTACATTTCTGAGCAGCACACAGCAAAGAAATACAATATGATGTTTTACTCAATGTTCTGCATTGTCAATAATGCCTTATATTCAAAAATCTTCTGAGATGACTCTTTTAGTTAAATTGGAAAACAAAAGGACTGTAATTAGTGCTGAAAGTTATTTATTTACTAAATTTAAAGAACACACAATTCAAAATGACAATAGGATAAAAGTTACAAGCACACTGAATAGAGTTAAAAGAAAAAGAAAGTGAACCTTTAGGAATGAATGCACCTAATTCATCAATATAATTTGTATGATTTCCTCTAGAGCAGGGGTGTCCAAACTTGGGAACTTTAAGACTTGCGGACTTCAACATGGCTGTCTGGGGAATTCTGGGAGTTGAAGTCCACAAGTCTTAAAGTTCCCAAGTTTGGACACCCCTGCTCTAGACCAAACTCGCATTGTCATGGTGGCGTCACATGATGTATCACAACTTTTCCCTCTTTGAAAAACCAGGCATGGGCATGGCCAGCGTGTGACACATCCGACCCATGACCCACAAGTTTGTCAGCCCTGCTCTAGGCCCTAGGAATTATTCTGGTTCATTTGAACTAACTATTCATGAATAATCCACAAGCCACTGTTCATCAGCTTCATTACTTCAATCATGTGTTGCCCTCTCCTTAACAGAAACCCTTATTTTCTAAGAATATGTGGGACCTAGTAAAGGTCCAGCTTTTTAAAGGTACAGCTTGCTAACATCATGACTACACTTGTGCCAGATCCAGTGCACCCTTTCCATTTTGAGTCTGAATACACTGCAAAATGCTGATGTTCATACATTTCGAGTGCATCCTGTTTCTCTCTCTATGTTGTCCAGCCTCTCCTTTGGTCCTCTCTGTCTTCCACCACAAAGGAGATTTCAATTTGAGTTTCTAGGGTTCCCCCCCTTCCCTCCCTAGATCCATTGTCCAGTCTTCCCCCTTGTAGTTATAAAGCAAATCAAGAACCATGCTTGCTTAAATAGAGGAAGCCCACATTATCATTTGTTTTAAGTTAAACAAATAAAGAAGAAATCCTTATCTCCAGCCCCCTCCTGCCTTCTTCTCTTATAGGACAAAAATGTCATTGGAAAGAGATAAGGACTTTTAAAAAAAATATGCAATTTCCTGTCTCACAATGTTAACTCCCGATGGCCTCATTTTTCCATTTTTCCTCAGGATTTTAAAGATGCTTAGGTGAGGCATGGCCAAAAATATGTTGGGAACCATTGGTTTAGAATGTTGTGCAAATGCAGCCCTTTAGTGGTTGATAATCCCTTTCATAGCGCTGCAAGGATTTCTTGGGATCAAGAATTACTTACAAAATCAGATGTATACTGGGGATATGTTTGGCTTTCATACTGAACAGAGAAAAGATCACCTAATATAGATAAATAAATATTTTACATCCCTCCCTAATGATTTTAAGTATGTGTTAACTCCTAATGATTTCTAGGAGATAAGTTATTCCATTTTTCTTGGCAAGATTTCAGAAGTGGTTTGCCATTGCCTCTTTCCTAGTGCTGAAAGAGAGTGGCTGGCTCAAGGTAACCCTGCTGTCTTCATCCCTGGTGCTTGCCTTCTAGTTTGCCTTTATAGCCTATGGTTTGCCCTAATCTCTCCACCAAACTCACTTTGTACATTATTGCTGAAGATTTGTTAAAGTATACAAACTTGCTAATAAAACTGTATCGTTTTTATTTTGCTGAAACAATTTCAAGAATATTTTGATTTTTTTTTCTTTTCTCTCTCTTTTTTCTTACTTATATTAATTATGTAGAGTGAGTCTCAGATTGCAGACAGTAAGTAAAATAAATGCTAGAATAATTATTTATTTAGAAACCTGTCTCACTTTTGAAATACTTGCATTTTATTTAAGTCTAGCGTAAGGAAAGAGCTATCCAACCCTGTCCCAACACATTTACTTTGATAAAGGGAGAGGCTCACAGACAGAAACATTGATTCATAACTTTCTTGCAAAAAGTAATATTTACAGTACTGCATGAAATCAGGAAGCATTTGAGTCAAATACCACAGACAGATGATCAAATGAATTCCATGTAAACCAGATAATAGAAGTCAATTTGAAATTATATTTTATCTTCTACGTTTTTATTGCTTAGAAGCTCAATTTCACATATAATGTAATCATCTGCAGTCTTTGTTCAGCTACAATGGCCATATTTCAGTTTTTGAAAAAAAAAGTATCTGGAGATAAGATTGCTTATGTTGCTTCATTCAATTGTTTTACTACAATTAGAGAAGGAAAAATGTGTGAGAAAAAAGTGAATACTTATTTGGTCATTAGGGCATTTATATATTTGCTGGACTTTAATGAAATATGATAGACTGCTGACTGTTACTTAAGAGACATTACCTCATTGTAAATGGATTGGCCCATAATTTATTTCCATCCATTACAGCATGACGCCCCAACCATACACATCAGAAAACCACCCCAAATCCTGTCATTTCCCAGCTTTCTTCCCAAATTCCACATCAAACAAAAATCAGTTTGGCACTTTGAATGGAGAATCCTAATGAGGCAACTTCACTATAAAATAACGAAGCCTCTCTCCTCAAGAATATCAACACATATGCTTGTTCTGCCCACATCGTTCTGTCCTGCCCCTTCTGTTGAGGATCATTTCTTTGATCTCATCCCATTACTTTTTCTCTTTCTGTGCCAAAAATACAGAAATATAAGCGTTTGTGTAGCATCCTGAGGCTTCACTCCGGTCTGCTCTTTGCGAGCAGGAAAAGAGACACCTGCTGATTGGTTGCCCCATCTGACAGCTGACTATATAAAGAGCTGTCAGATGGGAACTCAGCTGTTTCTGATCCTAGAGTTGGTCGTGCGCAGACGACCTGCATACCTCCAGGACTACCCCTGCGCAATCCAGGGGAAAGGGGTGTTGTGTACCGCCAGGCACAGCCAGCAGATGGCGTTAGGAGAAACGCCTCTGATTGGCCCAGTTGCACCTGCCGGCCGGCGGAAAAAACCCAAGACTCTCATTGGTTCCGCGTCGGACAGCTACTTGTATAAATAGCTGTCAGACGACTTCAGTTGTGCTTTTTGTTCTGTCAGTTCGTTCTTGTTAATAAAGAAGTTAGCCTTGCATCTGCTGCCTCAGTCTCCACTATTTAACCACAAAAGTTGCCCCATCTGACAGTTGACTATATAAAGTGCTGTCAGATGGGAACTCAGCTGTTTCTGATCCTAGAGTTGGTCGTGCGCAGACGACCTGCATACCTCCAGGACTACCCCTGCGCAATCCAGGGGAAAGGGGTGTTGTGTACCGCCAGGCACAGCCAGCAGATGGCGTTAGGAGAAACGCCTCTGATTGGCCCAGTTGCACCTGCCGGCCGGCGGAAAAAACCCAAGACTCTCATTGGTTCCGCGTCGGACAGCTACTTGTATAAATAGCTGTCAGACGACTTCAGTTGTGCTTTTTGTTCTGTCAGTTCGTTCTTGTTAATAAAGAAGTTAGCCTTGCATCTGCTGCCTCAGTCTCCACTATTTAACCACAAAAGTTGCCCCATCTGACAGTTGACTATATAAAGTGCTGTCAGATGGGAACTCAGCTGTTTCTGATCCTAGAGTTGGTCATTGGTTAGCTGCAATTGTTAGCAATAAACAATTAGCATTAAAATTATTCTGTCTCATTTCAGTTCCTTCCCACTCTGTTCCCAGTACAGAATAGTTTGCTTCTTTATTACACTTTTTAAACTGTCCAATAGCCAAATTTCTCAAGACAGTTACAATAAAACCTCTGATTAGAAATGATCTTCTGCTGCACAATAAAAGCTTCTTCAACTTTGAAGACTTTATAATAATTATTATTGTAATCTTTATAATAATATATTTATATCTGATTGTCAGATTCAACCAATTTTCATGGATGAAGGCAAATATATGTTTCCCAAGATAACGTTGCAGGATGCAGTCTGGATCGGTCACCGGGACCAGAGGTTTAGTATTCCAAGCTTTCAAACTCATGCTGGAGCCCATCCTCAGAGAACTTCTCTCTCTAGCAGAAAGAAAAGGGCTCCAGCATGAGTCCAGAAGCTCAGAAAACAAAACCTCTGGTCCTGGTGACTGATTGGATCAACCAATTTCATTTAAATCAGTCTGCACTGATCTAAAAAATCTTGATGTAGGCAGAAAAACAGACATATTCATTCTCATACTTTGAGACAAACTTTTTTTTAATGTCTGAAACTCATAAGAACATTAGTTTATTTTTTAAAAAATCAATGCTTCAATAGTACATTCACTTCAAAATCTAAAATAATAACTAATTACTGGACATTGTAAAAGTGTTCCTTCGGTATATAATTTTAAGAATTATTAGAATTATTAGAATACCACCAGCATCCCTACCACAACAGTCGGTCATCATCTCTTTCAATCTGAAATAGCTTCACATTGCCTCCTAGTAAAACATAGCAAGCTTTGATTGAATTGCTCATTTATTTTTCATTGTTTATCTGTATATATGAACCATGATTTTTAAAGTATGTCTAGATGCATGCATTCTCAAAAGTACTTCTATACTGACTTCCGGTTCTGGCGGCTGACGGCAACGGGCAACTTGTTGCTCGCTCCGGCTCCCCGGTGGGCTTCCCCACTTCTTGGGGGGCACAGGACGCCCCGCAGAGGCGTCCTGCCGGAGGGGCGGCATCGCGGGGGATCCCTGCATCGGCGGCGGCCGGCGGGAGGTCCCCTGCGCGCTCAAGGCACCAGGGAGCAGATCGGAGGACGCGTGGGCGTCTTCGCTGACAGGCTGTTTGGAGTGAAAAAAGAAAGCTGAAGGATGCAGCGGCGGAGCGGTGATGTGTAGACTCCCTTCATTCCTATTACCAACTTTAAGATCTGTCAGCTGTGCAAATTTGAACTTTTGGCTTGATTTGGAGAGGTGCGGCTGGAGGGGAGGGGGATTTCCCCCCCCTTGGACAAGCGGCTGGAAACAAGTGAGCTCTCAGCCCCAAGGGAAGGAGGAAGGGGAGAGCCAAACCAAAGATGTCACACCCCTACTAAACGGATTTTCAGATTTAAACTTTTAAGTCTTAAGACAATGAGATCTGGAAGCCCTGGGAACTTTGAAAACTTTATTTGTTGCCTCAATATCCGAAGCTGGCAGGGCAAGATGGCACACTTCCGTTGTCTTCATGAAATGTGAAACTTGACTCCACCTTTTAGCTTCAGGCTTCCGGTCTTTGTCTCCGTGCTACCTGGATAATTCTCTTGTGGATTGTTTGCTTCTGAACCCCCTGGAGTGAAAAATGACTGCTCTTTTGCCAGGGTGATTAGAAAACTCCCCTGTGCCTGGACTCTCTTGGCTGTTCTATCTTTCTGACTGATCCTTCTTTATACTGACTGGACTCTTTACTTTATAAACAATGGTATCTAAAAGACCACCTCCTGGAAAGTCAGACTTTGCTGCCTCTGCCCCAACATCTGCAACCTCCAGTCCTAGCACACAATCAACGTTAACAGCCTTCAAGCAACCTAAATCTACGGACCTGGAGTTTCATCAAATGTTTCAACAACTTCTACAGGGACAAGAGGAAATAAAGAGACAATTGAAGGAGATGAAAGAAGAAATTAAAGAGAACCAGGATAAAATTAATAAGAACTCACAGAGACTGGATCTTTTGGAAGATGGGGCGGCTGAGATGAAGGGGGGGATAGAGGGTGTGCAGAGGGGAAACAAAGAACTTGACACCCAACAAATGAAAATAGAGTTTGAGAGAATGTCTTTTTATCTTAGATTTCAGAACGTGATGGGGACAGATGATGAAAATATAAGGGACATCATGACAACCATTTTGGCTGAGTATATTCAGAAGGAAAAACAACAGATGGGGTGGGAAATAGACCTTGCCTATAGAGTGAACTCAGCGTATGCTAGAACACACAATGTCCCCAGGGAGGTACACATTAAATTTCTTAGGAAAAGCACAAGAGATGAAATCCTGAATGCACAAAGGGGGCAAGCCTTGACATACAAAGATAAGGAGATAACCATTCTGAAACAGATCCCCAAGAAAGTGAGGGAGAAAAGAAAATCTTATTCACAATTGGCGAATAAACTATACCAGAAGGGGGTGTGGTTTTGATGGTTACTGCCTGAAGGTATGCTAATATTCTGGGAGGAGACAAGAGTTAGAATTAATACACCCATAGAGGCGCAGGCCTTTATGGAAAAAAATAAACTACTCCTAGAAAAACCAGAAGACACTTCAGTAGATGTACAAGACACGGGAGGGGCCGGAGCACTGCCAACTGGGGGAGATGGGGCGACATCAAGAAAGCTCAGATCACACAAATAAGTAAGAAAATCCACGTGATATAAACTGACCAAAATTACCAATTGAATTTACCACACTGACTATATGCTATTATGTAATATTTGAATTCTATGCAAATGTATATTATGAGTTTGGAGGGGTGTGTGCACCTACCGCATTTCGCGGCTGCCAAAATTTGTAACCTTTCCCATACCTTTTTCCCTTTGTAAAATATTAAAAAACCAATAAAACTTTGTTTAAAAAAAAGTACTTGTATACTGTTATCTTTTGAAAAGCATATATCTTTGTAAAGAAAAACCCCTCCTTTTCTGGTATGTACACGTTTTATGATGCCTGCGTAGACATTTATATCAAAACACCATGCAAAACACCCAGGAACCTGTTCAAAATTACTTCTAGAGTGAAAAGAAGTTGAGTGCATTTACCGATGTCCTCGAATGTCCTCAAATGCTTTTAGGCTCTTTAAAACAGAAATTATAATTTGGAGATTTTTTTTAAAGAACTCCTTATTCAGCACCATTCAGTGAGTGAGCTGTTTAACTAAACATGTCAATTTCATCCACAAAAGTCTTTCTGGTGAATGTGTAATCATTTTTTGCAACTAATGAAAATATAATATGGCAAAACAAATTTGAGGAGAAATACGTGGATGAATCTCCACTGAATATAAATACAGAAGGAAGAGGGTCATGGATTTTTGTTGGTTTCTCCAACAGGAGCAGAGGAATTTTTTTTTTCAGTCCCCCTGACTCTTCTTCGGTTGGTATCTATATGCAGGCAGCATGGATGCTGGCATCCACACTTCATAGACTTTCAAATATGAGAATATATATGCTTGGATGCTTCTACCTTCAAAAATGATGCACCATGAAAAATTATGTTACAGGATCAAAGGACTTCTGCCTGGTTAAAGCACCAGGCTAAAAAGCAGAAAACTGTGAGTTCAAGTCCTGCTTAGTCATGAAAGCCAGTTGGGTAACTTTGGGCCAGTCACTCTCTCACACACCAACCCACCTCACAGGGTTGTTGTTCTGGGGAAAATAGGAGGGAAATGTGTTGGATATGTTCATTGCCTTGGATTGTTTGTAAAAAATAATAATAAAGGTGGGATATAAATAAATAAATACATACATACATACATACATACATACATATATACATACATACATACGTATGTACGTACTGTACGTACGTACATACATACATACATACACACACATATGCATACAGTCGTCTTAAGACTTAATCTATTACTTAACCAATAATTGTAGAACACTCAGGGCAAAATGGCTGCCCCTGGACAGTAACCAGATGCTGGAAGGAAAGGGACACGCCTGACAATACAGCCAATCAGAGCTGGAGCCGCCACTAAAACAGGTTGAAGCTCTTGAGCAGTGAAGGACTTAGAAATTTGAATCAAAGCTGGAAAATTTGGGCACAGGTGCATTTGCAATGGGCTGCAAGCTAGAGAAGGATGATGTAATTCATTTTTCCACTCAGGAAGCAGCAAATGGCATCCTGGTGATGGACCAAAAGAAAAAAAGTGGATCTGCGCTTAGCCACTCTTTGTATCCCCAAATAAAGGAAGCATGGTGTCTCTGTGAATATTACTTAAATCATTATTATGCTTGGAAATACCTCGTCATAAATTTATGGAGTAATTAGCCTTAATGTGTTGCACTTTCAGCTTGAGCCCTGATCAACTGAAAGGAATGTTGGGCAATCAGGCATATGGTGACAATGTAATAAGATCTCAAAGAAAACACTTTTGACTGCTATGAAAATATTGTGTCAAATTAAAAGTAGTTGGGCAATTTATTGAAGTAAATAAGAGTGTCACTGAAGGAAGTAGAATTCAACCTGAGCTAATGTTTTCATCACAATGTTTTTCTTTTTCATCTAAAACCAGGATGGTTATTTAAGAATAACCTCACATTTTCCTCTTCAAATTGGGCTATTTACTTGTTGTCTACCACCTTCTTAGTCCTAGTGTTCAGAGGCAAGTACTATATTTTGGAAATAAAATCTAATTTGGACTTGCGAAAATGCCCTATGCTGCCTTCTATTCAAGACAATATAAAGTGAATAGCAGAGAGACGTGCAGTTTTTTCTGTTTAACGTACACAATAAGTTTAAAAAGGTATTCAACACAACTGGAAAAACAAAGAAAATAAAGTAATACACTGTTGTGTGATTTATTCAAAATGTATCTTATATAATTTCCAGGGATAGGTGATAGGGAATTTTGAGAATACTTTCACAAAATATCTATGATAGAGCACCAGATCAACCTCAAAATATCCATTTCCCAGAAGACAAACTGAAAAATCATTTCCAACAACTTTTCCTAATTTCTCAGGATGGCCACTTCTAGCCCCTGAAAAATGTCTACAACTTACAGTCAGAAAAATTAAAAGGTTTCTGCAATTCAGCCTGATTCAATTCAAAATTTGGAAAAGCAACATATGAATTCTCTACAGATTATATTGTTACAGATGCTGTAGCTGAGCTATAAAAGTATGCATGGTTAGATAATAACCCTTTGCTACCATTTAGGAGTAGTCTAGATTTTAACAGCCAGATATAATATATCTAATAAAATCACTTATTCCTCCTTTTCTCATCCCATAGAAGTAAAAAAAAAAAAGCTATCTATTAGTCCTGGGCATCTCAATTGATTTATTGCATGAATACCCACTGCATTTCAGTAGATACCCAATAGTTCGTTGTAACACTATTAAAACACAAAATCCCACAGAACAGAAATGAAATAAAGATCTATAAAGCAATCCCAAAAATTCTACACAAATTATGGCATTGTGCAATTTGGAAAGTTAAAGAGAATGGATTAATGGATTTTAAAACAAAAAACTTGTTTTTGACACGGGAGGGATTTAAAAATAAAAACCAATACAGTCAGCAAGGTGTTTTGCATAATATCTAAACAGGAATGCTATAACAAAGGCCATAAGAAAATATGAGGAATGGAGATTTGCTTATTAGTTCAAAAGTATATACCTTCAGCAGGATAAGATCACCACATGTTTATGACTTCCGCTCCTTTCGACAAAAACTGAAGACTCACCTGTTCCGTTTAGCCGGCTTGGCCCATTTATAGTCTTACTCTACCTCCTGGCAGATACTTTTAATTGGGTATTTTTTAGGGTTATTTTAAAATATTGTTCTTAACTGCTTTGCTTTATGTACAGTTTCTTATAGCCTCCTCTTTTAGGTACTGAGTATGTAATTATGTTTGTACTTTCTATTTATTTATGTGTTTTATCTGACTGTACACCGCCCTGAGTCCCTTTGGGGAGAGGGGGCGGTATAAAAGTCCAAATAAAGTAAAGTAAAGTAAGTAATTTTGCTGGGTATTTTTCACTAGGAGTTTGGAGGATTTTTTCACTAGGATTTTGGAGGAATGGATCTTCAATTGTCTTCAATTCCAATCCTACATGTGAAGTATGACACAACACTCTTGGGTCTTCCCCATTAGATTCTAGTGTATCTACTTCTGTCATATTGATACATTGGGTAGTGACCTAACTCTACCCAATGTATCAATATGGCAGAAGGTAGATACTCACACTAGAATCTAATGGGGAAAGACCCAAGAGTGTTGTGTCATAGTTCACATGTAGGATTGGAATTGAAGACAACCTTCCAGATGAGAAAATCAATGTTCTCTAACAGTCCCCATTCCTCCAAAATCTTCCCAACCTCCTCTTTAGTTAGAAGATAAATTTGTCCCGTCATTAATACTGAAGTCAAATGCCACTGTGAGTCTGTTTTGTTTCTGTGCATGAAGGCCAATGGATGAAGAAAGCATTCTTCTTGTCCAGTGTCTTAGACAAGCCAACATTCATTGATCATAGAAATGTTCATTCTCATTCTCCGAGAAAGGAATGTGATAGAGGAGAAAATGGGAAGGGGAAATGGCAGACTGGCAAACCTAGGTGGGCTCACTCAGGTTTCTTAGAGGAAATGCAGGATTCATATATTGTAAATCATTCATTTCATGGCTGGGTTTTTAAGCTGAGAGTTTCTTTTCCTGTAACACTTTTCTTATGGCATATGAGCATGCCCTGGTGCACATTTTGGGAAATGCTATCTAGCAGAAAATCAAATTCTTAATATATACTGACATGTATGCAGTATGCATATATATGTATGCACAAACATATATGTGTGCAATTCTGAGCTATGAGATGTTTCAAGAGCAGAGCTATAAGCTTTAATTTTGAGCGTTGGGGCCTATGTAAAAACTGCTTCACTCTCAAGTGTACTTTAGACAGAAACAAGGCTGTTCTAGTTCCAAGGGTCCTATTGCAGTTCACAAGTTGAAAAATTTCCACAAACTCGGAGCATCCAGCTGCCTCTCTATCCTGAAGATCAGCAACCCATCTGCCAATAATGAAATATATTCATATTGTTTCAGTGGAGCCCTCATCAGTCTCACAATACAACATTCAGCACAGAAGTCGTTTAATACAATTCATGTGCTTATACTACAATCATCAAGAATTAAAGGATCGGGATTTGTTGCACAGATTTCTTTGCACAGTTCCATCTTCTGCACCAGTTACAATCTCTCCTGGAATAGGAAGTTCTCATTAGTCATACATGCCTTAACAAGCTCTTCTATCACTGCAATAGATTCTACATGAGATTGACAATGAAGAACATATGAAAATTACAGGTAACCTAGAACACGGATGTCAAACTTGCTGTGTCACATTGCTGTCATGCGACGCATTGCGATGCTTTTTTCCCTTTGTGAAGCTGGGGTGCGTGTGGCCTGTGGATGATGCATCTGGCCCATGGACCACCAGTTTGACACCCCTGAGAATGTAGCAGCTCAAGTAGACGCAGGCACTGTTTCTAACTAGATCAACTAACTGTTGATCTAGTTAGATCTGGTAAAGTGGCCTTCCTCTATGTCCCTTCAATCAGGGAATGTGAGTTGTTTCCACTGCTGTTCTCCTTCTGTAGAACTGTTTTCCTTCAGAAATTTAAGCGACTTCCATCTGATTGGTTTTCAGAAAACTTAAAATGTGGCAATTGCAACAAGCCTTGAAGATTGGGTTGCTCCCTATGGGTGAGTTTGAGTTTTTGAAAATGAATTGATGCTCCTGATGCAGAGATATTTTGATTGTTTAGACATTCTGTTTTTAACCTGATTTGCTGTAGGTTGCTCAGAGTCAGAGGTGGGTTTCAGCCGGTTCTGTCTGGTACGCCCGTACCGGTTGAAAGAATTTAGTGTGCCATCCTGTACCAGGGCGTTCGGGGCCCCCATACCAGAACTGTCACTCCCCTGGCCTCCCTCCGCCACCGCTTGCCTGCCAGCAGAAGCCTTCCGGGAGGTTTTGGCTGGTGGGTGCACAGATGGAGATCCAAGCTTTTTTGTCTTTAGGCAGAGCTGATTCTGCGCCTTCTACATTTTTCTGGGCAGCTGAAGGAAAAGCCGATTTTCTGCACTTATCTCTGTTCCAATTGGCGCTTGAATCAGCTGTAGCTGCTTGACAGGGTAATCACCAGCCATGCCATGAGGCGATTGCCTTTGTAGCAATATCTCCCTTTCCTTCAGCTGGCAGAAGGAGAGCGAAGCCGCTTTGGCCACTCTCTTCCAGAAGCCCCACTGGGACCGAAAAGGCGCCCTTTTGGCCAGGAAGAGATCAGCTGCGGATGTGGAACCATGCGTAAGCTGAGCAGAAGGAACGGCCCTTCCCCACTCTAGACCAACTTGTGTAAGGCAAGACAGGCGGGTAGGCAGGCGCGTGACTCTGCCCGTGAAAATGTAGAATCAGCTCTGCCAGAAGGCCAGAAGGCTTGGAGCCCCCCCCCCCGCTCCCCTGCCAGCAGAAGCCTTCCGGGTAGTTTTGGCTAGTGGGTGCAAGGAGGGAGCTCCAAGCATTTTTGCCTTTAGGCAGAGCTGATTCTGTGCTTTCTATGTTTTCCTGGGCAGCCGAAGGAAAACCCCCAGGGAGACATTGGCTATTTTAAATTAATTGATTGGCTTACTAAATTGAAAGGATTGAGGGGGCTGTAGAGGGGGCTGTCTAACATTAGCCACCCCACAAGGGGCCAGATCGCCAGTACGGCGTTACTCAATGTTCCCTCTAAGCTGCGCACCTGCGCGGCCGCACACATAACAAAAAAATGTTGCACAGATGTTTCAAACTGCAGCACAGTGTTTTTTTAATGTCTTAAAATATGACTGAAAATATCACCCCTCCCTCCCTTCTCTCTCTCTCTCTCTCTCTCTCTCTCTCTCTCTCTCTGCACCAAACTCTCTCTTCCATCTGTGATTGGTGAAATCAAGAAAGACTCTGCCCGGAGACAGATGATGCTGCAGAAGGAAGAATTCCCATTGGTCCTATGGGGCTTCGTTGGTTCCTGGGAAAACATGATTCGCTGGTTGTAGCCTGCTTTTCTCTGCACATCCGGGGTTTCTCAGGCATTGAGTCGCCTGAAGTCCCGTTCTGGACTGGGCAGTCTTTCTGCGATCCCTTCGCTTTGGGGAGAGAGGGAATCAGCATGGAATTGGACTGTCTGAGCAAAAGAAGTGCAAGGGATCTTGAGACTTGATTTTTGAGCAGTACCAATCCTTTCCACTCTTTCCTTTCCCTTTCTGTCCTTCTTCTACTTTCCTTTTCCTTTCCTTTCTCTTTTCCTTTCATTTCTCCTTTCCTTTCCTTCTTTTCCATTTCCTTTCCTTTTTCCTTTCCTTCTTTTCCATTTCCTTTCCTTTTTCCTTTCTCTTTTCCTTTCCTTTCTTCTTTCCCATTTCCTTTCCTTTTTCCTTTCCTTTCTCTTTTCCTTTCCTTATTTCCTTTTCCTTTCTTTTTTCTTTTCCCTTCTCTTTACCTCCCTTCTTCATCCTTTCCTTTCTTCTTTCCCATTTCCTATCCTTTTTCCTTTCCTTCTTTTCCATTTCCTATCCTTTTTCCCTTCCTTTTCTTCTTTCCCATTTCCTTTCCTTTCCCTCCCCCTCCCTTCTCTTCCTTCCTTCCTTCCTAGGGGTCTGAGGGAGGGGACCCTTTTCCTCCTTGCCCCCCTCCCCAACATCTGCTCTGATGGCAATTATGGCTAAAAAAAATCAGGTGCTCAGGCATGAAAATGTGTAGCTCAAACACTATACTTTTCCGCACACACTGAAAATTTTTTTAGAGGGAACATTGGTTACGATCTAGGCTAGCTCTCTGCTAAGTGTAGCAAAATAGATAGGTGAGGAGCGGCTGGCATCTGGGAGCGATCAACAAATACCGTTTGGCTCACGCGGAAAGTCACCGCTCGGCTTTTAGAGCAGATTACAGCCGTTGGGGAGTGAGCCAGCCAGCAGAGGCCGATTTTCTGCACTTATCTCTGTTCCAATCTCCCCTTCCCCTGCCAGCAGAAGCCTCCCGGGAGGTTTTGGCTGGCACGCACGCGGAGGGAACTCCAAGCCTTTTTGCCTTCTGGCAGAGCTGATTCTGCACCTTCTACATTTTCCCAGGCAGAGTCACGCACCTGCCCACCTGCCTGTCTTGCCTTACAGAAGTTGGTCTAGAGTGGGGAAGGGCCGTTCCTTCTGCTCAGCTTACGCATGGTTCCACATCCGCAGCTGATCTCTTCCTGGCCAAAAGGGCGCCTTTTCGGTCCCAGCGGGGCTTCTGGAAGAGAGTGGCCAAAGCGGCTTCGCTCTCCTTCTGCCAGCCGAAGGAAAAGGCTCAGGGAGATATTGATAAAAAGTCAATCGCCTCAGGGCGCGGCCGGTAATTACCCTGTCAAGCGTCTACAGCTGATTCAAGTGCCGATCGGAACAGCCAATCCAGTATAAGAGAAAGGGAGAGAGGGAGGAGAATGTGTGCATGCACACACGTCTATTCGGGAAGTGGTGGGGAGATTTTATAAGCTTCTGGTGTGAATCTCTTCCCAATTATTTGTCTCCAAAGGTGTGCGCTCAAGTGCCTGGGTCCATCCACTGTTTCCACTCGCCTCCTCCCCCTTTCCCCGCTGCTTTGATCAAATCAACAGGAGAATTGGGAACGAAGAAGGAAGAAGTGGGTTTGTGCCAGTGGCGGATTTTTAGGGGAACTGAGCGTGAGAACTCAAAGTCCAGCTGCCCCCCCCCCCATTAAAGAGGAAGGAGGGAAGGAAACAAAAGAAATGAGATGGAAGGAAGGAGAGTAGAGGGAGGTGAAAGAAGGAAGAATTGCATGTGGCCCCAAATAATTTTTAGGAAGAGAGGGAGGGGGGGAGAGAGAAAGGAAATATTGTAATACATTATTACTAGTATGTTTATTAAGAAGATACATTCAAATATTAAGAACTGAACACCTTTCTTTTCTTTCAACCTTCCTTCCTTCCAACCTTCTTCCTTCCTTCCTTCCTTCCTTCCTTCCTTCCTTCCTTCCTTCCTTCCTTCCTTCCTTTCCCTACTATATTGTTTTGTTCATTTCCACATTCTTAAAAAAAAACCTAAATTATCTAAATGGGATCATTTATAGTCAAGTTAACGAATCTGAGCTAAAGCTTTTGTCATGGAGTACAATCAGTTTTGAACAAGACTTCTAGAGGTCCTTTAGATGTGATTCCTAAAATCTGTGTGAGAGAGAGGGGAAAGAAAGAAAGAAAGAAAGAAAGAAAGAAAGAAAGAGAGAAAGAGAGAAAGAAAGAGAAAGGAAGGGAAAAAGAAAGAAAAGAAGAAAGAGGAAGGAAGGGAGAGAGAAAGAAAGAGAAAGGAGAAGAAGGACAGACTGTTAATCCTGGCACTAGACATGGCTTTAAAAAATGCTTTGAAACAGCACAGCAATCTAGGGCTGGAAGGGATCTCGGAGGTCATCTAGTCCAACGCCCTGCCCCAGCAGGAAACCTTATATCATCTGGTTTATTTTGGTGCCTCTAACAGAAAGGAAAATTGCCAGAAAGGAGAAGAAGTTTACTAGGATAAGGCTGCTTTGCAGAGGAAGGCAGAGATAGTCCTTGACTTATGACCACAATTGAGCCAAAAAATTTGGTTGCTAAGCACCACATTTTCCAAGTTTCCCATGCCCACCCAGTCACACGACCGCCAAGACACTCCCACAAACCAGGCCACACCTACAGAATAGGTTCTAAAAAAATTTGAAACCCACCACTGCTCAGAGTCATTAGAAACTGGAATACTGAGTAAATTCAGTAAGTTCATTACAAAGGACATGGAATGTGAGTGTTGTTGCAGAGGAATAGTGGCATTACTCCAAAACCTAATTTTGACTGGATTTTATATGTATTAAATCTTAATTTATAGTTTAATTTTAATCCAATATAATAATTATATTTAATTTAATATAATTATAATTCAATATAATTATAATTCAATATAATTATAATTCAATATAATTATAATTATAATTCAATATAATTATAATTATAATTCAATATAATTATAAATATATAAGTGTATAATGATATCTTTAGTGCAATATATTGCACAAGAAAAAATATCACAATTTGATAATATTTTTTGGAATTCTCATGGCAGCAGTAATCTAGAAATTGAAACAGATTTCAGAAACATTGGATAATAAACAATTTATAACAATCTTGCTATATTTAATAGTAAAAAAGAGCAAGCGAAGTTTTATTTGGTTAGTACCACTGGGTAAACAAAATTCTTTGGTAAAACACTTGGTTTTCTTTTTTCTTTTTCTTTTTTTGAGGGAAAAAAGCCCTTACATTATATAGAGAAAACATACAAGCAAACTTATATATACATATACTTTCATAAAAATAGAATACATCTTGGCAAAAATTACTTCCAGAGTTTATTACCACCTTATACAGTGTTTTGACGTTTAACACTTTTAAAACCAAACTTGGTATTTGGGGTAAGCAAGTTTTAATATAATTTTAAGTTCTTTAGTTAACCCTTGAAGAAGAAAGTTGAATTTCTTTCTTTGCACACTTTTTGTTCCAGGTAACCAGTGCAAAAGCTGACTGTTGATCCTAGCTTGTACATCAAATAAAATAGCCATAAAATGTACTATTTGAGGGCAAGGGCAATTATCTTTCCTGCATTAGGGCTTTATTACAGCTTTATTTTTCAGCCATGTGACAGATGTATCCCCTCTGGAGGACAAATTGGCTACTATTTGTTTGCATTGCCAGCTTGAACAATCAACCAGTGGAAGAGCT
Source organism: Natrix helvetica (assembly GCF_964273705.1). Classification (NCBI taxonomy): domain Eukaryota; kingdom Metazoa; phylum Chordata; class Lepidosauria; order Squamata; family Natricidae; genus Natrix; species Natrix helvetica. The sequence continues at coordinate 70,058,129 of NC_138549.1, read as the reverse complement.
TGCCTTCTGAAACTGTGGGTGCCCATCACTGAAGGTTTTAAAGAAAACACTGGATAACCACTTGTCAGAAATGGTAGCGTGTGAGCAGGAGGTTGGACTAGAAGATCTCCAAGGTCCCTTACAACTCTGTTATTCTGTTATTGGGGCTGTGCATTATGTGCAAACAACTGTCTAGGATTCTCACAATCTGTCCTGCTTTTCTTACAATTATATTTCAATTATTACCAATTACTATCTTACCTTTGTGTCATGCCCAGGAAAGTTACTCTTTCCACCAAGTGTTAAATAAAAACTATTGTGATTATGCAAACATTTCTTGATATTTTGTTTAAAAAAAAACACCAACTATACCATATTTATTTTCATACTGTATCATGGACATTATTTTGTTTTCATGTTTGGGAAAGAAATAAAAACATCCTTACATGTTATTCTTTTAGCACTAAATAATTGCCTAATTACTATCGCTAACTAGTTCCAAAGAGTCAGCAGAACAATCTTTGGGAGGTGATTGCTCCAGTGTAATAAATAAAGCATGTGGTAAGATTCCAATGATTCATAGACTACAGTTATTTTTGTCAAGATGGCATTATTGCAACAAGGTTGGCAGTCAGAAATAAGAAACGTAGCACCATTTTCTCCCAAGTTGCACAGTCTCCAACTGTTTAGAGATGAGCAGTCATTCTGAAAGTGGTGACACCCAGCGGGATGTATGCATGTGGTTAACATACTTTGATTATTTGGGGCAAGGCTTCTCCTAGTAAGGATAAACAGACACAGCTATATAGACTATGAAAGTGGTCTGATATTCAATGGTTCCATCACTGCTGTAAGAAAAGGCTCTGACTCTCATTCGATAAGTCTCTGGCTCTCGCAGAGGCCTCGTGGTATACACCACACCCTTCAAGTTCTCATCTCTGAGTGAAAAGGGGATGCTGGTGTCCTCATTCACCATAAGGAAACTGGTCCTTGGGTGCATCACTCCATCTTCAGTATAGGCAACTAATCGGATTAGATCCTGATTGGCAGCAATCCCAAACGGGAGAGATACAAGTTTGTATTCCAAGGCATAAGAGCTCAAGGCACATTCCAAGTCATTGGGCGGGCAGTTCTTGAGGCACGATCTGAAAAGAAACAGTTGTGTATATTAGTCTAGAATTAATCTAATCAATTTCTACTATTCTTTACCTCGCTTCATCAAATCTTATCCACAGTTGTAAAACCCAGATCATCGCTGGTTTGATTGGACCCAGAATATATACTTAGGTGATTCTGTTGATTATTTATATAGAAATAAATCAACAAGAATGTTGGCAGATAAGAATCAGCTTTAAACAGTTTTGCCTGTTTCAAAACACGGCTTAAATAAAAATGTATTCAAATATACATGTTGCCTCTAGCAAGTCTGATTTGTCATGAAATTGAAGTGAGAACAGTTTGCATGAAGCATTCTTATTTTGTATTTTTAATTACTGTACTTCAGTTTACTCTTTCTTATTCCCATGGAATTACCCAGAAGTGGAACAATGTGATGATATGGGTAAATTCAAATAAATGTATATGTTAAGTCTCACAAACTGAGAGACTTTTTAAGTAGGTTGTTAAATTAACATTATCACTGTTGAACATAAGCACTGTTGCAATATCCCTTATTGACCACTTTGCTTAAAGATCGAGTTGTTGGTCCCCAATTGTGCATGCTAAATGAGGACAGTGTGTGTGTGTGTGTGTGTGTGTGTGTGTTATGCTCTACTAAATTACCAAATCATAAAGAACTCCTGGAAAAAATAGAGATGAAGATAAAGCATACCCAGAAAGACGATCTCGTTGGTAGTTTGGAGGGCAAGGAGTTTCTATACACTGATAGCTTCCTTTCATGTTAAAACACATGTGGTTTGGTCCACAGTAGATGTTCTGTTCAAGGCATTCATCTACGTCTGATATAATTCAAAAGGGAGGAAAAATTCAGGTAGGCCATTCATTGATTTCATTTTTTTTCCACTTTGCATCCCAGATAAACAGCACCAATAGGGAATGACACAGAGCGATCATTGTCATGCATATAAAGGAATATTTTATAAAATATGCATATAAATAAATAAAATAAATATCTTCTTTCTATTGGAGCCATTTGCTTCCCACCAAATATATTAAAATATAGGATTAAAGAAAGAAAGAAAAGGCTAACTGTTACAAATTTTAATTCCAAGTGGCCACTCATTTTTTTTTTCCTGTGTCTTGCTATGATTTTGTGTCAAGCTCCCACTGGAAGTCCCAAAGAGTTTTAATTTTTTTAAAAAAAATGAAAACTCTTTGTTGCAAAATTGTGATTCATTGCAGTCATCTTATTCGTGTTCCTATAAGAAACTGTCCCCTTTCCCTATTATCCACTGCAGTAGTGCAGTGGTTAGAGTGCAGTACTGCAGGCTACTTCTGCTGACTGCCGGCTGACTGCAATTTGGCAGTTCGAATCTCACCAGGCTTAAGGTTGACTCAGCCTTCCATCCTTCTGAGGTGGATAAAACGGGGACCCAAATTGTTGGGGGCAATATGCTGACTCTGTAAACCGCTTAGCGAGGGCTGTAAAGCACTGTGAAGTGGTATATCAGGCTAAGTGCTACTGCTATTGCTATTCTTAAAGCTAAAAGTAAAGGTTTTCCTTTCCCAGTTATGTCTGATGCTAGGAGACAGTGCTCATCTCCGTCTCTTAGCCGGCATTGTCCAAAGACATTTCTATGATCATGTCAGAGGTGAGTTGCTGCTGCCTTGGATCAGTTTGGCTGAACTGGTAGTGAAATTCAGGACTGGGTCGCAGAACCAACAGCAACCCAGGCCTGACACTGAACAGGTTCTCCAGTGTCTTCTGCCTCTACGCATGCACAGAACAATTTTTAGTCAAATGTGCATGCGCCAACAACACACGACCGCCATGCGCAAGTGAAGCAAGCAGCAAACTGGTACTAACCGGTTCAGGAACCCACCCCGGATCATGTGGCCAGCATGACTAGATGCCAAGGTGCACAGCCTGCTGTGACCTCCTCACAACAGTGGTACCTATTTATCTACTAACATTTTATTGCTTTCAAATGCTAGGTGGGTAGGAGCTGAGGCAAGTAACAGGAGCTCACCCTATCATGCAGGGCTCGGGTCCCAAATCCAGGCTGTCAGCTTTCGAGCTGAAAAGCTCTGCATCTTTAACCACTGACCCGTCTCACCCCCTACATCTATATTCTTAGTGATGTGCAAAACATACTAATTAGCTTAGTACTCTTTAGTATGAGCAGATAGAAACACTGCCCTACCTTAAAGACAACTCTTGTTAAACTCTCACATGAACAAAGGCCATTATTGAAACGATTAATGCATTAAGATATTTGCTATCTATCACAATATCAACTGAATTTCTAAGGCACTGATGAATTATACTGATGAATTTTAATTCTTGTATTTTAATTTTTCCCCTCTGTCAAGACATTTTCTTACCTTGACATGTTTTGCCATTGGGCATGATTCGGTAACCTGATGGGCAAAAACACTGGTAACTTCCTAAGGTATTCCTGCATTCATGCTGACATACACCTCTGTTCTCACATTCATCAATGTCTGCAAAATTTAAAAAAAAAACCCACCCAAACATTAATATTCTGGGTAAAGTGACAGGCTAAGAAAGGAAAGCTCAATTAAGGATAAAAAAAAGAGAGGGGGCGGTCTAGAAATATGAAATAAAGTAAAGTAAATTAAGGCAGGATTCCAAATATTAAATTCCAACACAGAGACACAGACATATACAACTAGAGTTTGGCTGTATTTAGACTATTTTTTTCTTAGCAAATGCAGTTTAGCAAATCTGAGGAATCCTGCCACAATCAAAGCTTTTGAGGTTGACATATAAAGCTATTTTCGAAGTCCTTTCAACTATTAGACAAGGAGCCTCTTGTCCAATCCTTCAAAAAAGAAAGTAAAGAGAATGTAAAGTTGATAACTGCTAGTTGTAAAAATGTCTGTCAGCACCATAGTATGTCTGAAGAAGTGAGAAGACTCAAAGCCTGAGGTTCAGTCCACACCGTTTTGAAGGCTGGCAGAGATGGACAGAATCATCACTGCCAAAGTTACTTCTGTCTTTTGGAAGCCAGGAGCATAAAATATAACTCCCTAGGGAAAATCCCCCACTGAGTACAAATGCCTTCCTCATAGTCTCAACAAGCTCAGCATCTTTCACTCAGAAAATCAGACATTATTCATCATAGATTTGGGAACTTTTGAGAAGAAACAACACTGCTATAAAACAGAAGAATATGACCTGAATCACCAGGGTAATCCAGCTTGCTTTTATTTAGTCTTTCATGTACTGTAAGACTAGCTCGCAACCATTTCTTCACCAAGGACCTCCTTTAAAAGCCTTTTGTGGCCAAATGGACCATGACCATGGATTCCCCAAAACTTAATTCAAGATTTAAATCATAACATTTCTTCAAGACTTTGCAGACCCACTGTGACAACATTTCACCTTCTCCCAGGGGTCCGCGGACCACAGGTTGAGATCCATTGGTCTAGGATATGGATGCTCTGGCATCTAAACATTTTAAATGTTGGGCAAATGTGCTTCTACTCACATGACCAATCAGCTCATGCCCTTGGGGTCACATCTGCTGTTTGTTTGGGGAGTTATATCTTTTTTCAGCTAACACATGTAGATACATCCACTAAATAAGCAATGTTCTAAGAGGGGAAACTGGATCAGATGGAGATGGAGTGTGGGAGGTTAAACACAAGAGACTAAAGTTCAAACTTATTTTAAGCACTGCATGGGTTCCAATCCAGAATGGATCTAAAACCAAACAAATTCTGTCATGTTGATTGGAAATGGATCTCTTCCATCTTCTTTTGAATAAGAGGGAAAAGAAGCACCTACTAGAAATATCTTAAGATATGCTTTAATTTGACCATACAATGTTTGTTTGACATGTTTAAAAGCTCTCAATGAGATGGAAGAAAGGGCCTATCAACCTAATTTTTACATGTGCTTGTGGCAATTGTATCACACTTTAAAATCATTGTTCTTAATGGCTGCATTGAAAATAAACAATCCCATGTTTGAACCTCTGCATTTTTAAAAGCAATTTCTCCTCCCATTTCCTCCTTATGTTTGCATAAAACTAACAGAATGAAACCATGCAGATTTCACTTAACAACTGCCCTGTTTAACAGCTGTTCAAAGTTACGACTGCACTAAAAAAGTATACTGCTCACAAAGTTACTTTTCTAGTGCAGTCGTAACTTTGAACAGTGAACAGTTCACACTTAATGTTGCAACAACCCTGTGGTCACATGACTGACATTTAAGTACTTTGCAACTGGCAGGTGTTTACAACCATCTCAATGCCCTGTGGTCATGTGATCATCATTCACACATTTTACAGCTGGCTTCTAACCAGTAGAATCAATGGAAAAGCTAGAAAATGAAATTGCAAGTCACAGTCATGTACTATTTTACTTAAAGGGCATGCTTAATTTCTTTAATGACCAGCAGAAGAAGTGATGTCCAAAGTCATTGTGGTCATATGATGTTTCACCTAACAACCATATTGCTTAGCTATGGAGTTTCCAGAACCGAACTGTAGTTAAGTGATTACTTGTACTTTCTTAAGTCCACCATATGCAGTATACATTTTAAGAGCCTGCAGTAATAGTATTTTGAAAGAAGAAGCTCTAAGTTTGGGTCTAATTCTAAGCAATGAAGATCCAGGATATACCTTGCTATTAATAGCGTTGCAGTTTGGAGAAAACAATCAGCTTCTTATTGTACTCATTTTTGGCCACCACACACAACAAAGAACCTTTAAAAATATCTTTCTAATTGGGTAGGAATAAATGAAGAAATACATTTATTCATGTAGACAGGCCCTTAGGGCTTTGAACTCTAACAATGACAAACAACCTGTCTTTGTTGGCAGCTCCTAAGTGGAATGAGCAGCAAAATAAAAACAAAAAGAAAGAATATGCATCATATGTACAGACATATATAGTACATACATATACACACATATACAGGTGTGACATTTACCTATACATTTGTTATTTCTTGCCTCATAGCCTTCAGGGCAAGGCTCTCTAACATTTCTTCTAGTCCTGGCGATGGGAATTCTGCTGTTCCTATACTCTGAGTAGGAGCTGTAGAGATTGGAGGAGTGCCTGATATATTGTTGAGGTCGATAGTTGTCTCTCATGGGGGAGAACTGAGCATAATTATAGCTATTGTAATAGGTGCCATAATTTGAGAACCTCTCCAATCCAGCGCAAGATTTGCCATCACCTAATAAATGTTGTCCAGGAGGACAGATACATTTGAAGCTGCCGGGCATGTTGGCGCACTGATATGCACAAGGTTTAGGCACTTGTTCACATTCATTAATGTCTGCTCATGGGACATGATTCCAAAGCAACACACCATGTAACAAGGGGAAGGAGGAAAAACACACATAAACAAAAAAACAAAACAAAACATAAAAACTCATCAGTCTGCGGAACACGCTGAAATTACAAATGTGATTCTAAAACCACAAAACATAGACAGTACATGCATTAATCTTCTTGTGCAACATTCGATGAAAACCATGAGATCACCCTAGCTAAACATGCACACTTTTACGGCAAATGAAGCGTTCTCTACACACAGTGAACAAAATAGAGGCCTTGCTTTTCCTTGATCTGGAATTTTTCAGTATTTGCTTAACCTTTAAATAGTCACAAGGCTCCTGCAATGACATTCAAGCGTTCTCGGGGTAAACCTACCTGGCACAATGGTACTTTGAAGAAAATTTGGACCAATTTATGTTTTAAAATATATGTCATCTTTTGAATGACAATCAATTGAAATATATACTATACTAAATATATACCTTGAATCTGTAGATTAAAGGAAGCATGTCACTTTTGTGTTAAGATGTCCCATGCTTAAATTTTATTTTGTTTATTTTCTTACTATGATTGCAAAAAAGGCCACAGACAATGTTTTAAGCACACAAACTTTAAAAGGAGTATTAAAGTTTTACGTCAGCTTTTTCCCATACAAGCAGGAAATATGAGTGCCTGTTAGAGATAGGGACTATTTATGGGACACCGTCTCCCATTCCTGCTGCATTATGCCTATTGGGGGAGGGGGGAATGTGCCCCAGGTAAATGTTTAGCCTTTGTGAATAGTTATATTTCCTGGGATTTTTTTGCATTCATACATGAAATTAGAAGCTGATGGGCTTTTCCCCCCACAATAAAAGTCTTAAAAGCTCAGTCCTCTGAAGACTACTAATTTCAAGAAGAATAGTACCTTGAGCTTCCTAGGCAGCTACCAATAGCAGATAATATTCACAAGAATATTATTCCAATTTATTAGGGTTGTGAAAATAATCTGGATTCAAAGAACATCATGTAATTTGGAGCACAAGAGGACAACACGCATCATATAAACTTATCAAAGGCCACCATATCCAGGTTCACGTAGTCCAAGTCACAATTTGCCATTTAAATTCTTATCTATAGACCTAACATTTATTCAATTCCAGATTCTGACTTACCCACACAGGGTCTTCCAACTCCCTGGTATCGATAGCCTCTTGGGCACACACACCGATAACTTCCTTTTGAGTTTTCACAAATCTGGTTGTATCGGCATTGGTGAGTACCATCTTTGCATTCATCGATATCTGATGAGGAACACAACATCTTGCATTACGAAAAAGAAAATATTCATTTTTCTGGATGAGAATACTGTATATACTTATAGGGTTGCAAACCTTCCTCAACTGCTTTTTTAAAAATCATAGTTCAGTTTTGAAATATTTATGTGTTAGTTATAAATATTTATTTATTAATCAGATTTATATGGTTGCCCAGCTCATGGAAATGGACTTTACATGTTAGTCAAATTAGTACCAGATGCCTTCTAAGGAACATGTGAATTATCTTGAATCTGCTCATTTTCACTGCTTATATTCTTAAAAAGTAATGTCAGAATATTTTTCACCAGCAGGAAATGAGGAATAACATGGAAGTGAGCCATGTTAGTCTATGGTAGCAAAATGTCGGACAACTGATAGAACTTGTTCCAATTGACACATTTTATTTAAAGGCTCTGATTTTTGTGAGCTGCAGATCATTTCATCATATATACACACTTGTTACATTTGTGTTGCATTTGTGCTGATAAATAAATAAAGGGAGACTAGTATAGATGTATTTCAAGCTATTTAGCTCTCATAGGCTAGCCATACCCTTACTGGGAATTGAACCTGGGCTGTATATATGTACATATTAGGCAGTTGTAATAGCCACTAAGCCACAGGCTCTCCTCCTTTATCATCTAAGCCAGGGAAATAGGTATGTATTGTGTCACAACTCCTGGTATGCCCAAATATGGGAGGGAGCATAGTGCTTCCCTTTTCTGTCTATCGGCTCACCCTAGGAGCCATCCAGGCAGAAAGCCAAATGCAACACAAATGTAACAAGGCAACATAAAAATGGCTTTCTGCCTGGATGGCTCCTAGGGTGAGCCAATAGACAGAAAAGTGTGTGTGTGTGTGTGTGTGTGTGTGTGTGTGTGGCTATACGGATATGATGAAGTAAGCTGCAGCTCATTAAGGCTAAGGTCTTTTATTAAAATGTGTTAGTTGAAAAAGGTGCTAAAGAGTCTAGATCTCTTTTGTGACCATCATAAGTTCATGTAATATTCATGATTATATTTGGTAATATCAATGATCCATGACTATCATTCACAAATTTGAGAGAAATAGGGTAGGATAATGGAAACAGCTAGTTCTCTATTATATCCTGAAAATAATATGATAACTAAATGTACAAACCTATACATGTTCCATTTTCTGCTTTGGTCATTCCACTTGGACACAGATCAATACATTTATAGCCACCTCGTGTATTCTTGCATAACTGGTCAGGTCTGCATACATTTTGTCTGCATTCATTCACATCTTTTTTTTTTTTTAAAAAAAAAGCAAGATGAAATTAAATAATTAAATTTCACGGTTGCCTCATTTGTTCAAAGGGCAATCTTTCTGTGGCTTCCCTGCCACCCCACCGTCTCCTCCAAAGTAGGAGAGAGATAGCATCTATTCTGCAAGCAGTGGACAATGCTATTGGATCGAGTCAAGTTAGGAGAATACAGATTTTTCCCTCTATTGGGAAAAAGGGAATGGAGAATCACATCAGCTGACATTCTTAATATCTGAATGGAGCAGAATAACTAGAAACTTCAAGGCTGCTAGCAGGACATTTCTCAGGGCTTCTATGTTTAAAACAACCCATTCATCACTGAATCACATGTACTGCTTTGTAGGTAAACTGATCTTGAAGAGAAACGGAAATAGGTAGATGTACCTCATGGATTTTCCCAAATACTTATTTTATTTAAGCCATGCATATTGCAAGTCAAGGAATAATGATTGATTACATCAACACAGTGAAAAACTACACTTCAAAAAGCATGGAAATAAATTGTCTGAATGCTCAGAATCCACTGTGTACAAGTATATTCAGTGACTGTTAAATTTCGGCTATGCTGGGTAAAGTATTCACCCACAAGTGAAAAGCCATTCCAGTCCCACTTTGGATTATGTCAAATTTGTACCCATGCATTTTCTGCCTTTCAGCTGATAGCCTGGATCACATCCACAGTGGAAGCTTCCAATGGTGTTGAAGCAATGTTGATGACAAGGGTGAGACTCTTGGCATTCATTTACATCTGTTGAATAATAATAATAATAAGGACATTTTGACCTATTTCTTTGCATCCAGCTTTGTAATGCTAGAAAACTACCTGGCATTTTTGCTGCCAAGCAGAAGCAAAACCCAGGAGGAAGAAAGGATGACTTCTAGGTTTAGTAAAGATTCCCTTTGCACGCATGTGCCAGTCATTCCCAACTCTAGGGGGCAGTGCTCATCTCCGTTTCAAAGCTGAAGGGCCAGTGCTGTCCGAAAACGTCTCCGTGGTCATGTGGCTGGCATGACTAAATGCCGAAGGCGCACAGAATGCTGTTACCTTCCCACCAAAGGTGTTTCCTGTTTTTCTACTTGCATTTTTACATGCTTTTGAATTGCTAGATTGGCAGAAGCTGGGACAAGTAACGGAAGCTCACTCCATTACAAAGTGCTAGGGATTCGAACTGCTGAACTGCTGACCTTTCTGATCGACAAGCTCAGCGTCTTAGCCACTGAGCCACCGCTCAGCACTTCTAGGTTTATTACATCATAAAACGTGTACTGTATGTCTTTGTAGTGCTTTGTGGTTGCCCAGGTTTGTCATTTTTCACTCCTCTATACCACTTGTCTATATTGCAGGAAAACTCCTTATCCAAGGAGTCAATGCCCCCATGTCTCTGGACACACACAAGCAACAGAGTATGTGCTTCTCCAATGCCTGTATTATAGACAGATATGTCTAATCCCCAGTTTATCATTATTGTTCAAATATACAGACTTCAAAATTCTACACCTCCCTTCAGCTTTCAGATACCAATTTCCTCTAGAATGTGTACTGCAGGTTCTGTGCAGCTCTTAAAATCCATCAGAAGATGACCTATGCCCATGATCGCGAACCTATGGCACACATGCCACAGGTGGCACACAGAACCCTCCCTTTCGCCCCAGCTCAGCTCCATCGTGCATGTGTGTGCACCTCCCACCGGCCAGCTGGTCTTTGGGTCTCTGCCACACATGGGGCGGGGCCTTCCCTGATCTCTACAGTTTCCTCCCAACGCATCCTACCTTTCTCCCCCTCAGTGCGCCCTAGCTTTCTCCTGCATTCCTGCTGCCCGTGCCTTCCCTCATCTCCGCAGGTTCCACCCGCCGCTGGTGCCTCTCCGTGGCAGAAATGAAGGAGAAAGCCTGGGCACGCTGGGGAGAAACTGCAGAGAATGTGAGCTCCCCCGTGCCCTGTTTTGGACCTGAAAAGTCTCCTGCACCAACCTGGAACCCAAAATGGGGGTAGGTGGGATCCATGCGTGGGGGGGGGGGGGCACATGTGCGGGGGAGCGCATGCATTGAGTTTTGGGGATTGAGGTACACGCGTGCCCTTTGGGCACTCGGCACCGAAAAGGTTAACCATCACTGACCTATGCCATAAACCAGACTAAATAAGTCTCTAGTTCATCACACTGGAGTGTTTTGTAATTTGATAGATATAACCTGTCACATGCTAACTTTATACTCTTCTACATCCCTTTAATGTTCCTACCCTTCCGTTTAGATTTTTTGTAGACTTTTGTTATATATACTTTATTGTATATATTTCAGCTTTTTAAAAATTATCATTGTTTTAGATTTTGATATACCTTTTATCTTTTAATTGATTATATCCTACCCTTTTTATGAGGGTCTATGACATCAAGCATGGATAAGTTAAAACTGGTTTTCTTTTCAGGTTAATTGTCAGGTAAGAAGAATCAGAGCCATACGTTAAGTTGCAGTTAATAAGATTTATTGCTTAAGGCAGGGGTGTCCAAACTTGGGAACTTTAAGACTTGTGGACTTCAACTACCAGAATTCCCCAGCCAGGCTGGCTGGGGAATTCTGGGAGTTGAAGTCCACAAGTCTTAAAGTTCCCAAGTTTGGACACCCCTGCCTTAAGGCTATAGACAAGATCTAGTTAACTGTCAATCAACATTAAATTGGTGGTAGATAAGAATCAATAGAATTCAAGGGGGGACTGGACTTAGATCACTAGTGGGAACGTAATGACTTCAGATTGATTCCTCTCTTGACTCCAACCCCAGGCTCTGCCTCTTCTCCTAATTAGCAGGATTAGTGCACTCAAGCATTAAATCTGGGAAGTAATATATGTCAGACAGTGCTAGTTAAGCCTTAGAAGACATTAGATGTTTAGTATGTCCTGTCTGTTTGCCCAGGACAAAATCATCTCTGAATGGAGACTAGAGGGCAGACTCACAACAGTCTAAAGTGGCCAATAGGAGCTCAGTAGATCCTGATGCCTGACCTCATCAGCAACCACATTATTGTTGGAATATGCTAGGAGATGTCCATAGCCAAAATTTTAGTGGAAAAAGAGAAAAAATACTATTTTTCTAAAAGCAGCCGTGGGTTGGGAATGAGATAATGTTATGAGTGGTATAAAAATCAATTACTAAGCCATGTTTGTGCCTCAGGGACATAACCATGAGCCCAAAACATTGCCTAAGTAGTAGCTAAGTACTTGTGGACAGCAGTCCCAAAAGCAAATGCTTTGAAATTGAAGGCTGGAATTGCCCCATGAGAATGGTACAATGTAATGTAATGATCGTTGAAATGTCAGCTCAATGCAATTGTAAGGCACACATTAAAAACTTGTGAATGAAATCAGAAAGTTACTAGCATATATTAACCCTAGCTCGTCTGAATGGAAGATTATTAATAATATTGGATATTTGGAAATTATTTTAAAAAAGGATCAGAAAACCACATTGTGAGAAAGCAAAATCTCAGTACATGTTTTTCCAATATTTCTTACTATTCTAGGGAACACCTTATCCCCATGAAAGTATTATTTAATGAGCCTTAGGCCCTTTAATGAAAGTGTTTGATACATTTTGTCATCTCCATACCTTGGCAACTCAATCCACCTGGTGTTCTTCTAAAACCAATTCCACATTGAATCACACAGCGATATGAGCCAATAATGTTCTCACAGTCTTCGCCAACCACGCATGAATGCCTCCCTAAGGCACACTCATCAATATCTGCATTAAATAGCAATACAAAACTATAATAAAGTTCAAATGGTAATACAGGCTCTATTGAAGCATAGACATATCTCAATATATCATCTTGGGAGAAGCAGCATCCATTTTCTCAGGAAAAGATAGTATACAGAAGAAGCTTAAATGGGCATAATAAAAAAAACATATTGAAGCTTATCAGCTATTGTGCTACTTTCTGGTCTTAAGAGAAAAGCCATTTTATTATTTTCAATTTATGGCTCCTTTATTCTCCATTGTTGTTTCTGGGTCCCCAATTCCCTAATTAAGAGCAACCATCTACCACAAATAATGGCTCATGAGATAGAACTGGATTGGAGAAGATATAGTGTTGCCTCACTCTGGAGAAGCTACTCCTTGGTCTCACCTAGATTTCAGGGTCACCAATTGCCCTCCAAGAGATTTCAGAAAGTGATCTTACCTTGACATGCTCTTCCATCTGCTGATATAGTGAAACCCTTGGGACAGGAGCAGTAATAGGTTCCTACAACATTGTGACATATATGGGAACATGGTTTCTGAGTTGTACACTCATCTTCATCTAATGAGGGGGAAACAGAATAATTAACAGATATCTAAGTACCTAAGAGTACAATCTGTAGGCCAACAGCTGCATGGAGTCTGCTAGAGGTTTCTTTCACGCCCACATATTCTATTCCCCACAACAAGAAATTCCCACAATGCTAGCACCATTACAATAATAGTAAGGAAAATAAACCAGAAACAGTCACATTGAAATTCTGCCCAGGTTGATGATGCTGTTTGAACTCACTCATTATCAAGCAAGTCAGAAAAGAAAAATAAACTTAAATTCAGTTTGATTTAAAAGAACATGTTATATGCTAAAGCTAGGAGCTCCACATTGTAAAAGCAAGTTTCAGCATTTCAGATATACTTGCCAGTTTATTACCTCAGGCAATTTTGGAATTTTCCACCACTGAAAATAGCCCTTAAAAAAAAATCAATAAACACCTGGAAGGACATTTATACCAACACTACTTTACTATCTTTTTGTTTTGATAGCTGAAAGAAGAAAAAACAGTCCATGAAAGAGGAAGAAGAATATATGGTTTGCTGCAATTTTTGCAATGGTCAGGTTTGTGGATTCTCTCACCTGAACAGTATGGACCAGAGGAATCCAAACTAAACCCATTAGGACACTGGTTGCTGTGATCTCCTGTGGAAGAAGGGAATGGCTAATCAGATTAATATAAATTGTTACTCTTATCTTTCAGAAGACAACCACTTCAAAGATGGAAGACACTTTTTAAAATTGCTCCTGAGGTAAGAATTAGAACTGATGGATGAAATGGCATGGGAACAGATTTTAATTACTGAAATCATAATGATAAAACAGTTCTCCACATTGGAGCAGATTGCAGTGAAAAATGACAGGTTCTTCTTTATTAGAGGTATTTCATTAGAGGCCAAACTGCTGCCTGTCAAGGTTATCACAGCTGCATCTTACATTGCAAATTCTTTGTTGAGAAAACAGTTGGGCTAGTGGAATTTCAATTTTTTTTCTATTAAGGCAGACCTTAATAGACTTGCTGTGCATCTTAGTTCAAAAAGTTTTTATTCAGAACTAAAATATTTACCCCAAAAGGACATGATGTGTCTCTATGAATCACATTTTTAAAAATTAAGTCCAAAATAACATTTGTATTGACTGTAAGAAAAGAACATCACCCCCAAACAACTGCAGCTACCAGGGCAAATGTCATGTTTAGAGGAGACATTTTGTCTTCATTAGTATTGAAAAAAGGTAACTTTCATTCTTTTGGGAAGATGCAAAAGGCTAGCATGAATTAAGGAAATTTATCCTAGCCAATGACCAATTTGTGTTTGGTACTCCATTGTTCAATGTCCCCAAAATTGCCTGGATAGATTAGGTCATAACTTCTCAAAGGATGATTGTATCTTGAAAAAACTTTATTTACAAAATAAGCAAACGGTAAGATAATAAAACTTTTATGAGTGCATGATTAGTCTCAAACATCTAAATCTGTGTGCAACCACTACAAAGGTTTTTTTTTAAAATTTGAACTAGTCTTTATTTAGTTAAATATAATTATATTAAGCTTTAGCATATGGATTCTCATTTTACTGACACTTTTTCACATGTGATCTGACCTAAATTGTAAAGAAGGAAAAGGACAAAACATATTTTAAAAAATAAATAAATAAAGTGTGTATCTACTTTTCTCAAAATCCATACCTTTTGTAATGGAAGCAGCAATTTTAAAAGTCAGAGCTTCTTCGTGTGGGTTGTATTCTGTTTTAATAGAAGAGGCTTGAAGTGTTTCAACCAGGAAAGGCATTTTCCCACGATTCTGATCGTAAGTAATGGTATGGTTCCAGGTGTAAGGTAAACTGACACCATCTATGCTAAAGAGTCGAGTGGAGTAAGCATAAAGCTGACCAGGGCCTGTTTGAATGTAGTCTTCTGTATAATCCTAAAGTGAACATCACAGCTTTAAGCTGAAGAAACTGCAAACAGAATTCTTCTTGTTCAGCATGCAAAAATTCACAATCGTTTAAAATTAAAGAAGTATTGCTATCTAAAACTTCAAACGATACTTATGTAGATATATGGTTTAATAAATTGGTGAAATTGATACTGATCCCAATTACTTGTTTTCCAGAGGAATGACGTCAGTGTTTTTTTCTCAGTGCAGAAATTAATGGCAAAAGCCAAAGTTCCGTGTTTACCTCTGACTTTTGGAATAAATGAGAAATGTACTTTAAGGCACCAGGCTAAAAATTGGGGTGGGGGTAGAGGGGATGGAACTGTAGGTTTTAGCCCTTTCTTGGACACAAAGCCATCTCGGTGACCTTGGGCAAGTCACGCTCTCTCCTTCTGAGGAAGCAGGCAAGGGCAAAACACTTCTGGGAAAATAATTACTTTCATACCCACAGGACTAGTTCAGATAGCCACATTTGTCTACATATTTGAAAATATCCAGATTTCTTGTTACTAATTGTCCTGCAGTGGAACATTGATAAAATATATACTAAGGTACACTGGAAAGAAATTCAGCACTACCTTAGGGAAATCAAGAAGCAGAAGATGAATATTTTATTTAAAAAGAGGAAAGAACACTATCTGGTGCTTTTACACCCAAACCTGAAAACAATTCTCAAAGATTCATTTATCCTTTCACAGTAGTCAGTACCCCAACAACATAATATGACACCAGTGATTTATTTATTCCCAGTGGTTAACTTTTGTTGGGACAGTAATAAGTTCTTTGTGCTAGACTATTAAACCACATTTCCCAGAAGGCAGAAATGTTCTTGGTCTCATGAAGAGTAAGATACCTCAGCATCTCCCTCTGCTGGAAATAAAGAAGTATAGGTAATTTTAAAAAAAATTGAGAGCAGAACTTGGAAGAAGCTTGAAGAAGGAAAATGGCAATTAAAATGGCTTTTATCATCTAGCCAGCAACTTCTGATTAATGTAGGCTCTCTTCAAAGCTAGAAGGACTCAAGTAATTGAAGCAGATGAACAATTGATTCAGGAGGTTTCTATTTCTGTAGAAATAGGCACACTGCTCAGGGAGAAATATTGTACTAGATATTGTACTAATATTAGAAACCCACAAGCTCGGAGAATGAACCTTCACCCTCATTAGATTTCATTTCTGGTTTTTGAGACTTTATAACAGTACACTCTATCTCATGTTCTTATTTCTCTGTGCAAATTACAGAAGTGTACTTCAGGCTGTGTTCGTGATTTTTAGAATGCATAGATCACTGTTTTTCATTACAATTTCTTGAATGTTTTTTTAAAGTAAGTTATGTGTTGTATCAGTGAGATCTACAGAACTAGATACTTTATTTGCTTCAACACTCAATGTTTGGGTTTTAATATTTAAAGTTAAAAACAAGCCACAATAATACAATATGGCATAAAGAGAAGGTGTCACCATGGAAACTAGATCCAATTTTGCAGTTTGATTTTTTTACATTGCCAAAAAAAGCAGCCCTAGGAAGGACTACTGTATCTCTCTTGCACACCAGAATTAGGAAGTGGACGTCGCCCTTTATCAGTAAATAAGAAACAAATAGATGTTATAGGATTATAGAGACTCAATGGCTGCTAGACAAAGCAACTGCTAAATAGAAGCACCAATCTTTAGCATATCTTTAGAATGGAAACAATCCACCATATAAAAGCATGTTTATTATGAATTATGTTTATTAAATATTGTTCATTAAATGCATGATTTGGCATTTCTAAACACAATATTTTGTTGCCTGATCAGTCTTTGGATAGTGCATTCTAATACATTTTAGACAATTATCTTCATGGGAATGTTTCACCATACTACATCTTTGCCAAGTTTCAGAAGTCCTAAAGAAGCCAAAAATTCTCTCTCTCTCTATCTGTGTGTGTATGTGTGTGTGTGCGCGCACACACACGCACACACACACACACACACTGTTTCCCTGAAAATAAGACTTCCCCAGATAATAAGCCCAATTGGGCTTTTGAGCGCATGCACTAAAATAAACCCTCCCCAAAAATATTGCAATACAGCAGCAGCCATGAGTGACCACTGCTTCCTGCACCTCAAACATAATAAGACCTCCCCGAAAAAAAGGCCAAGGGCTTATTTCGGGAGTCAAAAAAAATAAGACCTTTTCTTATTTTCGGGGAAACACGGAGTGTATGTGTGTGTGTGTATGTACACACACATGCACACACACACACACACACACACTTTAATACGACATAGAGTTGGATATGGTTGAAATCTGTATATAGCAAGGAATGTCTTAATAATTTATACCTATGATTGCAGTAATGTCTTGACTTACTTTTACATTAACATCAGCTGTTGACTGTAGCGGTAGTATATGGCCACTGATGACAACATCCAACAGTAAATAACCATCTGAATCCAAACCACGGGCAACATGAGTCATTCGTACTAGCTCCCCTATGGATTTCAACAATAGTTCTGATGAGTGAATGATGTGAGCATGGGGTATATTTTCATAAGACACCTTAAGTGTGAAATGAATTGACATAGAACATTTAGTCTGAAACTAAATGGCTGTAAAAATGCATTTCTTGAAATATATATTTGCTAATGATTACAGAAAGGCTTCAACCCAAAAATACCAAAATCATATTTATTAAAGATTTAAAAAAAAATAGAGGCAGTTATTAATGTCTTTCTGCCTCAGTTGCCAATTTGCACCAAGCTAATAATTTCCATTTTATTCAAATTGTTTCATACTTTTCATACTAGTTTGTGGATTCTTTTTTAAAACCATGAATTGAAAGTTGCACACATTTTATTGTACATATAAACATGCATATTTTAAAACATACTTTTTTTTAATGTACGGATTTTGTATACATTTGTTGTTTGGAAAGTATAAAGGAGCATTTGGCTATCAAGGTGTTATTGCCCTTGGGTTCATTCTGTAAGTTCACTTCTTCCTAGAATCATATGCAAATTAATTGTCAACACTTCTAAAAGAAAATAATTTGGATCTTATGCAAAAGAAACATCTGTGTCTTATTTTTACTAACCAGTAGCAAATTCTACTTGTGTTTCCCGCTTGAAAACTGCACTGGTGAGCGAAAAGCCATTCACAGCTTCTCTAATTTCCTTGGCTGTTATCCAATAAATAGGACTCAGAATAGAAACCAGCACTCTCATTACAGGACCTTTAGGAGGAATAACATTATGGTAAACATAGCATCTTGATATTTGTATTTTTTGGAAAATATTTTTGTTAATCACTTCCTAGAAACAACTGCCTCTCACAAAACTTGAAGATCCTGAATATTTTTTTTCTTTGTTCATGACTGCCATAAATAATTTATAAAAAGGATAGAATAAATCAACATTACAAAGAATGTATTGATAGAAGCACAAGGATCTCAATGTATTTGCCTGCTTTCTGGTGTCCCCTTACTGCTATTGAATGTCCTGGTGGCCTTCTACACAGACAGAATGCCATTTGAAACCCACACAGGCCCTCAAGAGTCTGAACTAGTTTTGTGCTGTGCCATTTTCCTAAATGCCTCTATGCTCCTGGGAAAAATAAGATGTGCTCTGTATTTATGAAATCCTGATAATATCTAGTGTTGTAGCCATGATAAACATAGATCTTTCACGTTGATTTATAATATTAAGACTAAAACAAATGGTGCAAATCTGATACATCTAAACAAAATCTTGAATGCAGAAAAGGAACAGCTGTACCAAGATTCCAAGGGATATTTGTAATTTTGGCTTCTACACTTGTAATATCCTCATCTGGACCATCTATTACAGTAGCATTCAGGAAAGCAATTCCAAACTCAACATCATTAATATGTCCAATGACGCTTCCTCTTGCATGTGAGGGTCCACCTGCGGGAGGGGGGGGGGAAGGAAAGAAAAGCCAAAGGAAGCAGTTTTATCCAAAATACACAACTAAATTCTAGAATTCATTTTCTGATGATGGTTCTACAAAGAAAAAAAAACAACTAGACAAATTCACAGAGAGAATTGCTATCATTGGTCAAGAAAATAATGCCAAGAAGCATACGATTCTTAGTGGCTTGATGTTATTGCAGTGTTTCTCTAACTTGGAGACTTTAAGATCTGTGGACTTCAACTCCAAGAATTCCCCAGGCAGCTTGAGGTTGATAAATACCGTATTAGTGCATTTATGGATTTCCCATT
The DNA here is from genome assembly GCF_964273705.1 of Natrix helvetica. Lineage (NCBI taxonomy): Eukaryota > Metazoa > Chordata > Lepidosauria > Squamata > Natricidae > Natrix > Natrix helvetica. Next base: position 70,038,679 of record NC_138549.1, on the reverse strand, counting down.
GATATCACAAATGCTGGATTAGAGAACCATTTTTTTTTTACTGTACGTCTCTTTATGTTTGGTCTTTATGTTTCCTGTCTGGGAAAACTCTTACACTCAAATCATATATGGGTTTGGGTGTCAAGTGCTGGTGTGAGCCCACAGTGCTCTCCTTGTTAGGGTACCATAAAATTAAATTGCACATCTATCAGACTTAATCATTCTACCGGATCAGGTGCCCCTGGAGGGATATCATTTTATGAGGTGCAAAGTCTTGTAGGTGAAAAATGATTCTTGTTTAACACTGCTTGCTAGTTCCAACATAACAAAATGTGGCGGGAAGGAAAGTAGAGTAAGCTCCTAAAGGAATTCAGACAGGGTTTATGCCAATATTTGAGTAGGAAATTAGCCAAACCACCAGAGTATATTAATCATTCTGACAAGTGAAACCACTTTGTGTTCTTCTGCTGCATTTTGAGGAAAAACATTCCAAGTATTGGCCACAAAAGAGACATCTCTGTTTTTTCAAACCTCATCAGATTTTTGTAAGTTTGTGTTTACAAATTTACAAGTTTGAATTGGATAAACAAACATCTTCACTTGGATTACACAGCATTTTAAATAACTTTCTAACATTTAAAAAACTTTCTGTATCGTTCTAATAAAAAAGAAGCAATAAGTAACCTTTAGATTAATTTGCAAAATTTTGCCAGGAAGTTTGAATAGTTTCCAAATTCTTCTTTGAGTTTAGCTGAACATATTCACCTCAAAAAATAGTCGCTTAGTAAAGCAAAGGATAGCAGATCTGCAGGGAAAGAACTAATTCTAAGATTCAGTATATCTCTGCTAGATTTATGAAAATAGAATATGCTAGTCCAGTGATGGCGAACCTATGGCACGCGTGCCACAAGTGGCACGCGGAGCCATTTGTCAGGGCACACGAGGCGCTGCCCTGTTAGCTGGCCAGCGCGCATGCGCGCGCTGGCCACCTGACTTCACCTTTTTAAAAGCTATTTTTCGCCTTCCCCAGGCTCCAGAGGCTTTATAGGAGCCTGGGGAGGGCGAAAAGAGCCCCCCCGGAGACTTCAGGGACCATCCCTGAAGCCTTCGGAACGCTTAAAACCACCCTCCGAGCAAACCGGAAGTGACTTCCGGGTTGCTCGGAGCGTCGTTTTAAGCGTTCCGAAGGCTTCAGGGACCGTCAGAGGCTTCCCTGATGCCTTCGGAGCGCTTAAAACGACCCTCCGAGCAACCCGGAAGTCACTTCCGGTTTGCTCGGAGGGTGGTTTTAAGCGCTCCGAAGGCTTCAGGGAAGCCTCCGGATGGTCCCTGAGCCTCCGGAGGGTCTCGGGGTGGTCAGGGGAGCCCCTGGACCCTGGGGAGGGCGAAAAAAGCATGTAAAAATGGGAGGAGTCACGCGTTGTGCGCGCATGCGCACTGTGGGGTCGCACGTTGCATTATGGGTGCGGTACGCCCACACTCGACCCCCCTGCTCTCCCCCCACTTGTGGCACGCGAGCCAAAAAAGGTTCGCCATCACTGTGCTAGTCCAAGTGCTTATAATACCAGAAAATATCAAAGATCTGCTGCAGTATTAGAAGTCGTGCTCTACTGTCCTTCTGTTCAGAAGCTTAGTAAATATCCTGAGTAAATCTACCCACTGAGTCAGTAACATAATACAGGAAGTCCTCATTTAATGACCACAATCAGGACTAGCAACTTGGTTGAAAATCAAAATGCAAAGTTTATAAATGTGTGTATTGGTCACAAAAAGGTCGAACAAGATGATGCACTGTATTCCTGTTTCAGCTCTAGTACTATAAACAAGTATCCTTTTCACCATCTACTAGTATTTAATTCACAATTTTTTGGATTTTTTGTGTGCTGAAATATATATTAAATAAGGATCACAGGAATGTAATTCTGTATTCTCCCCAGGAGTAATCACATAATATTTGCTAATTCGGTGTTTGTGCAATTTTGTAGAACATAAGTGAGAGGAGACACTAAATTGTGCATTGAAATAAATAAGTTTGGGACATCAGGTTTTATATATGAAACACATCTGCAAAACTCTTTCTTGTGTTTGGCTTTGCCCTGACAGCCTTATATGAATCTTTATCTTTTTATTTATCTTTCTATTTTTAAGAATTCTTAAGATGCCAATGGTTCAACATTTTGGCAGTTTTGACAAAACTTAATGCTTTCTACCCTATTTGTCTTCAGGTAAAGGACCTTTTATGGTCCCTAGCTATGGACTTTTCTTAGCTATTTTCATTTCCTTTTTTATGTTCTTATTTGAACATCAAATTCAAGATAAATATGGTTGATGCTGTACCTCTCTATTCTTTCTTCCCTCTGCAACTAAAAGAGGCACAGGCTAAGTGTCTTCCAATCTGTATTAATGTGCAAGATGATTTTTTTTTGATAGAAAACATTACAAAAATAATAATGGAAATAATCAATACAAGAAAAATAATGGAAATAAACATTGCAATTGCACCAGCTCTGCACTATTTAGAATCTAGTTCAGTTCTTAAGGATCTAAATAGCAACGGATTTACATTACAAATTTCAACATATGTACCATTATACCATTATAATAGTGCTGAATGTATTCAGTGAATAGACAGGATCAGCATTCATTACATAATGTCTTCAATAAAAGACAAAGATTGGACAATAACATCTTAAGTTGTCATTTGACTTAGAAGAAACTTTTACATTTCCTCTTAAAGCTGCTGCAATTCCAGTAATCATTAATCTATCCACCTCATACTGTTTAAATCCAAGAATCAAGACTCATCAAAGCAGATTAGGACTCAGAATATACTTTCTTCATGCATGGAAAGTAGTAACCAATAATGAGTTGCAGTGACGTGCGGTGAGGTTTATGGCTGGTGAGGCTGGTGACATCATCAGCGCGAGCTGCGGTCCCCTTCATGTTGACTCAGGAATGCGGGGAATGGGACAATGTGTGCAGGAGGCTGAGGCAGCTTCAGCCTCCTGCATACATGGTCCCATTCCCCGCATTCCTGAGTCAACATGAAGGGGACCGCAGCTCGCGCTCCCCGCAGCTCGCACTCCACAGTCCCCTTCATGTTGACTCAGGAAGGCGGGAAATGGGACCACGTGTGCAGGAGGTTGAAGCTGCCTCAGCCTCCTGCACACATGGTCCCATTCCCCTCCTTCCTGACTCCTGAGTCAATATGAAGGGGACCCCAGAGCGCGCTCCGTGGGACCGCGGCTCACGCTCTGCGGTCCCCTTCATGTTGACTCAGGAAGGCGGGGAATGGGACCACATGTGCAGGAGGGAGGCTGAGGCTAGAGGAGCCTCCTGCACATGTGGTCCCATTCCCGGACCACGTGTGCAGAAGGCTCCTCAGAGCCTTTTCCCTTTTCCCTTTTTTTTTATTTTCATGATGAGAGCGGTGAGGCTCTGCCTCCCCTGACCGCACGTCCCTGAGTTGCCCATAACATAAAGTGCTTCTCCTTCCCTCCAGCATTTGAGACATAAACATAGGTGTGCACAGGTACCTGGACAAGCCTGAATGTTACATCTGGATATTTGAGTCCCATCTCCAGGACAAGGACGTCCATTGTTAGAGACAGGTGGATTGCTGCACAACCGTGATCGGATCTTTTCCCCTGCTCCACAAGATGCTGAGCATGTACTCCAAGGCTGCCATGGACCCCAGTTTCCATCCACTGCAAACCGATACAGAAGCAAAATAAAAAAAAAAAATAACAATGTTTCATTAATGCTTCTCAAGAGTTTGGAGTTGTTGTTTTTTTGCAATGACAAATGCAACTATTATACAATTATTATGAATAATATATATTAATAATTATGAAAGTATTACAATTATTGCTAATCATGCATAAATGAATGAAAGGGCTATCAATAGTCAAAAGGTAGATGAATGGAGATCAAATGAAATCTAGGATTGAAATAGAGCAGGCTAGAGCAAGAATAGGAGCAAGAATAGGCAAGGAAAGGAAGTGGGGGGATGGAATAGAAGATTCCTCACTTACATACAGTTCAGGAACTTTACTCACAATCTTTAATATCTATTTCAGAACACACTAAAATTGCATGCACATTCACACATCTATTTTGTGTAGTAAAATAGTAATAAAGAATATATATGATGGATGTTTGCAAGTTAAGAAACAGGTACAGCAGGTCAGTCTCTTCAAAAGTGGGTTGATCTCATCCATCCCCATGAATGGATTTTATACATCCCTTATTTTTTTTCCTCAATCAGGGTCTGGGATGCAAAATGCCTTCATGCTATATAAAGCAAAATAGTCATTGCAAAGGGGGGCGTAGCACCTTAGTGTCTGTTCCTCTTTGCAGCATTATTTTGGTTGGAAACAGAGCTATACTCCAGCAACATGTAGATTGGTACAAAAGAAATAACAACCAATAGCTCATTCACAAATATCCAGATTTCAAATCCATCAGAGTTTGTGAAGAATTTTTATCCCTATGAACGGGCAGGGTCTTATGAGATAGATCTTCAGTTCTGGTGTGCTTCTATTGTTATTGTTAGAAATAACCTCATTGTTTTGCAGACATCCAGAATATTGTATTTCCTACCCGACTGTCTGTCTCGACCTAACTCACCAGGACACAGCTCAGCATGGCACCTCTGAGTCTGTGTATCAGCCCCTGCACAGGCTCTTCCTCCATTAAGTGGGTGAGGATTGTCACAAGTCCGATATCTTCTCATTTGGCCACTATTACATGTTCGACTGCAAGTCCCCCAGTTGCTCCATGGGCTCCAGTTTCCATGTCCTTTGGAAACAGGATATTTTTCAAATCAGTATTTTTTTTATACTGAAAGGCACAGCAGTTAATAACAATAAGAAAAATGTAACAATTGTGCGTTTATTGTCAGCCTATTGTTAAATAAAGACAAGGGAACACTTTTGGAAATAACTATGTTGAAATCACTCCTCTGCCCTCCTACCTGGAATGTAACATTATAGCTCTTCTGGACAAGACTCCAATCCAGTTTTTAATCACCTACAAGATGAAATATTTCTCAGTATACATCAAATTGGCCCTGTGCACTTACTGGGGCAGAGGTCAACGTTGCAAAAGTCAACCTGGAGATTGTTCCCTTCACATCTGAGTCCACCATTCTCTGGGGGTGGGTCTGAGCAATCTCTTGTTCTCTGTTGGGTACCACCTCCACAGGACATAGTGCAGGCACTCCAGCTAGACCAGGAAGTCCATTTTCCATTTACTAGTTAAATGAAAAGAGGCATCCTTTACATACACCGACATAAACATTTAAATCAGAAATAGCAAATGTAATTGCTGTGCAAATTCTGTGTAACTAAATCTGATGCCTAAGAAATCTACACATTAGAGCAGCTGATTAAGGAGCCAATGCCGTATTACAGACTAACTCATTGCTCACTGCCAGGAGTTCACTTCTCACTGACACAAGGTTGACTAAGTCTTCCATCCTTCTGAGGTTGGTAAAATGTGGACCCAGATTGTGGGGGGCAATATGCAGGCTCTGTAAACCACTTTTGAAAAGCACTATAAAGCAGTATCTAAGTCTAAGACAGCTATTGCTATTAAGTTCCAAGCCGTATTTAAGAATATGAATATTCTCTATATGAAGGAAGACTCACCCTCCTTCATCTTACAAAATCAAACTTTGCATTTGTCATAGGCTGGCTGCTACTACTTTGGCTGACTTCCTCATCTATAAGCTCAACTGTTAACTGAGAGCCAAGTACTGCTATTAAAGAATATGGAGGAGAGAAATTAGAACTCTCTTTGTTCATTAATTTATTACCTGAGCACATCCCCAGAGGTTTATTTAAAGAGCTTACATGCTAAATTTTCCCTTTCCTTCCCTCTTCATTCATAAAATCAATTTAGCCAAACTTCCCTTCATTTCTGTCTCACCCTATATTTAGAATACACTACATTTAAATGAGAGCCAGTTTAGTGTAGTGGTTAAAGCATCTGGCTAAAAACTGCAAGATCATGAATTCTAGTTCCACCTTAAGTACAAAGCCATCTGGGTGACTTTGGCCTAGTAGTGTCTTTCCCTCTCTCCTAGGAAGGAAGCCATGGCAAACTGCTTCCAAAAAGTCCTTGCCAAGAAAAATGCGAGAATCGGATGTACAGAATGGGGGGAAAAATAAGTACTTTCTATAAACTAAGATGAAAAACAAAATCTATTTATAACTTACCTGGACAATTTCTCTCATTGCAAACCTGCATCTGTACGTCAGGCCCCTCACAGGAAGAACCATCAAATGATGGAGGAGGATTATTGCACAGCCTTATTCTGTTCTGAGTACCTTTGCCACATGTCTCACTGCAAGGTCCCCATGATAACCAGGAACTCCAGGCACCATTAACTAGAAGCAAAGAAAGTTAGTCCAAAAAGAAACTGTAGAAAGGAGAAGAAAAATACAAATTGGAATGGATGATAGTGACATATGTGTGAAGGCCATTTGCACAATGGATTTTTTTTTTTGGTCCTCTGATTCTCTCCAGAAGCCTATCAGAGGATTCCAAGAATTTTGCAACATATTTGAAGAAGAAAACTGCCTAAACAAGGGCATTTTGAGCTACCACTCCTATTATTTCTCGTACAATGTAAGAGGGAATCAAAGAAAAAATATAAAGGCAGACATGATTTTTTTTTAATGACCACAAACTTTGGATCTAACCATTTTACTTTTGCTTTTCTAAGAGGAAGTTTTTAATTTTATAAATGTATTAACTCCATTCAGCACTTTTCAGAACAGAAATGCTCGTGGCAGTTTACAATCTAGTATCTAAAAAAATTAAATTAAGAAGAGCAATCCCAAATGAATCTCAAAGCAGATTATGGAAACATTGTAGTAGAGTAAAATCTCCTTGAAATCTTAATTTTCCTTCTTCTTAAAATCACTTCCAGTGTTTACTTTGGATACAACAAATAGATATGTTTAAAAATGATTCATTGACGGGGGAAAAAATCACATCTCAGAAAGAAAAGGAAATGTATGTCAAGCACATCATTTCTCACCTGGGCAGGGCCTTATGTTGCACACCATTGACTCTACTGCATTGCCTTCACAAGGTCTTCCTCTGTGTTGAGCTGGAGGGTTGCTGCAACTTCTGGTTCTGGTTTTGTTGCCTTGCCCACAGGTTTTAGAGCATTCTTCCCAAGTTCCCCAGTCTGACCAGCTTCCATCCACTAAATAGCATTCACAATTTATTTGCAGTTACTCATATGCACTGAAATGATTGATAACTTCATATTTACAATAATAAAAGGTTCGATGGCCTGGTGGTAGAGATTAAATAGCAACATTGACCATTTTTTCAGTATATCCTTAGTACGTCCTCTTGATCAAATCAAAGAAACTAAACGTAGTTGTGATTGCCAAGTTTGTGAATTTGGAAGAAAGTTCCAAGGACACAAGTGGAATTTCATTTAAATAACATCGGCATCAAGAATGAATGCTAAGAGATAACACAATTATTCATGAGTAATAAAATAATTAATTGCACTGAATCATGGTGGAAGTATCTCCTAAGCATTTATGGTGTCAGTTTCAGATTTATAAGATAATCAATGTGAATAAACAAAAGATGAGCATTTACCTGGACACAATTTGCTCTGACAGATGCGTATTTCATAGTCAGGCCCCATACAGCTTTGTCCACCATTAGCAGGAAAGGGATTGTTGCATAGACGAATCCTCTTTTGGACACTTGGGCCACATGTTACACTACATGGTTGCCAGTCAAGCCATTGAGAAAACCCACCATGCACTGCAATGGAACAAATTGCATTAATTTAGACAATACTCCTTTTAGAACCTATACACACATGTTATTGACTTCAGTCTTTAAAAAAACCAAGAGGTTGACCTGTAGACTACTGGTCTACAACAATTTTGTTATGACTTATGACAATATTGAATAAAGACTTGGCTGGAAGTGATTCAGAAGAATTAGCAATTGTTGTTCTTGGCTTCTGAGAAATCAGGAAAACTCACCTTTTCATGATCCTATCACAAACTAAAAATGGCCTATAGGCTTGCCTCTAATCTCTGAAGATATTATTCTATCTACATAATTAAAATAGTCGAACTAATGGATGGATTAAAGTATGCCTCCTAACTTCCTTTTATTAATGTTTTGAAAAGGCTGATAAGATAGGAAGCAAGTTAAAAACAAATGGTCATAAATAATACTTTATATATCAAGAACAAAAAAAGAGAGAAAATAATGGCATGAGTAATATTTTGGTATACATTTATTTGTTATAGAATTCATTCCATAGATTCTGATCAGTTCACAATCTGACATTCTTTATTTCCTCTTTCACCACTTCGAGTGTTAACAGATCACAATATGACATAGTAATAACTGGCAGCCTAGTTCACCACTAACCTTCAAAAGGCCGGAATATCTGCAAATGTGTTCTGCAGCATTGGAGAAACCATACCAAAGTCTAGCCTCCAAGTCCAGGTTTTTTCTACTTCTAGGGAAAGCATTGGAACCTTAAGTACCCCCAGTCTCAATGCCATCAAAGAATGGGTAGAATCATTTTGAAGGATTCAGCCTTCAATCCGACATTATTCTGTTTCTTAAGCTTCTAATAATTGAGGTACACTTTAATAAAAATTGGTGGAACTGTTCACTCTTATTCTTCACTCTTTACTCTTAAATTTTCAATAATTTGTTTCTAGAGCATGCAGAAAGAAGAATGGCATGTCTTTAGAAACCATACCTTGTGAATAACATATACTGTATATCCCTTACTTCCCATGAAAGTTGAATTTAAAGACTAATGCAGAGATGTAAAATCAATCTTTTCCAGTAAGTACAAATTTAGATCTTATATGAGATTTTCAGGTTTCAATTAATATTATTTCTAAAACCACAGAACAGTTCTCCCTTCTGACAGGAGAATGTCTTAGTAGAAAACTTTACTGAGCAAGAGATATAAATATAGGGACATATCTGTATTGCTTTTCTATTTAAAAATACAGATTGATTAACTACAAAGGGCTTCTCATTAAGCTAATTCGAGCCTCAATACTAACCCTGGACAATGAACGGCACTTTGACAAGGACAGAACCCATGAGGTTCCTAGCTACACATTCATATTCAGAAGTATCCTCTTTACGAGCAACTGCAATACGCAGGGAGCCATTCGTCAAAACGGTCATTCGGTCTTGATTCAGAAGAGGCCGGCCTTGACGAGACCATTCAATAGTTGGATGAGGTTCTCCTTCTGCTTGGCAGTTCAGCGCTGCTGTGGTTCCAGCGTCAACAATGATCTCTACTGGTTCAGTTTTAATAACAGGTGCACCTAAGAGGAACAAAATATTCCTGAATTGGCTGAGATACTGTGATAAATCAATAACAGCAGAGCTCTCTCCTTTTTAACACTTTCCCGTAGTCTGTTCAATGCTATAATGCAACACTACTTCCATTTCTCTTATTTAAATAATTATGTAGTTTACACAAATCCATTTACTGCCCTATTTTCATTTTTTAATGGTCGTAAGTGGCAGGCATTTTTGCTATTATATCAAATCTAACCTGAGGCAAGTGAGAGGCTGTGAGTAAGGGGTGGGCAATCCATAGCTTGTACCTTGCAACCTTTTTATGCCTCAAAAGCCTCCAGGGATTACTTTGCAAAATATTCAGTAGCAAATTTCTGAATGTTGGAAGCTATTTTCTGTTTTTACCGATGGGAAACAAATAAAATAAAGTGTGACTAAATCAGGAAAGAAAGAGAAAACCTTAACATGAGAATGATAGAAAAACAGTCAATCCAACCGAGTGACCCACCGCTCAAAATATTCACCTGTGCTATGAAAAAATAAGGCTGGAGAGGACATACAATACACTGTCACATTATTCTTGATGTAATATTCAGAAATGGGTATATAGTCTCCTACTCAGCACAAAATTGAAGAGAGCTTTTCAAGTGCTCCATACAACTATTTGACCATCTTAAGATATATTTTAAAACTCAAAGGAAAAGCCCAGTTCTTTCAATTGTCTGTGCTGTATCTTGTCTCTTTCACCAAGGGAAAATGTTTCAGCATGCCCTGAGCATTCTTTCAAAAATGGGAATCATTTCCACAGCTTATCTTCCATCTCCACCATTAACTGTTCATTGGGGAAACCATTATGCTGCCATAATAAAAGTAGGCACATGATTTTTCTCCAAGCATAATGGTGTTCAAAGCAAGATTAATACAGTATACTAAGAAGCAATAAAAATTTCAGGAATATTAAAGCTGGGCAAATAAATTTATTGCTGATCTGAATAATATCTATTATGTTTATTCTTAAATCCTTTGTATTCTACTTCTTATCCAGTTGTGTATTTATAGAATGTTGTATATTTCTCATGATATATTTTATTGTATGAACAAAAGTATCTAGAATAGAATAACAGAGTTGGAAGGGACCTTGGAGGTCTTCTAATCCAGCCCCTGCTTAGGCAGGAAACCCTACACCACTTCAGACAAATGGTTATCCAATTTCTTCTTAGAAACGTCCAGTGTTGGAGCATTTACAACTTCTGGAGGCAAGTTGTTCCACTGATTAATTGTTCTAACTGTCAGGAAATTTCTCCTTAGTTCTAAATTGCTTCTCTCCTTGATTAGTTTCCACCCATTGCTTCTTGTCCTTCCCTCAGGTGCTTTGGAGAATAGCTTGACACCCTCTTCTTTGTGGCATCTGCTATCATATCACCCCTATTATACCCATCTAACCCTCTGGTAATTCCTCATAAAATAAAATAAAAAGCATGATAATCCTTGAAATTCTTAATTGGATGCCTCCTCATACCAAACTAAGAAAATCTGCACAGGAGTAGGTGTGTTTATATAGTCATATTTGTTCAAGTTTTCTTTAAAATAGGCAAAATATCTTATACTTGCTTACTCAAAAATGAACATCATTGGAATCTATAGGACTTATCCCAGATTATGTAACACTGAGGCAAATAACAATATTTTCTCTCAATACATTCCTTATCCAAATCATTTTGGAAAAAAATAAACATTTTAAACTCTTTTTTTAAATCAATAAGTAGACTGCAGTGTTTAGTAAACTGGAAAGCAGTAATATTCTGAACCACAGAATTGGGTCAGTTCCAGTTAGATGCCCCCAAAACCCGTATTCTTCAAATAAGCTAAGTGAAAATTTCCTCATTTGCAAACTCTCTATTTCAATTTGATGCCATCCAGGTGTTTGACTAAGAATTCCCGAATCTCCAGACCCATTTGAAGGCCCTGAGGCTATGGAAACCTACTCCTTGACAAGAAGGAGATGAAGGAAGTGAAATCTGAAAGCAAATTCATGTTAGAAAATATATTGTTTGAGATTTATTTATGAAGTTGACTATGGGTCATTGACATGATACTGCATCATTAATTCATCTCTTGTTCAGATTCTAAAACTGAAGGGGAAGTGAGTTGGAGAGAATGTGTGTTAAATAAAGAATTCCGTTTGCTTGGAAGCTACTAACATTTACAAGTACAGCAGATACACCTGGATACACATTTCATAACTCTTAGGAAATTGTAGGAATAGGGGTCTGTAACTTACTATGTAATGTAAGAGTGACATGGTGTTCAACTACACCAGCATCATTTGTTGCTATACATATATATTCTGCAGCATCTTCATTCTGAAAAAAACACAGGTGATTTGTTCAGTCTGGGACTGACTATTTTAAACAATATCTTATAGATTTGCAGATGTAGGATTTAAGTGAAATTATTCATTGCAGACAAATATTTCTAATTATTTCATGATATGATATAACTTAGCTAAATAATATTTTTTTTAGTATGTGGATTTTATTAAAAGAAATCCACATGTTTACATATGATCCAATTTCCAATTTTAGAGTGTGCCAATATGGAGGCATAGCCTAACTGGTCAGAAATAAAATAAAGATATTTATAATACTATGCTACTTGGGATTTCTCTCCACATGTGCTGCAAATATGCCTCCCATAATTCCCAGCCATAATTCCCATCTTTTGCCCTGCATTGGCAGTTGTAATTCTATTGTATCTAGGAAAGGTTAGGAAAATCTGGAATTATACACACATATGCATGCAAAAATATTTTAGAATATATGAATATAAGGAAAAGAGCATCTGCAGCAATTACAAAAAAGAAAAGGTTCAAGTTGAATTGATATCCCTTAACAGTGTCATAAAAATAAGTGGGATGATCACAGCAAGACACCTTGCTGGTACGAGATGGATACTATCGTGTTTAATTAAATCCAATGGTTGCATTAGTTCAGTGCTAACTCACTACTGTGCCATGGATGGCAAGGGATCCATTGCTAAGTTGCCTGATTCGATTGCTGATCAAAGTGCCAACTCCTTTTCTGCTCCACTGAATAGTTGGAGGAGGGTCTCCTGTGACTTCACAGTTGAGAACAGCATTGCCACCCAAGGGTTCAATCCAATTGGAATTATAATCTCCCATGAATACCGGAGGTTCTGAATTTCAAAATAATAAGTATAAGCAACTAAATAGAAAACAAAAGTCTGAAGAAACTTGAAACTCACAATATTGAGGAAATGCTATGTGGATCTGATCCATAAGTATATGTAATAATTGAGTGAGATTTAGCCATCATAATTTTCTAGGCATTTCTGCTATTTTTGCATTGAATCATTTGCATAGTAAGACAATTTGTTAATTACAATATGCACCCAATTTTATTTGAACCCAAATTGGAAACAGAAATTTTCATTCCACCTATCGATCATAATTAAATGCTTTATTTTTGTAAGCTGAATATTTTTATTGCCATTATTCCTCCATGCCACCCATTATATTGTAGTTAGATGCAATATGAAAGCAGAAAACTGTGAAACAAGCCCAAAACTTATCAGCAATACACACCTTTAACATAAACAGATCCAAGAGCCTTGATAGAACCAACTAGGTTTTCTGCCAGACACACATAGGTTCCTGAGTCTTCCTTAGACACTCTTTCAATAACAAGTTTACTCAATCCATTTACTCCATCATATTGTGCTAACCGAACAAGAGAAGTTGAAAAAAATAAACCAACATAAATTAAAACATCTTTGTAAAATTTATTTTATTCATTAAAAGATGTTTTAAAGACATATTGAATATTTCCTATAATTGACTTTGCTTTGCAGCAAAAAGCAAAAAACAAAATTTGGGGACAAAAGGGGAAGCCATATTGTCTTCTTGTCTCATGTTCTGCTCCCAATGCAGCTAATCCTCAACTTACAACTACAATGGAGCCCAAAATGTCTGTTGCTAAGCAAGACAGTTTTTAAGTGAGTTTTGCCACATTTTATGACCTTTGTTGCCCCCAACGTTGGGGGAATCACTGCAGCTGTTAAGTTAGGAACACGGTTGTTAATTGAATCTGGCTTCCCCACTGATTTTGCTTGTCAGAAGGTGACGACAGGTGACCACCTGGACCTGGGATGCTGCAACTATCATAAATATATGCTATTTGCCAAGCATCCAAATCAGGGGTGGCCTACTGGGGGTTCGCAAGGGTTCGGGAGAACCTCTAGCTAAGTTTCTGTGCAGTTTTGAGAACCCCCGAATCCCACTCCTGGCTGGCCCCGCCCACCCTGCCTTCCCCCTCCCAGGAGTCCCCACAGGGCCCATTTTGGATGCAGCTAAGTGCAGGGCCTGCACGGAACTCAGGGAGGGTGAAAAACGGGCCTACCGGAAGTTCAGGAAAACTGGAAATGGGCTTGTTTTTGGCCTCCAGAGGCTCGAGGAAAGCCTCTGGAGCCCGGGGAGAGCAAAAAGGCACCCCTTTCATAGTGCAGGAGGCTAACGCCCACCCAGCAACTGGGCACAAAACCCCTTGCTAAAATTTTTGAAGCCACCCGAATATTGATCACGTGACTATGGGAATGTTGCAAGAGTTGTAATTGGGGAAAAACAGTCGTAAGTTGCTTTTTCAGTGATGTTGTAATGTCAAACAGTCACTAAAGAAATGGTTTTAAGTTAAGGACTACCTGTAAATGTTTTATTATAGAACTTTCTGCTGATTGTTTTTCAGCTGCTGAACTCCTTTCAGACCAATGTGTCTCTAAACAAAACCATATTTAGGAAACTAAGGCATTTGGTAGCTAGAGTTAAGGTGGTGTTTAATGGTTTTAAGTATTTGATAGGTATTTGATGTTTTAGTAATACATTTTATAGCTGGGGATTAAAGTAAAAGAATTGTATTTCTCTAGTCCCAAAACTACAGGTTAAACCTAAAAAATAATATACACAAACAAAGCATATGACCCAGTACCAAAGCACTAATGATGTTAGCCAGGTTGGTAATAAAACTTCTGTAACAAAGCCAACAAGTTCAGACACACCAAGGACCTCACAGTTCAATTCTGAGCTACAAATATTATCTTCTATCAGTACCAGAAATAAATGTTTTTTTACAGACACTAGGGATTCCTCATGGCTTCCCTCCTTAGCTCATCAGGACAACTTATTTTGCAAATCACATTGTTCACAAAGGAAGGAAGGAAGGAAGGAAGGGAGGGAGGGAGGGAGGGAGGGAGGGAGGGAGGAAGGAAGGAAGGAAGGAAGGAAGGAAGGAAGGAAGGATCAGAACAGAAATTAAACCTTGATTTGCTTCCCACATCCTTTCTACTCTGTTATTGCCGAGTTGAGCTGAGTTGGTTGAATCAAATTGGTTCAATGTGCTCTCGTACAATTACATGTACATTCTATATAGTGTATTTCAGATTTGCAGATGGTAAACAGAAAACCAAAGGCTATCTTTACAGTGTGTACGTGGGTGGGGATGCTTTTCAATCTGAAAGAACGTGTCTCTACATCTAATTTTACAGCCTCCCTTTTACTATAGTTTTCTGGATTAACTCACCTGGGATAATATTATTGTTAAATGTCCATTTAATGTTGGGTACAGGAACTCCTGTTGCTTTGCAAGTTAATTGCAATTGTTCTCCTTTGTTTAAAGCTACATCTCCAGGGAGTTCAATAAAAGCTGGGAGCACATAAACTGTTAAACTGACAGTATGGGTGTCTTCACCAGCCACATTGCTAGCAATACAGGTGTAGCTCCCAGAATCTTCCGGCTAAATAGAGAAGGAAAACAATTCCATATTCATAGTACATATTAAACAAAAAGCAAAATCCCCAAAAATATAATAGCTATTTGTACTATGGGGAGAACCTCAGAAACACTTTTAATAATATTTAGTCCTGTACAAGTTTGATGACCTAGACAATAAAGGCAGTCCTTATCCTCACTATCATCTTTCCTAAGCATGCTGTTCAGAATAGAATAACAGAGTTGGAAGGGACCTTGGAGCCCCCTGCTTAGGCAGGAAACCCAACACCACTTCAAGACAAAGGTTATCCAATCTCTTCTTAAAAACTTCCAGTGTTGGAGCATTCATAACTTCTGGAGGCAAGTTGTTCCACTGATTAGTTATTCTAACCGTCAGGAAATTTCACCTTAGTTCTAAGTTGCTTCTCTCCTTGATTAGTTTCCACCCATTGCTTCTTGTCCTACCCTCAGGTGCTTTGCAGAATAGCTCGACTCCCTCTTCTTCTTCAGTCCCAGCAACCATTCTTTATATGTTTTAGCCCCCAGTTCCATAATCATCTTTATTGCTCTTCTCTGCACTCTTTCTAGAGTCTCAGCGGTGGTTAGAGTGCAGTATTGCAGGCTACTTCTGCTGATCACCAGCTGCCAGCAGTTTGGCAGATACAGTAAAATCTCACTAGGCTCAAGGTTGACTCAGCCTTCCATTCTTCTGAGGTGGGTACAATGAGAACCCAGATTGTTGGGGGCAATAGGCTGACTTTGTAAACCGCTTAGAGAGGGCTGTAAAGCACTGTGAAGTGGTATATAAGTCTAAGTGCTATTGCTATTTTTACATCATAGTGACCAAAACTCGATGCAGTATTCCAAATGTGGCCTTACCAAAGCATTATAAAGTGGTTTAATTGAGGCTTACCTTAGCATTCTCTATAATGAAGTCTTCATATGGTTCAGATCTGTGCTTAGCTAAAGGGCTTGTGTCACCTTTCCTCCAGGTCACTGATGGTGCTGGCATTCCATCAGCAACACAAGACAGAACTGCTCGTGAATTTTCAACCACCGTGTAGTGGTTTTCAGTTGCATGGATCTTTGGTGGAACTGTAAGAAGTATTTTTTAAAACAAAGAAACAATTAGTTTTATTAAAATTAGGCATTTTATACTGTACTTTATGCATATGGATGTGAACATGTATTATCACAAAAGAGTCTTCAACATCTTTTAGGAGATATTTGTACAGATGGTGACTGAGAATGATTTGTTTAATTTGAAGAAAGCAAAACTGTTGGAAATGCTGGCTAAACATTCTAGGCATTTTAGTCCAATTCATCTGGAGGGCTAAAGAAGGCTGAGATATAGCCCAGTTTTCTACAGAAATATGAGAGAAGATATCACAACACTGGGAAAAATGTAATTTTAATAGGGAAATTTGGGAACTAGTAAACATTTGCCAACAAACCCTTAAATTATGTAGGCAATAATATTAGCTTGAGTTCATCAGTATGCAGAGTTCAGAGATCTCACTTAGTATTCTGCCAGAAATAAAGAATTCCCCCCTTTTATAATATACTAAAATATAGGTTTTAATTTTAACATTATTGTGTTTAGAGGAAATATTCCAGTGCGCTTTATATTAATGATCTTTTTTTTAAAAAAAAAAATCTACTATAACATTAATTTTTCCACTATTCCTACACTTGTTTGGAAGTGGGAGAAACGTGCAGATGACCAAGATGGGATGGGATGTTACTCAAGAAAGCAAGCCTACCAGTCTTGGCTCCTGCAAGGAGACTGATGGAATCGAAGGGCTAATTGGTTTGTATAAATATTCAAATATTTGGTCTAAGCATTGCATGTCTTGATTGGTGTAGGACTCTTAAGTAGCAGTCTTTCTCGTCCTTTTCAGGGTTAAACTGAGTTCTGGATTAAGTCCAGGCAATTAGCTAATACAGCATTGTGTGTTTTCTATCCTATTGGCACAGGACTAGGTATAATGTCTTGAGTGAAGCTGCTCTTAGGCAAGTGTTGGTAGGTTGTTGTTGTTTTTATCTGCAGATGGAAAACGGCTTTTGAGCTACATTGCATACCTATGGATATACTATGCCACTGGTTAGATGCTGAATTCTAATTGAAGATCTTTACATTTCAGATGACTGTCATTGCAGTCATCAGACATCAGTGGAGTAGGTTACTGCCGTTGGTCATTGTTGCTGGTGGTTTAGAGGCAGGAATATTCTGATCTTTCCTTTCTTAGCTATGTAAGCACAAAATGCGTTAAAGGTGCATCCATCTCTAACTGATCCTATCCTATTTTTCTGCAGATTTGTTTTTATAGGGTGATTTATAGGGTGATTTGGTTAAATATACATCACACCAGAGTTCCACTCATTATTTTCGTGGTAAGTTTAATACTGCAATAGCCTGTTCATTAAAGTGATAATTATATGTTTATCTGTGGAATGAAAAATTAAAAGCTTCCCAGCATTTTGACTTCTTCAATATTTAATAAATAAATTCAAGTTTCCCAGGTTTTAATTTTACTTACCAAGGACAGTGAGTTCTGTACTGGAATTGCTAGATCCAGCCACATTAGTAGCATTGCAAGTATAATGTCCAGTATCCATAGGCTGAACAAAGGCAATCTGCAAACCTCCTGTGCTGAGAACCCTTCGCCTCATGGACTCTGTGATTATCTGTCCATTGTTTTGCCAGGCAATCACAGGAGATGGGTAGCCATCGGCTTCACACATCAGAGTGACAGGTTTATCCACAACAGCCACATATTCTTGGGGATGTGGTTTGATAACTGGAGGGACTGAAAAGCCATTGCTCAATTGAATTTTTGTTTGCATTTTAATTCAGAGGCAAAAAACAACAACCCTTAAACAACTTTACATATATACAAGTATATATATCACATACACTTTTATGTATACATTTTCCCTCAAATTGACCTATTTGAAATGTCATTTTATTCCTGGCAAACCATTTTAAATATCTGATGTTTTCAAGGAATAGGTTAGAGACCTTGTAGTCCAAGTCCCCATATTTAAAGATTTCCTTGGCCTGGTATCCAGCTGAGAGTCAATATTAGATTAGTAGCCTATTCTATGTGATGACTGTTTATTTTTCAGTATGATCAGCTGAGCCATAGCCCCCCCCCCCCTTTCCTTCATTAGCTTTTAAAATGATACATCTCTTTGGAACAGTTTCTAACCAAGGTTCAGTGAAAAGCACCTTGACATTGTGTGTGGCGTTTTCTATGAGGGCATCAAATAACAAAGTTGTGGGCTAGGTACAAAACTTACCTTGAACTTTTAATTTGATCTTCCCAAGGGCAGTGCCTGATGGATTCTGAGCAACACACATGTAAGTTCCAGCATCTTCAATAGCAGCTTTAGCAATCTGAAGATTGCCATTGGGAAGCACTGTGTACCTATTTCCTAAAATACATATAGAGTGTTCTAGATAAGTCAGAAAGAAGGATCAGGTTAAATTCTAAACAACATATCTATTCGGAATCAGAGAAGGAAATAAATTTTGAATAGGAAGACATATTGACAATTTTCATATGTATGTATGTATGTATGTATGTATGTATGTATGTATGTATGTATGTATGAAGTTTACAACCCCTGGTATGCCCAAATATGGGAGGAAGCATACTGCTTCCTTTCTCTGTGTATCGTCTCATCCCAAGAAACCATCCAGACAGAAAGCCATTATTTTTAATGTTGTCTTTGTTATTTGTGTTGCGTTTGCGTTTGTATATATATATGATAAGGGAGGCAGAGAAGGAAATTAATTTTGAATTATATGTATGTATGTATGTATGTATGTATGTATGTATGTATGTATGTATGTGTGTGTGTGTGTGTGTATATATATATAGTAGAAAACATTCTAGTAAACTGATGCTTTATCTACTATGGTGGCCAGATAGAGGAGGAATTCAAAACATGTCCATAATTTACAGAAATTCCTCTGGCTCAGCAAAGTTATATAGCCCCAGGGGTAGGTTGCTCCCAGTTTGGCCGAACAGGTAATGGAATTCAGGCCTGTGTCACAGAACCGGCAGCAACCCAGGCCTGTCACGCCCCCAAACTGGTTCCTACCGCCATTTTGGTTTGTAGTGACTGAGTATGTGCAGTTCAATGTAAATTGTTATGCACATGCATGAAGAACAATTTACATTGAACAGTGCATGTGTGCGTGAGTGAAGTGAGCATGTGCTTTGCATGCGGGTTGCGAACCGGTAGTAAAACCAGCAGCAACTCACTCCTGCCTATCCAATGTTGTAGAATACAGAATGTAGTACAGATTCCCTTTCAATTACATGTTGCTTATTGCTCTGAAGGAAATTGAAAATTATGATCAAAACATAGTACCTGTTGTAATAACACTGACCCCTTCCTTCTGCCATGATATTACAGGATGAGGCGTGCCTAATGCTTCACAAGGCAGGAGAACTGGGTTATTCAGAATAACATCTAATGCTCCGGGTTGCACTCGTATTGTTGGTGGTTCTAACAGGAGCACAAAAAAAGAGCTAGTTAATGACTAAAAAACCCTCCTTATTGCTTTCTCCATAGAAATCATTTTTCAGGGTTAAAAAAATAGTGAGTGGTTCTACCAGACTGAAACCATTAAATTATAAATTGCAAAACATAACTACCCAACATTCCACAACCAGCAATATTTCAAGGATTTAATATTAAGTTAAAATTATAAGCTAAGAGCCGATCTGAAAAATGTAGTCACAGTATTTTAGGTGGGAGAATTTTCCTCTGTAATATAGACAGCTGGAAATCAGGAGAAAGCTTTAATTAAGAATTATGTCTTTGATATGTTTATTTATAAACTTTGATGGGCTTTTACATGGAAGGAATAAAGAATACCCATGCAGTTTGGTAGTACAGATCTGCTAGGGCCATACCATTTCCTATTCTGAAGGTGTTGAAAGCTCTTAGTTTTATGGTTGTCTGGGAAAAAAAAATATCTATGAATAAGATAAGAAACATACAAGTTCCCACCTCACCCTGAACATGAAGGGTGATGTGTTTATAGGCAGAGCCAGCAGCATTCCATGCAGTGCAAGTATATTTTCCTGCATGGTCCAATTGAGCAGCACTTATATCAATAGCACCTAAAAAGAAGAAATGAAAGACTTCCATTGATTACGCTAAACAGTGATTTATGACCATTGGCAATTCTCAGGCAGTTTCGATACAATTCCAGGAAAAATAAAACCAGTGGAAGCTTTCTAAATCAATGTTTAGAGCAATGGTTCCAACCTCTTTTTTGGCCATGCCCCACCTAAGCATCTCTAAAATCCTGATGCCCCCCCCCCCCCCAATGACATATTATTCTTATTTTACTCAAAAAATACTCTACTCATGCGGAGGAAGCCTAAAAGGCCATTAACTTGGTTTAAACAAGGTTCAAATTGCCCCCATTAAAAATCAAATCCCTCTCCCCCCCCCCCCGTGGGACATGGACCCATGTTTGGAACCACTGGTTTAGAGTCTGAAACATGAAATAGAAAATTGATGTTTTTTAATCTTCTCTATTACATCTAAATTGAAAGATTTTATACTACATCACCACTACCGTACATTTGTACAGCATAAAAGCTATCATAATTCCAAGATGAGGATCATCACAGACTGGCAATGATTGGATATATCAAGAGTTCAGCTATTGCTGCAGAACTTGAGTGAAATATGTTCCTGACAAAACATTTTATGCAGCAGGCAAGAGCAGCAAAACTTTTAACTCTCCGTTTCCCTCGACGTTTTTCCCCCCTCTTCATTACAACATCTCATCACCATCACAACACATCTCTGTTCTGCTATATACTGTTTTCACGGCATGCACAACCTGAAGACAGTATTCTCCAGCCATTTCCTCGAGAAGAAATCTTTATTCCATTCTTGGTCCAAAGAATTGAAGGCACTGGAACACCTGATGCTGTGCAGGGGATGATTATGGGGGAGGACTTGGTTACTAATAGATCTGTAACTTCATCTGCTATGGATGGTGGCACTAATGTAAATAAAGACAAATATTGGTATTAATCATCTGTATTGTGATGGTGTTTCCTTGAATGACCTACAATTGCCAGAACACTAAAGAATATATCATATTACAATACTAAAGTATTTGTATTTGAATAAGCTTATAGTTTCTACTTGAATAGAAAAACATACGGATCTCCTTGCTTCTTTTTTAAATGCAAAATGATTTTAAAAAAACATATTGACTAAAATATGTGATACAAACAAAGCAGATATTAAAATAATACAAAGATCTGCCATACAATGTCTTATGGAATTATATTGTTTGGATGGATTTTCACTCTGTGTAAAAGAAAAGATTTGCAGCAGAATGGATTCGCAAATCCCATAGTCCAGCTTTCCATTTAACAATCCTTATGTCAGGCTGCAGTTATATTCCTTTTAGGATTTTTGGCCTGCCACACTCTCTCTTATTTTCCTATACTGTTTCATTAGGGTAGTAATTGGGAGGGGGAATAGAAAGGAGTAGAATTGTGGAATGTATTATTGTCATTCCTTTCTAGAAGCCAAGGTCATCTTTTGTCTCTGCACCTCTGCACCTGACCGGAATCAGCTTGGTGGAGATGCCAGCATGGCCGAAGAAGATTGGACCATGTGATGGATTTATGGGTACGGGGATAAGATCATGAACTTTCAACTGGGTGGAATCCCAGGAAGCTTCTAGATTCAGGATCTCACAGATGTGCCAACATGTCTGTCTTATTAAATTGGAACTTTAAGGATAGCTCTGCCTTGGACTCTGATTTAATTCTGCATGATATTTGGAACGCTGACACCTTATCTTTCTTTTTCTTTATTTTAATTTTGAAATTTGATTTTCATCATTGAAATAAAATTCTTCTACCGAAACCTCCTGGTAGATCAGCTTTACATTTTACAAGTACATATTCCAATGTTAGTACTGTACCTTCTACCATGAGTCTAATGGTCCTTTGACTTTTGCCGGCTTCATTGGTTACTATACACTCATAGAGTGCAGTGTCTTCTACAGTAGGAGAAAGGATCACTAGTGAACCTGAAGACAAAAGCCTGGAAGAAAGCACAAAAATAATTAATACAGTTCACCACAATGTTTGTCCCAAGAGATAAAATTCAGATACTGAGGTTAACAAAAAAAGCAGTAGAAACATCGGTTTAAGGCATTATTTTCTTATAGAACTTTTTGCTTGAGGGAAACAAAGATCCTCACCATTTTAATTTATTTTTTGGTGAATCTAATTGAGATGATAGGTTTGGATATTTGACTTCCAGAGAGTCACTTCAGAATCTAATTACTGTAAGGTAAAGGTTCCTCTTGCACATAAGTGCCAGTTGTTCCGACTCTAGGGGGCGGTGTTCATCTCCGTTTCAAAGCCAAACAGCCACCGCTGTCCGAAGATGTCTCTATGGTCATGTGGCCGGCATGACTAAACACCGAAGGTGCACGGGACATGTCACCGTCCCACCAAATGTGGTTCCTATTTTTCTACTTGGATTTTTTATGTGCTTTCGATCTGCTAGGTTGGCGGAAGCTGAGACAAGTAATGGGAGATTAATGAGAGTTTTGTTCTTCTAATAAATCATGAAAAACAAGAAGCAAAAAGTGCTTCTGATCCTAATTCTGTTTTTCAACCTGGTTCCAGGCAACTGGCAAAAACCTGTATAGTTTCTCTTGATAAAGATGGAAATAAAAGAAATCATCATCAACCTACTGAAATAGATGGTGAGAGAAAGTTTTCCTTCTCTCCTCCCCCAATGGATACTACAGGGTGAGAGATTTTCTTTTTCTTGCACACAATCTGCTGTGTTCACTGCCAGAACTGGTTCTTTGGCAGCCTTGCTCCCTGCATTTGATGGGGGCCGTTAGAGGATTGCAACTCCTTGCAGTTGAAATATCAAGGACCCTTCATCTCTCCTGACCTGCAGGCGTCTTGGTAAACACGCCTGTGACTTTTAACTTTAACTTTTTGAAATTTTGTGTTTTATTTTAAAATGTTAATTGGATGGCTGAATGCTGATTTATTTCAACCCTGTGCTGGACTTTGTCTGCTCTTACGGAAGGCTTTTCTTCTTGAAGAGCATCCTGTTCTACCTAAAATATGTACTTCTGGCAAGAAGAAAAAAAGATCCCATACTCTTCTCAGCCAAATCCATTTATCCAAGCAAGATCTGATTGTTTGGGATTCAAACAAGGAAACAGAAGCAGGATCTGTTAATTTATAGTATTTGATTTTGGCATCCAAAGAGGAGAAAGATGCTAACACACACATTCATAATCCTTTTTTAAAGACTGTTGACAGTTTAACAAGACAGTTAATGAGAATATTGCCAAAATCTTAGACAGGCAGATAGTAGTAAAGTCACATTTATGAAACATTCATTGCAATTGCATGAGCTAAGTGACAGGTGATTTAATTCCTACATAAAATCTGTGGAAACTATAAGTCTCCATTCTCCAAAAATTAAGACTATAGGCAATTCTGCCTCTTTTTTCTCCTATAGCTCTGATGCCACCATAATAATAATAATAATAAAGGAAAAGGTTCTCCTCTAAGGCCATGGGAACTTTGCAGCCAGGAAAAATGGATAGTTCAGGAAATAAAGAAATAAATCAAGAAAAAAAAAAAAGAGAGAGAGAGAGAGAGAGAGAGAGGGAGGGAGGGAGGGAGGGAGGGAGAAAGAAAGACATTGCTATATTGTAACATAAGGATTTTAAATATATATACTTGTCTATAGATGCTTTGCAATATTATGGATGTGGTGGACAACAAGGGGAGTATTTTTCAAAGTGGCTAAGAAAAAGCCCCCACTGAGTGAACCAAATAGAAAGTACAGATTTGTCCTCTGTGTATTTTAAAAATAGGGCAGACAATAGGTTTTTATTCTTTTTAAAGCACAACATGCAATCACTGCTCTGAATTCATAAAAACAAATAACCTCCCCCTTTTTTTTACCTGAATGAGTTCTGATCCAAATTGAGAACATGCCCATTCTTCTTCCACATTATGGCTGGCTTAGGAATCCCTGTAGTTTCACAGGCTAGTGTGGTTTGTATATTTACAGATACTGTGACATCGACAGGTCCTGGAGCAATGTATGGATGAACTGAGGGGGAAAAAAGACCATTGCTCTTTACCAAATGAGGGATGGAAATAGAATTTACCATAGCAGATATAGTTCAAAAAAAACCCTCCTCCAATCCACCCCTTAGTGATCCAATATAAGTTCACATATCTTCAGAGACAGTGGGAGTTTCATATACATCATTCATTCTAATCCAGCCCTTACTGATGTCCAGTTAATTAACTAACTAGTCAAAAGAGGACATTTTATTTATTTATTTAATTTTTATGCCACCCATCTCCCTTATAAGGTGACTCTGGATGGCTTACAGGTTATAAAACAAATATTTTAAAAAAACTAGACAAAAAACAAAAATAAGAGATGGATGGCATGGGGATGAGGCTTTCTTTCCTTTCAGTGAGTAGTAATTACTGCATTATGGTCCAGAATTGAAGAGAAAAATGGATTATATGGGTCCTGTCTAGCATTCTTAGTTTAAGCCTATTCAATTTCTCCTATGGTACTTGTTTGTCTGAAAAAAAGGCATATTTACCATGAACCTGAAGATCAATTCGCTTACGCTCAGTGCCAGCCACATTGGTTGCCATGCAAAGGTATCTCCCAGTGTCAGTAACTTGGGTTGAATGTATATGAAGGGATCCATTTTCTAATAGTGAATATCTAAAGTAAAACACAAGGAATTTTACACATTCTCAATGCATACACAGAAAAAAAAATCTTATTCACACAGCCATTTTTCCTCTGTCCTGTGTTTCATTAGAGACTCCACTAAAAAATTAATATTAAAAACATGTAAAGGAAAGAAGCAGAAAACATATATTTGTGGTTGGTTCTCTGATTCACAAAATGACTCTGCTTTTATACTAACTCAAAACTTAGTTTAAAATTTTTTGAACGTATAAATATAACTACAGGGATAGATTTTCATGTGCAGACATCTCTACAAAGTTGTGCTTAGATGTGAGTTGGCAATATTGTGAATCCACAAGACCTGCAGAAACGTCCTACTTACTAATCAAAGCAGACAGAATATCTAAGTCACCTTGGAGGATTTTAGAAAACGAAGCTAATAGTTAGATCTAGTTAATACTTGGATGAAGGATCATAGGAAATAGCAGAAGCGTAGATTAGATTGGTTAGTTAATCAATATCATTCTATAAGAAGGTAATGGTAAATTAACTCCATATTCTTACTAGGGTACATGAACATGGAGAAAGTTATGCAGTCACTGATAGACACCCTTGCCAGTCTGTAGAGTTAGTAAAATCCACACCCAACAATTTGATATCAGATATGTTTTAAAACTCTGTTTTATCCACTTGAACATAGCAAGTTCAGTCAATGAGATTAATTTTCCCAACATAATATGGACATTAAGGAGTGTTTACCTGACATTGTTTCCAGCTAAAAGGGCTCCATCTTTTCTCCATGAAACTCTTGGGGCTGGAACCCCTTCCACAGCACACTCCAAGACAGCAGACATATTAATATTCACAATCATAGTCTGAGAACCATTTTTGATTGAAGGAGAAACTATACAAAGGAAGATTCCCAGACAAAACCAGGAAGTTAATTGAATTTATTGAAATAAATTCATTGCTTGTCATTTGAAATGAGATTTTCTTTCATCCCAAAATACGGGCCCTAAATTTTAACTGTATAAAATTGACAATTCTTACACAAATCTAGGTGTAAAAATCTGGAAAACCAATAAATGCAATAGAGCAATACAGAAAAGCATAATTCTTGTTGCCAATGAGCAAAATAGAGTTTTGCAGTGCAGGTATAGCAATGATAAATATTTCTTTCTTTGTTTTGTTTAAAACAAAAATACATATCAGATAATGTAAATTCCTATTTACCTTTCTTGTGTACAACCTATTGAAAATGTATAGTTATGTTTTTATTCATTTTTACTATGCTAATTTAAAACAAGTTTTTTTATTCATTAGGCTGGTTTCTAGATAAGCCTATGAACTGGTTTCTAGATAAGCTGATTAAACAAATCCATATATATTTTAAAGATTCCTAAGTGTTGTTACCAAAGGACACACTGCTAAAAATGAAATTTATAAAAGCTGCTTTAACAATCAAAATTAGAATAATGTATTTTTAATTTAAAAAAAATACTTAGGGAACTTTCTTCCACCAAGAAATAAACAGATGAAAGATCACAAAACCTGTTACTTTGAGAAGTTTAATATTTTGAACATTCACTTATGGAAATATCTTACAAAGATTATATAGATTTATCTTCTTTTCTTACCATTTACATCCAATACAAACTTTCTTGTGGTTCGGCCTGCAACATTACTTGCCACACAGGTATAAGTTGCTGCATCATTTAAGTCTGCATTGTTGATTTGCAAATATCTTCCACTGGATAAAATCCGAAGTCGGGGAGTGGCCTGAGAATCAGATTTTCAAAACTGAATCTCTTTTCAATATTAGACAAAAATAATCAATAGCATCTACTTTATTTATACTAGATAGAGTTTAGGAATGGGAGACAATATTGGTAAAGTTTATTTGTTTGTTAGTTTGCTTAATTTATAATCCATGCTTCTTCTAAGAGCTCAAGATTACTTTCAAAGCAATCTCTATTTTATACTTTATACTCAGTATACAAAGTATATACAGTACTGAGTTTCCATGACTAAGAGAGGATTTGAACCTTAGTTCTTCTAGTCCTACTTCAGCACCTTAATGGAGGGATAGTAAACCTTTTGAATGTTAGAAACATAGAAACCCGATGGCAGAAAAGCTTTGGAGAATAGCTTAACTCTCTCTTCTTTGTGGCAGCCCCTGAGATATTGGAACACCGCTAGGGGTGACCCTAGTCCTTCTTTTCATCACACTAAACATACCCAGTTCCAGCAACAGATTTTTATAGGTTTTAGCCTCCAGTTCCATAATCATCTTTGTTGCTCTTCTCTGCACTCTTTCTAGAGTCTCAACATTTTATTTTATTTTAAAATTGTTGTTAGATTGAATGTTGACAGTACACCATGAGCAGCCCCACAAATGGCTGCAATTAGTGTTGAGAACCTATGCATAAATGGCTATCAAAGTGCAAATACCCATTTAATAGGTAATATTCATGTGAGTTTCCCATCATGTTCTTTTGTTGTATTATACTCTTTTTTTCTTGATAGGTGAGCATATTTCCTAGAAAAGAATGGATCCTCCATTAACCATTAAAGTATTTCATTATGCCTGCAAACGACACTTTATAAGGTAAACTTATTATGCACATGTGCAATGCTAAAGTATGCATACTAAGGCATTAGATCCACCCTACAAACATTGAGCTGGATATGTGTACATTCTCATGGAAACAAATCTATATGTCTTACAAGGCAAATCTTTCATCATATATACAATTTGAGCACTTACATAACGTTTACTTCACCAATTAAGATAAATCACAGACAAAAGACGTAGAAAATGTACCTCCAAAATTTCTCCATCTTTGAGCCATGTAAGGACAGGAGGAGGTACTGCATCTGATTTGCACTCCAGTATAACCTGCTGGTTCTGTAGCACACTAAGATTTTGAACATTGCTTGTGCCAGCAATATTTGGAGGAACTGCCAAAGAAAAACACAAATAGCATAATAAATGCAAACATTTCATTTACATAGAGGCACACTGACATAATTTGATTAGCTCATGACGATTTGTCAGTCTCCAAACAAATTACATTTCTTGGGCAGTCATTAAAACATAGATGATTTCTGGGAGTGGAAGTCCACAATCTTAGGGAGATAAATCCTCCCAACCAAATTTATTCAAAGCTGTCATTACTTTTTCTACAAAATCAGTCTGATTCTTATTTGCTGCATACAGTGTGTTGAAGCCAGCATTATGGTGATTATTAATTAATTAATAATTAATCAATTAATTAATAATATAATCAATCCTATATTTTTAAATATTTTCTACCATATAATCCTTATTAACTTTAAGTACGATAGCTACTGTTCTTGAATTACTATTCCTTTTGTCAGAAATCTGTCTTTCAAAATATTTGTGCTTAATATTTTCTGATTTATAAATTTAACATAGGAAACAGACTGATAAAAAATATTTATAATGCTTACTGATTTTAGTTACTTTTACTGGATTACCTATCCCCTATCTTTTAGTGAAATTATTCTACATTATTCACTCATTGCCATATTATAGCTCTGTTTCTGTCTTGTTTGCAGTTCTACATTATATTAATACAATATTTTAGCATTTATTTTATAACAATCATGTAATTTCCAAGTGCAAAAAATTGTTTTACATGTAATGTCCTCTTCTAGAGATACATATGTTTTTAAGCAACAAAAGTTGTTTCTATTAGTCCTTCATACAATACCCTTTAGATATGTTAAAAATAGTATAAAAATAGTTTCTCTTTCTTATGGTTGAAACAAAATTAGCTTTCAATGAAGCTCTCATTTAAAATGTATTCAGTTTTTTCATAGTTCTTCCAATTATAGTATTGAAAGCTTTAGATGGACTAATATTGATAAAAGATACCTTCTTGAACCTAATTTTTCACTTTTTGCAAAATTCTGTCTCTCACCCAAGAATTTAAAAATCTTATCAATATTTCACTTGTTTCACATCCAAATTGAATCTAAGAATAAATATTTTATATGCACATTCCACATCTTTGTCTGAAAGCTTTAAATCTGGAAGCACATCAATATATTTGGATATAGGATATCCATTACAATCTGATCCTGTAATCCTCAAATAATTTAGTCTATTCTAGTCCAGTTTAATATCTGTAAATCTTAACATTTTTCTAATATCAAGCTCAATTTTTAGAGCAGGATCACATGCTGTGTCAGCAGTCTGACTAAGTCTGAGACTTGAGAAACCAATTCTTGGTTATTTATTAACTTGTTCACAGAGATATTAGTCAAATATGAACTGGAAAATGATTGGACAATTTGGATTAAGAAATTGCTAGTCACATACTACTTACTCTTAATTATTAATCTACATTTTAATTTTGCTGCTATTACTGAAATAGGTTAGCACAGCAGCTTTCACAAACAGGTAAAGCTTTTCCTGACAGTGTTTTCCAGTCTCAAAAGCTGACTGCTACTCCATTATTTTCCTAATTTTTAAATGTTCAAGAATATATGTTCTATATAATTGTTTCTTCTATAACTGATTACAAAAAGACACTCTGTGTGATCATGAACTTGCAAACACCATATACCCATCAACTTAGATAAAAAGAACAGGTGCATTTTAATACAAGGAACAGGGTCCTGCTGAATTGAAAATACACACATGCACACACAAATATACAGAAACATGAAGTTGGATATAAGTTTGTCACTGCACACATTCATCTTCAGTGAGGAATGAAACCATGAGGAAATTCTCTTTCGTTTCCCTGTGTCCAACTTCCACGCTGTCCAAGATACCACAATCTTTATGGACAATGTGAAAGGAATAGGAGATAGTTCTGAAATCTATGAGTCAAGTCCAATTACTTTATATATGCCTAGTAATATTCAGAACTTCAGTGAGGGGTGGAGGAGAGTCCAGCTGGCAAAGTTGACCCACAGAATCTCTGCTCATTCTCAGCCCAGATGTCCTTCTGCAAAACCTTGCAAAGGCCCAGCAGCTTTCTAACGTGAACAGAAGTGGCAGTGCATGTGCCAGAAGTGCCCCTGGAGAAATGGTCCCCGAGTTTCAATCCATTGGAAGCTGCTGAATAGGCCAAGATCTGAGACCATGTGGACCATCAATACTAGTCCTACTTTTTTTAAGCCCAGGGGAAAAAAAATCATGGCAGAACCTAAGCCGAAGGTATGGGACTTAAATATTCAGGAAAATCCAAACTTTTATCTCTGTCATACAAATGTTGTTGTGTCCTCCTGGATACCCAATTACAATTTTGTATGTTCCACATAGAAGGCTCTTCTCTCTAACATGTATAGATCTCTCCCTACTTGCATGCATAGATATTCTTCCTGCTAGGATGATATCTGATCATCATGCTAATATCCCATATGAAAATGAAATATGTATTTGACTAAATATAGAGGTGAATTTGTTTCACACATCGTTTGAAAGTGCCCACTGTACTCATACTGGAGATCAGAACTCATACACTCCCACTTCTGTCTGATATACACCATTCATGATGAGAAAAATGAGATGTCATTATTAAGTGACAATATTTAGGAGTTTCAAAGGCAGTAGCAACATTTTTAAGAGCTTTAACTTGTAGAAACTGTTTGGTTCCTTCAATGCATGTTAATTTTATAGGGTTCCTGCATTTATACATGGATGTACTTTTATATATGCCTGTATTAATGGTGTGCTGTAGTTTACATTCTATGGGGCTGTAAATAAATAATCTAAGTCTCTAACATTAGATATTAAGCAGAAAAGGTAATGTCAGCCTACAC
This sequence comes from Natrix helvetica, assembly GCF_964273705.1. Lineage (NCBI taxonomy): Eukaryota > Metazoa > Chordata > Lepidosauria > Squamata > Natricidae > Natrix > Natrix helvetica. The sequence goes on along the minus strand of NC_138549.1, from coordinate 70,008,029 downwards.
AGTGAGTGAACTTACAGTTGATGCTGTAGAAGTGAAAATGGTAAATAGTTGTATTTTCTTGAGCCCAAGAATAGATAGAGGTGGGCAGTATGCTAGAGAAACAGAGAGATTAATCATAGGGAGAAAATAGTGACTTAAGAATAAGAATATTGTAATGACAATGAGGACTGCAATACAAAGCATTATGAAATTTATAGTTGTGAAAGCTCATCATTAAGAAAAAAACAAAAATAAAACAAAAACCTTTTGATTATGGATTTTGATTTGGTTATAGAGAATTCTTTGGACTGTAAGAGTAACCAACCATTGAATCAATCCCACATCAAATAAAGATTGATTGCTTCCTTGAGATAATAATCAACAAGCAGAAACTCATATATATTTTGCTTGTGCAATGTGAATAGAGGAAAGAGGAAGAAATGGAAGACAGTGAATAAGATGGATAAGTAGGGTCAAAGAGATTATTGGAATGCCTTTGAAAAAACTACTAGTTGGTTATCAAAGACATGATGAGATGGTAAGAATTGAGAATGAGAATGAACCTGATTTGATGAACCTAACTTTGAAAAAAAATGGAGATAAAGCCAAGCATAAAAACCTATGTGAAAGTGGACTTAAACGTTTAATTTTCCATGCCTATTTCACAGTGTGCTATATATGAAACAGATAGACAAAGACAGCACAATTAAAAATACGTGATAGAACAACTTTCCTCAACTTGGGCACAGATCTATACAATTTTCAGCAATGATCATGCTGACTAGGAAATTCTGGGCATTCAAGTTCACACATATGGAACTTCCTTGGGTTAGAAAGCCTGTGTAGGAAAATTTGGCAATTCTTCATATTTATCCAAATTAATATTACCATGTACTCTCACTAAATATTCTTTGTCATCATCTCCTGCAGGGCTAGAAGCCAAGCATGTGTATCTTCCAGTATCTTCTACCTAAAAGACAACCAACATCTCAGTTAGAAATGAAACTGAACTAAGTTAAAACAGTTGAGATGGCTGTAAAAGAATGAAATAGCTATCTTTCAGTACCTGAGCACTAGATATTCTGAAGACCTGTCCTCCCCTTAGGACCCGAACAGTGTCTGTTTGAGGCAATGGGTGCCCATCCTTCATCCACGTTAGTTTGGGGATTGGAATCCCATCAGAGATACAGAGGAGCTCAAGAGGATTGTTAATCACTGTAGAAATTTCTTCTGGGTTATCTGATTTATTAATATGAGGAGGTTCTGAAAAAAGATATGCTTAATATCATCCTCAAAACAAAAAAAACCTGACAATTTTCAAGAGTGTTATGGGGGAAAACAGAAAATACCCATAATATTACCCCTTCAATACAAAAATAGCCCTTTTGTATCCAGCTGAAGGCATTTTAAGCAATCAGTAAAAAAGATACCAATTTAGTATATGATACCCATTCTAAACATTTATTATGGTAGCTTTAGTCACGTAGTGAGCTGACCAGCAATATATTCAAATTAAAGTTTACTAGGCCCAAATAACTAATGTCACACAGTTCCTTTTCTTAGTTTAGTAAAACATTATGATAGTTTCTGATTGATCAGACTACTAATTAGTTGTAAATAGATAATCCTTACCTAGCACTTTCAGAGTAAAGTGTTGGTTGTCTTCCCCAGCTTCATTAGATGCTATACAGGTATATCTACCTGAATCATTAATCTCTGAGTTTAAAATGTGAAGACCCTTTTTTTGATTTTCAAAAGTCACACGAAGGTTAATGCTAAAAGTCTGACCATCTTTCAGCCATGATATAGTTGGTGTTGGTATTCCATTAGCCAAACACACCAAAGATATGGGATTTCCTTTTAGTACAGTTACTTCTGTTTCTCCACCATTTTCTATGCTTGGGGGTACTGGAAGGAAGCAAACCCATGGAGGATATAAAATTATTTTTAGTTTATGAAACAACAACTGATTTCGTATCAGAAAATGTATTAATATATTTCAACATTATAACTTTAGGAGGTTAAAAATGGTTAAAAACACAATGTAATAACAACTTCACAATAAAATTGTCAGCTGAGATAAAAACAAACACCATAACCATCAGTAGAAACATTCCTTGGGCTCTGCTATACTTCTGCTATACTTCTTAAACTCATGTCCAATGAAAGCAAAGTAGGCTTTCTCCTGGACCCTGCAAGCTGCCACTATTTAATTTTTTGTACCCAAAGGAGGCCTCTCCTGCCAGGTCTGATAGAACACAATCAAGGAGAAGCTGTCCTTCAGAGAATCCAGCCCCATGCCTTGAAGGGCTTTATAGCACATTGAATTAAATCTGGAAGCACATTGATGACCAATGCAACTAGTAGACCAAAGAGGTAATAAGCTCTGATCAAAGGGGCACACATAATTCCCCACCCCTTTGCATTTTAAACCAGCTACAGTTTCCAGATGCTCTTCAAGGGAAGCCCCATATAAAGTATATTGTAATGGTCCACAATCATAGATTGTGATTGTAGTGGTCTACAATCACAATAATGTGACTGTGGGAACGCTGCAATGGTCACAAGGTTGAGATCCATTCATACTGAAAGTCTCCTTTTTTAGCACAATTGTAATTTTGAACAGTCACTATGTGGTCAGTAAACAAGGACCACCTGTATTTATGAATACACAAGGACTTCACTCTATATTGCTTAAAAAAGGCTTACCATAAACTTGAAGACTGTAATGTTTATTGTCGATACCAGCTCTGTTGGAGGCAACACATGTGTACATGCCAGCATCAGCTACCTGTGCTTTAACAATTCTGGAAGGAAAACAACCACAAACCATTTGAAATTTAAAAATTCCTTATTCTGCTTATACAAAATACATAGCAATTTATAAAATGAAAGAGCAGAATGCTCTCAAATGAAACTCAGTTCTTGGTGACTATTGCCATTTTATTGGCACTGTTATGGATATAATTTGTAACAGCCTTCTTGTCGGATGCTTTGTGATTTCCTAACTAAGTCAACAGATATAAAATTCCCAAGCACTCCCTCATCGCTATGCTAACCAGGAACAACCATGCTTAACAACCACCCCAACGAGGCTGTCGAAGTGATGTCCCGGTGTTTGGAAGCCGTCGGGGTCTGGATGGGGGACAACAGACTCAAACTGTGGCTGTGGCTACCGGCACCTCGGTTCAGCCAGCTGATTCCATCACTGGCCATAGGGGGCGAACAATTGCCCCCTGTGGAACGGGCGCGCAATTTGGGCGTCCTCCTAGATGCCCGGCTGTCAATGGATGATCATGTGGCAGCCGTGGCAAGGGGGGCGTTCCACCAGGTTCGCCTGGTGCACCAATTGCGCCCCCTTCTGGACCGGGATGCCCTACGCACAGTCACTCATGCACTGGTGACGTCTCGCCTGGACTACTGTAACACTCTCTACATGGGGCTTCCCTTGGGACGCGCCCGAAGACTGCAGCTAGTCCAGAACGCAGCCGCGCGGGTAGTCATGGGGAGTACTAGGTACTCCCACATAACACCTCTCCTGCGCGAGCTGCACTGGCTGCCTGTAGTCTTTCGGGTGCGTTTCAAGGTTCTGATTACCATCTTTAAAGCGCTCCATGGCATAGGGCCTAGCTACCTGCGGGATCGCATCCTCCCACACACATCCCTGCGGCCAATTCGCTCTCACAGGGAGGGCCTCCTCCTGGTGCCATCCACTAGGCAATGCCAACGGGCGACACCGAGGAGTAGGGCCTTCTCTGTGATGGGCCCAACCCTCTGGAATGACCTCCCCCCCGACATCAGAACCACTACTGACCTCCGCTCCTTCCGACAGAAATTGAAGACACACCTGTTCCGACTGGCTGGTCTGGCATAATTTATAACGTCTACCTCCTGGTATACACATTTTTTACTGGTTTTTAGAGGGATTGTCTCTTTTAAATTTAATCTTACATGATATTGGGATTTTAAATTTTGTATATTCTGATTTATTTACTTAGCTGTACAGTTTTGCATATTTTTATCCTCCTCTCATATACGTATTTATGTATCTATTTATTATGTTTTAATTTGTTGTATTTTGATACGGACTGTACACCGCCCCGAGTCCCTTTTGGGAGAGGGGGCGGTCTATAAGCGCTAAGAAATAATAATAATAATAAATATCTGAGATCTGCCAAGGTTCGTCAGATATAGAAATGTTCTGAGGCATTTATAAAATGGGCATGTGCAAATCTTGAATTCAGAGTTGAAGTTCAAGATTGGCTGGATCAAGTGACATTCTGAAAGTTGAACTGATTTCTCAGATTAAGCTGAATCCTTTGAAATCGTTCAGATCTTCCTCTTCATGCTGATAACTTTCCACATGTAATTGAATCTTTGGATCAGCTAATTTTATTGAATCACGTTGATGAACTCAGCTAGGTTTTGCTGGATTTGTATTGGCCTATTAGTAAAGAAGGGTGTTTCTCTGACCTTTCAAAAACTCAATGTAAATTGGATTTTCTCCTGTTACTGTGAAATTGAATTGATACTTTTAATAATAAAATTTAGATATCTTTACAGAGAAGCACAGATATTCTTGGGATCCCTTTCTTTCTAAAGAAAAATCTTTTAGTGTGTTTTTCAAAAGATATAATCTACAGATAACGTTAGGTTTGTCAGATGGGAATACAGAGTGATCTGTTGGACCTTTGCTGTTAAGAAGAGGATGGTATATATTATACACTAGGTTAAAATTAAGTCTAAAGGAAAATCAGATGACTTAGTGATGCCTATTGGAGAGCCAGTTAAATGTTACCTCCAGATTTTACCCCTGACCTGAGAATGTACAATTATTTTTTGAAATAAATGACAATTGGGTCATTTGTCATAGGCACAAAAAAGCCCAGCTGTGACCAGTAGCTCTTCTTTAGTTCTGTTGTATCAGTATAGGATGTGCAAGATGCAAGATAAATAAATTAATATAATTTTTATTGATTTATTTTCAAGTGAATTCTGCAACTTATTTTAGCACTCATAAGAAAAAGGAGACAGACTAAGGATAGAGACTGGAGGCAAATAAAAGCAACATACCATTTGCTCCCTTCATAATTGTTCAGAGAACAAGCCCTAATTGTTGGAAATAATGGCATTTGTCCTCCAAAATATTAAAACTGCAATGATGTTATAATAATTCTTAATAATTAATGCCAATATCCAGTAGTCTTGTAAGTCTCAATATGTTGCTTATGAAACCATCATAATTTGCAATGAGCTGTTTTCATTTGGTGTAACCTAAATTAATGAAACCTTACCTGAGTACTTGTCCACCTGAAAGTAACCTCATGTGCGGTGATGTAGAGAGGGGAAGACCATTCTTCAGCCAATTTATCTGGGCAGGTGGAATGCCCATAGCTTGACATTCAATGTTTATTGACGTGTCCAATACCACAGTTAGGGCCTTCTCTTTATTTTTATTGATAGTGGGTGGCACTAAAATTCATAACCAAATAAGGAAAAAACCAAGTTACATATATCAGCATTTATTTTAAAATGAGTCTCAAAATCAAGGTGGAGAACCTATAGCCCTATAACTTATTTTTAGTTTTGACTACCAATAACCTCAGTCAATATGGCCAGTGAGCATTAGCTCAACGGGAGTACAGCCACTGGTGTACTACCTCTATTCCTCTATTCAGAATAAGAGCTATTATAAAACATAGTAACCAGAAAAATCACAAAAAATCTGAAAAAGTTTAAAAATCATGAAATACGTGAAATATTGTTGAAATATTCAACAATATTCTTCACTGCTTATCTGAACTGAGTCAAATACATTATCTATGAGGGTCTCAGACCCATTTCAAGTAGCAATATCTTTATTCTATTTGTAGAATTTAGAAAAGGGCCTCAAGGAGGAAAGAAATTGTTGGTATATTAAATAATGGAAATTTGGAATTATTCCCAGTGAAGTAGTTCAATTTAGCTGAACCCCAAGGTGGCAGCATTACTCTTTTGCCTATCCAAGACAGATTCCCCATAGTATCCTATCTAAATCATGTTAAGATGTCATGATCAGCAACCTTCTATTTCCCTTAATACCGTAGATCATGTGAAATCTCTTTATAAATTGTGTCCATAGCCAGAACGCATTTCCAGTGTGATCCATCAAAAAGACACAAATGATAACAACTGTCTCTTTGTATTTATGAATTACGTTTTGTCCTTGTAGGGCCATACTTTTTTCTGCTTCTCTTTTTTTAAACAGATTTCTCAGTGAGTTATTTTCTAATGTAACCCAAAGCTT